>NC_141696.1:143688232-144888232 GCF_964263255.1 Lissotriton vulgaris | reverse complement strand
GGCTTCCGCCTGGCAGAGCCACCAGTAAACTCCATGCTGGTATTTTAAGAAAGGGAACCTTTTGCAGAGTAATGGAGGCCTGAACCGGGAATGCTGGCAGCTGCTGCAGCAGGACAATGTAAAATGTAATCTACGTTGGTGAAATAGTCTGATGGTAGCTAGTCTGTGATTTTCAACCAACAACGCACTGCATTCTGGGACTTGTAGTTTTGATTTTGACATTGGCAAAATGTAAAACTGGGTTAGGGTTGGCTTGGCTGAAGTTTTTATTTGAGTCACATTCTGGCGTTGCGAGGGCCTTTGACCATTGGATGGACATTAACAATGTGTGTGACAGCCCAGCCGAGGCAGGGAGGCTACAAGCAGTAGTTTATGCCTCACAAGGGTTCTGCTAAGCACTAAATACATACCCGTCAGATAAAATGCACTACATGAGGCATTAAAACCACTTAGTGAATCATGGGGCCATAGAAAGCACGGATAGCTACCACCATGCCACACTCTTTTCTCATTCCCATAGCTTGTGTTGCAAGAAGAGGCGACGTCATCGTTGTGTGTTCCCCGGATGCCTGTTCTGTCCACAGGGGAGTCTCTGGATGTCATTGTTGTAGTCCCTTCCCGGTACTGACGTCACGCCTCGCCGCTGTCTCCGCAGCACGTGCGTCAGGCTGCTGTGAACGGAAGACGTTCTGCTCTGTGGCGCGAGCGCATCCCTCCGGAGAGCAGGCGTGCTGACGTGAAGGGACAGCGCGAGACTCCCAACTTGGGGCATGTAAGGAGAGTCAGTCCGGATCCACCAATGGCGTTCTGTCTTCAGACGTCTGTGTTTGTTAGAGTGATGATGGGGCCTTTTTTGTTGACAGCCAGGAGTGAAGACGTTGGGGGTTCCTTTGTGCTCTGTGCTTGGGCAGTGTGTTAAAAGTGCGTTGGAGGGCAGATGATGCCCCTGGGATTTAAGGTACCAGAGGTTGGGACCTTATTTTTTGAGGAGCCCAAATAAACCAAAACACGGGCCAGTGGATTTTGCAATAAAATTAAGGTCGGTTTAAGGAACAAATATAAAGACGTTACCTTTGCTTCCGATATATGCCCTGCTTAATGCTGTGTATGGGGGGCTCAGTGGACAAATGCGTCCACTGCAGAGGCCTGTGTTCAACCTCATGGTCACAGGTTCAAATCCCGGCAGGTCCACTCAGCCTTTCATCCATCTGAGGTCGATAAAATGTGTACTATTGAGTTGAGTAACAATAAAGATCTGTTCTACAGCGCCAAGATACCTATATGTGAATGTGCGCTTTACAAATACACGTTATGTTTGAGTAAAGTTTTGAAGATAACATATTTGTCTTTTCACAAACAACCCTGTTAATGTCCTACGTAACTAATTTGCTGCCCTAACAAGTTGTTTTCAGGATGCTCTAGATCGGAGATGCTCGGGACCTGGACGCAGCTAGCCCCCCACATAGGGAGTCATGGCAGCAGCAAGGTTTGGGCAGAGTGCAGCCTTTCTTCTAGCCTGGAGGAAATTGGCAGAACATATCGGCAACACCCGTAAGCACTGGGGTGTGTCCATGATGTGATTTGACAGCATGAGGGTAGTGTCATATTCACAGTCAGAGGTTGTTAAGCAGTTATTGACAATCACGGAAATTGCCGTAGTCAAAATTCATGGCTCCAGCCAATCACAACAACACTGGATTTGAAGACATATTCCCTCTCAAAGGACAGGAGGACTCCTCCTCAGGGGCTGCTCCTCCACTAAGGCCCATTGGTACGGGGTCCCTCTAGGGGCCCCCAAAGTCCCATTCCATCTGCCTTCACATGGCAGTCAGACCACTACGTAAAGGCAGATGGAAGAGGGTCATCGTAATCCCTACGGTAGTGCCTCCACTGGCACTGCCCCCAGTATAGGGATTACACTCTTACCGACGACCCGACGGGCTCCTTGGGCCTGTCAGAGACATCGGTTGGTCGCTCCAACCAACGGCATCATTATTGTGGGGTAGTCGGACCGCAGCCTGAGATGTCGGGTGAACCACCATCAAAGGCGTGTCGGTGGCTATCCGCTCGACATCATAATCAGGCCTAGTGTATAAGCGTAATAAAGTCAAATGGGTCTCATTATTATTTAGATTAACTAATATCCAATTTCTTGTAGTGCCTATTCTAGCATTGATAAAAGCAGGTCAAAACTCTTTATACATGTTAGAAAAAAAAACCCTGACCTGGTCGGAGACAGCAAATGTGTTACGGTTAAATTGATTAATCAACAGGAAAGGGAAGATTTGGGTCTCTAATACGTTTTGTCCCTATTCTGCTATACATCTTTGTTTCAAATAGCATACACACTGGTAGTCCCATGGAAGTATTTGCTGTCCGCTACTGCATAAACTTCAGAATGGAGTGGCACAAAATGTTAATCACAAAACCCAAGGGTTTATAATGAACAGAAGAAACCTAACTAAGGTGCCCTAGTAGTGGTTGAGTGCCCCTTTTAAAGGACGGTTTCATTCACCCACTTCTTCCAATCATTATAGACCCTTGGGTTTCTTGTTGTGATTAGTATAGTTGTATTAGGAGAATTAACCCCTGTAGGTCTCTAAATCTCTTCAGGCACTTTGTTGTGTTTTTGGTGTCAATGCATTTGGCATGAGAAGGGTGCTAAATGTGGCATTACAGTAGAACTTTGCCCAGAATATACTTTTTTATTTCATCATCATCATATTCTTTATTCGGCAAATGCTGCCATAAAAGTTCACATAAATACAGTTCATATAAAAACTTTAAAACACCTAAAACCAATCAAATCCTTAAAAAAACCATCATAAAGGCAATTAATGAGCATGTCTTAAGTAATAGCTTAATCAATAAACATTCCTAGACATGAAGTTTCACAAAACAGGCTGGAACTATATGACTTGTACTTCTGGATTCCAGTACCACCTCATTAGGGAAGGCCATTAGATTAGAGGGTCGAGCTAAAATGTTGATATGTGGGTCCGTTGCCAACAACAATGGACAATTCTCATGGATCAACACTGCCCTGACTGAGTCTCCATACTCCCATTAAAAAGGGGGGCAGAGCTAACACAATCAAAGGTGTTGTGTTGGATCTAAGACTTCTAGAAACAACCCTATAATCCATACAGTAGGATGTTTGAGTTTTTGGCCTCTTGCTGCGCACAAGCAGGTCTATGCTAAAGACTGTACATTTGGGTGTTGAGCTCAGGGCGTGGGGACAGGCTACATACTGCAATCAGTGTCCACTACGCACAGCCTAAGGCCATGCATGGTGGTTAAGGTGGCGTGGATTCTGAATGCCCGCGCGTGTGCTGTGCATAGTCAAGGAGCCCAATTATCAGTTTTCTTGGGAGCCATAAGGACTCGGCCCTGGGTGTAACCTAGCCTAGGGGTTGTGCATGAAGACGATGCCCAGCAGGGGTATGCTCAGTGGATTCTGGAGCATACGGGCAACCTTTAGTGGCTCCGGATCACTGACCTTCGGAAGTGGCTGGACACCACATCCTCAAGCGCGTCCAAGGTGCAGCAAGCCCTCACTTTGGCTAGTGGTCAAATATATATTTTAATCAAGACAAAAAAAATCACTGGAAAAGATCTTTTCAAAGGCAAATTATACTTCATTGCTTAAACAAGAAAATAAAAATAACTTCTTATTTAAAAAGACATAGAAATTGTCAGTTGAAGAAACGTTAGTTATAATCCAGAACATAAAATGAAATACATCTCACCAGTTATGGTGAGCTGTGTAACTCTCTTAATAAGCATCAATCAATCAATTAATCAGGGATTTGTTAAGCGCGACTACTCACCCATAAGGGTCTCAAGGTGCTCGGGAGGGGGGCAGGTGTAGGTGTAAGCTGGTCTTGTCCTCACACATTAGTCACATAAGATCGCAAATGAAATCGGCAATATATCGCAATGGACATCAGATATCACGTCACTGATGTGCCCGGAACCTGCTGTGCGTCTCCGTCTGATGGTCCTAGTTGGTGTTGGGAATAGGATGCAGAAGAGAGGAACTACCTCCAGGCCACGCCCAGTCCCCAGAGCTCACTGAGCATGGCTGGAGGCCGTGCCCACCAGGCTTTCAGCGGAGCCCATTTAGCATTTTTTGAGGTCATGCCTGCCCATGGTGTAGGAGAGTAGGGTCTGCAATCCTATGATCACCCAGATTTTTTGCTTTTGTTTCACTGGTTTACGACTTTCCCTGGCTGTGGGCCTGCTAATCAGACCCACAGCCTGGCTGTTCTCTTTCTAAATTACGATATGTACCCTAGGTGCATTTACCAATTGGTACTGGGCCACCTTATCAGACCCCGTAACGCAGGGCATAGGTGTACCCAGGGCCGCCAGGGGCTGAAGCATGTATTATGCCACCCCTGGCTGGCCTCCTAAATTTGACACAACTGGCTGCACGACAGCTGGGGCGAAGGCGTGTAACCACCCTTCGCTTTAGGTATAGTAGCTCTATATCTAACCATACAATGGACACCCGAGTTCCTATCAGTCACTCCTATGGCAGGCCTTAACGATCCTGAAGGCAGAGTGCGTGGGCTCGTGTGAGCTAGGTTCAGGCCCGAGCCGAGCCCGGTTGCAGCTTGCGGAATCAAGACCCAATGGCTGTTCCATGATAACGCGTACCATAACGGTAACTCCGGTGTCGCGTTATCCAGGCATGTCGAGTAAGGTGTCATACGAATCGGGGTGCTGCCCTCTCACCAATTCTGGCGATGAGGTTAGCATCCCACCCTTCTAGAGGGACACGACATGTACGTAACTGTGAACCCCGGTTAAAGTTAACTGAAGCCTCAGCTCCACAAAATGGATGCTGCCACCACAGACCCGAGTCTGACCTCCTGCTGCTGGGAGTCCTTCCAGCGAGGAGCACTTGGACAAAGGGTTTCCTGTCGAGGGCGGTGTTCGCACCGTCCCAGACAGGGTTTGTGTATTCTGGGTAGGTAGGGCTTTGGCGGGAAGGTGACTGCGGAGTGGCACCCCGGTGCTCACTACGCATCTGCCGGTTAGAACCAGTTCCAGGGGCGACGGCCCTGGCCTGGGGAAAGTCCGGCAGGGGAGAGGGGCGTAACTACCCCCCTTCCTGGTCCCACCCTTAGGGCAGGACCTAGTCATGTACCCACCCCTTTCTTTAGAATAAAGACCGGAGCGGGGACCCTTCCAAATTAGATCATCTTTGATTCAAGAACTACTTTCTACGAAAGGACATTCACGACTCTTCTCAAGATTTCTCCCTTGTGACTAAGGAGTAGTCACCCTGCATCAGCGGGCACCATCTAAGAACTCTGCGGTTTGCTGTAAGTCCTTCCTCAAGGGAATCCGACGGCCCAGCTCGACGAGAACCGGCTTCCCTGGCACCTCTGACCTCTACCCACGTCATCAGCTCAGCTGTGATCTGTGGGTGCGACGAGACCTCGAGGGACCGGCCATCATCAGAACCTGCACGCTCTTAACGCCAGCACGACCATCGAGGTAACTCTCTGGTGAGTGCTCTGGGGTCCGAGAAGCCCCGACCCTGAGCCGCTCCAGCACCGAAGTGCAGTCTCCCAGCATCTCCACGATCTGCGTGGGGCCCTTCTGCTCGCTGCTCAGAACGTTGTCTGGTCACTAGCCGCTGGCTTGTGCCCTTCTGTGACGACATCCGAGAATCATCACTGCTGGTCTGGTTGCTCCAGACTGGCCCTTGCTTCCATCTTTGCGAGAAGCACCCCGGACCCTCCTGGTCCACTCAAGACGCCATCTTAGGCCCACCACGTGGCCCTGAGATCTGCCAAGGCTTGTTGCCCCATCCTAGGCCCAGCGACGCCGACAGCATCATCCTTCGTGGGACAGCTCGCACCTCCGCCGTGGTCGCCGACAACGCCTCCTGGTCCATGAGACTGCAGAGCCTAGCGTCGCCCACTCACCTGGTCGAGGTGACGGCCAACCGGTGCCTTCCTGGTACCCTCTGACTACTGGCTAGTAGTACGAACTTGGTCCCCTCTGCTTTCAGGTTTCACCAATCTCCGATCCAGGCTTGGATCTCTACGAACTATTCAGCACTGGTCGCCGGCCAGCAACTTCTTTTCTTCCGGCTCCTGGCTCGTCAGCGAAGACCCCGACGCCTGTAAGACTTGTGCAGCCGCAGCCCTCGTGGCTAGGTAACTCGGCATTTCGGTGCCTGCATAGCCTCCTTACTCTAGGGTCCTGAGTCCCTCGCTTCCGACTTGCCTTATCGGGTCCGCCCGAGACCTTAATCTTTCCGTGTCCTCGGACACTTGTTTTAATTGTGCACTTGAAGTATTTGCTAAAGAGATTTGGTTTGTGCTTAGTACCCTGTCCTCATAAAGAGTATAGGGCTGTTGTGATTCTTAATAAATATACTGTTTATTTTCATAACACTTGTGTGGTGTCCTTTCACTGGGTGTTCAAGGGGTACATGTGTGGTAAACAGCTGGCTTAACGCGCCCTCTCGAGTCTTTAGCCTTAGACTGCTCGTATCCACGCTACTAGGATAGCTGGTCTATAGGTTGACTTACAACCAAACACCATAAGGGTCGTTGGAACGATACATAGCGGTCGCTAGAATAGCGAACGTTGCATATCGGGCCAACTTCTCACATTGGTGAGCAGCGGTTGGGATTTGAGCTTGCTGTTGTTTTACCACACGTATCCTAAGAATATCTTGTTGAAAGATCGCACAAGTACTGTAGTACATATAACTAAAAGCTTAGAATACTCTGAGTTCTACTGAACCAGCTGTTGTAGCTCCTCAAGGCTTAGCACACCTTGGCTACAACTCTTAGCAAGGGTACAGTAGGTAAACACGTAGTGTAGGTAGGTGCATCACTTACACCACACTAGAAACAGTATGTCGGACAAAGGAGGAAACTCTGGGTCTCCCCTTGTGTCAGTTGACCCTCCACAGGTCATCCCTTCAGGATATACTGTGCTGAGCTTCAAGGAGTTAAGACGACTGTGTCACTCCAGGAAGATTCAGCAGGGGTCTAACCCCACAACGTCCTTTCTGATTGGTCTCCTGGAGACTTATGATGCCAGGAGAGCTGAGAAACTTCGTAGCTCTTCTAATCCAGAAGGAGACATGCCTCCCCTCGAGGGAACCCGAGACGATCCTGACCTCATCCACCTCGCAACTGAGAACGAAGATGTGGAGGAGGATGAGGATGAGGATCTCTCTGGGGATGAGGCAGATAAGGGACAGGTAGAAGTCGTCAGACTAAGCAGGTCCAACTTAAGCAAACATGATAGCGGTACTGGGGGACCCCTGGGGCCACTATCAGGCCAGCTTAACATTGGGAATGGACGAGCCCGATCTCTGTCAAGAGACTCTGGCAGATCCCTTCGAACCAATGGCTCTCACAACTCTTCTCAGAGAGGGATGACGTCACCTCAGAGGAGAGTGTACGAAGCTAAGGAAAGGGCAGCTAATCTGAGGATCGAAAGGGAAGAACTTGCCCTGGCCAAAGAAAGGCTTGCCTTTGCTAGAGAGCAACAGTTAAGTGGGGCAGTCCCCACTGGTGGCAGCAATGTACCTAGTAATAGGGAAAAGAGTTTCGATACGAAACACCTTGGTAAGATAGTGCCCCCCTTTAAGCAAGGGGACGACATCCACAAATGGATTACTGCTTTGGAGAGGGCCTGCACTGTGCAGGGTGTTCCCCAGAGTCAGTGGGCAGCTATCTTGTGGCTCTCCTTTGAAGGAAAAGGAAGAGACAAGCTCCTCACCACAAGGGTGGAGGATGCTAACAATTACCAAATCTTGAAAAATACACTCGTTGAAGGGTTCGGCCTAACCACTGAGCAGTACAGGGTGCTGTTCAGGGATACCCAGAAAACGCAGTCTCAAGATTGGTCTGATTTTGTCGATTGTGCCACTAAGGCTTTTGAGGGCTGGTTGCTGGGCAGTAAGGTTACTGATTATCAAGGATTGTATAATTTGATGATGAGAGAACACATTTTAAACAATTGTCAGAACCAGTTGTTGCATCAGCATCTTGTCGACTCGGATCTGACCTCTCCCCAAGAATTGGGAAAGAAGGCAGACAGATGGGTTCGTACAAGAGTTAAACAGAACCAGGGCCAGAATCAAGGTGGTCAGAAGAAAGCAGACCAGAAGGGTAAAGATTCTAAAGGGGAACAAAATGACCAGAAGTCTTCGACAGGTCCCCAACAACCCAAAGAGGGTGGGGGTCAGGCTCCCCAAAAGAAGAAAGAAGGCCAATCCAAAAGATGGTGCCAGTACTGTAAAAGTAAATCTCACTGGTTTAGTGAGTGCACCAAGAAAGGAGGAGGGCAGACTCCTGCCACTGCCGCCCCTAAGGCACCTGTGCCCCCTAGTACAGTCAGCAGTGGTAGTGCGCCTCCCAAGGGTTTAGTAGGGTTAACCCTGGGTTCTGAGGGGCGTGACAACTTAGTTGGCACACTCACTCAGGCTGTCCTTGTCAGTACAGGGGACGCAGACGTATCCCCTGACGTAAGCCCCAATACGTTGGGCAAATACCGACAGACGCCTTTCATAAATGGAAAGATGGCTCAGGCCTATAGGGACACTTGTGCCAGCGTCACCATGGTGACGCCTAACTTTGTGGACCCTGGACAGATCATGCCAGGTACAGAATTCCTGGTGACCAATGCAAGCAATGTCACTACCAATCACAGTATGGCAATTGTAGCTTTCTCCTGGGGAGGGGTAACTGGCCACAAGAAGGTTGTAGTTAGTCCAGACCTCCCAGTGGATTGTTTGTTGGGCAATGATTTGGAGTCGTCACAATGGTCAGAAGTGGAGCACCGGACTCACATGGAAATGTTAGGTTTGCCAGCACATGTGTTCGCTGTGACTAGGTCACAGGTCAGGAAATGCCCCACTGAACAGGTGCTGGATCCTGGAACAACGGACCAGACACCTCCCAAGAAAAAGAGCAGTAGGGTTAAGGCTGCGCCTTCCCCCTTGCCCCAGGTCGAGGATCAAGTCTCAGAGGAGGCTGACCTACAGGAATTGAGGGAAACTGAGCCTAGGGAATTCGAACTTGATCAAGTTGAATTCTTGGGTTCAGGGGGACCCTCAAGGGAAGACCTGGGGAAGGACCAGTTAGACTGCCCTTCTCTTGAACCCCTCAGACAGCAGGCTGCTGCTGAGGCTGCTGGGAACGCCACAGGTACCCACAAGGTATACTGGGAAGATGGACTCCTGTACACTGAGTCAAGAGACCCCAAGCCTGGCATGACCAGGAGGCTGGTTGTACCCTTGTCTCAGCGTGGTTTCCTACTTACCTTGGCCCACGAGATTCCCTTAGCAGGTCACTTAGGCCAGACGAAAACGTGGGACAGGCTTGTCTCACACTTTCACTGGCCTCACATGAACGAAGATACCAAGGAGTTTTGCCGCTCCTGTGTCACTTGCCAAGCCAGTGGTAAGTCAGGTGGCGCGACAAAGGCCCCCCTTATACCAATGCCTGTGGTGGGGGTGCCCTTTGAACGGGTGGGGATCGACATCGTCGGTCCCATGGAACCACCTACAGCATCAGGGCACAAGTTTATACTGGTGGTAGTGGATCATGCCACCAGGTATCCTGAAGCTATTCCCCTTAGGACCACTACAGCACCTGTTGTGGCAAGAGCCCTAGTTGGAGTGTTCTCCAGAGTGGGCTTCCCTAAGGAGGTCGTCTCCGACAGAGGTGCAAACTTTATGTCGAGCTACTTAACTGCTATGTGGAAGGAATGTGGTGTTAACTACAAGTTCACTACACCCTATCATCCACAATGCAATGGGCTTGTTGAGAGATTCAACAGGACCCTAAAAGGGATGATTCATGGACTACCGGAAAAGCTTCGGCGTAGATGGGACGTCCTGATCCCCTGCCTCTTGTTCGCCTACAGAGAAGTCCCGCAGAAGGGGGTTGGCTACAGCCCTTTTGAACTTTTGTACGGGCATCCTGTAAGGGGACCCCTGTGTTTGGTGAAGGAAGGATGGGAGAGACCTCTCAAAAAGCCTGCAGCCAACATAGTGGACTATGTGCTTGGCCTCCGCTCGCGGATGGCTGAATACATGGAAAAGGCATCTGAAAACCTTAAGGCCAGCCAAGAACTCCAAAAAGCTTGGCATGACCAAAAGGCTGTCTTGACTGTTTACCAGCCCGGACAGAAGGTGTGGGTGTTGGAGCCAGTGGCCCCAGCAGCACTCAAGGACAAATGGTCCGGGCCCTACACCATCCTGGAGAAAAAGGGAGAGGTCACCTACCTGGTCGACCTGGGAACTCCCCGGAGCCTCCACAGGGTGCTTCATGTCAACAGGCTAAAAGCATATGTTGACAGGAAGGACATGAGTTTGCTCATGGCCCTAGATGAGGGACAGGAAGAGGAGAGTGACCCTCTCCCCGACCTGCTCACTCAGAATCCTGACGATGGCTCGGTAGATGGTGTTGTCTTTTGTGGCAGCCTCTCCGAACATCAACAGAGCGACTGTAAACAGGTTCTTCAGTCGTTCAGACATATGTTTTCTCTAACACCCAGTCAGACCGATTGGTGCACCCATGAGGTTGACACTGGTGACAGCTTGCCCGTCAAGAGTAAAATCTACAGGCAGCCTGATCACGTTAGAGACTGCATCAAAAGTGAAGTGCAGAAAATGTTGGAGCTGGGAGTCATTGAACCCTCGGATAGCCCTTGGGCTAGTCCCGTAGTTCTAGTGCCGAAACCTCACACCCAGGGTGGTAAGAGAGAGATGAGGTTTTGCGTAGACTACAGGGGTCTCAATGCAGTCACTAAGACTGACGCCCACCCAATACCAAGGGCAGACGAGCTTATCGATAGATTGGCTTCGGCCAACTACTTAAGTACGTTTGACCTGACAGCTGGGTATTGGCAAATCAGGTTAGCTGAGGACGCCAAGCCTAAAACCGCATTTTCAACCCCTGGTGGGCATTATCAGTTCGTGGTAATGCCCTTTGGTCTGAAAAATGCACCTGCCACCTTCCAACGGTTGGTGAATCATGTCCTTACTGGGCTGGATGACTTCTGTGCGGCGTATCTTGACGATATCGCTGTCTTTAGCTCCACCTGGGAGGATCACCTGGTCCACCTGCGGAAGACGTTAGAGGCACTGCAAGCAGCAGGTCTCACTATCAAGGCCACCAAGTGCCAGATAGGGCAGACACAGGTTGTATACCTGGGCCACCTTGTAGGTGGAGGTCAGGTTCAGCCACTGGAGAGCAAGATACAGTCAATCAGGGACTGGGCTCCTCCAACCACCCAGACTCAGGTTCGAGCTTTCTTGGGCCTGACTGGTTACTATAGGAAGTTTGTCAGGAACTATGGTTCCATTGTGACACCATTAAACGAACTGACAAGTAAGAAAATGCCAAAAAAGGTTCAGTAGACAGCGAGCTGTCAAAAAGCATTCGATGACCTAAAGCAGGCCATGTGCACGGCGCCTATCCTCAAGAGTCCGGACTACTCCAAACCATTCATTGTCCAAACAGATGCTTCTGAGTTGGGTGTGGGAGCTGTTCTTTCTCAACTGAATTTTGATGGTCAAGACCAGCCCATTGCTTTTATAAGCAGAAGGCTGACCCCTAGAGAGAAGAATTGGTCAGCTATTGAGAGGGAGGCCTTTGCTGTGGTTTGGGCCCTGAAGAAGCTGAGGCCATACTTGTTTGGCACTCACTTCAAGATTCAGACCGACCATAAGCCCCTCTTGTGGCTAAATCAGATGAAGGGTGAAAACCCCAAACTGCTTAGGTGGTCCATTTCCCTACAGGGGATGGACTTTACAGTGGAACATAGACCTGGTACTGATCATGGCAATGCCGATGGGCTCTCCAGATATTTCCACTTAGAACAAGAAGACTCACCTGGTCAAGGTTAGCTTATTGTTCCGACGTTTGGGGGGGGTCATGTAGGAGAGTAGGGTCTGCAATCCTATGATCACCCAGATTTTTTGCTTTTGTTTCACTGGTTTACGACTTTCCCTGGCTGTGGGCCTGCTAATCAGACCCACAGCCTGGCTGTTCTCTTTCTAAATTACGATATGTACCCTAGGTGCATTTACCAATTGGTACTGGGCCACCTTATCAGACCCCGTAACGCAGGGCATAGGTGTACCCATGTATTATGCCACCCCTGGCTGGCCTCCTAAATTTGACACAACTGGCTGCACGACAGCTGGGGCGAAGGCGTGTAACCACCCTTCGCTTTAGGTATAGTAGCTCTATATCTAACCATACAATGGACACCCGAGTTCCTATCAGTCACTCCTATGGCAGGCCTTAACGATCCTGAAGGCAGAGTGCGTGGGCTCGTGTGAGCTAGGTTCAGGCCCGAGCCGAGCCCGGTTGCAGCTTGCGGAATCAAGACCCAATGGCTGTTCCATGATAACGCGTACCATAACGGTAACTCCGGTGTCGCGTTATCCAGGCATGTCGAGTAAGGTGTCATACGAATCGGGGTGCTGCCCTCTCACCAATTCTGGCGATGAGGTTAGCATCCCACCCTTCTAGAGGGACACGACATGTACGTAACTGTGAACCCCGGTTAAAGTTAACTGAAGCCTCAGCTCCACAAAATGGATGCTGCCACCACAGACCCGAGTCTGACCTCCTGCTGCTGGGAGTCCTTCCAGCGAGGAGCACTTGGACAAAGGGTTTCCTGTCGAGGGCGGTGTTCGCACCGTCCCAGACAGGGTTTGTGTATTCTGGGTAGGTAGGGCTTTGGCGAGAAGGTGACTGCGGAGTGGCACCCCGGTGCTCACTACGCATCTGCCGGTTAGAACCAGTTCCAGGGGCGACGGCCCTGGCCTGGGGAAAGTCCGGCAGGGGAGAGGGGCGTAACTACCCCCCTTCCTGGTCCCACCCTTAGGGCAGGACCTAGTCATGTACCCACCCCTTTCTTTAGAATAAAGACCGGAGCGGGGACCCTTCCAAATTAGATCATCTTTGATTCAAGAACTACTTTCTACGAAAGGACATTCACAACTCTTCTCAAGATTTCTCCCTTGTGACTAAGGAGTAGTCACCCTGCATCAGCGGGCACCATCTAAGAACTCTGCGGTTTGCTGTAAGTCCTTCCTCAAGGAATCCGACGGCCCAGCTCGACGAGAACCGGCTTCCCTGGCACCTCTGACCTCTACCCACGTCATCAGCTCAGCTGTGATCTGTGGGTGCGACGAGACCTCGAGGGACCGGCCATCATCAGAACCTGCACGCTCTTAACGCCAGCACGACCATCGAGGTAACTCTCTGGTGAGTGCTCTGGGGTCCGAGAAGCCCCGACCCTGAGCCGCTCCAGCACCGAAGTGCAGTCTCCCAGCATCTCCACGATCTGCGTGGGGCCCTTCTGCTCGCTGCTCAGAACGTTGTCTGGTCACTAGCCGCTGGCTTGTGCCCTTCTGTGACGACATCCGAGAATCATCACTGCTGGTCTGGTTGCTCCAGACTGGCCCTTACTTCCATCTTTGCGAGAAGCACCCCGGACCCTCCTGGTCCACTCAAGACGCCATCTTAGGCCCACCACGTGGCCCTGAGATCTGCCAAGGCTTGTTGCCCCATCCTGGGCCCAGCGACGCCGACAGCATCATCCTTCGTGGGACAGCTCGCACCTCCGCCGTGGTCGCCGACAACGCCTCCTGGTCCGTGAGACTGCAGAGCCTAGCGTCGCCCACTCACCTGGTCGAGGTGACGGCCAACCGGTGCCTTCCTGGTACCCTCTGACTACTGGCTAGTAGTACGAACTTGGTCCCCTCTGCTTTCAGGTTTCACCAATCTCCGATCCAGGCTTGGATCTCTACGAACTATTCAGCACTGGTCGCCGGCCAGCAACTTCTTTTCTTCCGGCTCCTGGCTCGTCAGCGAAGACCCCGACGCCTGTAAGACTTGTGCAGCCGCAGCCCTCGTGGCTAGGTAACTCGGCATTTCGGTGCCTGCATAGCCTCCTTACTCTAGGGTCCTGAGTCCCTCGCTTCCGACTTGCCTTATCGGGTCCGCCCGAGACCTTAATCTTTCCGTGTCCTCGGACACTTGTTTTAATTGTGCACTTGAAGTATTTGCTAAAGAGATTTGGTTTGTGCTTAGTACCCTGTCCTCATAAAGAGTACAGGGCTGTTGTGATTCTTAATAAATATACTGTTTATTTTCATAACACTTGTGTGGTGTCCTTTCACTGGGTGTTCAAGGGGTACATGTGTGGTAAACAGCTGGCTTAACGCGCCCTCTCGAGTCTTTAGCCTTAGACTGCTCGTATCCACGCTACTAGGATAGCTGGTCTATAGGTTGACTTACAACCAAACACCATAAGGGTCGTTGGAACGATACATAGCGGTCGCTAGAATAGCGAACGTTGCATATCGGGCCAACTTCTCACACATGGGGCTAAGTGCAGGGCCTAAGTGCAGGACTTGTAGCCAGAGCCACCTGAAAAGTGTCCACTAGGGTTTAGAGGCAGGTTTTTGAGTGGAGGCCTGTACAAAAGGCCATGTATATAGGCTTTTTGCAGTGGGTGAATTGAGCGCTTTGCCCACTCTACATTACGGGGCTTAGATGTTTGGTAGATTACACCTTCATTTGCACCTTCTTATTTTTTCACCACTTCACACGAGCCTAAGAGTCCGGTCACGCGTCTTTCTTTTCTGTCAAGAAAGTTGGTGATGATGACAGAACAAGCAAACTGGTGAGTACCAACCAGTAGCTCCACGGATAGTGCTTAAGTGAGGCACTTTCTGACTTCTCTCACATTTTTTTTCTTCGGTGGGTGTGAGAATAGGTGTGGATAGTTGATAATTTTTAAATGAGGAACACTTGGAGGTGGGCATGACTACATAATTTAGCAGAGCCATACCTAGGAGTACAGAATACCAGTATAGCAAACTTTATAAAGACTACAATGTGTTCTGTATAACCAGGTTATTTTTGCATGAAACTGGGTGATAGAGTGCCCTATAGGACATACTCCCTTTGTATGGGGACCGGCTGACCTTTCATTTATGTATTACCTAAATACAAATGAACGTGGTACAAATTAGGGACCTTGCACAGAGCCAGCAAAGAAGTTACAAGTGAGTGCGCCCGGATAATGAAAAGCACAGCGCCCAAAACCCATTTTGGAGCCAAGCTCTTTTCCTTCTGCATCCTCCCCCCGACCCCTCTGGGGATGAAGGCAGGTGGCTCTGCCCACCTAACTGTGTGATAAGTACACTGCGGTCCCTCTGTACAGCAATATTGCCCAAATTAATTATACAGGCAAAGTAAATAAAAATTGGTCCAAAGCAGGTGTGATCTGCAGTAGGAAGGAAAGGATTAGCCGGTTCCAGGCTGTCTTTCTTCTTAGTGTTATTGCCGCTCATTATGTATTTACTTATTTTCGGGGAAACGGCTTTGGCCTAACTGTGCTTGGAGAGTCTCTGCATAAAATGTACTTTATTAACCTTTAGTGCAAGGGCAGAACACAAACCCACGGAACGAGCAATCCTTCTTTCAAAATGGCGGGATGCGTGCAAGAAACCCAGGAACGGGGTGTGAAGTGGCGAGCTGTGGTCGTCTCCCTGCCTTGTATCAAGCTGCATGACAGGTAAACGACCTCGCAGCGCATCCTGCGGGGAAGCAAAGTATGCAGGGTGGGCGCCAAGAGCAGTGTCTGCAGCGCATCACTTCATAACGAGTTGCTTCATGGTGGCGAGGGAGGCAGGAACCTCCAGCACACGTAGTGTCTGAGTCTAGCAGTGGGCAGAAAGGTGGCTGTGCCTTTGAGAAGCCATAGAGTTATGTGTTGACATCTCTTTGACGTCACTCCTGTGTCTGCGAGAGGGTGCTGTGTCACTGCTGGAGCACAATCGAGTACTGCATCAACCCCCTGCCAGACCCACCTATACCTCACTCCACAGAGCCGTGCAATGCCATCAACCTAGTCTTCATTGAAAAAATGCAGAAACCCCGACAGCACATCGACACCAAGCCTGTTTAATCTCTTACATCCACCTCTTCCCATAGACTCCTACAGTGGTTAGCCTTCAAGCCAAATTTCTCCCAAATCTTGCTGACTTACTCAACTCCCTCAAAGCCACTTCTTATGAAGATGTCTTACCAGTATCCTTCATCAAAGCTCTCCCTGGGGATGCTCTGTTATCCCTACTTAGCATTGTCAAAGCCTCCCACACTCGAGACACCTTCTCAGAAGCTCTCAGGACAGGGCAGGTCTTCCCACACCATAAAGAAACCTACACCAGACCATGATGACCTTGCCAACTTCCGGGAGTTCACTCACTCACCGTTCATCGACAAGGTCATTTGAAAAGTCAATCTTTGTTCAACTCCAACATCACGTTATGCTGTCTCCTGCATGACTACCAGTCTGACTTCAGATCACACTGCAACATGGAGACCCCTACCTTACACATTATAGATCATGTCCTCCTGATCACAGATCATGACCCCTGCCTGCCGATATCGCTGCACCTTTCTGTTGCATTTGACACCGGTGATGATCCCACCCTCGTACGCACCCGGTAGTCTCGAATGAGATACATCAGCAATGTCCTTCACTGATTCTTCTACTACTTTTTCGAACTGACAGCAGTTTGCTCACATGGCCACCTCCAGATCACAAAAGATCCCCTTTACCTGTGTAGTCCCTAGGGTTCCATACTGTCTACGGTCATCTTCAACCTTAACATCTTGGCACTTGGTACTTTAACCACAGATAGCAGCTTCAAGAGCCAGCAATATGCCGATGATACACAACTTTATTTGAAAGTCTCCTCTTCTTCAGCCATTCAGTGCCTCAAACACTGCTTGCACATCATCCACACGTCGATGTCCAGCGCCTACCTGGAGCTCAAACCAGTTAAAACAGAATTCCTGGAATTTGTTGAGAACAACTAACAAGATGTGGCACAACCTGATATAATCACTAGAACCTTGACGGCTTCAAACCCCAGCTTTCACCAATTGCAAGTCACTCGGATTCACCCTGGATGCCAACTTCATCCTAAGGAGCACACGGCCCAAAAAATTAAAAAAACACCTGGCACCAACTCTGCCTTCTGAAGAAACACAAACTGTTTCATCCACAAAAGCAAAATCAGAACTGTTGTTCAAACCCTCATAATCTCGCATCTGGATGGTGGTAATGCCCTTCTATATGGCCTCCAAGACGCAAACTGACACCCTTTCGGAGCACCCTGCACACTTGCTGCTACATGTCTCATCCGGGGCCTGAAGAAATATAATCATATCGCCCTGTCTTGAAGGAACTCCATTGGTTCCACTTGTCGACCTGCACCATCCTAACAAAACAAGCTGCATAATTTACAAAGCCATCCCACCCAGCACCCCACTTATCTTGCAGACGAGCTCTGGTGGTTCTGTGCACTCCTGCAACCAGAACACCATCAGATTGCAGATAAAGAAGTGTAAAAAAAGAACAAACTAGACAGTAGGCCTTTTCCATCTGTGCACCGAGAATCTGGAAAAACATCCCCGTATCCATCAGAACTGCCTCAACGCTGCTCCAATTAACAAACCAGTTGAAGGCTCGCCCCTTTAAAGAACATTACATCACAAAGCATTAACCACCCACAAGCCAGCTTTCTCTCCAATTATTTGACTTTATGATTGTCTTCCACCAAATACAGGGCTCTGCTGTCTTTTGGTTAGGTTCACGCTATAGAAATATCTTCTACATACCTATATTAAGTGCTTTAACTGGCCAGGCGCTGTCGGTTACTAAGTACCTGCACTCCTTTCATTTAAATGGGATAGTAGCAGCACCTCTAAGGTACTCTAAAAAGTGAGTACCTGCACTTCTGTATTTCAATATAGAATGTTGCTTGCGTACGTTATGCAAAGCTAATCAGGCTATTTGACTTTGACTACATGGTAGTATATATCCACAGGAGTAAAATTGCCATTGTTGAGTATATGTGGACATTCCCACTATAATGTAATATCTGGTGTGTCAGGTAAGGTCGGGTGCCTAATTTTTCTGAATATCTTTAATAACTGAGCCTCAAATCTATTTTCAGGTTGCGCAAAATGGTTTTATATTTATTCCTCATTGCAAATCATTTCTTTAAGAAATCACCTGTTTTTCAAAGTGTAAGAAATTGGATTATTATTTAGAGTGGGCGACTACCCACCTCAAGGAGTAATCACAACCCTTCTCAGGGGGAACCCTCAAAGTCACTAACTTAACCTGAGATCAGCCCCCTGGTAGCTGTGGTACAGAGTAGACCGGCTTAACTTAGGGCAATGTGTAAAGTATTTTTGCAGTACCAAAACAATAATAAAGTCAAAATGCAAAACAATAGAAATCCCAAATCGAATAATAAGAACAGAGTAATATTTAATAAACAGAAGCTCAAACCAAATGAGAAAAATCCAAACACTGGGAACCAGAGATATGTTAAGTTTTATGTTGAAATAGCACCAATAAGCACGATGCACTAATGAATGTCAGTGTTTGTAGTAGGCCAGGACCTGGGTGCAATTTTAGGCTGACTACGATGGATACACCAACCAGGTTTGTCTTCCTCAAAGGTTGTACCTTCTGCTTAGTCCTTTAAGTCCCAACCCACCACAGGGGTACAACCCCACAGCCAGCCAGGACCTAAGGTGAGGCAATTAGAGACTCGCACAGTGTCAGGCAGAGGACAACAGCAGGGTCTTGTCTAGGTACCTTTGTAGCTTGTTGTGTCCGTGTTGCTGGAACAGGCCAGCCTTCTGATCCTTGGAGTCTTCCTCTTTATCCTGGGTACAAGAGAAAGCAGGCCCAATCCTTCTGGGCTCTTCTCAGGCAGCAGGTTCAGTTCTCTTCTGATTTTCCATCGCTCCTAGAGTGAGTCTCAAGAGGATGCCTGTAGAAGCCACTTTTATGCCTGGCAGGAGCTGACGGATGAGAATAGCTCCTGGGCATGTGGTAAAAGTCCCTGGGGCCAACCCTACCCACTTTGGCATTTTCAAGCTGACAAAAGTCTTTGGCTACATTAAACCTGGGCTCTGAGTGCTGGTGGTCTGTGGGGAGTGTACTGTGGTATTCCTATTGTCCTCCCACATCTAACACCAAAATCCAGTTGTAAGCTACCACTGTACTCTCAATAAACCCAGAGACTGAAGTCTGGTAGAGCGAAGGCTGGATCCTTTAGCAACCAGGCAGTGGATGCACAAGGCTGGTCTTGGGAACCCTTTCCCCTTCCCATCCATCTGGGTCTTATGTGTAAAACCCAGAGTCAAAAGTCTGGTAGGACAAAACATTGTTTATCAGCAGCCAGACTGCAAACACAAGAATTGTTTTGACATCATCTTCCCTTCCTTTCAAGTGTGCCCCCAGTGTTATATGTAAACCCAGTAGACCTGTCAAGCAATATTTGATACTACAGCAGGATTTGACACTGTAATGCCATAGAGGATGCCCACAGCCCCCACCTTCTGTATTCTGGGAGGTTCAAGGAAGTCATCTCTGCCCTTTCAGAAGGCATTTCATACCTTTTTCACACCTATTAAAATGCTAATCTCTGGCCGGACGAAGTTAGAGAGCAAATGCAAATTAGCCCCAGGAACTTCAACTAAGGAAAAGTAACTTCCTAAAAGTTACTTTTCCTTAATATTTAATAAAGGTCCAGCTTCTCCATTGAATTCGATATTTAATAACTATTAAACTAGTTATTTATTAATAGGTTTTGACTACAGTGTGCCTCTGCTGTCAGCAAAAGCTATTGTTACAAAAAAACTTTACAAACTGGCTTAGACCCTGCTCACTACTTGCCATTGGTTGGCGCCCACTTAACTCGCAGTTCCTTGCTTGGTACTGGTCATGCCTTCTGCTGCCTGCCGGCTGTGCACCTTCTCCTGTTGTGAGGCTTCTATCCATGCCGTGGAGCATCGACCCTGCACAGCTTTCTATTTGCAGCCAACGTTCTTCCACTGGCCGCAAAATCATTTTGGCCAAGCACTCTATAAGATTGCATGGCACGGTACGGTCTCCTGATCCCCCAACTGTCCGTTTACCCCATCCCCTAATAGCTGTTTCCTCAGCTGTCCGTTTTCACCCCAACCTTCCATCTTCACCCCCACGCCCTCTGTTTTCACCCCACCCTGTTCGTTTTGTCCCCCCACTCTCTGCCCTCATGCAACTTAAGCACCCCTTCCCCAGGGCTTTTTTACACACAATTGCACAGCAGCATCTGCTGCTGTGCAACATGCTTTAACAGAGAAAAGCACTGGGATGTGGTCAAGTCTGGCCGTGTCATAGTGTTTTTTTTTTTTTTACTTTAAGGCATGTTACACAATGGCTTGTGCTGCTGTGCTACATGTCTAAAAAAAATGCATTGACTAAAAAAATAGATTTCACAGAGGAGAAACTTCTTGGCTTTGCCAATGTTTGTTCTAGTCAGTCCCATTCCAGAGATACAGTATTAGGATTGTAATCTGTACTCTGGTTTACCACGTAGGACAGCACAGTAAAAAATAGATTTCGGGTGCTAATCACTGTAAGGTTCTGTTAGCATTAATTTCTACATATCCCACTTTTATATAGAAAGCACCCTAGCATGTGGGCTACAAAGGACCTACATAGTGGTAACATATTAATATTTATAAGGGAGGTTTTGACCTATCAAAGGGTTTATTTGAACAGGTTGTTTTGTAGTTTTTACACTGCTACAGTCGAGCTACAAGAGTAGGCATGAAGCCATGTTTGCACTGCCACTGTAGTAGATGGCACAATAGTGGCATTTAACATGCAGGCCCTGGCTACACTTTGTACTATATACTAGGGACTTATAGGCAAGTTAAATATACCTGTTAGGAATATGCCAATTCAACTTTTTTTTAGAAGGGGTGGACAATCACTGCACAGAGTTCAAAAGCCAGCAAAAATACAAGGTCCAGCAAAACATGAAAATTCTTGTGTGAAAAAAGGCAGATTTCCTGCACAAAGTGTCAAGCAAAATGTAATAGACAACTGTAACAAAGGCTGTAGTAAGATCCAGAAGGGTTAAGTATGGAGACTGAACTGTAAAAGTTTAAGAAACATGTTGTTTTAAAACAGGATCAATAACCTGGTTTGGGTCGTTGTTTACAACCTTGTTGTATAGTAGTTGATAAGCTATCTGTCATAAAAGTAATTTAGTTGAGGGACTATATGTTCGTTATGTTATGTTATTGGTTATTTGTAGAAATGAAAAAGAAATTTCTAAAGCGCACTGCGGCCAAGCGGCTTCCTGGCGCTGAGGAGCACAACAGTATCTACAGAGGGTCCCATGAGAGGTTAGCCGGGAAATGCCTGAAGAAAAGGAAAAGTTTTAAGGGCGCACGTACACCCAAGGGTTTCATGGCGCTGATATCTGAGGTCCTGAGATAATCCCTAATCATAGGCTTGTTTGAATAACCATGTTTTTAGTGATTTTCTGAAGACCAAGAGGCTGTCGCATTTCCTGAGTGAGGTAGGGAGGGAATTCCACAGAACAGCTGCTAAGTGAGAAAAGCAACTTCCTCCTTGCTTCTTCCTTTTGAAGGAGGGGATGGTCAGCAAGTTCAGGTGTGCTGAGCATAGGTTGTGTTGTGGTTTATGTGCAGTTAGAAACTGTCTGATAAATTTTGGGCCTTTTCCATGTAGAGCCTTAAATACAGTGCACCCCGTTTTAAAGCTGATCCTTTGGGCTATTGGTAGCCAATGGAGTTTTTCCAGGCTTGGTCGGGCTGACTGCCATTTGGGCTGTTTGCATAACAGCCTCGCCGCCTGATTTTGAACCATCTGCAACTGTTTCAATGCACCGACTGGGAGCCCAAGATAGATGGCATTAGAAAAATCAAGGCGAGAGAGTACTAGGGCGATTATCACCTGCACTAGTGCTGAGTGGGTGAGTAAATGCGCAATTTTCCTGATTTTCCGTAGTTGGAAAAAGCTAGATGAAACAATGGCTCCCACTTGGCCTTTCAATGAGAGGTCGGCGTTTAGTGTAACCCCCAGACTTTTTACTTTTTGAGATGCTATAGGCGGGGAGCCCAAATGTGGAGGCCAAAGATGTGGGCCCCAACTGAGCTCGCTTTTCCCAGGCAAAATTAGTTCTGTTTTGCCTGGGTTGAGCTTAAGGTGGGTTAGGTCCATCCATTTTTGTATGAGCGACATTGTTGTCTGAAACTCGCTGACAGCATCCGATGTATTCAGGGGGAATATTAGCTGTAAATCATCAGCATAGTTAAAAATGGTAACTTTCTGAGTTTTTAATAAGTATAATAACGGTCTCAGATATAGATTGAATAAAAGTGGTGAGAGTGACGATTCCTGTGGCACTCCGCAGAGTGAGGGTAGTTTGTGGGCTGTGAAGGAGCCAAGTCTCACAGACTGCATCCGATCGGTAATAAAGGACGCTATCTAACCAAACGCAGAGCCCCTGAGGCCCCTGAGGTTCGTGCCCCTCTGATGTTTACATATGAAGGTAATGCAAATAGATGATTCACAAGAAGGGGCGGACTAGAGGAGATTTAAAGACCAGCAAAAGTTTGCTCCCTTGAATCATATAACCAAACACAAAATGAACCATTGGGTCTAATAGTGTAAGCCTGGCTGAAGAAAACACACCTACCTAGAAGGCATCCTTTTAAAGGATGGTTTCCCTCACCCACCCGAGGTGGCATGCTTCATCATGGGGGAACCTCCTCGTATCAGGATGCCTAGTCATGATACAGACTACAACCCCCCTCACGGAGAGGGAGTAGCTCAGGGATGTTTTGATGCTAATGGAGGTATATACTAAATACCAAATGAAAGAGCTGAAGTGGTGGTGGGGGGTGCAGTGCGATAAGCGGTGAAGTGATTAAAACTAACTATAGGGTTATCTGCAGATCTTTATTCGGGTTACCCTAGGCTAGGATTAAAAACATAATGGCACAGCGGGAAACATTAGACCCACTCTAGTGTAACAAAGCTCAACATGTTTCAGCCTGTGACCCTGAAGGTGTTGCAGCCTTCTTCAGGACTTAAGGGTGCTACTGCTAAAAAGTGCTCTGAACCAAAAATCATTTTTTATATATTCAAATGTACAGATATACAAAACCTGTGATTCCTTGGGATGTTCAGGGGTGATGGATTCACTGGTGGTACCCACAAACGTCAGGTGTCCTTGGGATGGGGCTCAAGGGCAGAGGGGTCTCTGTCCGGTGACGGTACGTCCATGACATTCTGAAGGCTCTTTCTGGGCAGTACAGTTTCACTTTCTTTAGCAGAATGAGCTGGCACCAGGCAGATTTTATTTTCTTGGCAATGTGTTCCATGAGGGTGTGGTTTGTGTCCAATGTGAATTCAGGTGCCTTTGCAGTGGAGGAAATTTGGGGTTTGAAACTTTTCAGGTGCTCATGTCATTGCTGGAGGAGTCCACCCTTCTTGGGCCCCCTTTTAGCCCAAAACATGCCATCTGTGGACTATTTCTGATCAGATGTTCTTGCCAAATAACAGGAATGCTGTTTTAGTGATATTGACCTTGGGTTTGGTGCTGGACATCTAGGTCTGGATGTGCTGCAGTAGTGTTTGAGGTATTGGATGTCTGGCGCTGAGGGAACACTCCGCTAGAGAAGTGTATCATAATCCTATTGGTGAATTTTGATGCTATTATCAGTGAGCAGATTTCGAGTGGGTTCCATGTAGAGACTAGTTTGTCAGGGGTAGCAGACACCTCTCCGGAGATACATGCCCTAGGACTTGGGTACAATTCATATGTGGTCACTGTCAGTTTAGTGGAGAGTATACTCCCAGCTAGTGCTTAATTTGTAAAAAAAACAGTGCTAGGGCTCTTGTTGGGCGACCACTGAAACTTGCACCATGCATTTCCCCAAACAGTGCAGCCAATAACAGTACGAACACAACTGATAACCATCACACTCCTAAAAGTTTGACATGGGGGGCGTGGCCAAGATGGCGGGGTGAGCGGACGCTTCCTCCCGCAGCTCCTCCGGCCCAACTAGGCTCGAGCCCTTTTCTTCAGCTTTTCTCCCCCCGCTGAAGCTCAGCGGATGAGAGGAGTGTGGCGAAGCACCTGGCGCACACATTGATGCCGCTTTGACCCTAATCGCTCCGGTGGAAGCGCCTCAAAAGGCCGATCGAAGATCGAGGGACGACGGAGCGCCCGGGAGGCGGAGCGTATCGGAGTGCTGTCCATGCGCCTCGGCTAGGCCTAGTGCTGAAAGTTGGCGATCTGAACGGCGGCGTCGAAGGAGAGCTGCGGACTAGAGGATCCGCTACGCAGAGGACTTTGGTGGCGCACCTTGGCGCTTGGACTTGAGGTGGTGGCACCCTGCCTAATGGGGGACCCGATCCCGGGATTGGAGAGCAATCGGCCTGAAATCGGGAAGGTTCTCCGGACCTTTCTGAGTGACAGTGTGGCCTTGGCTGTGATACTTTTCCGGTTGCCTGCTTTCTGGGGTGCCCCGGTGGTGTCGCCGGGCTCGGGCGATCTGCTTGGCCCCACCCGGCCGCCATTTTGTCCCCGAGGAGTCGGTGTCGTTGGCCTTCCCCGGAGCCACTTGACGGCGGATTTCTGCGCCCTCCGCCCCTGCACGGCTCTTTCCCTGTGGTGTGTACTGGCCGAGGCCCCCCAGTTCAGTTTCCAACTACCGTCCCGACTGGGCGCCCACGGCTGGTGGCACATGGACTGGCCCGCCATTTTGTCATCTGTGACGCAGTCCCCCGGACCCGACGGGAGCTCCCCACATCGAGTGCTTGCTGGTGGCTGGGCATTCCCCGGAGCGGTGGGCCTGTACCCACTTTGCAGTTGGAGCCTCAGGAATGACTGAAAGAGGGGGCTCGAGGAAGGGGGACCGTACCCTGCCGGACATGCTTGGCAGGGCCCAGCAGCTACGGGACAGAACACAGCCGTCGCCGGGGTCTTCCAGGGCCTCGGCGGACGCGTCTGGAGGAGAACCCCCTGTCACGAGATCCTTCATGGAGGAGCTGTTCAATTCCCTCAAAGAAGACTTCCAGACGCTGAAGCGGGAAGTGGCTAGCGAGGTCCGGGAGGTCCGCAGAGAGGTGGAGGGCCTTGGTGAACGGGTTGAGACGGTGGAGACGGCGTCTCAACGCCGGGACGATGAGATTGTCCACTTACAACAAGACGTTCTCCGTCTCCGGGAGCAGTGCGTTGAGCTCCAAGCTCACTCCGAGGACCTTGAGAACCGGTCCAGGAGGAACAACATTCGAGTGCGTGGGGTGCCATCTGCGGACGAAGGGACTGATTTGGTGGGCTATCTGCAGGACCTGTTCCGAGAGATCCTGGGGGAGGCCGCAGACTTTCCTATTCGCATCGATAGGGCCCATAGAGTTGGCCGACAACGCCAGTCATCGGCGCCCCCGCCGGACATCTTAGCTTTTTTGCCCGACTTCCCGCTGAAGGAGCGCATCATGTCTGAAGCCCGCAGGAAACAGCCGCTGACTTTCCGGGAACGGCCTGTTGCGCTCTACCAGGACCTGTCCGCCATCACACTGCAGAAACGCAGGTCTTTCAGGATTGCTACCGACTTCTTGCGTGACCAGGAGACACCATACTCCTGGGGGCACCCCTTTCGCTTGATCTTTCGCTGGAACGGAGTGCTGCATCAACTACGCTCCTTGCAAGACGTTTGCGGTGTCCTGGGACTCACGGCTACGGAGGAGGATGGAGCCACACCGTCGTGGAGGCGATCAGAGAGAAGGGGCCGGCGGAGATCAGCGAGGAGACGATCAACAGCGAGCGCTGGGCGTCCTTACTCCCCTACTATCAGGGCGGACATGGCCGGTGCCCTGAGGGCGGCAGCCGAGAACTTGGCCGACTCCAACGGCGTGGCCTTGACGGCCTAGACTCACTCCGGGGGGAGATGAACATAGCTTCTTCGATGCCAGGTTTGGGGCTGGGGGGGGGGATGGGAGGGGATGGGTCGAGGTGAGTGGCTGGACGTCCACTTTTCTACTTTCTACGGACTTGCCCGTTTTGGGGCTTGACTGAGACAATGGGTTGTTTGAGTTTGCATTTGGCTAGTTGCCATGGGTGTGTTTGGGGTGGGGTTGAGTGTTGTTCTGAAGTTGGGAAGTCCCGTCCGATGCTGTCCTTATCCACGCTTGGCCTGCTCTGGCCTGTCCCGCGCTGCCGCCCCGCGCCCCCCGCCCTCTGGTTTCTTGCCCGCAGCATAGCGTTCCTGGTCCCTGGGAGACATGTCGTCCCTGAAGGTGGTGACCCTTAATGTTAAGGGACTGAATAATCCTGTTAAGCGCAGGGCGATTTTGTCCCTGCTTGAGGGGACGCAGGCTGACATTTGCCTTTTGCAGGAAACCCACTTGTTGTCCCGTGACTGCCATAGATTGCGTTCTGCTAAGTTCCCTACCCAGTTTTTCTCCTCTGCAGCGACCAAAACCGCGGGGGTGGCCATCCTCATAGCGAGCTCCTTTAGGGGGGAGGTGCTGTATAAATATGCTGAGCAGAAGGGGAGGCTTCTGGCCTATCGCCTCCGTTTGGGAGGCATAGCGTTTACGGTTGGCTCCGTTTATAGCCCGAATGACCATCAGGAACGTTTCTTGGACTCGGTACTGGTGGATGTCACTGCCTCTCCCGATCGCCATGTTATTCTAGGGGGGGACCTTAATATCGTCTTTGATTCGGTACTGGATAGGTCAGCACAGCGGTTTCCGCAGACTGGAGAACTTTCCCAGGCTGTGAAGGCCCGAATTGCGGACATGGACTTACACGACCTCTGGCGCTCCATGCACCCCACAGATAGGGACTACTCCTACTTTTCGCATGCGCACTGAACCTATGCACGGTTGGAATATCTTCTGGTTAGTGGACCGATGCGTGCCGCCGCTACGACGGCGGACATTGGGGTCCTATCACTGTCTGACCACGCGCCGGTTACAGGTGCGTTTGCTTGGCCGGCGGCCTCCCCCTCTCGGGGGATGTGGCGCCTTAAGGACACCCTTCTACACAAGAAGACGGTGGTGAAACGTATTGAAGAGGTCATACGGGACTATCAGACACACAATAGCAATGCCGACACTTCACTAGCGACACAGTGGGCTGCATTGAAGGCGGTTCTTCGGGGGGAGTTCATCTCCATCTCCTCGGCGGAAAATAGAGAGCGGCAACGGAAGAGGGATGAGCTGACTGTACAGGTCCGGGAGCTTGAGCAGGTCCACCGCCGTACGGGTGCTCCGAGGGTTTGGAGGCAGCTGAAAGCGGCTAGGAAGCTCCTGTCGGCATTGGACCTGGATAGAGTCGAATACGCCGCCTTGCGCTTGAAACATGCCTACTACACTGGGGGGGACAGATGTGGCAAGCTCCTGGCGCATCGACTTCGGGTCGCGCAACAGCGTAACGTCGTGAAGGAACTTGTGAGTACAGACGGAGTGGCAGTTTCTGGGGACGCGGAGGTGGCGGAAACTTTCTGCAGCTTCTACGAAACGCTGTACGCTGCGGAGCCCTCCTCGCCGCGGGTCGCCGAGGAATATCTGGAGTCGGTGCCCCTTCCGGCGCTGGACCCCGCTCAGGCGGAATACCTGGAGCGGGATATTCACGTTGAGGAGGTGATTTCCGCTATAGCTCGGTTGAAGCACGGGAAGGCTCCGGGCCCGGACGGCTACACGTCCTTGTTCTATAAGACCTTTTGCCCGATTGTGGCCCCTGTCTTAACTCAGCTGTTTAATTCCTTCGCCGACCCGGGAGCTATCCCACCGGATCTCTTGAGGGCGACTGTATCGGTGATCCCGAAACCCGGAAAAGACCGGGCTTTATGCGGCTCGTATAGGCCTATCTCGCTCTTAAATGTCGACCTCAAGCTGTATACGGGGATTTTGGCGTCCAGGCTGGCCCTGCACCTCCCCGGTCTGGTTGAGGCGGACCAGGCTGGCTTTGTGCCCGGCAGGCAGACGGTCGACAACACCAAGCGGGTGACGCACGTTTTGGAGAAGGCCTCGCGGATCCCCGGGGAGCGGATGTTGCTGGCAGTTGATGCGGAGAAGGCCTTTGATAGGGTTCATTGGCCGTATCTCGAACTAGTTCTCAGGAAACTGGGAATTGGTGATAAATTCTGCACTATGGTCTTCAACTGCTATAAGTATCCTTCGGCGTCTGTGCGAGTCAACGGGTGTAGCTCCCGTGGTTTCGCTATTGAGCGCGGCACGAGGCAGGGCTGTCCCCTCTCTCCGCTCTTGTTCGCTCTCTACATGGAGCCGTTCGCCCAAAGGATCCGCCACAACCCGGATGCTATTGGGATTAGGATGGGCCAGTACGTTCACACAGTCAGCCTCTATGCGGACGATGTCCTGCTGACCCTAGACGACCCCAGGAGGTCCTTACCAGCCTGCATCCAGGAGTTGGATGCCTTTGCACGTGTGGCCGGCTTTAAAATGAACATGAGCAAATCGGTGGCTCTAGATGTGTCTTTGGCTGCAGACACTAGGAGGGACCTTCAGCGACTATTCCCCATGCAGTGGTCTTCGTCCCTTGTACCTTATCTAGGGATCCTACTGGCACCCACGTTGCCGGAGATGGTGGCGGCCAATTACACTTCTCTTAGTAAGAAGATTAGGTAGGAGCTTGGCCGCTGGAGTAAGGGCCTGCTGTCCTGGCTAGGACGGATCGCGGCGGTTAAGATGACTGTCTTGCCCCAAATATTATATCTTTTTCGTGCACTCCCTCTCCAGCCTCCAGTGGGCTGGATTCGACAAACGCAGGCCGACATCTCCCGCTTTGTTTGGCAAGGCCGCAAGCCGCGGATGAAGAGGGTCCTCGCCACGCTTGCCCCGGAAGCAGGAGGCCTCGGCATTCCGGACCTCCGTAAGTACTTTCAGGCGGCGCAGCTACGATACCTGGTAGAGTGGAGCAGGTGGGAGTCCGATAAGCACTGGCTTTTTCAGGACCAGGCGGTGGCTGGCCGCACTCTGCAGGAGGTTCCATTTTTACGCCGTGCTCATCGTCCCCCCAACCTATACGCCTCTTTCGTCACGCGGGTCCCCTTGAGGGTGTGGGACGCAGTTTGCGAGGCTCGGGGCCTTTCCTCTTTCCCCTCACCGTTTACACCCATAGTGGGTAATCCTGACTTCTCCCCAGGGATGGAGCCGGGCGCTTTCTCCCATTGGAGAACAGCGGGCTGCAGGGCGCTCTTCCAGGTCTACGGGCCTGACGGCGTGGTTCCCTTTCAGCAGCTGCGGCAAGACTTTGGCCTGACGGAGTTGGATAGGCTACGTTACATGCAGGTCTGGCATTGGGCCCTCCAGCCCCAGGTGCGGGACACCGCCGACCGTCAGATTACACCGTATGAGCAGTGGCTAGTGACCCGCACCTCCGATGCCAAATTGATCACTGATCTTTACAAGCATCTACAACCCCCACCGTTCCACTATTATAACCCGGGGAGGGTACGATGGCACAGGGAGCTGGGCAGAACACTTAGCCACAAGGAATGGAACCAGATCGCACACCGGGCACGACACTCTGCGTACCATACTGGCCTCACTGAGACGTTTACCAAGGTGTCCACGTACTGGTACTACACCCCAGAGAGATTGTGTGAGATGCATCGGCTCACTGATAGGGGGTGCTGGAGAGGTTGCGGGCAGGTGGGAACCCTCTCACATATTCTTTGGGATTGTCCCTTGCTGGCCGCCTATTGGAAGGAGGTTCTGGATGAGGTGGATAAACACTTTGAAATCGAGCTCCCGCGCTTCCCGGCGTATGTCTTGCTGGGCCTCCTTAATGGTTTGATGTACCCACTGAAATCTCGCAGGGGTAGGCAGATCGCAATCGCATTGGGGTCTGCGGTCCAGAATATCCTTATCCATTGGCGCACCACCACTGTCCCCTCCATTACGGGTTGGTTACATAGACTTTGGCATGTGTTGGGGATGGAGAAACTGTCGCTCACAGTGGCGGGGGAGATTGACCAATTTGATGAGCTGTGGCAACCCTTCCTCGCGCTGCTAACCACCGAGTTCAAGGAGCTCACCTGCCCGAGGTACCTCAGACTTCTGAGGCTGACGCCGCCGGTGACTCCGTCAGAGTAGGATAACTTGGGGGCGGGTTCCGGGGGGGCGGGGGTGCGGCTTAGGGGCGGGCAGTATTGGTAGTGGGCCGTTGGACGGGAGGGGTTGGGGGGAGTTGGGGAGTTGTTTCCTTTTTCTTGGGGCAGGGGTTCCGGGAGGGGTTGGGTTGTGCCTTTCTGGGTTATTCTCTTTGCTTTTTCTGTTTGGATTTGGGGGCTGGATATGCTCAGAACAGGGATACAGGTTGCTTTTTGTCCTATCATCTGCCAATGCTTTTCCTCTGGACTACGAACTGTTTCTTAACAACGCTCCTGATATTGCGCTTCTTTTCTCTAATATATTGTATGTAACCCTGACCTCCTGCTCCCCTTCCCCGTATTCTTTTGTCTTAATAAAAATGCTTTAAACCTAAAAGTTTGACACTTCAGACTATTCCAGGCCCCCAAAGCTATAAGAATGTCTTGGGGGTAGGTAATAGTCATTTTTAGTGTATATTGATTTAATAACTGATCGTTGTTGTGGTCATCTCAGACATCGCCACCTTGTGGCAGACTGTCACAATCGCCGGTGTTGCCAGTTAAGTGCTGGTGCCCAGCACCGGAAACCAGAGGCTCAAATTAAGCACTGCTCCCAACATCATGTCCTGGCGGATAATCAAAATAGCTGCCGACGTATTGATGTAAATGGATAGAATATTCTTCAGTTGCTCTTTGGGGTGGGATATTCCCATCACAGATGCCACAGTAAAATTCAGAGCACTGCCGTACAGGAGGCTGCAATGTAGCAAATTGCAACCTTCCCTTGGAGCCATCTGGTGGACATCGATGGTACGGACAGAGAGCACAGAGGGCAAGAACACAGACACTAGGATAAAAGCAGATGGTCAGCAGGATCAGGAACTTACCAACAGACAGACCCACAGGAGTGGCCAAGTGCCCAACAAAGCGCTTGGAAGTCCTCTGTCTCATGATGAAGGGGAGTTTCACAGATCAACTCTGACTTGGGCTCTTCATTTTTAAGCCTTGAAGTGCCATGGGCAGACTGTCCATCAGTGACGCATCGCCACAGAGTGGAGTCTCTCTGACCGCATCACACTCTGTGACGAGTAATGGAAGCAGTGGAGAACATGGGTTACCGAAGGAACATGGTTTAGTGGCGTCCACCATTCATTCTCGGGCCCTCCTTTCAACCCAAAGCTATGAGTATCTGCGAGATGGAATCTCAGGGGTCCCTCTCCGTATCCCTAAGGTGGGGACATCCTGTTTGTTACGTCAATTTACAGCACTGTCGAACTTGGTTAGATAAGACACATTTAGGTAGCAGGGTCAGAGAGTTGTCGTACTTGAATTGACAGACAAAAAATAGCGGCAGAGGTTTTGACCTGTCATTGGGTTTATTTTGACAGATCGTTTTGTAGTTTTTACACTGCTACAGTCCGGCTACAAGGGTAGGCATGAAGCCATGTTTGCACTGCCACCGTAGTAGATGGCACAAAAGTGGCATTGAACATGCAGGCCCTGGGTACACTTTGTACTATATCCTAGGGATGTATAGGCAAGTTAAATATACCCGTTAGGAATATGCCGATTCATCCTTTTTTTAAAAGGGGTGGACAGTGGAGGCGAAAGGATGCATCACTGTCAAACATGGGTCAGTAGAGGTAACGCGGTCACATCGCGGTCACATCACTTTCGAGCAGAGGTCACCAAGGAAAATAAAGTGCTGTGGGATGAGGTGCATGAAGAAGACTGCCCTAGATCGCACTGTTGAGAATGGGTCTGACAAGGAGACACCTTTAATTAATTAATTGTGGGTTTGTAATGCGCTAGAATCGACTCCCGAAGGAGTATCTCTGCGCAGTAGACCACTGGGGAACCCGTCCTGGCTTTCCCTGTGAGATGGTCCCTACTGGGTATCTCCAAGGTGAAACCAGGCATCCCGGCGTATGTGGGGGGCCGTTGTGGATATGAGGCAAGCTAATGCCCAGAGTTGCCGAGTGTGATCCCTGGTTAGAGTAGGCACCGAGGTGAGAATTATCGAGTCCGCTGACCCTGGTCCACGACCCTGCCGTGTCGGGAATTGAACCCTGGTCCCGGGCCGTCCTCTGCTCCCGGGTCTGCCGCCTCTAACCAGTGAGCCACACCACACCACTTTACCATGCCCACCTTGCATCGATCTCCTTGCTGCTAACCATTAACTTATATATAATTTACGCTGTTCTGGTAAATGTGTGTATTTATCTGGAGTCACACTCATGCCTAATCGTATCTATTCTGACGTATAACAGAGGCACAAAGTACCTTTTGTGCAGAACTTTGTATCTTTTTTGCTTAAAACCCACGCTTTGCATTACAACATACATAGAACATGGGTTCTAAAACCCGCTAGGGTTGAAGGGAACATAGTGGGCTGTAAAGAAGTGTTTGTAGGACCTGCCTTTGGGGTTTTGTGATTGTCAAGCCTGCAACGAGATCTTTATTTGTAGGGCCTGCCACTGGGGTTTTGCGCTTGTAGAGCCTGCAAATAGATCTTTGGCGTCTATTTTAAAAAAGACATTTAGGAACACTTAAAGTAGTCCGCCTATAGTACACATACTCTTACATGTCTCTGTGAACTGGTCCTAAAATAGTAATAACATTGAAATATTCAGGAAATACCCTTATACAATTAGTACAGATAGATAGCATGATGCTCTCTTTGCACTTTTATTAATATAGAGTTGGGCATTTCGGGACAGATTAGCAAAAACATTTAAGAATACATAAGACTACTCCTGTAGTGCTACTAACTGCGCTAATAAAATATTTTAGATATATAATAAGATAAATGTAGTAAGACAATCTTGTAAAACTATGCAATAAAACCATGCAGTTTTTTTTAGCATAATTAAACATTTCTCAAAATCAACTATTTGCAATGAAGACATTTAAGCTAAAAATCCAATTGCCTGTACCCAGCTAAAAATATATTTCAAAAAGTGAAGGTAATTAATTGGATAGGGTTTTGGGCCAGGGGTGAAAAAAGAGGGCTGTCGAGTAGTGGAGGGTGACCGTTGGGTGGGGCGGAGTGATATTCTAGAAGCCTCGCCAAAGCCGGCAAGCTTGAGCATCAGTGTATGCTTCTCAAATCCTCTCTGTGGAGGGCCGTGGCCTCTGCCCAGCAGATCAGGGTCTTCAGCCAGTGGTCACCAAGCGGGGTAGTTTTCCAGGACATAGTTACCTTGTGCTTTGTCGCTATTAACGTTAAGTCTAAGAAGTGGGCGGTGGCTTTGCACTTTTTGTATCGCTTGTGGAGACCCAGGGTGCCCACTTCCCAAGTGTCTTGTCCGGTCACCCCGTAACGGTAGAGCGTTTTTGGTTTACCTGAGTCCAGTAGAGCTGCAGCCTGGGGCAGTCCTAAAGTACATATTTGAAGTCTGCCTCGGGGGCCTGACAGCAGTTCCAGGTGTCAGGAGCATCCTGAAAGATTCTCTGGAGTTTGGCTGGTGAGAAGTGAGCCCTGTGGAGGATATGAAATTGGATCTGTTTGAAACAGGCCTTTCGTGAGACTTTACTAGGATATTCAAGCACCTTGGGCCATTCCTCGTCATGGAGGGCCCGGCCAAACTAAGTCTCCCAGATAATCCTGAGGTGTTGTATGGAGACCACACCCTCCCCTCCACAGCACCCTAATGTTCGTTAATGCCCAGACCTTATCACCTGGCTTTCCAACTGGTCCCTCCGTAATGTATGGTGCTTTCACACCCTAGGGGTCAAACTTTATAACTTTTGCTCCCCAGTCTACAATTGTTATGTGCGCCTCGACAGAACAGTATGCTCGGCCACCCTCTGCCCATCTACCTCCTCCCCGGATTACCTGGTCTGAACATTCTCAGACCATAACCCTCTCGCTTCAAATAACCTGGGGTATGGTACGGCCGCCAATCCCCACCTGTTGCCTCCAGCCTTCGATGCTGGAGAATCCATCCTTCAGGGGCGCCCTAACAGATCACATAACGGACTATTTTGAACTTAGCAAGGGGTCCGCCTCCTTCCTGGCCATAGAATCGGAGGCCTTTAATCTGCTCTCTAGGGGGGCTCTGCATCCATTTTGCCATAAGCAAGTGGCGTGTGCTACATTGTGAACCGACCAATGTTGAACGACAATCCCTGGATGTTGAGCGGCGGCCGGTCACTGATCCCTCACTTTGTCCTCGAATTCTCCAACTTTGGGAGACTGAGGCTGTTCTACCAGAATGATTGTGCTGTTTGGACTTTGAGGCACATGGCTCTGTATAGCTTAATGGGTTAAAAATCACTTTTTTTTTTTTAAAAGGACGCCAAATAAATTCTATAAGGAGACCTATAAACAGATAATGAAACATGATGTATTTTTCAGTTTTCCATTTAGTCCAAAGGTACAATGATTTTTTAAAAGTTATTATTATAGTTGACAATTCTGACAAATGGCAAAACAGATTGTAACTAGCCCTTAATAAAAGAATCTCTAAGCACAACTTCCTATCTGGCAGATATGACAGCTAATGGAAGATTTCTAAGTTCCCTAGTCAATCTTTAGAATAACTAACTGATGGCTTCTTACTAAAATACTCAGACTTCTTTTCCACAGTTAGTTGCCTCATAACAGTTCAGAAGAGATTTCTTGGCGCTGATGGTGAAATAAGATAAAATGAGCAATTTAGGATTAATTAATTCCACAAAGTTAGCAAACGCCGATTAAATGGAGTTGTCATACAGCACTCCTACTCAAAAAGTCTTACAGCAAATATGTGCATTTTTCTTTCTTTTCGCAGCCATTAACCGTGTGGCACAGTTTATAGATCTAACCTTCAACCCATTTCTGTGCTCAACACTTGAAGCGTTGTATTTTAGAGAGGTTTCAGTATGTTTTTCGGGCACAGACCCTGTAAAATGCCCTAATTCACAAACCAATATAGGGCTAATAATTCAGTCCCATATAATGCCTGAAGGACAACTTTCTCTCTAAATGAGTCTAATAAAGGGCGCTAACGAATATCCTCCGTAGTGAGCATTGAAATGAAGAAAGGTGTTGACTGATGTTAAAACATTTGTCTTAATCATTACAGAAATGTTGATCAGATTTTAATTTAGAAGATAACATCAAACCTATATAGTTATTGTGTGAACCGGTTTTATTTTCATCCATTCTGGCAACCACAAACATTTTTGCACCTTGGGGGCACAAATAACAGCCATAGTTTTGTTCACAACACCAGTTCGCTTGTTGTCTTTACAGGAATTGCAGAGGGCGCCTACTTTATGCTGCAGACCTACAGGAGTAGCTCACAATTAGACATACATTTTTAAATGCCATTTTAGGAGAAAAATAATAGGCTGTATGACGAAAGTAGATTGCCGAAGTATAAGGAGAAAAAAATGTAAGCTAATACTTCTTAACTCCATTATTAACAGGGAAGTGATCAGATTGTCTACCTTCCCAGTCGACCAGTTGTCATTGTGTAACAATTTCAATATGCCCAGTAACTGAGAAGGTATGCCCCAAGCTGTGAATGTTTTCCACTAGGTTACTTTTTCAACGTGATCAAAAGTTGCTCGAACATCGATGGAGCTGCAACAAAGCCAATGCATCGATTCACGACGCATCGAGCTAATGACCATAGTGGAAAGGAATGATCAATTGTTTGATGATTCATGGGAATCCATCCTTGCTCCTGTGGGTCTATCGCAGGTTCTCCTGTCCAAGTGGAAATTCTTCTCAGACCAACTTTGAAAAGTTGTGTGACGTGACATCTGAAAGAGAGATAAGACAATTACTTTTGGGCACTCCTCAACCACCATTTTTGAAAATTGGTCTTATCATAGCCCTTTCTTCCCTCTAGGATCTCATTTATGGAACTCAGGCATCAACATGGCCATTTGCGATTCCTTATCAGCGAAAAATAAGGAATCGCTAATAAGGAATCGCAAATGGCTATGCATGAAGAAATTGCTAAATAAATTGCGATTTCTTAAAATTCCTTAATTGTGACTCACAAATTGCGAATCGCAATTAAGGAATAGCTCCTCATTCATTCCTATGGGCCTAGAATCGGAAGACATTCTCAATTTGCGATTAGCAATTTGCGAATCGCAAATTGAGAATGCCCTAAGGGCATGTGTGTGCACAACATGAAACTTTGAAAAATGCACAAAAGTGCATTTTTCAAAGTTTTCGCAAATTACCATGAGGTTCAACCTCATGGTAATTTGCTCCCCCTAAGTGCGAATTCGCTATTTTTTAAAGTTTCATGCATTGCATTTAAGGAATCTCAATTTGAGATTCCTTAAATGCAATTGCAATTTAAGAAATCGCAATTTTGCGATTTCTTACATTGCGAACAATACAAAAATGATGATGCATCCCAAATAATGAAATTGCATTCGCAAACGGACGAATTTTGCGATTCGCACCCTTTGCGAATACAATTTTCATTGATGCATGTGCCCCTAAGTTGCTTAAAAGTAGGTGAGGAGATTAGGTAGATTGTCCAGGCCCGCTATTCAAGTGACTTTAATTGCCATAATCAACTCTAAAATAGAACTTGGTTCCATCAGCTAGAGGGGCACTTCATTGATCACGAATTCATCTTCGATGATCTCCTGCCAACTTCTATGATCACCTCTCTGTTAAATAGAAGAGAGGTAGTCTGTCCTGGAAGTTTCAAGGACGACACATTCCAAGTTTGATGAATTAGGTTTACAGTTCTACCTTCAATTCACTGATCTCCAAAATAGTTGGAAGTTTCCAGAGCCAATTACCTCAGTCCGCTTTTCCGACTAATTCAGAAGAAAAAGCTTTTTTTCAACCCTGAATAGCCTTGTATACATTACTATGACGAGGCACGCCTCAGTTGTTATTTCTGGATGTCGCTTCTTCTTAAGAACAGGCTGTGTTGCCTGCAATTCCGCTTTTAGCTTTTCAAACCTGGGATAAATCCAAAGTTTAAAAACTTTGGAAAGCTGTCAATTCTTTTCTTTTTCTGCTTAACATCCACCATCTTTATTCTACATACCACCAAGAAATTATTGCATTACACTGTTCCAGAGAGACTTCCTGAAAAAAAAACGGTTGGCCCTTATCAGATTTAAATGCACCTTAGACAGTCTGTTTAACTATTAAAAAACAAAAAAAAAAGAAAAAACTATTAAAAAGAAACTTAGACAGTCAGTTTAGATTATCATTGCTGAGTTTTGGGCAAATTTTGTGAAGATAACCTATTTCTAGATAAGCGACGTAGGATGATCTAGCTTTAGAGGCTGGCAGTATTTCTGCATGCTATTTACAGTGGTTGCTGCTTACCATTTCTTTAATCAGAGAATTGTAAAAAATAAAAAATAAAAATCATAATGATTGATATGTATAAAAACATAGTTTTTTGGGCAGAAATTTCATTTATGCTCCTGTTATTCAGACACCAACCCCCATTGAACTAGTAAGGAGCTGAGAGCTTTTACCCAGGTCGCCAGACTCTCTATTGCAAAGATCCTAAAATTGGTTCTGGGAATGTTGCGTATTTGCAGCTGTGCCTTCAGACCGGGTTAGATTTTATTTCATCTGGTTGAAATCCCAGCTACCATAATTACTGAGTGAGGGTTCTCTGCAGTAAAGAAAAGTTCATGTGGCATTACATTAGAAGAAGGTCGAATGTCCCATATTATTTCCACCTTAAAAGCTAGTACCCTTTGACAATCAGTTTTTATTCTTTCACAGGATTTTGTTATTTTTGTTGCTAATATAGTGAGGACATCTTGCTTGGAGTCGCGCTTATCTACCGTTCTAATCCCGTCGGTCTCTGGGCACTTCCGCAACCAGGTCTCCTGGAACATTATTATATCGGTGCAGATGCGCAGTAGATTTTAATAATTTTTTACTGTCCTTGATCTACAACCAAGGATGCTCCAGGATGACAGTCATGGAGTGGAGGTCATCCCACTGTGAAACGTCATTGAAACCTATCACGATTAGTCGTCGGCTGGAAACTAAAAGCTTTATTATAGAATTTGCCAATGCTTTCAAGGTAGTGAGGCAGTCCACTGAGTTACAAACCACTGTTCTTAGGGATTCACATCATCTCCTGCCCATAAATGGGGATTTGATTACAAAATAAAGTATATCTTGTTTGTGTGGGGTAAGATTATGTAGGGCTGGGAAGACTTCTGGGTGGTGTTACGTTTTCCCTGTCCGCCGAATGTCTCGCCACCTTTGTGGTGCCGTGAACAGTTTCCCACCGCAGGGGTGGGAGGGTGAGTAGCAAAGCTGGGTGGTAGTGATTCCTTCACATTTTTGCACTCTTTAAGATTGTACAGTATATAATGTCATGTTTGTAGGGTCTGTCATAAGAACTTTGTATGTGTGTAGTGCCTGTCATGAGTTTTGTTTGCTTGCATGGGCTTTCTTGTATTTTTTTGGGGGGGGGTTTCTCCACATTTGATTATTGGAAGATCAAAACCGTGTATATGGGAAGGGGCTATGGAGAACCTAAGGTACCATATGTGAAACAGTAATATATTGTGGTGTAAGATGAAACAGAGCGCTAGGTACATAGCGTGTGGTGTTCCCACGGGCAGCGCCCTTGAAAGACAAGATAGGACAATATCAAGGAGGTCTCGTAGTCCACATCTGTACACAGAGTGGTCAGTGGGAAGGGGGGGCATAAAAATGAAACAAGGCAAAAAGAAATGATTAGAGGAACCGGGAGTTCATATCCAAACTCGATTCACACCCTTTAAGATTGTGCGGTCTGTATTGGGATGTTTGTGTTTTTAGGATCTGTCATAAGAACTGTGTTGTGTGTGTGAGGGGGTTGTCGAGCGGTTGTCATGAGATGAGATTTGTTTCCTTTTATGGCCTGTCTTCAGATCTATGTCTCTAGGGGCTGCAGTGGGGCTCTAATGAGACCCTTTGTGTTTGCAATGTCGGTCATGGTATCTTTGTATATTTAGTGCCTGTCATGGGATCTTTGTGCCTGTTGGGCCTGTTATGAGATCTTTGTAGGGCCTCTCGAGGAATCTTTGTGTGTGTAAGGCCTGCAAAGACATCTTTGTGCTGTATTGTCATCATGGGACCTTTGTAGTGCACGTCATATGCACACATGCCAACATTGTAGGACAGGGACGTGGGAGATTTCTAATCAAAAATCGGGAGAATGAAAATTCCCCATTGACTTTCATTGTAGAAAATGCAATTTCAGGCAGGAGACAGCTCAAATGAAGCAATTTTTGGCTTGAAAAATCAGTAGTCTCCCGGTGGAATCGGGTCTATTGGCATGTATGGTCATATGGCCTTGTGCTTGCAGGGCCTGCCTTGGGATGTGTTGAGTGTGTAGGTCTTTTGATGGACTTCAGAGGGTGTCGCTAACCCAGTTGCTGATGGAGGGGGCCTGGGCGTCCCATGCTGCCGAGCTCTCTCCTGCTAACGAGGCTCTCAGCCCCCAAGAGATTGATTTATGGCCTCCATCGACCCACTTGTTGGCCTGTTGAAGTCTTTTGACAAATGAGCTCGGAGGCCGGTCCGTACATGTGTGTGCTCGCCCTTCCCAGCACCGCCAGGAGACAGCAGTAAACACGGCAACTGTTGCCCAGGGCTCGAGTTGCCACACACATCTGCTCCGAGCGAGATGGAGACAGAATTGTGGTTGTTGGGGGAATAGTTTCACAAACATAGAAATACGTAATGTGACGTCAGATGACCTCCAGGCTAGACCCAGTCTGAGGGTCTCTGCTATGTCTCCAGTTTTGTTCTGCTGCCACTGTCACAAACATGTTCTGGTGCATTCATTTTCAGCTCTTCTCATGAAAGCATAGTTGCTGAAACTGCTGCAGGTCACCTCTTGCACAGAGGTAGGCAAAAATTGAGAATCTTTTCCCATGCCCGGTGCATGCAATTTACTTAAAACTGATGCGTATTATGCAAAATACATTTCACCAGTTGTCTGGGTGCGAATTGTACAAAGAGGGCACACCTTGAGCACAAAAGTAACACGACATACCGATGGCAGACTGGTCAAATTGTAAAATGTCTCTGCAGCGGTTCTATATTTTCTGGTTGAACCAATCGCAGGTGTGTAAGAAATTATGAAAAAGGCGTGGGTGAGAAGAAATAAAATATGTGAAACGGGGACACCCAAGAAGAGTGATGTAGGCAAGTTTTCACTGGCGTAACAAATATTTGGCCGCCTGGGGCTGCATTCTTCCCTGCCTGTGCCCTGCCTTCACCCATTCACGCATTGTGGCCTCTTGCGCTTGAGAAAGCTTCAACTGAAAGCCCCCGCCTCTCGTGCAATGAGGCACTCTTATGTGTTTAAATGTGCCCAGCAGATCCCCACATACTACTGTTCATCATTTTCATTGGGCGTCTCAAACAGATATCAGTCTCCCTTATTGCTTTTGAGGTGTGGCCTTCACAAATTGTTAAAATGCATATACCTCCACAAGGCAAAATGGTGGCTAGAGGTTCGTTAAAAGCAGAAATTGGATGTCGAATTTACTTCTCGGCCTATTCCAGAGCTTCCGCCGGGACCTCGATTTCTGGCCCATTCTGGTTGGATGTGATCAACATCGGCTGTGGGACCAGGGTTGCTTCCGGTCTCCCGACCTCGGTCCAATCCTTCTAATTCCAGTTGGCAACTGAGCAATCCGCTTTATTCAAGGACACGGCACAGTGACGCATGTGATATCGGTGAGCACGGTCGGGGGTCCTATGCCCGGTGACCCCCTGGGGAGCCCGGGTTGTCGGGCTGGCCCCCGCGAGTGGCGAAATACCGACCCTGCCTGTTGTGTGAGCGCTCGCTGTTGTCATCAGCCCCGTGTGTGCCTGGTTCCTGGACGGTGTTTCAGGGATCCAAATCCTGCCTCGTCTCATGCCGGAGGAGATGGGGAGACTGACGGTACACCATCGCTGAGGTCCGTAATGGCCGCCATTGGGGCGCTCCTCTCTCACTTTGCCGTCCTGTGCCAACGGCTGTCTGTAAAGCTGGATAACGCACACTTGGAACCAGAAGCGGATAATCCGACAAGTTGTCAGCATGCCTTGGACCCCGTGGATTATTCTCTGCACCATTTAGAGACCCCCGGACGGAAGCCTGTTTTAGCCTATTTTGATGACTCTCGCCTTATGGAGGGTGCACATGTGATCGTCGTTGGCTTTCCCTGCTCCATTCCTGTTCGACGGAACATTGTTGCTAAAGGTTTTTACCGCCAAGGACAGTTCTTCAGTGACTTTCGGAGAGGTTTGTCTTCCTTCTTCATCCTCTATTGTCGAATTTTCGGATGCTGCCATTTTGTCTCCTCTCCTCGATCCGTCGCCATTGTTTTGAACTGTCTTGGACGCTTCGCTTTCTTCGTGATTGCTGTGGCTTGGACGACATGGGCTTTTGTGAAGAACCGAACTGGTCAAGGTTGACTTTGACATTCGGGGTTAGCTTTTCTATCTGTTTTATGCCGGATATGCACCGTGTATACTACTGGGAGACAGGAGGTTTTTATTGGAGTTCTCCCCATGTACGTGTTCAATACTTGCTTTAATAGTCGACATGGAATTTGGGGAGGCTGCTGCTGGTGGGGTGTAATGAGGACCGGGAGTGTGTCTATTGCTCTCCTCCTCCGCTTTCTTTCCTTTCTTTAGGGCAGTTCTGGGGCGACAGGCACGCTGTTAGTGGGGTTGGCCGTAGCCATTACAGGGGTGCAGGGTGGTGGGTGTTGGGGGAGGGGGGTTTATTATTTTAGTTTGTTTTGTTCTATGGTCTCTTTCTTTTCTCTTTCTCTCAGGTGGGGCTTTCCTTCCTCTTTAGTAGGTTGGCTGTCTCTCTCTATCTCACTTCTTTCTCTATTTGGCGTCTATACTTGCCTATGCCTTACTATCTCTGGAGGGTGGGTTTTCGGGATGATGCTCTAGCTGAATCGCTCGTTATTATACTGATTTTTGCTCCTTGTCTGCCTTAGCGGGCGTAGTATGTTTAAGGCTGTAATGTTAATCACCTGGTTCTGATTACACTGCAGGGTGCGTCCCCCCCCCCATCTCTTCTTAATTCTATTCTATGGTGTGACGCCATCGATAGTGCAGCCACTACTGCTTCTTCATAACCCAAAAAATGAAACCTTTGATATCCTTCGCTTCATGGCACATGCAATCATAAGCTATGCTTGTCTCGTTGATATTACGCGGTCGTATACATTTGCATGCCACCTGAATCTATATCCTGAGTTTGCGGCCGGCCCCTGTGGTTGTAGGCCTGCGCTTGTAATGCTTTGATTCAATAAAGGTTTAAAAAAAAAAAAAAAAAAAAGCAGAAATTGGGCTGGAACTGTTTAATGTAATGGCGTCCTTTTTAGGTCAACATCCCGGGCTTTTATTGAAATTTATTATTTAAACCGTAGTGCAGAGACTCGGCCTCAGAATTGGCTGAATTGTGTCTCTTGCAATTTGAATATTTTTTTACGCCAAATTGGGTTGGTAGGTATCTGACGTAACTGAGCAGGAACAATTTATCTCAAGAGAATGCTAGTTGAGCAACTACATGTCGACTCTACGTTTCCAGCATAGGGAAAGACATAGTTGCTACAACTAGTTACTTTATTCTCCTACAGTTTGAAGCAGCACTGTGAGGTTGGCGTAAAACAGAACCATTATGGCCAAGCACATGGGTTGGTCTGGGAAAGGATGAAACGATTTCTCTGTGTATGTCCCGAGTTGTATCAGCACAGATTTAAACTCCTTTTTTGATATTTAATAAGGCTGGTTGTTGGACCCTCAGACCAACCACTTTTTTAACGACTGTGTTTTGACAGCTCAGAGATTAGAACGACCTATTGCTAACATTATACAAAGAACGGGCTTGGGTTCCACCCCTTTCAAACACATAGGCTATTTTCCAATTGTCCTCTTTCAGGCATTGGCTGGAAGCTGTGCCATTCACATTGCATCTCTGCCCAGTTTCTCCCTCTAACTCTAATTTCTCAATGTATCCTTCCACTTCCACTCCAATTGTTGCATTGCTCTTCATGACGTAATACTTTACAACTGTAGCACTCTCTTTCCCCTCCTGCTGGTTCCCTCCCTTGTTTTGAGCTAATGCGGCATGCCGTAGCACATTAAACCCAGAAAGCGCCAGGACGCCCCTTTGCTGGGACAGCTGTGCGCGGTACAAATAAAAATAACATAGCATAACATAACATAACCTATTGACTTTGGCATTGCTTTTTTATGTTCTGGCCTGACAGCACAGCTGTCGCCAGACCATTATGTGAGCATCACTGGAGAGGGACTTTGGCTCCGCCCACATGTTGAGAGCCAGGGTACATATTTTAATTTGGGAAGAAGGTGTGTGCCTCCACAAAAAAATGCTTGCCCTCCGCACAGCTGTGATCATATAGTTTATTTATTCAGCTGTGTAAGCTTGACCTTTCAGGGCCACACACATGACATTAGATTGCCATGAAAGTGTCTGGGATAACTTATGTTTGTCTCTGACAACTGCACAGCTGGGAGGAGGGCAGTCCTTAACCTACATGGATTTTTAGGTCTGGCTTAACCGTGCAATTGTCACTTTGCTTTTTAACCTACACCAATATTATTCTACAGTTCTGTGCTTCCACACAGACACATATCCATGCCAATGCTATTTACTTTTAAATCTCCACATTACCATACAACATTCCTTTGAAGCCAGACCTATTGGCATTGCCAACGCTTATTGCTTTTTGGGGGAGATGAGCTGCATGATAAGTAGGTGCTCATGTAAGGCATAATGTCCTCACCCTGCAGTCACCGATGTTTTTTTATAGAAAGAGATTATTGTGTGATTGCACCTGGATTCATATTTACTGAAAGGGTACCACTGCTTGAACTTTTTTTTTATTGCTAGTAATATATGATCAGTGTCATTTAGACATAGTGCACCATGTTGATTTCCAAGCCTAAGCCTCGATGGTTCCACTTCGACACCCCTGCAAATTAATCACAAAAGAGGAGGCACTTGGCAGTCCAGTAAGCTCACATTAGTATCTGTCTCCTCTGTCCCAGGGACACCTGCAGTAATTCTCACCTGGGCTGCGGACTTGTCTTTGAGTCACACCGGCCCGGAGAACCTGCCTGACTCTGTGGTTAGGCAGTTCGCATTAGAACAGGGGAGCAGGTGTTCCGGTTCTTTGTTAGTATGGCCATCATGTTTGGCAGATCACCCTTTCCTTTTGTGCAGACCAGGACTTACAGTGAGTAATTTTTCTTCCCCAATTGCAAATCATAGTCTAAACTATTTTAGCAAAACTCTGATGTCAAAACTCTGAGCCCCAACATCCTATCCTTGGAAAGTTCCTAGAGTGCACTAGAGCCAGGGATCACTGGATTAGATGTGCATGGAAAATTCCTTTGTTACTACTGGCCCGGATCACTGGGTGACCTTTGTCACTACTGGCGCGGATCACTAAGTGACCTTTGTCACTACTGGCGCGGATCACTAGGTGACCTTTGTCACTACTGGCGCGGATCACCAGGTGACCTTTGTCACTACTGGCGCCAATCACTAGGTGACCTTTGTCACTACTGGCGTGGATAACTAGGTGACCTTTGTCACTACTGGCGCTGATCACTAGGTGGCCTTTGTCACTACTGGCGTGGATAACTAGGTGACCTTTGTCACTACTGGCGTGGATAACTAGGTGACCTTTGTCACTACTGGCGTTGATCACTAGGTGACCTTTGTCACTACTGGTGCGTATCAATAGGTGACCTTTGTCACTACTGGCGTGGATCAATAGGTGACCTTTGTCACTACTGGCACGGCATACTAGGTGACCTTTGTCACTACCAGCGCGTATCACTAGGTGACCTTTGTCACTACTGGCGCGTATCACTAGGTGACCTTTGTCACTACTGGCGCGGATCACTAGGTGACCTTTGTTACTAAAGGTGTAGATCACTACGTGCTCTCTGTCACTACTCGTGCGGATCACTAGGTGACCTTTGTCACTAATAGCACAGATAACTAGGTGACCTTTTTCACTACCGGCGCGGATCACTAGGTGGCCTTCCAATCATGCTCAGCTAATGCTTCTCACCATAAGCACTCTTTGAGCTTGGACATTTTGAAGGGACCCAAAAGTAGGCTTTGTCTCTGCTGGCAATTTTTTCAGTGTACTGAAAGGAAAATTGACATTTGTACATGTATGTCACAGTGGCGGCTAACACAACATGAAGGTGGGGAACGGGACGTGTAGGCAGACTGAGGGTGGGGAATGGAAATTAATAATAAATAAATAAATAAACTTTCGCTGCAGCCTCCGACACCCGTCAGGGAGCCCTCCCAGCAGTGTTGGGAAGTCAGAGGCTGCTCAGCCAATCCGGACGCTGCTCTCCTGTTGTGAGAGCAGCGCCAGGATTGGTCTGAGTGGTCTGGTCTGCCGCTCAGACACTGCTGCGTAGCCTGCTGCTTTTCTTCAACCCAGCTGTGAACACAGCTGGGTTGGAGAAATAGAAGTGCACATGTATGTTTGGCCAGTCAAACATACATGCTCATCTTGAGTGCCCACCACCTGCCTGTCATGGCCCAGCCCGCCTTCGTGCACATAAGAGCCAGTCACAGAAAAAATTAAATTAAATTGTTTCATTGTTGTTTTATTTTTCTGTCACTGACTCTGACGAGTGGGGTGACGCTCCTCCGCCATTAAGGAGGAGCCGCCTCTGACATGTTGTCGTCTTTTCCTAGTTGTCAAATCTGAGACTTGTTTTGATGTTGTCAAACTTGGCATCCAGCAGCTTGCGTTTTTCCAGCTACTTTATTAGGCTCTGAGAGCAGTGGGGCGACGCTCCTCCGCCCTAGCAGAGGAGCCGCCCCTGCCTTAGCGCCCTCTGTAGTGGGCTCAACTTCTTCTTAAGGGTCCTTGAATGCTGGTGCCAGTCTTTTATGGGCGGTAGAGCACACTACGGCGGGGTCTAAGGCTATATTCATGTCATTGTCGAAGGGTGGTGACAGCCTGTCTCTCTCTAGTGCACTCACAACCCAGCTGTGCCTTCAATTACTGGCGCTTGCTACTGACCCTTTACAGTACTCTGCAGTCTTTTGGCTATTTTCGAACACTACAACTACCACAAACATACATACATACACAGATACATACATGAATATGTATACATACAGTGCCTCATGTGTAGCATTTGTAATAATAAGTGGCGGTGAAACTTGTAATCCCCATGGGGATTATAGATTTTGTTACCAGCCCCATTGGGATTTCTGTGAGTGCTGGGATTAGGCCTTGTGGCCTAATTTGATTCCTTTTCTTTTTTTTTTTTTTCTTCTACGTTCGGGCATTTAAAGTTTTTCGTAGGAGCCATCACCAGCGCTGCGGAGTCTTATGATTGCCTAATCTTGATTTCACTTCATTCCTCTTGACTCGACTCCCTTACTCTTCCTGTCTTTTCATCTCACTCTTGCAGGTTCTTTTTTTATCTCTTCTGTTTCCTCTACCTCTTTTCACTGTTTTCCTAGCTTTCACACACTCCTTTTTCTGCCTTTCCATCTCTTGCTCTGGATCAAAGTCTGATGATGAAAAATAGGTCCTGGTGCTCAAATGTGTGCCTGTGCCCGCCACCTGCAAACACCGGCACAAATTAAGTGCTGTTCTTCTCCCATTAAGCTGTTCTGGGACCAGTGTTTCACTTCCAGGACATCATAAAGGGTGGAGGAAACTTTAGATGAGAAACAGCTTATGGACTGTAACTCGCATACTGTACATCTCCGTGAAATGTTTAGTCTTTCTGAACGATTTTCTTGTGAGTTCTGCGTGTTGTTTATCCCCGGGCCCCGCCCCATCCATCAGACTTGGAAACCTGCGCCTCCTTTCGAGGCTCTTACGTAAATAAAGATGTTTCAGCCAAACGTAGATCAAACCCCTGGCAGGTACACTGGTGCTTAGACGAGAGCTTGCTCTGCTCCAGCAAATGACATCACCCCCCCCCCCCAACCCCCCTCCAGGGGATTCCAAACACACAAAGAAAAGTTCTTGAATTACTCAACACAATATTGAGGCGCGGCCTTGGAGCCAAAAGCGGCTTGGCATATCTTGAAATGTATTCTTGTGACCGGCTTCGTGTTGCTGCCAAGGATCTGAAAGGAAGCATGCACTTCCATAGATACAGGTTCTGCAGGCCTACCGTGCAATGGGTGCTGGAACTGGTGTTGAGTGCACTGGTGGGTTTGTTCTCCATTTCCTGCAGGGCTTGCTTTGTAGGTCGCTTGACGTTTGCATTGGTTCCTGAGTGCAGTAGTAAATGGTCTTCTGCCCTGTGCTCCGGTCAGTGTCGAATTGGAACATCTTGAATCCGATGTTTCTGCACGAAGTGCGAGTTGGTACACGCTTACTATTCCCACATCGTGGTGCAGACCTCTTCGGAGGAACAGTTAGTGGTGGTGGGCCTAGGATTTCTAGATACTAATTTGAAGAGTGAAAATGTAGTGCTATTAAAGATACGTGGAAATGCATTGGCCAAACCGACAGGTCTCAGTGAGAAATGGGGTTATTAGTTGAGAGTGTTGGAAGCACCACTGAAACCCTTGTCAGAGTGAATCACCAAAGTCACTAAATTAACCTATGCTGGTCCTCAACCCCTCGCTTCATACCCACACCACTCCGTTGAGAGCTCCACTGGCTTCCCAGCCAGAAGCGATTCTAGTCCAAACTCCTCCACACTCATTCAAGTCACTACACAACACGGGACCCGCATACCTCAATCACCGGCTTCACTTCCACCAACCCCCCAGACAACTTTGCTCACCATCACTCTCACCCCCACCCACACCGCGTATCCATAGAAGCAGAACTAGAGGTCAGCGATTCTCCTGCCAAGCTGCCAAATCCTGGAACGACCTCCCTCAACACATCAGGGCCTACTCAATCTTTTCTTGAATTTTGCAGGATTTCAAAGACCTGGCCTTTCAGTTAGTCGTCTTGTGGGAGCATCAAGACTGCCTGTACACAGGCCCAGCCTCACCACACGCCTACACACACCTGCGCAGCACCTGGATACACTCACAGGTGACAAGCAGAGCTCTACAAGTCCACTTTACATTACATTATGCATTTAATTTACAGGCCCTGGGTACAGGTACTACCATTTACTAGGGACTTTGCAAGTGAGTTCATTGTTCCAGTTAGGTGTAGTCTAATTTTGTTATGCTTTAAGGAGAGAGCACAAGCACTTTAAAACTGGTTATCAGGGTTTAAAGTGCACAGAGTCCAAATGGCAACAAACACTGGTTCAGCAAAGTAAGGGAGTGAAAGAAAAACGTTTCGGAGAGTTCCACACTAAGGTTGTCGGGTCTACCAGTCTCACTACTGTTAACGATGTGATGGCAAAGCTAATACAGCTGACTTTTTTGTTAGTGGAAGTGTTTGAATTAGTTGGGTGACTTTGTGTGTTGTTTCCCAGATGTCAGAGAAAGAAAAAACAATAGTGAAGCAACTGCCTTGTCTTTAAAAAAGCCAGGGCCGGTGGCCGCCGCTTCTCGGTCCACACGGCCAAACACTGGAACAACCTCCCACGAAAACTGAGGACAGAACCTAATCTCCTCCGGTTCAGGAAATCACTAAAGACCCTCCTTTTCCCTCATCCATAATTCCCTCCACTGCTGAAACCCCCGAAGATTCATGTTTAGCGCTGGGATGGTCTAGGGTTACTACGCGCTCTACAAAACCTTTAAATAAATAAATAAAATATGCAAGCTGTAAGTAGTGCCTCTAGGTTGAATGGACTCCATTATCCAAGTTAAGCTGGACCCTCAAAGAGGAGTGTTACAAAAAAGCGTAAGAAGATTCATTCTGCACTTTAAAATAAGAAAATATTGCAAAGTTTGACAATGGGCCAATATTTTGAGTGCAGCTGTAAGAAAGCATATGTGTGAGCAGCTCTTCATTTTGTAAACAAAAAAACTGTAAATCCAGCAACATGTTATCAAGACAACAAAGTAAAACAGGTGAACTTGCAAGAGCCCTTCATAAATAGCGATAGCCTGACCTAAAGACGAACAACCATAAACCTGCAAATAAAATGTGTCATGTCAGTAATTAAATACAACAAACACATACGGGCCTTGAACAAGCCATGTTACTTTGCAGTCCAACAAATTGACTAGTTCAGCAATGTCACCAATTGGAACGCTATTGGGCCAAATCCAACAATCCACAAACTGAACATGACTTTGGTCTTGATGGACAGCCCCCCCACCCCCCCCCCCCCCTCCAGCATTCGTAAACCATGACAAACTCACGAAAGCCAATTGTTGAAGTAGACGGACTCAAACCACACTCTCTGTACTACTTAATTCATGTACTTTTTAAAATGAGTGTTAATGTAGGGTCATAAATTGCAAAGCTCTCTGTGGCCAGACTTAAAAAGTATTCCCGGTGCAGAGGTGGAACATATATATATATCAGAAATTATACAACCGGTATAAGAACATTGTTATTTAGCCTGAGAGATATCTAAAGTACTAAAGCTCAAAACTAATTTGTACATTTTTTGGTAAAATATTTTACATTTTTTTCCCAAGCTGCATAGTTTGACATTATCCTGACACCCGAAGGTCTTTGCTTCTACGTTTCTGTGCGTTGCAATTGTGTCTCTAGTAAAGCAAAAACACGACATGACAAATTTTAACATCAAACACACATGAGACTCCTAGGCAAGTAGCATTTCTTTTAGTTATATAGGTTTGCCATTTAGGTTCGAGGCAGTCCTAATTCGTACATTTGCCCTTGAGGCAAATTAATTTAAAGATAACCTTAGATGATGGTGATACAGTGTATTGTGCACAAATGTCTCTCTTTCTGCTCATTCTACTCCAAGTGTAAGCACAGCGGCACAGTCGCAGCTGCACCAGAAGTGAATCGCGGTACTTATTACACTGTGCACCAAAGCACTTTACACATTGGCTAAACGCATAACCCACACCCTTCCAACTAAACACAAAGAATTGTTGAAGAGCTCCGGTGTTCATTACCTCACTTCTCTTCACTCTGCTATTTGCTTAAGTGCAGCGGCCCATATACGATTGCACAACTGCTGTGATGATGCACAGCACCAGAACACTTCTCACCTAAGCCACATTGCAACTCAACATTCTCCCAGCAAACCATTTCCTGCGGTGCAGTGTGCACTCGGAGGCTCGTCAGGGCTATAGAGGCTATATGAATGTTAGACAATGCAAAATAAAGGAAGGACTGGGCTGTTCACAACATTAGAACAGCAGTTTTTAAGCTGGAGTCCACGATGCAAATTAATAAAGCATGTATACATAAAAAGCAAAATGTAAAATTAAACATTTTTAAACGCTTTTCAAATGTGAAGAAATTTGAAACTGAAGGCTAGAAATTAAGTTGGTATTCTTAGCTTGATCTGTGGGAACTGAGCAAGTACAGCAAACAGGAGCCTGGGTGATTGGTGGCCTCAACTGAAGCACTAGAATGTGTAAACAAATAGCATGCATTAGGAGCAAACAGGCGAAGTGATATTTTAAGGTCTAGTATTCTGCTTAACCTTTTAGAAATAAAACCAACAATGAAAACACTTGAACCTTCCCATTAAGAATGTGTATTTATTTTGGTCTTTTCTTTGGGAACTAAAATATTTCATAATTTGTGTAGTTGCTTGAAGTTCTTGTATTGTTTTGAGTGTAACCCATGGAAATGAGAATGGCAGGTGTCCCCGGGTTCCAGTAGCCATTCAGTGAGGTCGACAGAAGTCAAAGGATTAAGAATTTCTGCATTAGTGGATATTCTTGTCAAGTGTTCACCACTTAATTAATTGGAACAATAAACTACAATCAGCTGTATTTTTTATTGGTGTTGTAAAGTGGTGTAACTAAGCTGTTTTGTGGTGCGGCGCCCTTATAGATGTATTATGAAGAGAGACAATATAATTATGAACTATGGTCAAGTCAATTTATCTGCTTTTATCGCATTTAAAGGAATGACTAGCTGTGTGAATATATCATGTTTCTTTGTGTATGAGGGTAAGAACAATGGATTAAAAAATGGTTTCTAAATGATTTGTTATTGATCGTATTAGGAGTCTTATGATGCCTGAATGTGATATGGAATTATTAGTTATTAATTTGTTAAACTATATTTTTGTCTCAAGAAAAAACGAAAATGCCTCCTCCATCCTTATTCTTAATCTACTTCAAAAGTCAAACTACAATTTATTTAGTTTGACAGGGTATTCTTATTTATACCATCCAATTTTATATTTTTAGATTATTTTTCAGATTTCATAGATGCAAAACCAGACCACTGTACATTGATCTATTTACAACACTATACATTACCATTAGAAATATATATTATACAAAAAAGTAAATCAAAATTAATTGGTCAATATCAATCATTCATCCCAAACACAAACAATTTTAAACAAAGCAACACATTATGTACACTTCAAATGCCAAAATGAATAGACAAAGTGAACCAATGAGGAGTTCAATTAATGAGACCAATATATCTACACATTAAATGTTGTTAATTGATATTATGGTTGACAATTTGTTTCTTCCCGTTTGCCGACGCGTTTCGATCCCGGGGAACCAGTTCCCAGAATCTCATCACGGCTTTGTCATTATCTACATGGAATGTAAAAAACAATAAAGTTTTATTTACAAAAAATCGGGGTACCTCTCAATTTCAATTGCACTAGTTGTCTACAGCCCTTTATCTGCCAATATGCAGACAACCTACCATGATTTGAACAGAAGAAGGGGGCTGTGGGGAACTGGCGTGGATTCTTCCAAAAGAACCAGTCGATTGGGCAACAGATTATCCGTGCTGATGTGCCACTACCTAAAAAGAAAGGTGACCTGATATCACAATGGCAAATGAAACCCATAGAGGGCCACCACAAATGTGGGAATTGCGTGGCCTGTCCCAGTACCATCGAAGGGAAGGAATTCTGCCATTGGGGCACGAAATAGAAACATCTAGATTTCTCAAACTGTAAGACTAGGAATGTAGTCTACATAGTAGTCTGCCCATGTAAGATGATATATATTGGCAAAACTAGCCAACAGGTCAACCTGAGAATTAGCCAGCACAGATCGCGTATTAATGGTAATGTATAGTGTCGCAAATAGATCAATGTACAGAGGTCTTGTTTTGCATCTATGAAATCTGAAAAATAATCTAAAAATATAAAATTGGATGGTATAAATAAAAATACCCTGTCAAACTAAATAGATTGTAGTTTGACTTTTGAAGTAGATTAAGAATAAGGGTGGAGGAGGCATTTTCGTTTTTTCTTGATAAAATAAGGTCCAGCCTACCCCATGCCCCGAAGGACCGAACTCCATAGATGTATATATTTTTGTCTCAGCAAATTTTTAAGAAAAAATCACCTACTTTTTGTATGTCCGTTATCACATCTGAATGGTCCCAAGCTAATATATTGAAAACGTACAAGACGAGACTCGAAAATCCTACTTATGTTTTGGGAGCTGCCTCATTAATGTTGGTGTAATCGAGTGAGGGTCTGCACCATACTTAAAGACGATTGCTGAACAGTGCATTACTGTAAAAGTTTAGTGCCACCATGTTTTGTGAGTGTCCTCCCACAGGCAGACGATTATAACATGTACATAGCGTGCTCATGTCGATTCTACGCTCCGATTCGCGTATTGAGTGCCTCTCTATTCTGATTTCAAATTTGTCATTTTTCATCTGGTCTATGATGTCAATGGTAAAGGTAATTTTGTGGACTGCTCTGCTGGTGTATCCACACATGTTTTCTTCCTTAAGTGGTTTTTGAACAAAGACTGTGACATTATCATCTTTTTTTTAAATGTAAGAAATCCTAACACTAGTGCCTTCAAATGCATTTTGTTTTTGCGTCATCCTACAAAATCGATATAGGAATCTAGAATGTATATGGTTTCAATTTTTTCTTCCCATTTTTCAAGGGGGGGATAGACCCTGAGGTCTGTGTTTTGCACCACACTGATGTTATTTGCCGGTTAGCCCTGAGTGTAATGTAGCAAAACCATAATTCAAGATCCGTACAAGGTAGATGTGTAATTTTTAAAATAAATCAAGCAACATCTTTATTTCTTCGTTTTGAAAATCTACACAATCGTTCAAAGGGGTGGATGGACCGACATGACTAACTTCTGTGGTAGTTTGTAAAAGACAATGATTTTCAGTAAAAACAAAAAAAGCTGGTTTCCCACTCATCTGGTGTCTATTTCAAGAGATATCGTAGCCCAGTCACCAAAGCATTGCGAGTACGGTCAGTAGCACCACAGGAGGACTCTTTTACGTAGTCTTACTTGCCTTTGTGAATTGACCTACAATGTCCATCTCTTTACTAGTAAAAATCCAAAGATGGACGGTCCTTTCTATTTCTACTAATTTTATATGAATAATCCCATTTTAGATGTTTTGCGGCAAATTCACAAAGACATGTATGTAAAAGATTACTACAAGTGTACTACTTTACATACTCCAAAATGTCTTTGTTTATCCTGCAAAATATCTTTGTGGATGGGGCCCATAGTCTTTCCAAAAAGCTCCTCCATGGAACTGGCAGCCCTGAAGTTATGCAGATGTTTTTTCTGAATGAGTTTTGCTGGCTCTCCGAGACCCTAGAGTGAAATTTGCGGATCAGTTTAAAATATCAGTGATACTAACTAAGGCTCATGAAAACTGAAAGACTTTAACAGAATGTTCCCTATAAAAATGTTTTTAATCAACCGGGTTCAACCATAAAAATTTCGATACTACTCGTTGTCTTAGGTAAACATTTTAGCTGTCTGTTTCATATTGCTCTAGTTCGCCACAGAAATGGGTAATATGAAACGATTTTGACAAATATAATTTACAAACCATGAACCCAAATGGGTCTTGTTTACATAGTCAGTGGTCATCGTGAACATCTGGCCTGGATCCGGCAATCCTGGACCTACATTCGATACGCTGGCTATAAAGAGACAACATCTTGAGAATACACATGATGCAAAAAGAAAGCCAGGATGTACGTTTTACACTAATAAAAAACAACCTCTTTATGCAGAAACATTGGCAAAATCAATGCATCTAGCTTTAATGTACTAAAGCATATAAACTCGGGCCTTTACAAATGATGTTTACGCGTCTTGGATGTACAGATGTTTAGAGCAGATAAAGAACTAGGGGGCATATTAAAAAGCTGAAGTATCGCCACTTTTTCGGCACAATTCGCCGAGAAAGCGGCGATACTTCCAGCGCCCTATTAACAAGGGCATTGCAACGCCTGCCTTACGCCCACTTTGCATGTCAGCGAGAAACATTGCTAATGACATGCAAAGTGGGCGTTCCCACGTCCAACCACATGTAAAATGTGGTTGGAGGTGGGAACACCCTATCACCAAGGCAGGCGTTAGGAGGGAAAGACCTGCGATAAACTCGTTTATCGCAGGTCTCCCAACGCCTGCTCTGACCAGGCGTTAGGCATTGATAACATGGGGGTGTGATTCATAAAGCTAAATCCACCCCCCACATTATCAAGGCACACATTAGCGCGTGAAAACAACACTTGTTTTCACGCGCTAATGTTCACTATCGCGGCTATTGCAGGATTTACTATCGCCTACGTGTTGCGCGTTGATAATAACGCGTTAACACAGCGAAAAAATCCGGCCATAGCCGGCGATAGTGAAATGTGCGATGTGCGTTTTTTAACGCACATCTTGTTAATATGCTCCTGAGTGCGAGAAGCTCTGATTGAGTGCACTTTTCAGATGTAAAATAGTCCCTTAGGATTCAAATAGGAGTACTTCCTAGAACGCAGAATGATACCGCAAGTAGCCAATAGCATGAGGTGAGAGAGAGTATTCTATTCTGGGTGGTGTCAAAGCCCAGTCTTTGTTCCTTATGAAGGCTTATTCACAATGTATCTTCCAGGCTGTTGAGCTGTCAAGCCGGACCGGACCAGAAAAAACACAGAATATATTCAGTGTGTGTGTATTATATGCAAAGTATATTGTGTTTTCAAGAAATGGTGTACCAGTTTTGGTCCACCTCCTTCACGGTTGTCCACGACGGAAGATGACTACACGGGACAAGCAGTATTGGTGGAGCCAACGCTACAGGGAGCTGGGAGGAACAAGCGGCTGAGGAGAGGGGTACATTGCGCACCCTGCAGATACTTAGTGGCGGCACAATAGCAAATAAAAAAAATCCTCCAATCAGGAGACCTGAGAGAAGAGAAGTTGGTCTGCACCTTCACAGCAAGGGGGGCCAGAATCATACTGAAACCCAACCTGACTCTTCAGAACCATAGGCACTCCTTAGATCTTCTTAACCCTTCATTGGCATAATGTTTGAACTGCATTTGTCTTCTAAGTGTAGCCTTAGGGAAGTGGGCTTTGGCCATCATTGGCGTGAATACCATGCAGAGATGCAAAGGTAATTGTGCCCTTGGTTGCCTAGTACGAGCACAGGCTCTCCCCTACATCCAAATCTGCGTTCCTGGTTGGCCCTTTAGTGCTTAGCTGTGGCTCTTACATTGTGACATGTTTACCTTGACCAATAATCTTCTTTCTTCCCTGGGCTAGGGGATGCACGAGGTTGGCTGCTTGCAGACAGAGAAGTGCATGATGCAATATTTGGTATGTGGCAGACCTGCAGAAGGCTTGGTCATTCAGCAAAGATTAGCGAGATGTAACCGAAACCCAATGCTAGTAAGGTGGGAGCGGTGCTTAGTAGAGGGGCGTTACTATCAATGGTGCAGAAGATGCAGTGGCACCAGAGCCCAGGGCTGTACTAGTTCCTAGTCCGCATTTGACGGGAACCCATTTTCCATGTTTGCACATGGGCGCGTAGGCGTAACACCCTTACTACACCACTGTAGACTCTCCATTGCCTTCTTTGAACCCGAATTGCTCCTCTGAAGAACAGACACTTGCATTTCTGTTCTGAATTTCAGTCCCTAAATGGATACTTGGGAACATATGTGCAGAGATTAGGGATATGCAGCAAAGTGGGACATGTGCATCAGCAGATGTCTCACCCGCTTACTAGGTCACTGTGCTGGAAAATAAGCTTTTCGCAGCTTGTGTGCGTACTTAGAACGCCAGATTTAATTGATGCAGAGAGAAAAATGAAATATCATTTACTAGTAATCTCATTACCAGATGTATTTTCGACTCCCTTTTAGGCCCCAGTCTGTTGTCGTAGACCTAAAAAAAATATATATATTGTCATGAAAGAAATAACAGCACTCCGGGAGCGCTTTCAAATTAAATACATTTTAAAAAGCATTTCAGAGTGTCGTTTATTCTTTCTTGATGGTTTGCAATCTAAAGTACGCACTGGCGGTCGCCCACCTGACGGGGCACCGTGGTGATTTGCAGCCCGCCGACACCCCACCATATCGATTGTGTGTATATATATATATGTGTGTGTGTGTGTGTATATATATATATATATATATATATATATATATATATATATATATATATATATATATATATATATTTATTTTTTATAATATTTAGATAGATAGATGCATGCATATATACATATATCTTCCCTTTTGGTCCCCCCTTTCCTCCTAATTGGATGGCCTTCGTGTTTACTTCATTTTCCTCCTCCTTTTTCAGTGGTTCTCCTCCATATCCTCCAGTTGTTTCGTCTCTGGATCATATTGTTACCATGTTAATGGATTACCTTAACACTGTTTACATTCGGGATTTTTATTTATTTGAGTTTTAGCACTTCATGGATGGGAGTCTTTACTTGCTCGATGGCGGTGTGGTCTGAGGTGACAACAGTGAAGTTAGGAAGAGGGGTGACAAAAGGCTCGAACCGGTTTCCTTAGAACCTTAAGCCCTTGCATGCGCTGGGATTCTGCGCCTGTGCAGCATTTCTAAAGAGTGGGCGGGTTCATGACGGCCCCCAGCCGTCATCAGCACACGCCCACCGTGCTGCATGACGGACGGGGGCCGTCATCAGCATGCAAGGGGTTAAAGAGCAGGTCTCTAGTCAGGCCCATTTGTTTAATCTTCTTCCAATGTAATGGAACAATAAATATGCACATATGTTCATAAAAAAAGGCATTGTGAGAAAAACAAACCGGTGGAAAATATTTAAAAAGGTATCTTACAAGTTGGGTACAATCACAGATCTTTGTGGAGAAAAAAGATGGAAAAACCGAGTAATGTGCATAGTTAATGCATACTTGACTTTAATGTGCTGAGTTTGTTAGGACTGCATATTGAGTACACCATGTCCTCGGGGAAATGTGTATTCTGGCGAGGACAAAGGAGGAGGCCAATTGTTCAACCGATAATTTATCATTTATCCTCCTGCCATCATGATTATTGCGGGAAAACATGAAATAAATACGAGAACCTCCATTATGATAAAACTTGTGAATCCATCTGGCTGGGAGGGAATGATGGAGCCTTCCTCTAGACAATGCCCCTCTTGAAAGAAGCCGGTTCCAGCTCCAGCGGCCTCAGACTAAGATAGCGGATGACTCATCCTGCCTTATCCTATCCCTTCTAACATTCTCTTTGGTGCTTTGACAATCATAAGATCACTGGGTATGGGAGCAGAGCTGGGTCATCTTGGGTAAACACCATAGCAAGATGAAATAGTGACTATTGTGGAGTTATCAGAGCATGTGCAGGCACTGAGGCCCACTGGCAGATGCTGACCTGTGGCTGTGCGGCGTCCATCAGTTAATCTTATCTGGTTTTCTGCTCTAGATAAAGCGCATACCTTGTATTTAGTTCACGAATTGCCTGGTAGATATTCGAAGCAAGGACTAAAGCTTGTGTGGGGTTCTGTTCCTGTTTAAGGGAAGGCATGTACCTCCTAAGCTGGTCAGTTAGCGTGAAACAGCCAGGGCCCTAGGGTTAGTAGGAATGCTGTTTCTCTTGGGTCTGGGCATCCTGTTGCAGTTCCACTGGACTTTTATATTGGAGTAGTCACCCCTTAATTCTTGAATTCTGTAAGAATTGGAGGGAGTTTGATGGGGGCTTCTACCAATGGGCGATATCAGGATAGAAGTTCTGAAGCCTTTCTCAGGAGCCACTTTTTCCATTTTGTTTACGTGTGTGAATTGCAGTTGAGCGGGAGGCGATGCTTGAGGCCACTAATGACCGGGGATACCAGTTCTCTCTCCAGGCACACACATACAGTAGATAACTAGGACCCTCTGATCGCAGTCATACTGACCCACTCCCTGACCTGGAATGATTGATGAAACTTTGGGGGGGGGGGGGGAGGGCGAAATACGGGGGGAGGGGGGTGGTTTTTCCCTTGCCAGTAGTGGAGTTGGGAAGTTTCAGTTATAGGCACTACAGGGAGGGAGGGGATTAGGCCAAAAAAAACTGAAAAGCAGACAGTGGAACCCCCCGCATGCGATGTACAGAACCGGCCGATTGTGAGGATTGCAATGCTCTGTGACTACGCCGCCCGACCTCCGGGGTGTGGGCTAAACGGCTGTGTATACCGGTTGGGGAACTTGCACCGAGAGGGGGGGATTTCACACTGATGGTGTCTATGTGATTGACGTATCATATGCTTGGATCTGCAATAAAAATTATTTACAAAAAAAAAATGTGTGAATTGCAGTTTACCTTCTCTCTAGTGTCCGCAGAAGAGTAAATAGCGGAGATAGTAGGAGGGAATTCAGAGTGATCTGCAGCTGAATTTTAGGTTCAACAAACACCGTAAAGGAGTAGCAAATCAATACACCACAGCTGTTGTACATAGAAATATCAAGTATACACAACGCAATCCAGCCCGGACAGGACCATTTCCGGTGTTACAATTCACTCCCACCCGTCACATATCAAATGTAGCGTAGTTATCAATTTTGGCTTCTGAGGACATCACTGTAGGGGCAGCACATGGACTTCCTCTATAAACATTCCATTTACCCCAAATCCTTTCCGACTTGTTGGGGTAGCCCCTTCTTTCATAAACCACCATATCCGTCACCATACAACGCTTCATGTCTCGTTTACAATCTCTAAGGAGTGGTGTGGACTATGCCCCCCATAGATGGGCTATGTTGCGTTTTGCAATCACCATACCTAGGGATATCCAGTTTTGCTCCATACATTCCAAGTCCGTAGCATCGCACACATTTAGGAGGCACCACTTAGCTTAAAGAGTCAAATCACCACCACAGACACCGTTCATACACGCCACCACAGATCCCCAAAAGGGCTGAATCGCTGGACAATCCCAGATGATATGGAAGGAGGACACACCCATGCCCACACTGTCTATGACTGGTCAGATCCGTCCTCCTGCCCATTTTAACCACTGTGTTACAAAATAGGTAATCCCTGCGGAGTATTTTAAGGTGCACCAGTCTGAACCCTCCTCTAATCGCTGCGCCTCTAGGGGAAGCCAGGGCCTCTGGCCAGTCCTCATCGACTAGGCCGACCAGGTCTGCCACCCAGTTATCCCACAACCGAAGGAGCATGTCCGGGGAGTTATTGATCAGCTTCTTATAGGTGAGGGAGATCGCTTTACAACTCATGTGATTGTCCAATAATCTAACTTCCAGTGGTGATGATTCAGGAAGGTCCTCCCCAGGTGATCACCGCCCAAAGAGCGTGTCGGACTTGCAGATAACGGAAAATTTTACTTTTACTGATTTCAAACAAAGTATATTTCACAATCATCGTCACACATAGGCCCTAAAACATCCCCATAAACTCTCAAACTCTCGAGCTGCAGCTTCGCAGGTGCATTCTATCTTTTCTTCATCGGTTGGGGGTTGTTCTCTCGTCTACAATAATTACCTAAAATTAGGGCTCCCGGTTTTATGATCTTTATTTTATTACCATTTCCATCTGTATTTATCCATATTTCTTTTTTGGACATCTTATTGGTATTTGTTGCGTTTTAGCAAATTAATCAGCCATGTATAACAAAACCCTACACTCACAGATGTATATTAGCGTTATACTACAAATATTTGTTAGCATATGCTTGTATTTAAGAAAATCTTAACCTGTTTTTTAACTCCCCATGCGGTCTATCTGCTCAGGTTTTGCCTGGAGTTTATGAAAGACCGCATAGAGATTCTCACCAGAACCACAATTTTCAGTATTTTTCCGCTTTTAAAAAATAAACACAGACAAGAAACACATTGTTTTCTGTCTTTATTTTTCTGTGAAAATCTGTAAAAACGGAAAACTGGAAGCCTTAGCTATAATTTATCTTGAGAACCGGCAGGCCAGGAATAGTATGGTTATGGCTCTGATAAAATAGTGCGTTCGACCAGTCATTCCAGCCAACAGAGCAATCCCTTTGTCGAGTAGTATCTCAAACTTCAGAGCTGCGTCTGGTGCGGATGCATTCCCTTTCTCTGTGTAATGTCCATGAGGTCGGATTGCCTGCTGCACGGCAGGACTAATAACTCAAGTCCTTCATTTTTGCCAGCTTCATGTCACAATATTTCTTATAGCAAAGTTAAGACCTATATTGCAGCTGAATAAAGTGCACCCAGCGACCTTTACGTTTTAAAAACTTTTTTGGGGTCATTTGGAACAGCTGCTTGGGGTAGGAAGTGGTGAACATGAAACTGTCAGACAAGGAAGACGCAGAGTGGGGGTGGGGAGGGGGCAAGTGGAGGCTGGAGAAACTTGAGGAGCACCGAGATATTTCAAGAGGTGCGTCTTGGGATCCCTTCTGAACCTGAGAGGGTTATAGTTGTCAGGGCATTGTTGAAGTGGAAGTGCCCAACCTTACCTGCTGCTGCCCTGAAAGACGCTGTCCTGCGGGGGTAGCTCCTGGGTGCCAGACGCTGTAGTCTGCACGCACTTTTCCACCACCATCTTGCGGCCAGAGACTACAGCTCCCAGAGAGCTTTGCGGGGACTTCCGGTTTTCGCAAGGATCGCGCCCGGAGGCGCTACTAAAGTTCAGACGCTCCCTCCGCATCACGGGACGCGCGCGGGACTAGCCGGGCGAAGCCCGGGCAAAGGGCGGGCCCTCTGTGGCCCTCTGGAGGCCTGAGAAGGACGGTACGGGCCACCCCCCATGGTTCAGCGACAAGAGGAGGTACATCGATTTGAACTATACATTGCCAATCTATGGACAGTTTATTTTCCCCTGAATGCCATCATCATCGTTTACATAGTACCACACTGTATTATGTCACATAAGGGGACCAATAAGAAATCTCCTTACAGCGCGACCCAAGTCAGGGGATCTTAAATTTTACTGTGACCAGTAGAACACTGCCCACTTCTAGCGAAGCTGATAATGACCTACGCCAATCCATAGTTACTAGGCAATCTCCCCCACCGATCCCTGATAGTCCGCAGAACTTGTCTTTTTGGGAGGAAATAAAGGCTTTGTGTGGCACTAAGTATGCCCCAGTGGCATTCCCTTCCCCAGTAAACTGCATCAGCACCATTACACCAATTAGGAAACTTTGTGCCTCATCTAGACCATCTCTAAAAGACAATACCCAAGGTATTGCATTGTCCCAGGGCCCAAACGCTAAAGGGAAGCATGACGGGACTAATGACAGCTGGAATCATCCGATAATACCAAAACTGTGCGCTGTTCCTACATCGCCAGTCACTAACCCCATCTTAACTACGGTGGAGGCTGGAAAATGTGACGCCCAAGTATCTTCTCCCCGTTTCCCTCTACTGTCTCAGTTAGAGCTATTGTTAAATTCTATCGTATTACCATTGGTAGAAAAAATTTACGTCCTGGGTGATAGACTAACAGGTATAGAGAAAATCATTCAAGCAAACTCTCTACCAACCATTAAAGATCCATCTAATGGGGGAAGAGCCCCTTCGCTAACTACCATAAGAAAGGAGAAAACCACTAAAACCAATTCTCCGTCCACTTCTAAGAAGGTAATACCCAATGATTCTGACATACTTATTGCCCCCAATGCTCCTTTGCCTATTAACATAAGTAAACATGCCCAAACTTCTCCACAATTTCCTAACAAAACTGCTACAACTGCCCCTAAAGTCGCCCCTAAATCTGGGTTTACTAAGTATACTGCTGCTAGAGTGGACCCGAACAGAGCAGCATCCATACACTTACCCCCAGACGCCGCCCCATTTGTCCTTGTTCTCTCAGGAATACCGGCACCCTCCCACGGGAGACCTGAAAGTCGCCAGGAACTTTTAAATAAGGTCATATTCTGGCTATCTAAAAACAGACCACTTACACCCAACCACGACGGTGGAATCCTGTGTGTTAGAAGAGTGGGCTGGCTAGGGTCTTTAACCAAAGACATCAGCGGGGACCTGGTTCTAGTGAAATTTAGGAACAGGAACATCGTCCCCTATCTACGATCCAACCCGCCCCAAAAAGGAGACGGCTTTATATCTGTGTGGGACTTATATGATTTCTACCCAAGTACCCCATATATCCTGCCAATAAGATCTAAGGCAGACTATACCTATCTGCGTGGAAGGGGTCCCTACGCTTTCAGCGGTAGTAACTTGTTTGCATCTAAGAGACTTGATTCGCGGTATAATAACTGTAACTGCTGATGAAATTGTATAAAGGGACAGCCTCATGTATCAGCTTAGTTGGTAATCCCAATTTTAAACACAGTACGTTTTTAAAAATTTTGAAAGTACTTCAAATGTCTAGGCACATGTTGCTTAACTTGTAGTTACTTTACCTTTAGATATTTGACTGCATTGTATTATTGTCTGTATGTTTGCTGCCTTTTTATGATTGTCTTTTATTTGTACGCTTTCATGATTTTGAAGCAAAATCGAATAAAGCATTATCTGATCTAGTTGTCTCAGGGGTGGTGGAGGTGGAGAATTTGTTAGCTCAGGTGCTGTCTCTGCCAGGGTTTCCTGGTTGATGGTTGGAGATCCCGGTTGCTGAAGCAGAGTGCATTTTATGCATGATGCGCTGCAGTGGGATTTGAATGCGCTGTTCGCATCAGTGTAACATGGTCGTACAAATTAGGAGCGGTTTGATGCTTCTGACGCTCAAAGCACCGTGGGGATATCGCGTCTTACTGCCATGTTCTGATGAGAGCTTGCATGCTCTCCCTGGAGAGCTGAACTAGTAATGGGAGGAGCAGCTTCAGCTCTGCACCCCAGAGCCTTTGAGCTTCGCCCAGCTCACACAAGTCCCTCTTGGTCTCGAAACCGTAAAAGAAAGACGCAAGCCGAGCTTCTTTGCGATTCCAGTTGCATAGAACACGCAGAGTTTGCTCCCGAATAGAAATTCAGCGCCGTTTCTAGAGGTGTTGAGATTTAAAAGCTAGGGTGAGTAGTGTTTCTTTTATGAACTTGTGGGTCTCAGGAGACCTTGGTTTAAATCCAATTGTGCTATATTGGACTGAAGGTTTTTTTAAATGAACCATGCAGGTTAGCATCAAATGGAGAAGTGGAGAAGTGTGGCTCAGAGGTTAGAGGCGGCAGACCCGGAAGCTGAGATCAGCCCTGGACCAGGGTTCAATTCCTCGCCTCGGCGGGTCTTGGGCTAAAAATTCCACGGACTCGATAATTCTTGCTCCGGTGCCTTCTCGACTCACGGGTTCACACTCTGCGCAATAGCTTGCTTAATCTCCACAACGGCCCCTCGCGGCGGGATGCCTGGCTTTCACCTTGTGGATACCCTGCCGGGGTTATCTCACAGGGGAATACCAGGACGGGTTCCCTAAGCAAGCGCCGGGAAACCCACTGCGGGTAGCTGTGCGCTATATAAGCTCAAATACATTTACATTTACAAATACAGTAGGCCTTGTAATCTTTTATTTGTCCGACTTAAACATCTGCAAATCTATTGTAAAAATAACAATAATCATAAGGTTTCCAAGTGGCAGAGAATTGAGAATTCCAAGCATGTGAACTGCTGTGGAAAAGCATCCTAGCTGGATTGTTGTCTGGAATCAATCCCTTCATGTTACTATTGCTCTGTCTGTATCTGTGCGTTTCTTGTCTTGCTGGCTTGAGGACGCCAGGTGCTGATGAGACTGCCTTAGTGCTAATATGTTTGTCTGTTTATGATGCATCCCTGGTGTGCTTTATTTCATGTGACTATCTCTGTTCTCACCAGGGTTACATGAAGCCATTGAAGCAGCCCGAGAACTCCTGCCTGTGCGACCCCGCCTTGGTAGACGAGATCTTCGACCAGATCCCGGAGCTTCTGGAACACCACGAGCAGTTCCTCGAGCAGGTCAGCGACTGCGTGCAGAGCTGGCACGAGATGCAGAAAGTGGGCGAGGTCCTGGTGCAGTCGGTAAGTGCAAGGAGTATGTGTCTTGTGTCCATGTATGTTGGGATTGAAGATTCATTTCTCTAGACAAGTCACAGCTGCAATTGTCTTGCACCAATGATGCTAGTAAACACAGTTATTTTGCATTTGCACCCATGTTTCCTTCAATGCTAACGTATACACGCCGCATCCAAATACACACCCAACAAGGGTGTCTGAAAATCAAAGTGGAAAATGAAATGGAACAAGTAAACTTGGAGAACCCCTACTTCTCCATAATATCTGAAAGATGTGAGAGGAAAAGATGGGTTTTCAGTTTTTGATTGTCAGAGAGTGATTGGCATCTTGGTCCAGAATCATCTGGTTCCTGGATTATGTTGCCAGTGGGATTCTGGGTGCAAAGCAGGACTGCTGTCGATAATAAGGTGCAAGTTGGGCCAGTTATCATGAAGTTGTCTCCTGCAGATAGCTGAGAGGGTAATTTGAACGCTGAGTTAAGTGATCTTGGAGAATTCCTTAAGACATTTACAGTCGCCAACGACTGAACTTACTTTCCTAAGTAGTAAGGTGCTTTATGATTTTAGTTCTAAATTAATCTACCAGATACTGGTGTATGGAATGCTGAATGTTGAAAGGAGGAGTCTGATAAATGGTGATGGCTCCTTGCCAAGCACTGACATCTGAGAGGGCATAAGGTAGAGATGTTTACTGTACCATTAAAGATGATTTCTGATTTGGAATGATTTTAAGGCAGCCATTTGCTTTCCATTCTTCTCGTTCGTTCCAGCTTCTGGCAGTGGGTTGTGTCCCTGGCCTACTTTCTCTGCAGCATACTGTGATTTGGTGACACACTCCTCAGTAACGTCAGACAAACTAGTGTAAAATGACTGAAATATCTCAGTCAGTCAATCACTTCCTGTTGAGATCTGAGGGGGACCTGTGCTCTAACACTCAGTGGAGCTGACTTCGCTTTTCATTCTTTGAAGGTCGATAGAATGAGCACAATTGATGTTGGTATATGTAAAGTCTTTAATGCAAAAATATCCAAATTGGCAACATTTTAGTGACGAGTTACTTATAATTCCTGGAGTACAATGTCTCAGTTCCCGAATATTGGTCCAGTAAGTCACTCTTTTCAATTAAAATAGTTATGACAGAAAGTGGCCATGCCATTAAGGCTGCCACATATGTAGGTTATATTCAGACCTATGTCTATGTGATCTGACTGTCTCCTCCGCCCTTATCTGTACTGCACGTGTTATGTTAATACCTCATGTATGTAGTATGACCACGGCTGATGACAGGGATAATTCCACGCAAACAAACATTTTAAATATGTCCCTGTAAAAAGGGCCACAATTCAGGAATCTCATGCAAAAATCTGTCTTCTACCACAGTTTTCTGCATATTATTCAAAGTTCTATAATGGATGCAGAGTCCCCCAATACTACCATAACCTGCAATTAAGATTAAGGATCCCTGTTTTCCGTTTTTACAGATAAATACAGACAGAAAACAATGTGTTTTCTCTCTGCATTTATTTTTAAAAGTGGATAAATGCAGAAAATGGTGCTTCTTTCAAGTGACTCTTCGCACTATCTCTAATTAATTGTAGCCCAACACCTGAGCAAATGGACAGCATGGGAAATTAACAAGCAGGATAAAATGTCTTTAAATAATGGCATATGTCAACATACATTTGTGTATAATGCTAATATTTAATGGATGTATTGTTAAGTCATATTTTGCAGCTTAAATAGCTAAATCACGACAGAGATCAAAGGATGAATACACGTCTATCAGTTAAATAAATATGGAAATGTACAGTTTTACATCATTTATACACAAAACACAAAATAAATATTGATAAATACAGATAAAATGGGCAAAAAATAAATATGGATAAATACAGACGGAAATGTAAAAAAAAAAACATAAAACCGGGAGCCCTAATTAAGATATACCTGTATTGGTAACACTGGGTGTGGTATTACCACAGGTGTATTACCGCCCCACTTGCAATGTATACAAAACAGATGGATGGAAAGATTGAATTAATCTCAGCCACTGGTAATCACTTGTGCCGCATCCCAGTCCATCGTTAAAGCTGGGTTCAAACTGAGGTGCATGGTGTGCAAAATGACGATGAATTGGGATGCGGCCCGAGTGACTACTAGTGCTTGCGATTAAGTCAAGCATTCCATCCATAACTGTTTGATACACTTATTGTGTTACCCTAAGTGAGACGGGTCTGCCCATATGTGGGTCCCGTCCCCACTGTGTCACTGGAACCAAGCTGAACCCAGCTGATGAGCCCATAACTGCGGCAAAACTGGTCCCGGATAGCTTGTGTACTGGTTTAGTCTGGACCTGGCCTGGCAGTTCGTGTTGGACTGTTCCAATTTGAGCAGAGTCATGACTGACTTGCATGTAGCTGGGTCCAAATGGAGGTGGCATGGTGTGCACAATACCGACGAAGCTCGAGTGACTACCAGTGTCTGATAATAATTCAGGCATTCCACCCATCACTGTTTTGTATACCACTAGCAATGTGGGCATAAAAGCTAGGTGCTAGGGGGAAAGTTTTCTTATTTCTGGGGGAAGTGCTAAATCCTTAAGAGACTCCACCAGCTGCATTACATGCAGTATGCTGCACCTGTGGTTCGAATTTTAATTCAGATTTAGAACTTCCTGCTGAAATCAGAACTCTTAACAGCGTGTTCATGTACATGCATCCTTTGCATATTGGTACCAGCGCACTCCTGTAGTTGATTGACTGTCAAACAGATTTATTAATGTAACGATCCTAGGTGCGGATTGAAATGTCCCTAAAGCACTGGTCCTGTCACAGGACCGTGTCTCCCTACTAGCATCCCTCCTCTTGGTACCCACTGGGTTTCCTAATTTCATCCATTTGCACACATTTTTTTGGTCCTGATCATCGAGCAAAGCATAGTCAACTACATCGGCTTGCTCTAAATTTGTTAGGCATAAATCTATTATCTCAAGCCACTTTTATGCTTGTAATGAGGTGTCCATTAGTGCATTCAATACCTATTCCCAATGCGTTTCGACCTGAAGCTGTCCTTCATCAGGAGTTGTCCAATTAACAAAGAAAGCAATGCATTTTTTTAGACATTCATGTAATCATAATATGATTTTAAATATGTATTTTATCCTTCATAGTTTGTCTTGTTTCTTAGTGCTAGTGGATGGTAATCACAGTATTATTCAAAGATGAACGGCGCACATGAAAGGTGATAGCACCACGATGTTTTGTATTTCGACATAGCCTGGATTTACAGTTCTGGTGGGGATTAATTTATGAACTGTTCTATTTCAGCGAGTAACTGTTGTATTATTAGCCAAGATCGGAAGATGAGATTACATAGTGTGCTCAGTTAGTACGTAATTACGTTAATGTAATACTAGAATTAAATAGATGTTTAAAATCTTATTTATGATTAAATGAATGTTTAAGAAATCACATCACTATTCTTATGTTTCTATTACTACAGGCTCAGTGGTGGTATACAAGGAAACATATTTACATTTTTAAGTGCACTTGAGATAAGATTTATTGTGCAGAACATGGGTATAATCAGACTGAACGTTTTTTGTGTGCATTTAGGATAAGTAATAAATAATTACAGTATTCTGTAAGCGGTTGGTTACTCAGTTGAATGTTTAGGTTTTGGTATGGAATTTTTTTTAGGTGAAACAGTAATTCTGTTTATACTTGTATGTTCTCTTTTTTAAACCTATGCTTGGTTACACATGGTTTATATTTTAATATTATGCATACACTGTATTATTTTTGTTGAACGCTAATCATTTCTGGTCTACGTTGGAATATCTCTACCTTAGAAGTAAGTGGGTGGGGTTTTGGCAATATTACTGATTTTAATTCAGTTATTAATTGTTTGTAGATGTTAAATTGCGTAGCTAATTTTAGCAATAGTGGTTATTTGGGATCTACAACTATTGCAGACTTTTCCTTGAAATGAGAGGGTGAGACCCACCCTGGCACTCCTGCCGTTGTTATTCCACTCATATCGCTCTGTCACTGCAAAGGTATGAAGGGGAATGGTTTGTGCATGGTCTTGGTGAGAACTCTTTTCAAGGGCTGCTGGATCTTTGTTATACCTGGTTGCTGAAAAGTCAGGAAGCACAATTATTTGGCTTCCTTTTGTAAAAAAAAAAAAAAAAAGTTCAAATACTGTTCGTAATGCCCTCGTAGGCATCAATTCTGACTTTGAAGGATTTGCAATGTGCCCTTAAGACAAATTTACAATAACATAGTTATATTGAACCCCTGTTTATACCATGCCAGTTGTGAAGCTTGAAGAACCGCGACGGGGTATGTTGAATGAGAAATTAACGTTTCTTGAGCTATTTAGATTGGAGTTAAGCAACAAACTTATTGGTTGTTTCTTTTAACATTAACCTAGAGCTGGTTCTTCCAAGGTAGTTGCACTATAGGCCAATTTTTCCTGGAAATTGCTGAGATTTGTTAATTGCAAGATTTTAGTTTTCGATTTGTCTTCATTCATATCTTTTACAACAAAAGTTCTATCTTAAATCTGTTGAAGCGGATGCTTCTGCTAGGTAAAAAAGAGACACAAAATGTGACCACACAAATTCTCAGCTTATCCATTATAAAATTCTTAATACTCCGATATAGATAGATATATATATATATATATATATATATATATATATATATATATATATATATATATATATATATATTTACTTTGGTCAGCTACCTATTTTTTAGATCATGATGCAAAGTCATTGTTTTGTGCATGAAGCTCTGACCTTTAAACTTCAGTATGTTTTATGTAATTGCTTTGTATTACAACCGCTTGAGATTACATTTAATACTAGCCAACATCTAGAGCATTCTCTATATGATAATATGAATAGTCGCAACAAATCTTTTATAGTTATTTTAGGTAAATACTTCAATGTAATAGTTTTTGTAAGTATGTTGAAACCATGAAGCGTATATCTTTTTTTCTCATTTGTTGATTTTGAACAACCACAAATACACTAATTTAATAAAGCAGATTTTAAATCCTACGGGATTTGGGAGTTTAGACAATTATTTTCAAATTAGGAGATTTTGTTTCATCTAACTATTGCCAAGAATTCCTGGTCAACCATCGTTCTGGTCTCATGCTCAACCTTTTAGGAGAAACTGGGGTTTTCAACAGAGAAGGTATTCATCTGCAACTGTACTGGGGTCTAATTCACCACTGCACCCCGTCCTTGTCTGACCAATAAGCATGTCATTTCCTGCGCTGTGATGTCTTTAGGGGCAACGTGATGTTTACTATATACATTTCTTTGTAGAAAGTTGCCAAGCACTTGGAATGAGGAGGAGATTCGGTGAACAGATGTTTTTTTTTTTGGGGGGGGGTATATATGTTGCTGCAAAATAGCTCCAATGAACAATGGTGGGCATTAAAGAACATTTTTATTGCAGCATGACCACCTCGCTCGTGAGATGCTGGAAGTAGGTAAGGGTGGATGAGTCTGGGTGAGACCAAGCCAGTATTGGACAAGACACAGTACAGTTTAACCTTGCATATCTACATAAAATCTTTACATATTTTGAGGTAGATTGTCGTGACGTGAGTATCTCTGTGAAGGAATAAATTAGTAGTCCATACCAATAACTTGGCACCATGCTAGCTTTCATCTAAAAGCAAAACCTCTTCCCGGCCGAAGTGCTGGACCGTCAGGTCTTTGAGCACATTTGCTTGCACAATGAGGAATTCTAACAAAGGAAGGTTTGTAATTACAAAAAAAACATAAAATAACTTGACTGTTCAGTACAGGATCTATTTAAAGGGTGGCTTTTAAGCACTTGCTAAGCCTTTTAAAAGATAAGGAGGAGGGAACTGAAGTACACCCAGAAAATGTTGTAGTAATAAATAGCTGCCATATCTAGAAAGAGACTTAGAAGTACCGTAAACGAGGCAAAGAACATTGTGATGTATGGCAGGCCTGGGTTACTTGGCCGTATGAACAATGCTGGAATCTGCTCCATCTCCAGGTTTGGCACACCTGGGTTTTCTTTTGCACACACTTTAAAAAGATAATAATTGGGGGTCTCTTGTGGGTTTGGTAGACCTTCCTCTTTCTCCGTGGTCACTTCTCATCCACTACCTTCACAATGATCGTTGCTACCTCATACGCACTGAATTTTAGAATTCCCTTCCATGGTCTTTGTACTCTTTTCTTGCATGTATTTTTCTTGCATCAGCTATCAGCATGCTTCATCTATGGTGTTATACCGTAGATCTCTTTTTGTTTCCTAGTTTTCTTTTTGGTAGCCTTTGACCTGCATCTCTACTTGACCAATCCTCACTCTTTTTTTCATCTTGGATTCTCTCTGAGGGCCTGGCAGTGCTAGTAGCATGAAAAGGTCTCTCTACCTTGTCTCGATACTTTTTCCTGGTGAAACAAACTTAGTTTTTCTGCTCCACACTCTTATCTCAACGCTCTGTATTTCCCAGAATAAGACCCCAAGCCAATCTAAGATTCTTGACGGGACATCCTATGAACCTAGAGGAAGTGTGGCTCACTGGTTGTGGAGAAGGGTGGCTCACTGGTTAGAGGAGGCAGACCTGGAAGCGGAGGTCAGCCCGGGACCAGGGTTCAATTCCCGGCTCGGCGGGGTCTTGAGTCCTAAAATGTCCATGGGCTCGACAATTCTCGCTCCGGTGCCTACTCGATTCACGGGTTCACACTCTGCGACTCTGGGCAATAGCTCGCTTAATCTCCACAACGGCCCCTCGCGGCGGGATGCCTGGCTTTCACCTTGCGGATACCCTGCTGGGGTTATCTCACAGGGGAATACCAGGACGGGTTCTCTAAGCAAGCGCTTAGAAACCGCTCGGTGATTTGCGCTATATAAATTCCTGTACTGATTCATCACTGCTCAGCCTTTATGTGCTCTTTCATAGCACTAGATGGCCTCTCAAGGGATGCACTGGCACATCCAAGGCCAGTGTTTCCAAGCACCCTGTTGGACCGCCTTCTGGCATGTCCACCTCAAGCATCAACCTATGCTTGGGGGAGTCTCTGGACACTGCATCGCCCAAATAAGATAGAAACCTAAGTGCTGCCCCCCTCACAGTGTTACAAACACAAAATTAGGTAAGTTGACTAGAAGAAGGTCTTTGCAGTACATAGAATTTTTTTGAGCTGAAGAAATTCTCCTTTGTCATTTTGTCCAAGCCGCGCTTGTTTTCATTGCTGTTCTTCCAGTATTATTCCGTTGCCTCTGTACAGTAATGTACGTTGCGAGTACTTGGCACAATCGCTGTGTATTATCTTCCACTTCCTGCTTCTAGATAGTATCAAGTCTAGTCTACATTTATAGTGTTTTTATTTTAAGCAGTTTTTTCCCACATGCCACTTGACTGCTAAGCTGGCGGGGAAGAGAAAATCCATGCATGTGAATTATGGGAACCCTCAAGGATGGGAGGATGGTTGTAGCTGGAGGCAGGGAAAGGAGAATGCAGTGCCCTGTTGGTATAACTCTGGGCCAACTTTGGACCCAACTCTGTGCCAACCCTTGTGCGATTAATAAAGACTTTGACAGTCCGTTTCTCGTCCATGGTCGTCTGAACAATTCAGAGTGGGTTTGGATTTAGGCAGAGTCAGAATTGGAGATTGTTGGGAAGTAAAAACAATTGATGAAGTTCGGCATCCATCATAATGTTTCTTAATGCGCATTAATCAAGTCTCTGCTATTGAAACCAGTGTTGAACTTCATAGTGAGAACTTCAGAGTCAACTGCAAGATTGTGTGAATCATTGTAAGAAATTGTGTTATTTGTTGAAGGAGGTGAGGACCTTCTTCAAAGAATATTTGCAGTCCTTGTCAGAGTAAACCACAAATGTCAATAGATAACCTGTTCTTAACCCTCTGGTACCACGGTGCAGAGCAGTGAGGCTTAGCTAAGAAGCAATGTGTAAATAATTTTTGCAACACTGCAATAAAGTGAAACCACAACACTAGAGAAAATCACAACCCAATTCACAAAAATAGAGAATATTTTAATAAATTAAATGACATCCAATGAGTAGAAATGGAAATTCATTTTTTAACTTTTAAGTAAAAATAGCACATAGTGCAAATAATAGTCAATGGTCCTTGTAGGACAGGACCCAGATGCAATTTCATGCTAACCGCGATGGAGCTCAGGTCAGATACATCAACCAGGCTTATCCTGGTCAAAAATGTTACCTTCTGACTTTAGTCCTTCAAGTCCCAACCCATCACAGGTGTATACTTCTATAGCCACCCCCCCCCCCCTTCTCCCCACACACATACACCCCCAGGACTTCAGGTAAGGCACTTAGAGAGACTCACAGGGTAGGAAGTAGAGGCACAGAAGGATCCAGTCCTGATCAGTTGGATAGTTGTAGTAAAAGGCCAATTGTAGCTTGTTGTTTCCCTGCAGCTTGAGCAGGATGTAAGTAAACTGACTATTGGGGTCCCTTTTGGGGTCCTGTTCTTCAGACAGCAGGGCAGTCCTCCTTCTTTATCTTCTCAGATCCAGCAGGTTCTGAGAGCACCATTTTCTATCCAGTGCCAGCTTGTGGGTGGGAGACAAACCCTTTGTCTATCCACTAAACCATTTCTGATCAGTTCTCCCTTTTCCCTGGGTTTGCCTCCAGTCTAGCTGTGGTGAAACAAAAGAAAAGGGGAGGCTGAATATTGGGTTCTTTTTTGTGTAATTAGGGCAGGATACAGCTCCTCCCCAGCCATCCTGCCAGGAAGTCCCACTCCCCTCTACAAAAAAAAAACGTCTCCCTGCGATTTGGAAACGGAAGTGGCACAAAATAACCCTAGAAAAATTAGAAAAAGTATGGATAGAACCCGTGCTTTTAACTGAAGAGAATATCGAACAAGGGCTTGCCAAATTTCAGAAATCACTTTTGGAAACTATTGACTTACTGGCTCCACTAGAACTACAGAAGCAGGGACCGAAAAACCAAGCAAGAAGCATGGTATACGGAAGAGTTAAGAGTTGAGAAGCAAAAATGTAGAAGCTTGGAAAAAAAATGGAGGAAAATACATACCCCCACTAGTAAAATGCTTTATCTAGAGGCACAATCCAAGTACTTCAAAAATATAAAAAAAGCAAGGAAATATAATTTGGAGAAACAAATAACGGAGGCTGGAAACTCCACAAGAGAACTTTATAAAATCTTGCAAACATTCGTCAAGCCCGTAGCTTTCGAAAGCTCGGACGATTTTAGCCAAACCTTGTGTGATGATGTCTCTATATTCTTTGAAAACAAGATTGACTCCATCTATGACAAAATCACCAAGGTAATAAATAATGGAGAAATATTGTGCCTTCCTAGCCCTAAGCTAGACAAAATGGACGACAGTAGGATCACTTTGACTACAATCCCAGAAATCAGCTTAACAGAAGTCACCATCCTACTCAATTCAATAAAAACTGGCTCTCCAACAGATAAGAAACCTGCCAAAATGTTGGTCTCTCTAGGAAGCTTATTAGCTCCGAGCTTTACGTCATTAATTAATCTCTCCCTCAAGAAGGGAAATATCCCTAATGAATGGAAAAAAGCAGTTGTAAACCCGGTTCGGAAGAATACCTCCTTACCATGGTCAAATCTTAACAATCTCCGCCCGATATCCCTCCTGCCCCACCTAAGTAAGATGACTGAGAGACATGTCAACCTTCACCTGTCGAAATTCATCGAGGCAGCGGACGGCCTGGACCCCTCACAATCTGGGTTCAGACCAAACCATAGCACAGAATCAGCTCTCCTCTCTGTGACCAATACCATCAGGATGGCACAAGATGGGGGAGGCTCAATGATTCTGGTGCTATTGGATTTGTCCGCTGCCTTCGACACGGTATCTCATGACATCCTCATCAGTCGTCTAAAAAAGGTGGGAGTGGGTGGAGTGGCCCTATCATGGCTGCAAAGTTTTATCTCAGGCCGCTCACAATGTGTTCGCCTGGTCTCCCACAGTTCCATCTATAGGGAGCTCACAAAGGGGGTTCCGCAGGGCTCATGCCTGAGCCCTACACTTTTTACTATATATGTGGCCCCCCTGGCGACTATCGTGAGAGAATATGGGTTTACACCTATATCCTACGCTGATGATACTCAGCTTTTATTTCCCTTCCAGAATATGACATCTGAGGTGAAAGACTCATTTGCTGCTGGAATGAGAGCTATTGCTGGATGGATGGCCTCCAATTGCCTACAGTGTAATGTGGGCAAGACGGAGGTCATGCTCTTCGGTAATGCTCCACTTCTTTGGTCCCCTGAGTGGTGGCCGCCAGAACTAGGCACGACTCCATGCCCTAAAGAAAATGTAAAAAACGTAGGCGTTAAATTGGACCAATCCCTAGTACTTAAAGATCACGTCATACAGGTTACAGGAACCTGTATGAGGGTGATTGGCCTACTTAGAAGAGTCTTCCCAGACCATCATAGACGAACACTAGTACAAATCCTGGTAATTAGCAGGTTAGATTACTGCAATGGGCTACTTATATCAGCCAACGAGGAACAACTGGGGAGGTTACAAGTGGCACAAAATACGGCCGCTAGACTGATCCTACATGTTCCAGCTAGGACTCCCTCCCGTCCCCTTCTAAACAAACTCCATTGGCTCCCCATTCGCCTGAGAGTGAAATTCAAGATTTGTTGTACCATCCACAAATGCCTGTTCGGCACTGGACCCAGATATCTTGTAGAAGTCTTTAAGCCTTACCAACCAGGTCGTTCTTTACGATCAAAACACCAGGCTTTACTCTCAATCCCCAGAGTTAGGAAAGAGAGACAAGGAGGTAGAGCCTTATCTTACAAGGGCCCTACTATCTGGAATTCCTTGCCACTTACCCTCAGACTTAATTCCAATCTACCTGTATTTAAGAAATGTTTAAAGACATATTTATTCTCCACTCTTTAGCTCCCATATGCCAATCATTTACTTTTCACATTTTACTGTCTCGACTTGGATATCAGAAAGAACAAAGCGCGGAGATATCTCTCCGGAGATTGAATTCCTGCGCTATAAAAGAATCTAAAATAAATAAATAAATACACCCAGGCCCTTTGTCCACTGACTGGCTCCAATACACATGTCCCAGTGGGGAGGGAACAACCAGCCCAAGGCAGCTGTCCACTCACAGAAAGGAACCAAAAACCTGAGGCAGGGAACTGGCAACTTTCTAAAAGTGGCATTTCCAAAGTAGTAATTTAAAATCTGACTTTACCATTAAAGAGGATTTTAAATTACAATTAAAATGAGTGGAAGAAGTATTTTTTTAGCTGTTCCAGAACTGAATTTTGCATTTATTATATGCAGTAATGTTAACCAATTTTAGTTTGTCAGACCCTTCCTTGCCACAGGGAAAAACACCTTAGGAGGTTTTTCCCTGCCAAGACGTTTAAAACTTTAAATATGCATGTCCTACGTTTTACATACCATGCACCCTGCCCTATGGGTATTTAGGGCCTACCTCAGATGGGATTTATAACTACAAAATAGGAAGGTGTAGACCTGGCAAAAGGTTTATTTTGCCAGGTCGAAATGGCATTTTTAATGTGCTCTACTGGCTGTAACGGAAGGCCTGAGACCTGTTTTATAGTGCTACTATAGTGGGCGGCACAATGAGTGTTGCAGCATTCAATTTACAAGCACTGGGTATAGGTAATACCATATACTAGGGACTTGAAAATAAATGAAATGTGTCAATCATGTATATGCCAATTTTACCATGTTTAAATTGTAGTCACACATGCACACGATACCACTGCTTAGCAGGAGTAAAGTGCACAGTTTACTATGGCCAACAAAAGCTGGTTTGCCAGCAGAAGGCAAAAATTTAAGATGACCCTGCATAAAGGGCAAATTATCAACCACTATAAACAAAGCTTTCAGGGGACAAAGGCCTGGATGGTTCAAAGGTCTGACACCTCATATCAGTGTTGCAAGGTTTGTGGTATTCTTACAGTGTCTTCTATGCCACACACGGGCGGATCTAGCAGGAAAGTCAATCCATCTTGGTTGAAATGCTCCTGGGAACCCAAGGCTGCTTCCTCTTCTCCAAGAAGGGTCTGTTCAGCCAAGTCTTTGGTTCAAACAAGCCGCCCAGGGCTCCCCTCTTCACTGAGGAATCTGGCCTGACACACGAAGGGCACATCAGACTCCCCGGCCTCGATCTATCATCTCAATTGGAGTTGTCCAGCGTTACACCCTGGCACTTCTGCTGAGAGTCGCTTACCCATACCAATCGTACCTCAAACTGGACCAAAGCAACATCTGGGCTTTAATTAACAGCTAGTAGTGGCTACATGGTGACATTGTAGCTTACAAGAAAACAAGCAGCTCTTTACTGTGCACTAGGGGTCTGCCTAGACCCCTATTATTATGCAGTTATTCTGCAGAAAATGGTTTCGCAGTGACAAAGTGGAATGCAAGGTAATGGCCGCTCCAGGGTTCTGTTTCTTTAAATTAGAGATGCTCCTGCAGTTGCCACTAATGTAACGCCTTCTTTGGTTTTGTCCACTGCTCAGCCTCTGCTTTGTATGTTCAGCGCAGGACTTCATGCTTTATGCACTCGCCTGCGATCCCTTGGTGATATCCATTGGAGCGTCCTTAGGGAGTTTGTTGGCTTTTGACATGTTACGGGTACTACTGGTGGGAATAAGGCCACTTCTCTGTCGTTCTGCCATGTATCAGTTGTTCTGCCACGTATCTTCATGCACGTAGTTCTTCTTTGTTCAAGATTTTGACAAGAGATCCTTTCACTAGAGTTTTCTGAAATGGCAACCCAGAATATTCCAAGCTGGAAACCACAGCAGAGGGAAGGTTCACAGCACTTTTGTGGTTGTGCTACTCTACAAATCCATTACAGACTTTGTAGCCTCCTAGGGACACGTCTTGAGAACCATTAGGTGTGTTGTTGTGCTGGGCAGGACATACGTGGCTGCTAAAGTCCAAAGATCCATGACACCCAACCCCATCCCCTTTAAAGTCCCACCATTGTGTTCATATTGTGATGGTTAGCAAGCCCCGCCCCCTTCCAAGGCCCGCCCACTCTCACACAGTAAAAAATGTTTCATAGTTGGTGTGAGGTAGGCAGGAGAGGAGGATGACGTCATGTTGTGGGGTGAGCATGTGCGCCACAGCAGAAGAAAGCAGAGGGCTTAAGAGAAGGGAAAGTGGAAGGTAAGATGGAGTGTGCACTTTAATGAAAACCCCTCGTTTACCATCTTGTATTACCCTGGGATAAAGCAAGAAGGGGAGGTGGGACAGAGCAGAGTGAGGTCTAGATGTGTAGACAAATAGGGTCTTTCGAAGTAGCACAACTGGAAGAGGTAGGAGGTGCTTCATTGGTCCAGCTTTTCATAATTATTAACTTTAAGATGACAGTGAAGCGCTCTCTGAGCTCAGCAATAGACTACAATGCACCACCGCGGTGCTCAAAACACAGCAAACTCCATTGAAACGCACGTCCATGCACCTAACGCATGGCACAGGGCCATAACGGCATCAAGCCGGTCTCTACTCCGTATAACCCAGTACCATACCACGCGCATTCCTTTTCCAACCCTATCGGGTGCTATCAAGGATGTTGCGCCGTTAATCAGTACTAAGCAGAACCAAGCACAATGTATATACATTTCTTTGACTCTGGTCACCAATAATACCAAAGCGTAAGAGCATCCAGATTCTGAAAGTGCATTAGGAAGAAGGTAGAAAGGGTACATAAATGCATGTAAAATAATATACAGACAATCAAGCTACGTCTGTTTACAACCCTGGGCATACAATGTTCTCCAGTTCCATCAGTTTTACTGCAAGATTTTTCTTGGTTTTGGGTGGCATGCCCTTGGATTATATTGCCACATTCATAACTGAAAAGAAATAAAGATATATGCAAAACAAAAGGAATATATGACGTTACAACGAATTCCGTTGCAACGAATGCCTGTACCACGCATGCGTTACAACGGAATTCGTTCACCACGCATAACATTTTCCACAATTACTAGCGTGGTGACGTCATAGTCGTTAAGAGAAAGCGGAAGTTTATTTTCCGTTTTCTCTTAAACGACGCTGATACCCAACGTGACTCCAGGTGAGTTTCTTTTTGGGGGGGGAGACCCCCCCCAAGCCCCCCCCCCCTTTTTTTTTTTACCTTTACCACATATACCTTTACTACAAACCTCGTAGTACAGGTATGCGTGGTAAAGACTTTCGTGTTAACCACGCATGCGTTGTACTGCATGCGTGGTTAACGATTTCGTTGTAAATGATTCGTTGTAAGGGCCGTTTCCCAACAAAAGTACCAGGAGGTCAGGGCAGGGGTGGGCAGAGAAAGCTATCCTAGCTTTCTGAAAGTGAACTGAGAGTAACTAACCATAGTTCAAGAACCGAGACGTAGAGTGGAGGAAAATATTGAGCACATCTGTCGACGCTGTGGGAACGTGTAATGTGAAGAATCAAGGATGCGGGAAAATGGAGTTAAAGATGTATGGAGACCGTCTGGGTGGAACCAGGAGGTTGGAACAGTGTGCGATGCAGAAAAACGGAATACTGTGGGAAGGCGGTCGAGCAGTGATAATCAAGAGGAAATCTATGCATATAAAAGAGGATAACCGTTTCAATGTGAACCTTCTAAGTAATGAACATGATAAAGGAATGTATTCTGCTTTCACTGGTTTTATGGTAGGATGAGCTTTTCGGAAAGAGAAAATTGAACAAAAGAAAAAATGTTCATCCAATTTGTGCATTGCAATGAGAAGCCAGAATCAAAGATGGGGGTGTGAATGGATGGAGGAGTTAGAGGGGAGAGCAATTCAATTTCCAGAGGGATCGAAGCGCATGGCTGTGAAAATCTTCCAGTTTCATACATAGCTCTTGTAAGAATAAACAAAACGCAGAAGTAGCAGCCAACCTCCGAAGACAAAATGATAGCGGGTGGCATTACCTTTGAATGGGTCTGAAGACCGCTGAAGGCCCTTAGCGATTCGGTCACAACACTCCTATCCAACACTTCTGTATCAGAATCGGTGATTCAGAAGAGTTGGAACTGTGCAGCCAGCGAGGATGCACTCAGTCCTGTTCTTTAATTTGTTAGTGACTTGTAGCTCACACAAGTTGTCCTATAATGGTCTACACTGCTCACAACTAGACCTCCAAGGCTATTCATGCGGATGGAGTGACGAAGGACTTGGCGTTGGTAGACTTCTAGTCCTTTTCTTATTGTCCTGGTGATTTGTGTAGAGTGTGGTCAGTTATCTTGAAGGTGAATATTATAACTCATATCATAATACCCCACCCCTACAACAACCTCTTCATTGCATAGATCCTCTTACCTTGTTCTCTTCATGGGATTATTGGCTCTGTTTCAAAACACACTTCTCACTTTATCTTTGACTGGGTTAATTTGCTGTTTTTGTTTGTGTCAAGTGCCTGTTAGAGGAAGTGCTTCAGGTAACGAGAGTTATATGCTTGAGGGTGTTTTTTGTGTGTCAGGGTTATGATGCAATATAGTCATTGTATATTGGTGCCATGGAAGTTGTTTGGAATTGATTTCCACACCCGATGTAACCGGAGGGCTTTTGAAGATGCCACCGAGCGATGGCCAGTAGCTGATGTATGGAGGAAACTTGTTCCAAAGTGAGAAGACTCAGAGAGATGATTCGCAGCCACCCATGGCTGGTTGTAGTGATTGGTCCACACAAAAGAAGGGGTGAGGGTATGGACTCACCTACCCTGAACCCCCTGTCAATACTTAGTACACCAGAAGGAGTAGGGAGTAATAAAATGTTTATATCTCGTGATGGCACGTGCTGTGTGTGCTAATACTGCCCTCACACACCACGTGTGACATACTTCTTCATAGGGCTGCTTACAATACTCCCCGGCATAGCCACGCGGGGGTGGAACAATAGGGTGGTTGAAGACAATACAACACAGAGAGAAACCGTTTATTTCACAGTGGCTGGGAACGACGGTAGTGAAAGTACAGTGTTGTGTGAGTTAAAACTAGCTCAGAAGTGTTGCTGTGCCTAAGACTTTATTCCTGGACCCTCCGGCAAGGGTTAAAAACGTGAAGGATGGTGGTGATTGGGAGATGCTATGTGCTCCAAACACCCCTCCTTTACTGCCAAGTGGTCGACATGTTTCGGCCGTATGTGTATGCCCCACATGTAGGGTCACGCCGGCCTTCTTCAGGACTCTACCTGTCCCAGTGTATTCATATTCTCACCTCCAGTTGAAATAAAAGGGTGTCTTAAAAACCAGTTTTTTAGTATTGAGGGATTTCCTCTAGCAAGTAGTGGAATTAAGAGTTTAAACCTATTTCGAGTTAGAACTGGCGGCGGGCAAGAAGAGCCCCCCCTCTAGTCACACTTACTCCAAGGGTGGTGCTCCGCCAAAGCTGCTCGCCTTCATCCGCCATGTAGGATTGTGTGATTGACCTGCAATGGTCGTACTATTTTACTTGTTTTTTTTCTTCTTCTGACTGTGATTTATTGTGGAATGGCTGGAACTTTTGTTTCACGCAGAAGATTTTGTGTTTGATCTAGGCTCCACCCAGAAACTAGTGCAGTCTCCGCCGGGCGGTGAATATGGTGCTGCTCTCTTTTAGATCCGTAATGATGTGGCTACTTAATTTCAGAATGTTTGAAGTCTAGTGAATTGATAGTCAGCGAGACCTGCGTGGTTGTGGTAGCTCAGTCAAGTATGGAGGGTCACAGGACACATTCTACAACCACATGGAATTTTGAAATGTAATAGGTGAGGTTTTTTAAAGCTGGTGGATTTGGAAGAATGCCGTCTTTGTGACAGAGTTGGTTTGAGTGTTCATGTTGTGGTTGATTAGGAGATTTATCGATTTTTTGGGGGGGAGAGGGGTGGGTACTGCAGAGCAATTTTTCAGGTAGGTCTTTTTTGGAAAGTGCTGCAGTTGTGGGTGAGGTTGGAAAGAATAGTACACATGGTGGGATTTTTTAGGACAAAGTTTTTCATGCCCCAGTTTAGCACGAGAGCTATAAGTAACTCTAATCAGAAGAGTCTGAGATAATTTGCAATTTGGGGAGGGGGTAGTTGCCTTAGTAAGGTGGCACCGCTTCTTGGGTATTAGTTCATTGTTTTGTTCTCTTCTTAAGACTTGTGGTTGTTTGATGATCATGGTTATCTTTCTCTTATTCTGAAGGTTTGTCCTATTATTGGTCTCCCATTGATGTCATAAGGTTCCATCTTTGCGTGCGTAGTTTGTGGCGTTGTTCAGCTGCCTCGCGAGCGGAGTGAGCAAGTAACATCGTGTTCCTAGTGGCTCGCCAACCCATATACCTCACCCTGTGTGTCTGCGCGCCCACCTCCTGCTTGTCTGCTACTACAATACATGTGTTTACTTGTACCTGTCTGTCTCCAGCCATCACTCTCTACTGCTCCAAGTTCACTTTGTAACATCTTACTATTGAGTATTGAGTTTTGGGGCATTGGTATATGTTTTCCTTGAGGTGATGGCACTCGCGTTACTTTTGTAACGAGCAGCATTGCTACATTATATTAGATGTATATCTTTTAGTAACACTTCAGGTTCCGTTCACTTCCAGAATAGTCATGAAATACTTGCAAACAGCAGAGCAAAAGGAGTCCCATCAGTGACAAGGTGGCTTCCGGCCGGGCAGGATGACCGTTTCATCACATCTGCCGGAGATGCTCAAGTAATTGGCGCCATTGATTGCGATGCTGCCTTAAAAATAAGTTAATAGCTTCTTTTATACATGAGGTAATGCAAAGCGCCATTGCGGCCTCCGATGCAAGGAGCAGTTTGTACAAAAACTGAGCCACAATTATTTGGGTCACTGGGGACACGCCATTGGACTGTGCGTGGACGCCTGTCCCCGCTGACCTCCATGTTTACCATTATAGGGAAATTGCTTTTGTTTATCTGTTTGTTGCTGCCTAAAAGCTGTCAACAGTCGTAAGTTGCTAGCCAGTTGTCCTCATATGAGGTTGAATGCTCGTCTTCTTGCACCGAGTGAAGCGTGCTAGGGAGGTATTCGTGCACCCCGTCATGTCAGTGAGTGGACCATGGAAGTGAAAACGAGGCTCTCGTCTGTAGGCGATGCTTTTGCTGATGTTTCGGTCCAGTGTGTTCCTTGGGACTGGAGATCCACAGTGCTTATCCACGTCCGACCTCGGAGTGGATGCTCAGGCTAGTTAACTGGGCTTATGTGAGGGACACAAGCCAGTCTACCTGTGGGTGTACACTGCCACCCACCCAGGTGTACCATTGTCTGAGGGTGAGGCCACTCCAGAATTCATCTGTCTTTTATGGATGGGTCCCAGTATATCACACCACATGGGTCATCAGTTTCTAGCTGAGAGACCACTTCACTTTCAAGTTCCACTCGTGGACGAGAAGTCCAGCCCCACTTCTCATGACTTTTGATGCATGGACGCGGTTTATCTTGTGTAGACTACACAAGGCTACTAAAAAGTTTGTCTGCTCCTCTGTACCCCACTAGTTAGTGGTAGAGAGAGACACGTGAAAACGTTTCTTCCCATATAACTTTGGTCTTTAGTCTAGTCCTGAGCATGTTAAGGCCAAACTAATATCTATAAACCTCTCTACATGCTATGGGGGAGAATTCGTTTGCATCTGTGGGCTCACTGCAAGCTGTTATGGGGTGCACGGATCCTGGTCGGCTAGTGCTCGATCTGAGACAAAGTCTGGGATCTCAGGAACTTGGTGATGTCCATGCAGCAAATTTCAGACTGACCAGTCGATAGCCTTCCGGGCAGATGGACATATCACAAAGTTAATTCTGGACGTTTCCATATTGTTGCTGAAGAATGTACTTCCTTTAATGCCACATTTTCAGAGTTCAAGCCAAAGTTATGGTTTGCCATTTGGGTGCTCGCTTTCCCTGCCATCAAGGCCCTTTTGATGGTCATTTCTTGCAGTGTGGAGTCCACTTGTGGTGGTGCCAAAAAGGCAGCTTCTATAGTGACCTGCAGGTAGTGCTGGGTTGGACCGGCTCAGGTCCACACCATACCAGAAACAGCCCAGGGACAGGCGGCCTACCATCCCTTTTAACTTTAGAACACGTTTTCCCTGTATATCTGCTGCTCACCACCGCTCACGAACTTCTTCAGAGGCCTCGGGTGGCACTGGGCCTGAAAATAATCCCAACACAACAGAAGAGCTTTGTAACCGAACCTTTTACATGGCACCGCTATACAATAATTACATTGAATCATAACCTTGGCACAGAATACTCTCAACTGCACTACACTCTGTACCTAAAGCACTTTCACGAATAGGCACTTGCCATCAAGAATTACGACAGCACATTAACTCAGTCCAAGACGAAGTGTGTTTGCAAAGTATCAATAATTACACGCAGGGAACACGATATTTGATTCAGTGGTGTAGAGATTGTTCTAGAGGTTTATAATGGCTTGAAACCACAATTATCACCTACAAGCAACTCATCACACCCTTTGCGCACACAAACAGAACAAGAAAGGGAATAGGAGTCTACCAGAGCAGAGTCCACTCCCGCGCGGGTACCTTGGAAGGTTTAGCTGTGGGCAGTGTAGAGCATCTTAGGACAGTTTGTTGTGAGTGCTACAAGGAGGGCCGGACCGGGAACCCAACGTAGCCCTGGCAAGTTTTGTCAGACCAGCCCTGTACGGTGCAGAGCGAGTGCAGCGAGCGAGCCAGACTGCTACATGGAGGTAGGGTGACCAACTGGCATTGGTGCAAATTCAGGACGGTGAGTGTAAAAATTCAGGACAAAGGGTCAAAATTCAGGACACAAATTCAGGACAGGAGGTCAAAATTCAGGACAAAACTTCAGGACAATAGGTACGTTTTACAGACACATCAGAGGTCACGCAATAGTATATAAGTAAGCCCAGCCATTTCCAAACATATTCAACCATTTGCAAACCTATCCATCATGTATCCTTCCATCTATCATTCACTCATCCATCCCTTCATCCATCCCCTCATCCATCCTTTCACTCATCATCCATCCATCCACCCTTTCACCCTATCCATCTGTACACTTATCCATCCACTCTTCATCCCTTCCATCCATTCACTCATCCATTCAGCCATTTACCCTTTCACCAATCCAGCCATCCTTTCACTTACTAATCCTTCCACCCATCCACTCTTTTAGTCATCCATCCATCCTCCCTTTCTCTCTCCATCGACCCTTTCACTTAGCCTTCCTTCCATCCATCCATCCACCCACCCATCCATCCATCTACTCATCCACTCATGAATCCATCCATTGCCCCTATCACTCATCCATCTATCATTTCACTCCTTCACACATCTATTCATCCCTTTGTCCATCTACCCTCCCTTCCACTCACCCATCCATCCTTACACCCACCCTTTCACTCATATGTCCATTCATTCACCCTTGCACTTATCAATCAATCAATCCATGAATCCATCATTTCACTCATCCACCTACCCCCCCATCATCCACCCACCCACCCATCCATCCTTTCACCCACCCACCATCCAATCCACTGATCCATCCTTTCACCCACCCACCATCCACCCACCCACTCATCCATCCTTTCACCCACCCACCCACTCATCATCCATCCATTCATCCTTTCACCCACCCACCCACTCATCATCCATCCATCTTTTCACCCACCCACTTATCCATCCATCCTTTCACCCACTCTCCATCCATCCATCCTTTCACCCACCCATCATTCATCCATCCATCCATCTGTCCTTCCCCTCATCATCCATCCATCCATTCCCTCATCATCCATCCATCCATCCCCTCATCATCCATCCATCCATCCCCTCATCATCCATCCATCTTTCCCCTCATCATCCATCCATCCTTTTCCCTCATCATCCATCCATCCATCCTTTTCCCTCATCATCCATCCATCCTTTTCCCTCATCATCCATCCATCCATCCTTCCCCTCATCATCCATCCATCCATCCATCCATCCATCCATCCTTTTCCCTCATCATCCATCCATCCATCCATCCATCCTTTTCCCTCATCATCCATCCATCCATCCATCCTTTTCCCTCATCATCCATCCATCCATCCATCCTTCCCCTCATCATCCACCCATCCATCCTTCCCCTCATCATCCATCCATCCAGGGCTTTAAGTGGGATGAAAAAACTGGGGGGGTCTCTCAAAGGGGCGTGGCCAGTGTAATTAGGGGCGTGGCTTTAAATCACTTACGCAAAAAATCTGTGCTTAGCATAGTGTGCCGCCCCTCTGGTACTTTGCTGTTTCCGTCATTGCATCCAGATATGTGATACAAGTAACATCATACCTACAATAAGTAAGTAATATTGGCTTTGTCAGAAGATAAATAAGCTGCAACTATAACTTGTATATAATATTGACAAAGCTTCCAATTAAATCCTTGGTGACCCTACCACAATGTTGCTGCTCCTGAGTTTCAGAAAGAGAAGGGAAATGCAGAAAGAAAATGACTCTTAAAGGATTTCCCTTCCCCCACAACGCTCCCCTGGCATGACGTCATGCTGTAACTTCTCTACTACTGAGAAGTAGTAAAGTGTGAGCAGCGCACATCCTTGTGCCTGGTGCTGTCTCGAAACAGGTCTCTATCAGTATTTGTTTTGCGCCCTGGCACTTTTTTCCGGACTGCAGTGACAGCAAACAGCGGTCATTGCAGTCCGGGAAAAAAAACGGGCTGCCTGTGTCAGGGCTCAAAACAGAGCCCGATAGAGACCCGTTTCGAGGCCCCCTGAAAAAAACTGCCGGTGCTCAGACCCCTTGAGACCCGGCCCACTTAAAGCCCTGCATCCATCCTTCCCCTCATCATCCATCCATCCATCCATCCTTTCACCCACCCCCTCATCATCCATCCATTCCCTCATCATCCATCCATCCATCCTTTCACCCACCCCCTCATCATCCATCCATCCACCCTTCCCCTAATCATCCATCCTTTCACCCACCCCCTCATCATCCATCTATCCATCCTTCCCCTCATCATCCATCCATCCATCCTTCCCTTCATCCATCCATCCTTCCCCTAATCATCCATCCTTTCACCCACCCCCTCATCATCCATCTATCCATCCTTCCCCTCATCATCCATCCATCCTTCCCTTCATCATCCATCCATCCATCCTTCCCCTCATCATCCATCCTTTCCTGTCATCCATCCATCCTTTCCTGTCATCCATCCATCCTTCCCCTCATCCATCCTTCCTTTCATCCATTCTTCCCCTCACCCATCCATCCCCTCACCCATCCATCCCATCGATTTATCCTGCCCCTCATCCATCCATCCTTCCCCTCCATCCATCATCCTTCCCCTCATCCATCCTTCCTTTCATCCATCCTTCCCCTCACCCATCCATCCATCCATTTATCCTGCCCCTCATCCATCCATCCTTCCCCTCCATCCATCCATCCTTCTCCTCATCCATCATCCTTCCCCTCACCCATCCATCCATCCCATCCATTTATCCTGCCCCTCATCCATCCATCCTTCCCCTCCATCCATCCATCCTTCCCCTCATCCATCCTTCCTTTCATCCATCCTTCCCCTCACCCATCCATCCATCCATTTATCCTGCCCCTCATCCATCCATCCATCCTTCCCCTCCATCCATCCCCTCATCCATTTATCCTTCCCCTCATCCATTTAGCCTTCCCCTCATCCATCCATCCTTCCCCTCCATCCATCATCCTTCCCCTCCATCCATCATCCTTCCCCTCATCCATCTTTCCCCTCATCAATCATCCAGCTACCCTTCCACCCATACATCCAGCTATTTTACATTTTCTCTCCATCCTTCCCCTCACTCATCAATCCATCTATCCTCTCTTATTATCCATGTATTCAATCTTTCATTTATCCATTCACCCTTTCACTAATTCATCCAGCCATTTACCCATCCCTTCACTTACTTACTCGCCCACCTTTCCATATTAATTTTGAGCTGAGCCCTTTTGAGAAGAGGCCCATCAAGAACTTCACCCTCGCTGCAGGGGCTGTTCCGGGACTGGGACAGAAGCCACCCAGGGCGGAGACAGGATCCACCACAGGGGGGGTACAAGAGCCATCACAGGCGGGGGGGGGGGGGGGGAGGAGCCACCACAGGGGGGGACAAGAGCCATCACAGGCGGGGGTGGACTGGAGACACAACATGGGGGGACAGGAGCCATCCCAGGCGTGGGGTGGACTGGAGCCACCACATGGGGGGACAGGTGCCATCACTGAGGGGAGGGCAGGAGTCATCACAGGAGAGGGAACACAGGGGTGGGCATGCAGTATTCTAGTATCATCTTGGGCTTCTCGCTCCCTCCTGCACAAGACAACAAGAAGACAGGCTCTCTGTCCAAAATGCCATCCCCCACTGTGATATACAGTACTTACAGGAGATACTCTAAGAGAACTGATTGAACTGATTGTCCTCCATACTTTGTTAATCAGTGTGGGTGCGATTGTGCCATTTCTTTATTTTCTTACATTATAGACTGCATGTTTGAAGAACCGAGGTTTGCTTACAAATTAGTGACCGTAATTAAGCTCGGTGAAGAGAAGCAGGTGCTGCCTCGGTGTAATCAGGGGTGTAATCTGGCTGAGTCTAGGATGTTTGGGGCCCTGGGTAGAAATGGAATGTGTGAGGCAGCGGCCCCTCTAAATAGCAGATACAAGACGCATTGAGGGCTGTTTGCATGTGAATGAATGCCCCTGCTCCTGAACCTGCAGCCCCTCCCTCTGTCACCTTCAAGCACCTCTTAACAGCTCATCGAGGGCTGGAGGTGTGAGAGTTGCCATCCCGCTGTGCATCTACAGTGCTGCTGGGGGTCTGAGCTTTCATACAGCATCGGAGTCAAGAAGGGAGGTGGGGGCAAGCTGTACCCGGTTAAAATTACGGACAAATGGCGTCCGTTAAAGAATCCTTCACGGACAACGGACAGACGGCAGAAATTACGGACTGTCCGTGAAATTTACGGACGGTTGGTCACCCTACATGGAGGATTTAGGGTGGATTCTTCCACAAAAAAAATGTGGGCAAAAATGGTGCATTCCACAACACAGTTGTCATTATATATTCACTTTTAAAGTATAGTAAATGGTGATCTTACAGTGCATCACGATACAACAATCTTTGTTGGGGCCCTTCAGTAACTCCCTCACTATCACCCTCCAACATCGTCTCTCATCTCTCCATAGCCCCTCGCTCATATGTATTTTATTTGTTTTTATGCACCTCTCATACCAGTGTGGGGTGTCGGAGCACTTTACATCACACACATACAGAGACAGTGAATCATACATGTGTAAATCAGGGTATAGAAAATGTCACGTAAGACAATGGTTAAGGGTTGGCTTTACTAATAAGAATTTATTTCTACCCAAACTAATCCTTTAGAAACATTAGGATAATGAAAGACTGGGAAAAAAACACAACTTTCCAACCTGCATCATGCAGTTTGCATGCACCCCTTTGATGTCAGTTCATAGCTCACTGTGCTACTTTGATTATAACTTGTGAAGTGAATAGTGCCAAAAAGATATCTGTAAAATAGCAGTAACCCACTGAGCTATGCACATGAAATACAGTTCTGTGATCTGCTTAGTACATTCTTTACAGCAGGCATATTAACCTTCTGCGCTACCTTAGATGACTTAAAACTGCTACCAGACAAAACTCCAATCTTTCTCCATCAAGAAGATTAATCCCCAGAGCTCAATTGGCACTTTTATTGTTGCCTGAAAACTGCTGGATATACAAGGAACTCTACAGCGGGTGCTTTTAAATCCATAACATATTAAAACCATAACATATTTCAAAACACAGGGAGGCTGGAAACGAAAGGGAGTGCTGATTGGATTATGCTTGCCGGCTGATTTTGTTGCTGGGCTGATATTGCAGCACTGGTGCAAAGCTGCCCCCAACCCCCAACAGTACCCCCGCCTCCAGGGTAAACACCCGGTCCAGCCGCCCCCCATCCTTGGCTACAAGTCCCAAAAAACAAATGAAAGCCTAGTGCTGGGCGCATCTCGCCCCAGCTCCTCAGCCGAGCTCAATTCTGTGGATTTTCCTTTTGTGGTGCACCCCACCTCCTCAGAGACAAACTATGCAGGCCTCACTTTAATCCCATCTCTGTCTGGGGTCCATCTCAGAAGTACACATGTTTGTGGCACGGGCGTGCATTGCAAAGGCCACTGTGCGGGAAATGGCATTAACGCATCCCTTTAAAGGTTTGATACTGCGCCCGTCTGTTTGTTTCCTCAATCCTTTTATCTCCACCGTGAATGTTTATGCAAATCTGATCTCCCCGCGATCTGCCTGTGAATATATAATCTGCTCTGCACGTGTTGCCTTCGCCTGCTGCCACCGCACCTGCCAGACTCGTGAACGAGTGACTCGCGGTGAATCATCACAGACTGACAGCAAGGCCAGCGCGGGCCCTTCACGTTGTACCGTTAAGACACTTGTGCGCGCCATTGTAGAAAATAAATGTTTTCTTGTAACTGATGTAATTTTGTAACTTTTGGATCCTTATATAATGCGCTCTGACACCTCCGGGTCTAGCCAGCGCTATATAAAACACAAATAAATAAATAAAAATGCAACTTCACCTCCGAAGCAATGTCTGTGGTTGGATCACTGAATGTACATCACAGCAGTAAAGTCAATTACAGTTCTTAAATGTATCTAGTAAACAACACAGAAGCGCCTCACAGGAGTAGAGGGCAGTCATGGCGCACTCCTTCCTTTGAGCACCTTGAAGTCCTGTGAAATGAGGGGCAGCATATCTAGTGAATAGACTAAGGCAAGGTGTCCAACCCAAGTACAGGAGGGCCGAATCCATAGCAGGTTTTCAGGATATCCTTGTGAGATAAATTTACATGCTATGATTTTAATATAGTAATCCTAAAAATCCGAAATCGGCCTGGGTCTCAAGTACCTTCCTTAAATGTCCCTGTGTTAAGGGCAGGATATTAAGTGGCCCGGGTCTCAGACCTGGCAGCAAATAAAAGGCAACCTTAAAATAAGTCAGTGTCGGGCTCTGTGTTCATGTCCTTAACTTGACCGGCAGAAACACTCCTCGATTTCTGAAAGGTGACTGTAAAAGCAATTAAGACGAGCAGTAGAGCCCCTGTTAACATTTCACTTCCTTTAATTAATATTTCATTCCCTAAGAATGTTTTTTGTTTATTTTTAGGATGTGGTTTCTCTATAGTTTTTTTTTCCGTGCAGGATATTACCTTTGTACAATGCGTACTGAATTGCTTCTAGGGTGTCAGAAATGGCGTAACAAAACCTCAGGGGTGCCCCCCTGCTAGGTAAAGTGAGGGGGGCCCATTACCCATTCTTTATTTATTTATAAAGTTTTATATAGCGCGAACATGATGTATTTTTCACCTACCACAATGTACACTCTTTAGAAAACCGATCCCCAACATAATTTATTAATTTAATGAAAATCTGGTACTCCATTTTTTTCTCAATAATAAACCCTTTCCATCTAGGTGAGTTTAACACGGTTCCACATTGCTTCATTAACATGGCTGCCCAGGAAAGAACGGCTAAAGTCTCGCGACCTTGAGCGCTGTAAGGGTATACCACTATGATTGCAGGGCCGGCAACAGCCTGATGGGAGATACAACCCTGGCTCAAACCCTAAACAGATGAATGACCGCGACTCCCTATCTGAGCTGAAAGGAACCCGATAAAAACGATGCTACACGGGGTAATAATGACTGAGTATATCTGGGGCAACGCTGCACCACGAGGTCTGATTGTTTGCAACTTGAAGCAGCCATGTGTCAGATCATAGTAGGGAAGGTCTGTGAATAAACGAAGCATTTACCATCCTGAGAGCTGTGTGGTTATACCATTGTATATTATTTCACAATAAGTAAATATCTGAAACCTTTCTTATCCAGAGTGCTGCTCGCTTTTACCCATATATGAAGCAAACAGAAGGAGATGATGGACGGAGCGCTGAAACTTTTCAGACACTCACACCCCAGTCACAGATCTGGGTTTAATCCATCATCATTCTTTAGCTCACTTCAGTTCAGACCCAGCCATATGCAAATCAGTCTTGACCCTGTGCCTTATGGGAACAGTCTAGCCCTAACTTCAAGCCATGTTTTCCCTGGACCGGAAACAAGCATCCTTGGGACCGGTTTCGGGGTAACACCCTTCATCAGCCAGGCTAGCTTGAATCCAGTGGCAACGTGAGCAAGGGACCCATATATGGCCAGCATGAGTGCCATATATTGTTTTAGGACAGGTGTCTAAACTACCTAAAGAATGCCATAGAAAGAGCTACATACATTTACCTCTGTATGTCCTAGGAACAGGCCATATATTATCTGGGCGAACATCAATAAATAATCAAAGATTATTTCTAACCATATATTTTCTGCCGAAAAGCCATATATTATAAGATAAGTCTGTGAGCGCCAGAGTTCTACGCCCTACGGTGCCTGGAATTGGCCTGCATATTATTGCTAGGTAGGTTTGTGAACAGCCAAAGCATCTGGCAACCTATGAGTTCATCTTGTTGACACAAGTGCAACCTGACAGCTCTGTTCACATTCTTTTAAAAACAAACACATAATTCCTCTCCCAGCCTTACACCTCTTCTCTTCACCTTTTATTCAGCACATCTCCATCTGGGGACCATTTAATTCTAAAAGAGAACATTTCTGCTTTCACAACTGCATGACTGCAAAATGCAAGGAAACAGTGTCTGAAATAAAAAGAAAAGCAGAGCTGGGATTCCAAACGCACTGCCCCATGTCACAGGTGACGGAACTCTCCTCCTTCCCATCAGGCTTGGTCTTCATTCCTTGCTACCCAGGACAGGGTGCACTCATTCCCTAACTGGAGACTCACACAAAGGCTTTGCTGCAGGTGTTTAATGTGTAATAAAACAAGTGCAGGTGCCCAAAACTCCTCGCTGGGCTCCTACCCACGTCCTAAACGGGCGACTACACTGCGGTCATGGACAGGGCGAAAGCTGGATTGCAGTGAGTGAGCGCGGCTTCCTCAAGAGAGCTCTCCCCAAATGAACATTTTCAAAGAAGTGGGTCAAAATGTGCATTTTACATCGTTTTCACTTTGAAGCTGAAACCTTTTATTTGTTTTAATTTGCAAGCTTCGTGGCTTGGAAAGCATACTTTTAAAACAGAACCGTGACGTTGCGAGTCAGTCCGCTTTGCAGACTCGCACACAGTTATCTGCAAGGTACGCAGCCTTTTCAGGGGCAGCATGAACATTGGGCGCCCTGGACGATGCACGCTCCTGGTCCTGAGGCTGAATGCTGCTTCCTTAATAAAAACAGAGGCCCAGAACACGAGCAACCAAAAAATAAAGCATCCTCAACGGGGCATCTAAATCCGAATTTAAGCACTTCCTTCCTTGAGCCATGCAAATTATCAGTGCAGTTTAATGCATTTTAACTCAAAATTCTAGTTGGACTACAACCTCTATGGCGAGCAGTTATTGTCAAACTTCTCACATCACCCCCATAGCTTTGCATCTTCTAAACTCTCACTCGCTCACAGTCCTGTCCATTGCTGCTTTCTATCAGATATCACAACCGCGCCCCACTTTTCTACACATAAATCATTTGCGTGGTCATATTATTTAGCTAAATAATTACCATTTTCTTTACCTTCCCAGTCTTGTACCTCTTCTCCTGGGACCGCCACACATGACCGCCACAGGACTGGATTACCAGCAAAGACTTTCTGCCTTGAGAAAGCCCACGGCCGTCGGGCCACACAGGCGAAACACGTGTCGACTGTTCTTTGCTTTGTGTGAAAATTCGCAATAAAAACTTTGGTTTTGGAAACTATCATTAAATCCTGGAAATTATTCAACTCCTGTCCAACAAATCAAGAACATTGCATTTTGAGACGACGTTCCGCCCCAAATTCCTAGGCACAGCTTTGTGCAGACTTCCATCAAATATTTCTTTTTAGGTCTCGCCTGTCGATGCGCATGCGCATCGAGCAAGGCGAGAGTATTGCGACTTATCCACTCTTTATCCACACTGCAAGGAATCGTGGCGATTCCTTGCAGTGCCCGTGACTTTTAAGGTCAATGCGCATGCGCATTGAGCTTATGCGCATGCGCATTGACCTTAAAAGCGCGTGCACGTCCGTCTTTGTTTACCCGCTCCGCCCCCTCCCCTTCCCGCCGTGTCGCATTTCTCCTCCCCCTCCCCTCTCTTCCCTCCAGCTTGTTTTTTGTTTATTTGACCCGCTCCGCCCCCTCCCCTTCCCGCCGTGTCGCATTTCTCCTCCCCCCTCCCCTCTCTTCCCTCCGGCTTCTTTTTTCTTAACCTCCGAGTAGCGACTTTTTTACCTCATTACTTAGAATGGATTAGTCAAATTATTACTTAAAAGCACTCTCGCTAATCCAAACAGCTTCTGCTTCCATTTTTAAGGTTCACATTCCCCTTGTGTACCAGCATTGCCCGAATTATGGCCACTTCTGTTCAGTAATTCTTTAGACGCCACTTGTGACGAAGTACTTCTTGGAAACATTCTGCTTTGGTCTATACCTGGTGTCTCCAGAGCGACTCGTGAGCTAGTGGTTGTAGCTCTCCAGCTGCCTGCGCGTGTCTCCGATCCTTTCGCTCTCCTCCCCCCTCCCCTAAAAACAAGAGATCTCTGAAGGTCCACCCACAAAATCAGTGCCCCTAGTTTAACCTCACATACATTCTCTCTCATTCGCCCCCTCCCTCCTCTTGCACGCGGGGTCTCTACTTCTGCTCGGCTTGATTGTAAATCTTTTTCTGTGGACTGCGCGCCGCCCGCAGGTGCTCAATGATGTCTCGCTTCACCACGGACACGTTGGTTCGGGGGTGCCAGCGTCTGACGGGCTTCCCATCCGGGTCAACCAGAAACTTCTCGAAGTTCCACTTGATGTCATTCACCTTGAGGTTATCCCAGAAGAGACGATTGGTGGGATTCCCGAAGCTGTAGCCAACAGGCGGGCAGGCGTTCTGCAAGGAAGACAACGTAGGAATGTTTATGAATATATTCATTGTGGGCCGACCAGAAATAGTGTTTCCTTCTGGTTAAACCATTACAGTGTTGCATTTACTGATGGCTTTGCTGGGTCAAAGTGTGACCAGGAACGCTGCTGCTCCATGTTGTACACTGCATATTTTAGTAAGTACAACCTTGTTTTTAAACCTAGCAAAAGGAAGCAGTGTTTTGTGAGGAGATTCTTGTATTTGTGGGCATGGATGCTAGCTTCCTTTCAATGCCTTTCTGCGCCTCCTTGGAGGAAAAGATTCAGCTACCTGCATATTACATTCGTTCTGCTGCTGAGGCTAATTGCTGTCTCATAATCTCTCTGCATTGATGTGTTTTAGCAGGAAATGTATATATGCCGGACCAAAATGTACATTATGTAAGCATGCTGCTCCACCTGGCCATTTTCTAGCATCAGCCGGGGTTCATTTAAATGACAATAGACTTTTGATAGTTTTGCTTGGCTACCTGCTATTTTGTATTACACGCTCGTTGGGCTTGGACCTCCTTATGTGTTGTGTTCGATTTTTAACATCATTATTCTCCTTTTAAAATACACCTTTCCTTGCATTGGTTCTGTTTTAAACCTAATGGCTGTTAATTATATATTTTTTTCTACTTATTTGATTTTAAAATTAAATCGCACTTTCCTTTGGCTTTGACGTTTTTAAACATGAGCATTTGCACTATTTTTATGATAGAACACGTAGCCATGAACCGGCCCACTATGGCATTGTTGAACACCCGATTGCGCTTGTACAAGAGAACATGGCATGCCGGTATCTCACTCACGTTTTCACAGGTCACACGTAATTTTAATATGAGACATCCCATACCGTAGCCACCCTCACTCACCCTCACCCTCACTCACCCTCAACCACTCACCCTCAACCCCTCACCCTCAACCCCTCACTCTCACTCATCCTCACTCACCCTCAACCCCTCACCCTCACTCACCCTCAACCCCTCACCCCCTCACCCTCACCCTCACCCCCTCACCCTCCACCCTCAACCCCTCACCCACCCTCAACCTCAACCCCTCACCCTCACTCACCCTCACCCTCACTCACCCTCACCCTCACTCACCCTCACTCACCCTCACCGTCACTCACCCTCACTCACCCTCACCATCACTCACCCTCACTCATCCTCACCCACCCTCACCCTCACTCACCCTCACCCTCACTCACCCTCACTCACCCTCACCCTCACTCACCCTCAACCCCTCACCCTCAACCCCTCACCCTCAACCCCTCACCCTCAACCCCTCACTCTCACTCATCCTCACTCTCACTCATCCTCACTCTCACTCATCCTCACTCACCCTCAACCCCTCACCCTCACTCACCCTCAACCCCTCACCCCTCACCCTCACCCCCTCACCCCCTCACCCTCCACCCTCACTCACCCTCAACCCCTCACCCACCCTCAACCTCAACCCCTCACCCTCACTCACCCTCACTCACCCTCACCGTCACTCACCCTCACTCACCCTCACTCATCCTCACCCTCACTCATCCTCACCCTCACTCACCCTCACCCTCACTCACCCTCACCCTCACTCACCCTCACCCTCACTCACCCTCACCCTCACTCACCCTCACCCTCAACCCCTCACCCTCACTCACCCTCACTCACCCTCACCCTCAACCCCTCACCCTCACCCTCACTCACCCTCACCATCACTCACCCTCACTCATCCTCACCCTCACTCACCCTCACCCTCACTCACCCTCACCCTCACTCACCCTCAACCCCTCACCCTCACTCACTCTCACTCACCCTCACTCACTCACCCTCAACCCCTCACCCTCACTCACCCTCACTCACCCTCAACCCCTCACCCTCACTCACCCTCAACCCCTCACCCTCACTCACCCTCAACCCCTCACCCTCACTCACCCTCACTCACTCACTCACCCTCAACCCCTCACCCTCACTCACCCTCAACCCCTCACCCTCACTCACCCTCAACCCCTCACCCTCACTCATCCTCAATCCCTCACCCTCACTCACCCTCAACCCCTCACCCTCACTCACCCTCAATCCCTCACCCTCACTCACCCTCAACCCCTCACCCTCACTCACCCTCAACCCCTCAGCATCACCCTCACTCACCCTCAACCCCTCAGCATCACCCTCACTCACCCTCAACCCCTCACCTACCCTCAACCCCTCACCTACCCTCACCCTCAACCCCTCACCCTCACCCACCCTCAACACCTCACTCGCCCTCACCCTCACTCACCCTCAACACCTCACTCGCCCTCACCCTCACTCACCCTCAACCCCTCACCCTCACTCACCCTCACTCACCCTCACTCACCCTCACCCACCCTCACTCACCCTCACTCACTCACCCTCAACCCCTCACCCTCACTCACCCTCACTCACCCTCAACCCCTCACCCTCACCCACAACCCCTCACCCTAACTCACACTCACCCTCACCCACCCTCACCCTCACTCACCCTCACTCACCCTCACTCTCACTCACCCTCACTCTCACTCACCCTCACTCACCCTCACTCTCCCTCAACCCCTCACTCACCCTCACTCACCCTCACTCACTCACCCTCACTCACCCTCACTCACCCTCACTCACCCTCACCCTCACTCACCCTCAACCCCTCACCCTCACACAGTGCAATAGGTCTCGGAGCATTTGAGTTAGAGCTTTTAGATTTGTTTATGGCTTATTTATTTGTAATTCTTTAGCATTGGCTACAGGAAACAAAAATGCTAAAGATTTACAAAAAAAACCCATAAACAATTCTAAAAGCACTAACTCTAATGCTGCAAGACCTATTGCATTTCCAATGCTTGTTACTCAAATGTTATCGTGGTTTTGCTTTGTTCTTATTATATTATTCCATTTTTACTCTTCTCTTCAGTTACACCCAAGGAACTATGCGAATTTTCGATTGTTTCACATGTTCAGGTTTGTCTATCCGGACCTTATTCCCAGAACAAGTACAAAGGCATGGAGTTCATAAACAGGCAGTATTTTATTGACCCAATGCATTTCGGGCGTTTCGCGCCCTTCTTCGGGGGTAACTACAAACAATAATAAAATGGCATCATTAATTTATCTGACACCGTAAAACTTAGACATTAGCACAATTCACGACTACACAGTTATCTACCGAGTTATTTTTACAAACGAAGGAGTTGCTTTTACAATATGCATTTCACCTCTATATTCAACTCCCCATATAGTGAAAAAAATTCACATTTACCCACCCAGTTCCAATGCACTTCCCTCTGTGTTACCCCACCATTTAATTAGCCATCATCATCCCAACGGTGCACCTGGACCTCAACACGTGTTTACTGCTGCTCTGCCAAAGCTTTATTTGACTTGAACTGGTTTCCAAATCCTCTACTCTACTCAAACTCCCCACTCTGCCCACTGTAACTCCCATAACTAAATTCTATTCTTCAATATGCACCCTTTCCTCACTATTCCACGCTCCCCTTCTTCCTCCCACTTTCAAATACACATTTCACTCACTCCGCTCGCTCACACCCTCCCGTTAGTCATCACTCACAGCCTCTGCATGATGAACTTCATACGCACCATCTCATTCCTCTATAGCCTTATAGCCCGCCGTAGCGGGCTATACCGGCTATTAAAGGCCCGCTGAATCGTTAAACGAGCCCTGCTACGAAGGGCTATAAGGCTATTAGAACATTCTGCCACTAGAGGGCAGAATGTTCTAACAAATTAAACAAAGGGTTCTCGAAGCTCGAGGGGATATAAATCCCCTTGAGCTTCGAGAAGCCTTTGTAGAACATTGGAATGTTACTCTGCGGGCCTTTACCGGCCCGTAGAAGCAGCAAGCACTCCATTGTCTGCAATGGAGCTCCCAACGTTCCAATGTTCTAATAACCCTTGCATGTGTTCTAACAAATCCTGTTCACTTTCATCTTGCAGCTCAATTATTCACATACCTGCCTCAACACCGTAACCCGTGCGAAGCAAATGTCTCATGTATTGCCCAAATGCCGCATTTAAAATCCTCCCGTAATTAAACACCTCGTTTGACAACCTATAAAGAAGAGTAACGCGCCCTCATTAAACTACGCTTCAAGTTTCCTAAAGAAACTACAATTCCCATGTTGCACCAAAAACATGTGTAAATAAGGTTCCATAAACAGCTCACTAATAAAAACTAGGTAAAATCAAAACGCCATCATATGTCCTATATACATGGCACCATGTTCAGATTGCTCCACTGTTCATGCCAGTTCATATTTTTTCAGATGTCCCTTCCAAAAAACACTGCTTCATGAACTTGAATCTTCCGCCTTGTGTGTGGCAACTTTACTTCTCCATAGTTTGTTGTAGAAACCTTGTTAGCGCCTGGGGCAAGCCCTGTCAAGGCAGATTTAAGGCAACTCCATTTTGCAAGGTAGGGAATGCACACCTCATTTAAACAATGTTCATCTTTATCTTGTATCCTTTAATTGTGATTGCGTGCTCATAGGAATGGTGCCCTGCCTTGTTGGCACCATGGGTACTACATCACTGCATTTTGGGACGACGTTCCGCCCCAAATTCCTAGGCACAGCTTTGTGCAGACTTCCATCAAATATTCCTTTTTACTCAAATGTTATTGTGGTTTTGCTTTGTTCTTATTATATTATTCCATTTTTACTCTTCTCTTCAGTTACACGCAAGGAACTATGCGAATTGTCGATTGTTTCACATGTTCAGGTTTGTCTATCTGGGCCTTATTCCCAGAACAAGTACAAAGGCATGGAGTTCATAAACAGACAGTATTTTATTGACCCAATGCATTTCGGGCGTTGTGCGCCCTTCTTCGGGGGTAACTACAAACAATAATGTATGTGTTCTTGTAAAGCGCACTGCTGCCCTGAGGCGTCCTGGCGCTGTAGACCGCTGGGGAACCCGTCCTGGCTATCCCTGTGAGATGGTCCCTACTGGGTATCTCCAAGGTGAAACCAGGCATCCCCGGCGTATGTGGGGGGCCGTTGTGGAGATGAGGCAAGCTAATGCCCAGAGTTGCCGAGTGTGATCCCTGGTTAGAGTAGGCACCGAGGCGAGAATTATCGAGTCCGCTGACCCTGGTCTACGACCCTGCCACGTCGGGAATTGAACCCTGGTCCCGGGCCGTCCTCTGCTTCCGGGTCTGCCGCCTCTAACCAGTGAGCCACACCACTCCACATAATAAAATGGCATCATTAATTTATCTGACACGGTAAAACAAATCAAGAAGGCACAGTCCTCTATCTACTAGTTAGTCTTGTACCTCACATTGAGTGCACCTATTCTAACATATTTCTAAAGCACCAGGACTAACTTGCCCTTTACCATCTTTTTATCACCTGTCTGATAAGTGACTGTCAAAGGAGCTACTCTTGCCGGCCTCTGTCCCTTCCACCTCTAAAGGAAAACCTCTAGTAGCAATCAATCGATCAGGATTTATAAAGCGCAGCTAATCACCCGATAGGGTATCCAGGCGGAGCAGGCCCTGGAGGATTATTCGAACAGCCAGGTCTTGAGAGCCATTCGGAATTCCGGAAGTGAGGTGATGGGCAGAGGGCATGGCGGATGCTGTTCCAGAACTTTGCTGTGATGCAAGAGTCCTCCCTCTGCTTCAATAGCTGAATCTACCATCCAGTTACCACCATAATATTTGTGACTTTAGGATGTGATGATTCACTGGTGATGTCATCAGACCGGATTCACAGCTCACTCGTGCGCGCTGTGCACAGTGCAAACGCGAAGCAACAAGTACAGTCTGCCCTATAAAACGTTGCACACTCATCCCTGCCAAGTGAAACAGAAACCTTTGTACTGTGTGAGATGGTGTGTATTGTGCATCAGGAGCAGCCTGCAGTCATGCTACAGTACACTCCCAAGAGCCCTTTGCTAGTGCTTCGTACAGTGACGGAGTTGGAAGCGCTATAATAGATGATTCTTTCCCAACGACAGCCTGTTTCTGCTTCATAGCTGGCAACTTCACACACACTAAAAAAATTGTTTTAATACAACTTCAGATAAGACTTGTGGTGTGTGGGCAAAGGTCTCACACTCAGCACACTGTTAGACTGATGCACGTATTCATGGAATCAGGGCACATATATCTTGAACAGGATTCTCTCTCCACATAATCCAGGCTGCTGTGCAGCGGTCACAGATGGATGCAAAGAGAATGCAACCCGCTCTACACCCAAACACAAGCATTGGCAAGTTTTTTTGCAGTTTAATATAGCATGAACTCGACCCGACGGTTTTGGAGCACTTTACATGAGCACCAGTTACATTACTCAAGAATACTTAATTTTTTGTTTTTAACGCAGGAGGAAGATTAAGGGCCTCAATCAAATTCTGGCAGTCGGAGGACCGACCGCAAGACTCCCTGGGGTGCGGGGTGGCGGTCCAGAAGCCGCTGCACCGGCGAGAAGGCTGCCCCAATGCAAGGTCGGACCGCCATTGCACCACTGCAACCTGCAGGGATCAGAGATCTGTGCGGTGGCATGGCAGTCTTAAGTCTTCAATATGATTGGCGAGACTGCCACGGTCCCACCCAGCATATTCCAAGTTTCCTCTCTGCCATGGTTTTCATAGCGGTTCGTACTCAATGAAAACTGGCGGAGAGGAAACGAAGGGGGCCCTACAGGGCCCGCTGTTGCCTCTGGGCCATGGGGTGCATGTTGTGCCCCCATGTGCAGGCACCCCAGTATCTTCACGGCATGAACTGCACCAGCCCATGGACTGCCTTTACCGTTCCCCTTGTGGTGCCTATTTTGTGGGCACTGCTGTGGGAACACTAAAGAACTAACCACCAGTGACAGGAAGAGTCTTAATCTAGCGGGTACACAGGTTTTGCTTGCCTAGAGCGGGGCAGTGGCATGGCAGACTGCTCCAGGACTGCCAAACACGTAATCGGGCCCTAAGTGATTTGCCCAGAATCACAGGATGTTGAGCCCATGCCGAGACTCAAACCTTGTTCCCAATGTGGCAGCTCTGGGCATTACGCCAATTGAATACTGTTTAGAAGTCAGGCATAATCTTACCGGATATGTTTAAGATACTGGTGAGCTACAGTCTGTTTGTGCTCCCCTCTCGTTCTACTTCGTTTCCTGTGCAATAATTTTACAGGATATATTTACATAATGTACTATTACGAAAATAAATACAGCAAAATGATTGTATTTAGAGGAAAGTAAAATAAACGGGGAGCTCAGCAAGCATTTAATTCAGTTGCACTAATTGCTCAAATAGGCGGAATCATTTCTATTCACACGTCCTGTAGTTGGTGCTTTTGATCGTGAATATGTACGTGTTGCAGCCAGGTCATCACGACCAGCAGGCTTGGTCACCCAAGCTATGCGTCGGCCTTTAGGGAGCGGTCAGCTACAGTGATCAGGCAAGCAGGCCTCGAGGGTGCGGTTGTGGGTGTTTAATGGGGCTCCATTGACAATTCTGGAGTTTGGGCTGAAAAAACTCTCATTGTAAAGCTCTCCAACACATTTGGGTAAATTACGCGCTATATAAAAATGCATAAATAAATTCTCGCAGTCCTTTCAGTGGGTCGTAAATGTATTCTGAGTACATGCTGACTCAATCCCTGGGCTCTCTGCAGAGCACACTGACCAATGGTTATTTGTGTCAATTGCAATTGTCAGCGCGTATCAAGAGAGAGAGAGAGAGGACTAGAAAGCTAATCCGAGTCCCCGTAGTTTATATATGTTATCAAAAGAGACTAGCTTAAATATGGCCAATATTGTTAGGACTCTGATTAGATTTGTCATGGGCACCTCGTTGGTGAGTTCATGAAGCCCTCATCCACCAACCTGGTTGGTGGCATGCTTCGTCATCGGGCCCACCCAGTGACACCTAATGAGTCCCGGGTGTGCTGCGACGCCTGATTACAGCGGAGCTGGTATTTTACTGAGAGTGCAGTGTGAGGTGTAAAGTGAAGTGTGAGTTAAAACGGCTTGGCGAGGGTCCCAGTACCCGAGGGTAAATTACATTTTAATAACTGGGCCCCCGTCAGCGGTTAAAATAAGGCTTGGGGATGTTTAGGGGAGGCGAGTTACTACCTCCTACATCCATCAGTTGGTCGACATGTTTCAGCCAGTGCCTTAAACAAAATCTGGCTTGCCTCAGGATTAGGCAGTATTTACAGGTGTGTCGTGTGTACAGCGGCCGGTAAAGTGACGGAGATGCAAGGAAGTGCATGCAGGAGAGAGTGAAAAGAAGGTGCTGAAGAGGAAAGAGATGTGCTGAGATATGCATTTGGAGGATTTTAGAAAGATGTGGAGAGAAAAAGGACGCAGGTGCCTAACATAAAGAGATTTCAGAAGAATGTGTTGTGAATCGAAGAACGGGAGTGATTGAGATTCCGAAGACCACGGATCCTTCCACAGACCTAAGGAATTTTATTGCACAGTCTCATAGTATCGGAATTAAAACCTATTTTCTGTACAACATAATCATTGCTTCTCATTTATTTTGTACATCTCATAAGCACGGGCAGCAGTGGGGGCTGCTAATTTTAACTGGCGGGGGCGGTCTGGCGGGCCACACACAGACTCACATTTTCACACTCATCCATCTATGTGCCCTCTCACTCACACCCATGCATTCACAAGCACATACATAATACATACACACATACTCATTCACAGCAGGCACTCACAAATACACGCACATTCACATATACAAGCATACATTATGAAAAATCTTATTAACCTTGTTCAACCTTTCTTTTTTTCATTGAAGTTCTAAGGTTTTTTTAACATATATATATATATATATATATATATATATATATATATATATATATATATATATATATATATATATATATATATATATATATATATATATATATATATATATATATATATGCAGAGATATCCATATATCCATAATATATACTTGCCCATATATCTATTAAAGTGTAAAGAAAGATGTTGAGCTTATGTGTGAATATTAGCTGCTTGTCCTTTTTGCAGATAGTTGGATAGAGCCCAGTACTGGGCTGAGAAGTACTGGTCTCGTTTTAAACTGCAGAGAGTTTATAGACCCGAAGAAGGGGTCTGTTGGACTAAAGCTATCAGCATAAATTGATGCATATGTGCATATTTGACTTCTTCCTGGATGCAAGTCTTTTTTCAGTTTTCAGTATCACTCAAAGGTGAAAGTTTCGCTGCTCCAGCAGTGCAGGTCGTGTGAGTTGGGTATTAGGTGGTGCCCACTACTGTTGGGTAGTTCTTGAGGGTGGTGAGAGTTGGCTGCAGCTTAGTAGACCAAGTTGGCAGTGCAGTGTGCTGACCACTGAGCTTGTTGGTTCACTGTGTGGTTGAGGATGACTCTTAAATTTTTAGGTCTGGCGTTAACCGAGACCTTTTCATTTTAGTAACATTATTTACACTCCATAATTATAGGGACTTTCAGCAATCCCTCATCATCCATTGGTCTGTTGTGGTCATTCATGTGTTTTTTCGCCCACTACATCATACCGCATGGAGCAGTGGGCCCGCCAACTTCAGCTATTGGCTAACTTCACCTTCCAGACAGTCCAGTGCCTGAATACCCTCTTGGGTGACAAGTAGCGCTATATAAATCTACTGATGATTGATTACTGCCTTCTGCCCTTTCACAAAGAGCGCACATACTGCAGGGCTGCTGTGTCAAAGTGTACCACAAAATATTTTTGCTTTTAACCAATATTTAGTTTTTATATTGGCGAGGCTCTGCCAGCTCCTCAAATATAAAGTTTTACAAAAAACTATGACAAAAGAAGCATTGACAAAGCCAAATGGCTGGCAGCCAACACCAGACCTGTTGGCTTCCCCAGTGCTTCTTTCATTTGGAGTAGTGTTCGAATCGCTGGCCAGGAGTGCATAAAGCTGTGGTCAGTGGTACATCCAAGTTAAAATTAAGTTGGGTTTTGTACACGTTGAGGTTTACAGTGATCATTCGAGAGAGGCTAGGACCCAGTCACTTGGTGCTTAGAGACTATTTTGTTACATGTTCTATCAGAACCAAGAAGCGCTCGATAGTGATAGACACAAGTAATAAAATTAAAGCCTTGCCACGCGAGAGTCAGTTGCATCGGTGATGGTAAGAACTTGCACCAGTTCATTTTATGTTGTGTCCAGGTTTTTGTTACTCTGTTATTTCGTCCATATCCTCTGTCCTGGTGTAGGCTACACTCTGTGTATGCCGAGTCCTGGTGTAGGCTACACTCTGTATATGCCGAGTCCTGGTGTAGGCTACACTCTGTGAATGCTGAGCCCTTGCGTAGGCTACACACTGTGTATGCCGAGCACTGGCGTAGGCTACACTCTGTGTATGCCAAGTCCTGGCGTAGGGTACACTCTGTATATGAGGAGTCCTGGCGTAGGCAAACCCGTAATCCCAACTTGGTATGACGAGCCCTGGTATAGGGTACACTCTGTGTATGACGAGTCCTGGCATTGGCTGCACTCTGTATATGACGAGTCCTGGCGTAGGCAAACCAGTAATCCCACTTTGGTATCCATTTTTATTACCAAGCATACATATTACTTTTGCACGTTTCACAATCATTGCAGTAGCACTTTGTCTGTAGGTCCTGAAGAAGGCCATGACACCTCTATGGGTCACATAGGCCGAAACATGTTGACCTGGTTCATCTGTCACATGGAGTAGTCATTGTTTTTATGCTGCAGTTGCACTGTTTTTAATCCTGACACTAGGAATGAACCAATAAAGTTTCTTTCACTCCTAGTAGTTAGTTTTAATATCACTTGTCTCACATTCTGAGTTTCTTTCTCTTGCACTGCGCTCCCTACCCAACCAATTTTAAGCTTCTGGGCTGTAGTATTCAGCACATTCTCCCTAGAGTAGAGGTCATAAAACATCCCTGAGCTCCTCCCTCATAGTGAGGGGGTTGTAGCCCTTGGCGGAGCTAGGATTCTCTGCCAAGAGGAGAATCCCAGATGATGAAGCATGCCACCTTGTGACTAAGTTATCTTTGCTGTTATCTTTGCTGTTGTCCCGCCTGATGCTTTCTCCAGCATTCTAGACACAAGGACTCTGTGTTTTATATTAATGTTTGGGGAACCAGTCCTCGCTGGTCTATAAATTTCACTTGGACCCCCCCTCTCCCTCCTTAGTTCTTGTATGCTACACTCTGCCATGTGCTCTGCATCTTGTTTAAGATCTGATGTGCAGTTGTAGGATTTTAGAGATAAGTTGTACAGTTCTATGCTACTCCTGTCCATATGCTGTGTCCTGGTGTATCTTATGCTCTGCCATGTGCTGTCTCTTGGTGTACGTGTCACTCTGCCATGTGCGGTGCCATGGCTGCACGCTGCAGCATCCCACGCTGACCTACATGCATGTGCCCGGTTTCCTCACCTCGTGTGCATCTCGTCCTCATGTGCTGTCAGTCACTCACAAGCTTCTCTGTTGACATTCAGGAGTCACTGAGGAAAGACTGCCAGAGAAAGGTTAGGTGAGCAATGCTTGTCTCCAGCTGTGCCTCTCCCCTGTGCAGACACACTGCCTCTGGCCTCCAGCACTGCTTCCACCAGCCCTGCTGCATGTTTGCAGCAGTAGTACTTTTGTTGCTAACACAGAATGGATGCTTGCAAGACAAGGCGTACAAACTGTTGCTAAGCTTCCATTTGAAGATACAGGAGTATGGCTTGTTTCACTTGGATTCTTTGAAAGTATTGTTGCTTTTATGAATTTTTAATGCACACTGTTGAAGTGTCTCCGCATATTTACGCTGTGACGTGACAGGGTAAATGTAAATTTTCTATTTCAACAAATCCTTAGAATGTTTACTAAGATTGGAAACATTATTTTGTATCAACTGTGTGCTCTTGGCAAGTGACAGTTAGAGTAATATACAGAGTTACTAATAAAGCTACAACATTTAAAATCCCTTCATTGATTTATTTATTTATTTATTAAGTTTTATATAGCGCGAACAAGATCCCGAAGGATATCGGAGCGCTTTACAAAAAGGATGGAATGACGGTAACGCATACAATATCGACATTAAGTAGGAATAAAAGCATGAATAATCACATAATTACAAGACGCATATTTCTGTTGTTACAAGAGCCTCGAAACCTAAAGACCTTTCAGCCAACTCATCCGCAAATTTAATGTGTAAGAGTAACTGACAGAAAATAGGTTGACTGTTTACCTAGATATACCAGTCCAAATCACTAATATTCGTATTATTTTGACATGAAGATGGATACAGTCATAGGAAGGACAAACAATGGCAAAGAAAGAATCCTAGACAAATCTTTCTGATGAAACATTGTAGAATACACCATTTTGTTAGTATGGAATGTAGTATGCCTTTGTCGTCCATGGCAATATAGGTCTGATTATGAGTTTGGCGGACGGGTTACCCCATCACAAATGTGACGGATATCCCGTACGCCCTATTATGAGTTCCATTATGTTCCATTGGATATAATGGAACTCGTAATGCGGCAGTCGGGATATCCGTTACGTTAGTGGTTGAGTAACCTGTCCAACATGCACACTGGGATGGAAGAGGAGGGGTACCAGGACCAGATCATGGGAGTCTCAGGACAGAGTCAAACGGGAAGAAAAGAATGAAGGACCGTGAAACGATCTAAATAAAACTGATACAGATACAGGATGCTTGTCAATTGTTTGAGAGGACAAGGTTCCACTTCAACCCGTACAAACTTGTGCGGAAAACGAGGATATTATCTCTACAATTAGACACTTAGAGCCCGATCACAAGTTTGGTGGACGCATACTGTTGAAGTGTCTCGGCATATCTCTGCTATGACCTGACAGGGTAAATGTACATTTCCTATTTCAACAAATCCTTAGGAATGTTTACTAAGTCTGGAAATATTATATCAACTGTGTGCTCTTGGCAAGTGGCATTTAGAGTAATATACAGAGTTACTAATAAATCCACATGATTTAAAATCCCGTCATTAGTTGTTTCTGACGAAATATTGTAGAATACAGCATTTTGTTAGTATGGGATGCTGTATGCCTTTGTCCTCCAAGACATTGTGCTTTATGCTGCAGATTATATCCCAGTTTCAGCATAAGTTTGTACGGGTTGAAGCGGAGCCTTGTCCTCTCAAACAGTTGGCAAGCATCCTGTATCTGTGCCTACATCACTTGGATGGATTCGCTGCTTTTCGCTCTGTTCTCCCGCTTGACTCTGTCCTAATGCTCCTCTGATCTGGTCTTGGGACCCCTCCTCTTCCATCCCAGTGTGCATGTTGGCCATAACCCTTGCTTCCCCTACGTCGCCTTCCCCCCTCTCTTCCTCCTCTCTCGGTCTCCTGCAACTTGATTAACCTAGCCCTGAATTTGAAAGTTGACATTGTCTCCTGTTGGCCAACCTCTACTTTTGTAGCTCATTTTCAGATTCCATGAGATTCTCAGCGGATCCGACTGGAGTTTCTTGAAATCTGCTGCAGTTGTTAATTTCCTAAAGTGCTCACATGCATAAAGTGTACACTTGCAGCATTTCCAGCAGATGGAAAATTCTGCATGAATAAATTTGACTTGTGCATTTCTACATTGATTTTTTTTCTCACATTCATTTTTTTCCCTTATATGGAGAAATCCCTCCCGCCACAGTGGGAAGGTTCCCTCCTCATTCTCAACCTGGCGGTGCACTTCGCACCGCCTTGGACATGAGTAAACGTTCATGTATTCGGTTTCCCCGGTGGAAACCAGCTCCTATCCTCCTAATTCGAAATTTGTGACTGTGAAAATTCCACCTGGAACTGTTGGAATTTCGCATCGACATTGACAGTTTGCGGGGTAAATATTCAGCCAATCCTGATTTTTTGATTCTGGTAGGAAAATATACTTTTCCATAAGGCTTGTTTTTTCACTGTGAAGCTCAAGATGGGTGTACAAATGGTTAAATAGTTGGTCCCTCAGAATAGCTCCAAAGTGACAAAAAAAATAACAGGGTGTCTAGTCATGACATGACATAGTACTAACCCACTTACTCCAAAACACCTTTGTGAAATTTCCGCCGCCCCGTCAATTAAAGTGCAGAGAGCTCTCAGATCATTTTAATTGTGGTAATTGTAGATGAATATTCCATGAATGGTCCCATTTGGATGTTTTGTGGCATTACACAATAGCGTTTTAGTCGATGAATTAGTCCTACAGGAGTGCGGCTTTGCAGACTCATAAATGCCTTTCTGAATTGCCCTACATATATCTTGACTACCCTTTTCTTGCTGCTGTTGCTAATGTCTCTTATGCCAAATATCACTGGTACCAATTATAGTTGAATAGAAATTAAAAAAGAATGTTCAGATAAAAGCTGTCATTGTATTTTGTTGTGCTTATTTGGAGTCTGCTCAGCTAAATGTCCAAGGCTGTCATTTACTCTTAGTCTCTGCCCTTCCTCCCCACCCTTTGTTGCTGCAGATAGGTTCTTCCCACCCCCTCCCTCTCCACCCACCCCCACCCTTTCTACTGTTACTTTTCATCCACCAGTGGTTAATTTGTAAAAAATATAAAGTGCCGGGCTATCGGCGGGAGGCAGTTTGCACCAGCCCATTTCTCCTGTTAGCGCCGCCTAAAACAGAACCAACTCCTACCCATGAAAGTGGGGAGAGGATGTGGCGTATGGCCAGAGCTACCAACTTCGGAGCTGGGGAACCAGATTCGAGTCTCGGCGTCGACTCAACATCCCGTGATTCTGGGCAAATCACTTCATCTCCGTGTAAGTGAATGTGTCCTTAACCGGTGCTCTTGAAAAGCACCGGTTTTGATAATTAAGTGCTGATCCGGCTCAAATTAAGCACTTCTTCCACACACTCAAGCGATAGATACCTACTATCTCACCTTCTCATCCTCTCCCACCATATCCACTCTCTTACCCCGCCCAATATTCCAGTTTCTCACTGTTCATAAAATCATATGAATAATCAAAATGTAAACATTTTCGGAAATTAACAAAAACCTGAGACTTTCAGAATGGTTGGTAACCTCTCCTCTGTTCAAACATTGGCTGTTTGTTTCTACTTTTTTCTGGAAATTGTGGTTTGTTACTTTTATATTGTGATTCGCATTGCCAAGTTGACTTGTGCAGAGTGCCATGAAGGGTACACATTTATTAGGCACTTACCAAATCTCTTTGAATGTAAAAACAATGTTACAGAACAGGACTTGCCTAGAAGGGCATGTCTATCCTAGGTTGATGCCTCTACAGGGCATGCAAGGAGTGGCTGAAACAGTCAAATGTCTGCCTCAGCCTGACATACTATTGGCTGACTGCACCAGCCCAATCTGCCTGCAAGATGGTCTCTGCAAGTGTAGACCTTTTTTAGGTCTCGCCTGTCGATGCGCATGCGCATCGAGCTTGCGAGACTATGGGGGCTTATCCACTCTTGAACCAACTTGCAAGGAATCGTGGCGATTCCTTGCAGTGCCCGTGACTTTTAAGCTCAATGCGCATGCGCATTGAGCTTAAAAGCGCGTGCACATCAGTTCCCTCATCCGCACGTCGCATTTCTCCCCCCCCCTCGCCCCCTCCCCTGCCCGCCGTGTCGCATTTCTCCTCCCCCCTCCCCTTATCTGCCTTCCCTTCGTCTGTTCCCTCTCCCCGCTCCGCCCCTCCCCTGCCCGCCGTGTCGCAATTCTCCTCCCCCCTCCCCTTATCTGCCTTCCCTCCGTCTGTTCCCTCTCCCCGCTCCGCCCCCTCCCCTGCCCGCCGTGTCGCATTTTTTTTTTAAATCCCCACTTACCCCCTACCCCCAGCAATGCCAACACTGACGCCGTGCTCGGTGTTTCTCTTGTTTTCTTTCAGAACACGCCTTTCTCTTGTTGTGCTTATTTTTTAAATTACATGCAGACCTCCGTAAAATCAGACTTTCAAATTAACACGGGCGCACGTCCATTTTTAAACTGCAATGAAAGCACATTCGAAGGGGGCTGCAGCGTGCGCCCGTATTGTTAATCTATAACAGCGACCATGTCGTCTTTCAGTAAACAAGTGCTGGAGTTTAGTCTTGCAGGGCATAAGAAGCAGTATGCTGAGAGAGACCATTGTGTAAGTACAACTTTTTTATTTATTTCGTAACAAGCGCTTCTCTTGTTATGTTAGCCTGCACTGTAGTGAGAAGCATTTGTGTTTTGTTTGCCCTGGTTCATTTTCTGTGTGCAGACTCTTTCATCACTGACGCCATGCTCGTTGTTTACTTTAGATGGCTATGTTAATTTATTTCACCGTTTCTTGTTTGATCTGTAAACGTAAACGTATTGAGCAAGGAACACTTACATGTGCAAAGGGAGGAGACTTTTCGTTTTTGGAGTAAACATACGCAGTTAAGGGGCTAATACAAAACGATAAATGAGTATGAGTGCAGCACTCTTTAGGCATTCAGTATGGAAGAAGTTACCCATGTTGGACTGCGGTATGGGTGGAAGCAACAAAATGTGCCGTAAATTACTGGTGACTTATTTATCTTGTGAAAACAGACCACACAGCTTCCTTTGTAACAGGAATGTCCATTTGTAAAGAGCATCTCCTTTGAATAGGGAGCTATGAAGGCCAGTGGCATATGGTATGTCACAGTGCACGCAGACCATTCCTTAAGCATATTTATTCATGGTACCTACAAAAAATCGGCGTCGCTGGAGTTCATGCCAAAAAAGCACAACTCCCCTTTCATTAGGAAGAGCAAGATCATGCGCATTTCATTTGCTGTGTGTAAAACTATTGGCGTCGCCACTGAGGTTCTAGAGACAGAACAGAGGTCGCCGTTCTACTACAGCGGTGTGCCAACCCCCCCCCCCTCCCCCCCAACCCACTCTACAAGCCTCAGTCTCTGCCTCTATCTGTTTTCCAGGGAGTCTTTCTTTCTTTGCCTGTTTGTTTCTTCTGCTGTCTGCCTCTATCTTTTCCACTGAGACTGCGTCTCTATCTGTTCCACAACTTGCCTCTGCCTCTCGCTGTACCCTAGTTTCTCTGACTTTTAAACTGTGCCTGTCTGTCTCTACTTGTGTGGTCTGTTTATTTTGGGATGGCATATGATGCACACGTCACTCGCGGTCACAAGGATGCCGCAGTCTTCGTTCTGAGCTTGACTTATCGTAAAAAGGGATATAAAGACTTTAATTGGGTGCATCTGTTTTACCATATTTAGTTTATTCTACTCATTTAATGCACTGCAGGGATGGGGGGCGTTGTGGTGGCTTCAGCAGTGTGTAGTCTATGTGCACCGGCCTTAGGGGGATATAGAACTATATAGATATACAACACACATTGGAAATATAGTTTAAGAGAAACATTTAAAATGCAGGAACATGAGTTACTGAGGTACGAAAAGTTGTGTTTCAGAACTTTGATTTACAGAAAGCTCAGTCTAGTTTTCAGATGATTCTCCCAGCTCATCTCTACCCCGATTTTAACATTTTACCATGGTCATTCGTCCTTAATAGTCACCCATCTGCAGGAGCCAAGTCCATAAACTTATTGGTGGGACCCGGTCACAAGATCAAGTGCTGAAACATTATTAAATGCTAAATATAAATTGGGAAAGTTGAAGATAGAACAAAAATGCAACAGGTGCATGTGTGTGAGACCTAAACATTTTTTTTTTTTAAATCAATCGTAAGATTTAAATATATGGTTTATTTCGTTGCCAAAAGCCTTCTCTTTCAATGTCCTCTGTGCCAGATATTCTCATCAGTGGTAGCTAATACATTGAGAAGGAGAACAAGCAATGAACTATGCTAATAGTGCTCAGAGGATTATCATGAATGGCAGGGGCCACAAGGAGGCTGAAGGTGGGAACATAAAAGATGCATCAATTTCAGTTTTTGATTGGTAAGACAATCTGTCATATAAAATTTGTAAAAACAAGCTTCAACCTGACCAGGTATAATCATCAACTGTTAGTTCTAACTTGTCTTCCCCTCCATCAGAGGAAGGGCATTAACGTCTAAATAAAGTAGACCTCTGTGGAATGTCCACAACCACCACTTTCACCACATCCACAACCTCCACAACCACCACATCCACCACATCAACACCACATCGACCACCTCCACCACCACATCCACCACCACCACCACCACCACCACCACCACCACATCCACCACCACCCCCACATCCACCACCACATCCACCCCCACATCCATCCCCACATCCGCCACCATCACCACCACATCCACCACCACCACCACCACCACATCCACCACCACCACCACCACCACATCCAGCACCACATCCACCACCACATCCACCACCACCACCACCACATCCACCACCACATCCACCACCACCATATCCCCCAGATCCACCACATCTACATGTGTGTGGCTCTGTGTGTGTAGGTGCAAATGCAATGTTCTTGGATTGTCGTCACAATAAAATACACTGAACATAATCTTCACAAAAGTTATTTACAAACGTTTAAGCTATTGCCATTATAAATTACAATAGCTTTTATTTAAGTATTAATTATTTACAAAATTAAAAGCCATTGTTATTTGTAATATCAATACATCTAAGTCACGTAAATACAACACACATTGCATTACAAATGCTATAGGTGTCACATTTGCAAAAGTTAAAACTATTGACATTGTAACTGACAAAGCTATTAATTTTGCTACTTTCAAAACCAACACACAAATAAAAAAAAGTGTCATTTACAATACCAATAGCTCAAACTTTCCTAATGCGAGACCTATTGCATTTCCAATGCTTGTTATTTTTATTTAATCCTTCGTTATCTTTTGGGAGAATGAAACACACACTTGTGTTTCACCTCGGTGCTGTTGATTCGTAGTGTGACTGCACAAGGTGCATGGATTTTAAATGATTTGCTAGTGGCTGGCAATATTTTACGTCACCCGTAGGTCATACGTTAAAGACTACTTGTATAAATAGAAGTTATTTTCTAGTCAAGTGTAATAATGACGCTTTATCTGACAATCGCAATGTAGTAGTTCAGTGAACCTTTTATGTGTTTTTTGGTTTTTTTCCCTCTTATTCTTGATTATGTCTAATGTACAAAATGCAGATAGCTGACTTACCCGTTGGTTCCTTGTTAAAAGCATGCATTGACAAAGTTAGAAGGTCTCACCTTTATAGGGTTAGTACAGAGCTTTTGGCTATTGTTAAAAAAGGTAAAAAAAGAAAAATCCAAAATTCTGGAGGAAAAACAAACACATCTCTTTTGGTATATTAAAACTATACATTGAATTCAATGTTTTCAATCTTGATAAATGGCATGGTTTATTTTTTAAAATATTTTTTTCACTCAGTAAACCACGGACAATGTTCGAATATAAAGAAAAATTGTTGCCAGGGCTCAAATTATTCCCCGCAGGATACAGCCATTTGGTCCTCTGTAGTGGTCCAGGGAGCAGGTTTATGGGTCTCATGAGAAATGTCATGCTGAGTACACCTTCTGCCTCCGACACCAGCTGAGTGAGTGCAGCACCCGGCCCTTTCCGCAGCACCATAGAAGCCTTTGTGTGCCAAAACTTGTGCTTTCAAGCAATATGTTGAATGCAATAAAACAAAAACAACGCTAAAAGTCTGCTCCTCAGCCATGCCCTAGAAAAAATATTTACTGCACCTTTACAGACAAGCTGGGAGGGGTGTGTGTGAAACATCACAGCACAGGGATGGAGGGGGTTTGCTGGAGAGGGGGAAGCACACAAAGGAGAGAACTAGAAAACATATGTGCTCTCATGGAGTGCTGAATGAAAAAGAAAATGAATAGTTCCCTAAATGTGAGCAGTGGAAGGCTACAAGTCAGCCAATCAAAATGATCATATAGAGGCTCTGCGCCGGGGGAGGGGCAAACAAACACGAAGATGAAGGAAGGCCACTGAATAAGAAGCAAATAACGGAGAGAAAATAAAGCCAACCAACGGTAAGCAATGGGCGAGCTGTAAGCCCACTGAACTTCATAATTAGGGCTCCCGATTTGATGGTATTTTTTTTTCAACATTTCAGTCTGTTTTTATCCATGTTTATTTTTATGTCGAGCCAGGGCAGCGCATGCACTGCTCTGCGAGCCATACTGTATTGGAGTATGTACTTGAAGCCCCGCCCCTTCTCCGCCCATATTTGTCATTGGCTTGTCATTGCCCTTCGTAAATGCTGGCTTTTGATTGGTTATCAGGTGTTAGTCCCTCCTTAGTACTGCCTTGTCTTCATTTGTAACCTCTCATGAGGACTGGTCCTTTTACTTCGGTTGTTACACGGAACGTCTTTTTTAGTCTGTAGGCACTATTTTCTTTAATGAGTTTCTCTTACTGCTGGAGGGTCTCTCGTGCGCAGTTGTGACCACCAGCTTGTTTAACTCGTCGCAAACGGGGAGCTCTTCCGGGGCCAAGGGAGACAGAAGCGGGCAACTCGGCTATGCCTTTAGGGAGGTCAAAGGCGTGTCATGTAAATTCTGCTAGATCTGGCGGGTTTATTTTCCGAACGAACAACTATGTTAAACATGAATATGCTTTAGGTTTGCTCCTCCGCTCACTTGCTAAAAACCATGACTTCAACAAAGGGCTCTTACCCTCTTTTCTCAATGTGTTCCTTTGTTAAATGGATCCAAAAAAGAAATTCTTTGGCTGCAAATGTCTCTTTGAACACACTCTCCGCAAACGCGAACCCGACGGGAAGGTATTGGAGCGCTTTACCTCACTGTGCTTTGCTTCTCTGCTCAGATTACCTGTAAAGGGAGTGCTTTCATCCCCACCTTAGCGTTGCTCTCGCTCATTTGCTTTTCGACCCCTGTCCGCCACATTGCTCTGTATATTGTTTTTTTCTCTATGCCCTCCGTGCCCCTTCCCCACCAAGCCATCATTTTTTTGCTTCCCTGCACCCGCACCCTCAGTTTTCCTTGCCCACACCCTCCCATTCTGTGTTCTTTCTGCTACCTTTGTTTGCACCCTTCCCTTCTCACCCCACACACACTTTTAAGCAAGCATTTGGGATGCAGTGGGTCTCGCATTTGCAAGAGTTTAAGCTATTGGCGTTGTAAATGACAATGCCTTATATTTATGTTTTAAAAATCAAACCATAAATAAAAGGCATTGACATTTACATTGCCAATCGCTCAAACCTGCGTAAGTGCGAGACCTATTGCATTGCAGGTGTTTGTTTTCCCATCTTATTGATATTTATCCATGTTTATTTTGTGGTTGAGAGTAAATGGAGTCGTAAAGTGGCATATTTGCACATTTATTTAACTGATAAACTTGCACTCATTCTTGGATGCCTGCTGCGTTTTAGCAAATTAGGCAGCCCAAAAATAATAAAACACTACACCAACAGGTAAATATTGCGGGTAGCTGACACGCCGAGTCCGATATTCCAGGTCTCTCTTTGCCGGCTCTTATCAAGGATGCCACCTCACCCTTGCTAGCGACTGTACTGAGTGCCTCTGATTCCGTTCTTACGAATAGGGTGCGGCCCAGGCTGGGCCTGCTGAACCCACGTTCTCCACGCACTCGTGGCTTATCCTTCCTACATCCACATTGCCCTGACGAAGTTCAATCCTTGAACGAAACGCGTTGGCTGATGTATTTTGCTAACCACATAGATTGTCAAAATAAAAGATTGATGCAACAAAGACACCGATCGAGCTTCTTTATTAACGCAATATCGTCCTGGGAGTGCACCGCTCCATTGTCCTCACAAGTAAATATTACCATTGTGTACAAATCTATGTTAAGCTATGCCTGTATTTAAGGACATATCATTCCATTTTTTACCCAGCCATACTGTGTATGTGCTCCGCTAGTTCCCGGGAAGTCACGAAGGGCAGCACAGACAATCATTCAGGAGAAGCACACATTTCTGATTTTTCTGCATTTAAAGATAAATGCATACAGAAACACATTGTTTTCTTTCTGTAGTGATCTGTAATAAATCAGTAAAAACAGAAAACTGATAGCCTTATTCATGGTATGTCTTTCGCAACCACACATTCTGAGCTATCTGATAGGCTCAACCTGAAAATCAGGAACAAAAAGTATTGTAAGAGCATTGCCTCCCAAAACAGTGGTAATCAGAAGCACTGGCCACAAGCTGGTATTACACATCACACAGAAAAGAATGCAGTGATGGCATTGTTGTAGGTCGGGGAGGGGAGCCGAGGTGTGACTGCACCCAGGGAGGACTCTATTGAAACACACAAACCTTTTACAAAGAAAACAGAACCAGCTTTCAGGTTTTATGGCGGTTTCTTTGGTGCGCAGTGTGAGGGACAAAAACTGGCACAACCTAGCGCCTTGTATTTGCCCCAAAGTTTTTTCAGCGTTGTCTTAGTGAATTACCTTCAGGAGAATGTTTGTTGGCTGTATCCCAAGAGACAATTAGATAAAATGACCCTTCGATACAGACCCCAAACCCTGCGTAAGAACACCATGCGCATCAACACCATGCGCATCGTGTTAATGACCGAGAGGTAAAACACTCGATGACCACAGCGCATCACAGCTTCCATACATAGGCATAAGATAGTGGGGAAACAAGAGTATCCTCCTCATGGAGCTTAGCTTGGATATTCTGTTGTCTAACAGGGCTAGAGGTAGGTTGATTCTGGTGCTCCTGATCTGGTCCCAGCGATGTGGTGATGTCCTCTCTGTATCCTACTGAGTCCGCGGGACAGGTCAGGGGCAGGTATCAACAGTTGTTCTGAACCTGTGGGTTGCAGCATTCAGTTCTCTGGGTGGCAGCCGAAGTTCTCAGTACATGGTAACGATTGCTCCTCCTGGCATACGGGGTTGCTACGATTCCCTTTGGCAAGGCCCAGTCTTCACTGCGCAGCAACAGATACTACGGCGGCCCATCCTATTATACGGGGTCACCGCTAAGGCCTGCACACTTTGTTGTACTTTGTCCGTAGCAATTACTTCCACAGCAGCTCCTCCTGGCATACGGGGAAGTTGCAATGAGGCGGTACGGGTTTCACTCTCCTCGCACAGCACTCACAGCTGGTTTCCTGCAGCCCTCTCCTGGCATACCCCCTGGTTGCCTACCTGACCCTGCACATGTGCAATGACCGGTTCTGTGCACAGCTGTCTCCTCAGACCTCGCATCGGGAGTTTTGGACACAGGCATAAGTCTTGCAGAGCTTCCCCTCCTCACACAGTCTGTCTGGCTACTTGGCAAATGAGTTTTTGGGGTCTTAACCTCCCCTTCTTATAGTCCATTTCTAGACAACAAATGTGATTTAGTGACTGTGTTTTTATGTTGGGGTTCTGCTTCTTTTGAAGTGCTCCCTTCTCTCTCTTCCTCTTGGAATGCCGTCTGTCACAGCAGGAGAGACTCCGAAGCTGATAGTTCCACAGCACATGCTATGGGAGTGACTAGAGGTCACACCTGGGTGTCTGCTACAGTGTCAGTGCATCAAAAGATTCATCATGGGCCCCAGCCCAACTCTGTAGGATTATCTTATCAGTCCCATCTCTCTTCTCTTATGTGGCCAGGCCCCTTCCATGTGAATCAAAGGGCACCCTTTGAAGTGCATAGGGGGGGGGTGGTCTCTTGCTCTCTACCCGCTCCAGTGTGTCCCACCCAGCTCACAAGAAAGAAGCAATATATAAATCTGTCTGGGAGGATTCCTCTACTTCTCGTGTCTTCACCAAGGAATCTGGGCTTTCCAAAATGGAACCCAGAGTCCTCCATGTACCATAACAATCACATTTGCACTCAGTGCATGTATGCAGCACGCGCCCTGTTACCCCCATTTATTGTGCCACCACAGCCACACACAGATTCAGTACATACATTCACTCTATGTGCAATGCTCAGTACCGTAGCCTTTCTCTGTTGCGACTTGCAAGCACACATGGAGCCAGCACGCACACTCACCATGCACGCGCTGCTCATACTACACCATTTATGTACTGTAGTTCTTGCAGGTTTATACACACATTACATGCACTTACCATGCACACACTGCCTAGCACTAGTGCTCTCATATATTGTACTTGTCACAGGTATACATACGCCCAGTACATGCATTCCTCTTGCACGCACTGCACAGCACTGCTTTGTACCCTTCTCAGGCACACATACATCCAGCACGGAGTCAACACTCCAGCGTTGCGCAGCACTTTGCATCTAAATGATGTAGGTCAAATGTGAGTTACGAACATAGCAGAGGGACGTGAGCCTGTAGACCTCACTCCAGTGACACAGGTTAACAAGCATTTGCAATGCAATGGTCTCGGCATCATTAAAGGTAGAGCTATTGGCATTGCTCATGACATTTCTTTTTTTTGTCTTTAAATCATAAATAAATGGCATTGTCATTTACATTGCCAATACACAGCACTCTGCACTCAACAGCACACACCACTCTGCACCTGCACTCACTACTCTGCACACACTCACTACTCTGCACCTACTACTCTGCACCTGCACTCACTACTCTGCACCTGCACTCACTACTCTGCACTCAACAGCACACACTACTCTGCACACACTCACACTCTGCACTCAACAGCACACCCTACTTCTTCACACACTCACACTCTGCACTCAACAGCACACACCACTCTGCACACACTCACACTTTGCACTCTGCACTCACCACTCTGCACACACTCACACTCTGCACTCAACAGCACACACCACTCTGTAGTTTTGTTTAAATTAGCATCTACAATGACGACAAATGCAGTGACTTCAGAGAAAGTGACATCACGCCTACGTGATATTCCACAGATAAAAGGAAACAGGCCTATTGTACAGTCAAACTTTCGACACTGTCCTTGATATGCATAAGAATGTAAATATATCTATACAATGTATGTAATAATAACGAAACCTAGCATTCACATGGTTTAACTTGTCTAGGAACGTAAAGCAGTGAATGTTTTAGACCGTAAGTGACTGTATACTTGTAGTATAATCCTTGCATTTGTAAGCATAGCATGACAAACAAATATAAAAGTGATTGATAGAGATATTGATTAGGAAACTACACACTCTTAACATCCACTGTATATTCGGAAGTCGGTGAAGGGGGTTTATGATCCGAAGTGGCCTCTTGATTGTATATGGGCTTCACGAAAACAACAAACGAATGCAGTTACACAGAAACGGAAAGCAACTTTTTTTGAAGTCTGCTTTACTATTATATTTTTCACGTGTATGATTTCTGAAAGTGCAACTGTGCTTAGAAACTGCCGAAAGTGACACGCTTTTAACCTGTGGACGTTGGTAATAGCACTTTAGACTGGTTTTAAAGGCCAAATAAAATGTATGAGATAATGAGCGGCATTGTTTTACTGTGTTAGTCTGCGTGCTTTCGATAAGCTTGTTTCTTACATCCACACCTTGTTGAGCCATCGTCACAAATGAAACTCGCCAGCGGTAGGTTGAAAACATCCCCTGGTCACGTTAGTTTGTGGGGGGCTACATTGACGTATCTGGGGGCTCTTTCGCGGAAGGACGCGGCGACTTCTCTAAAGTAGCCTCACCCATGGGCAGAGGGTTGGGCATGCCTGCTCTGGCGCAGTGCACGGAGGGACAGTGGGGCTATTTTCGGACAGTTTTAAAGTAGTGGGTGTCACGAGCACTGTTCTTTCCAGGTGGTCTCGGGCAGGACACTGGTGCGCTTGCCGCCACAGGCGCGGTAGGGCAGAGGCAGTGGCGTATTTTTTGGAACAGGGCTGTAAAGAGCCATGAGTCGTGGGGCTGCCCCCTGGTGTGGTGCTCCGGGGCAGGGCAATGGGCCTCCATGCTTTCCCCAGGTCTGTGTGTGCGGACAGGCAGTGCACCCGGGGGCAGACACTGCTGGCACTTGCCCTGCTCCGCGAAGAACCGACACTGGGGCTTATGCAGTGGCAGGTAACAGCCACTTTAGAAACACCTGAATGCCGCACTGTAAAAAAAAACTCCCTGCCCCCAAACCGGGACATAAAAGCAACAAAGAGAGAGGACGTAAAGCCGAGCTGACCCAGGCAGTGCGCGGATTAATCCGTTTTACCACACAACCTCTGTAAAATGTGTGGTGTGTACGGAAGGGGGGCTAGGGCCTCAGTCATGCATGATGCTACGCAGATATGGGGAGGTCTCCCCCCCCACCCCCACCCTTTGACCGAAAACGATCCTCACATTGAATGGCCCGTGACTCCCCAACTCCCCAAATAACAAGTGCATGCGGAGTAAAGTGTCAAACGCTGCTGGCTTAGAACTGATCCCGGCGCATGCTGCGAGCACTTCCATTCCATTTGGCGCCCATGTTCTCCATCGGCAATAAACGTGCAGCCTGTTGCGCCCTCGTTAATTCTCTAATTACTGACGAAATTGTACTTAGTGTGAATTAAGGGGCACTAAACACATTTGATAGTAACCTCGCGCCGGCCCACCGAGCTGCACATTACACCTCAGCAAGAAGGCACTTTTAGGAGTACAGCTGCGGGCCAAGACCACACAGCGCGTCCACCGAGGCAATGCAGACGCCAGATGAATGCACACGTGACGCTAACTCTGTACACCGGCGGTGTTTGTCAGCAGCAGGACAGAACGAAGGGACACACTAGCACCGCGCAGGGCTGTGCACACTCAGAGGTGGTGAAGCAGCGCGCCCCCTGCCTCGCACAAGAGCCTCCAGAGGCGTCTCCACCGCGGGGAGGAGAGGTCCGCAGCAGCCCGGGGGCGCTGGGAGCGAAGGGGCACGGAGTGCTCAGTAAACCACCACTAACTCCCAAGAGACGCATTACTGTTTCTTTCAGAACGTGTATTCCGCGCCCCTCCCCAATAAAACCGATGTCTGCAAAATCTAAACCCGACATTTCTCAGAATGATTCCGTGATACGCCGAGACCGGCCGAGCCCACGGGACATGTCATGAGTGCACGCAGAGCTTCAAAGGGCCCCCGCGCGCCCGCTCCTTTATCTCTGACATCAGCCACTCTGCTAATGGAAACAAAAATAAGACGGCAAAAACAAAACGGCGGCCACAACGACTTTCGGATTCGGGGCGGGAACGAGGACAGCAGGAGCATGCGACCTACCTCATCTACAACAAACCGCTTAATGGCGGCCGGCGCTTCTGAAATTTTTCGGAATTGGGGGTGTGTTTTGCTGTTCTGAGTGACGGACGACGTCACTGTCTAAAGAACAGCAAAAATGACGCCCCCAAATCCGAAAAAGACGGGGCTTCTTTGGAGGGATGGCTCTCTCCTCCAATGGCTGGCCTCCATTTAGGAAGCCAGCCAATGGTGGAGAGACAGAGCAGGGAGGCGGGACCTTCTGTGCTACTAAGACTGCGCAAGCGCAGCCTTTTAGGCCTTCGACCTAAAAAGGACCTGTTCACTCCTACGGATCACTACACAGAATGCTGCCACCACTGCGCTCGGGCTGCGTAACTCCTGGTGAAAGCAGTAGCCTTCCACCACTGAGAGTAGCGCTTTGGGCATCCCTCTCTGCCCAGCAAGACCTCAATCTGCGGGACAAACAAATGTCATGGCACACAAGCATGATCCGTGTTTGCCAATGATACCAAAAATCAGCTCAAGGGATCCAGCCAACAGAGTTGGGGGCTCAGGACACGGGTACACGTCCAACACCACACAGAGGACTTCTCTGTCGCAACAGTCAGAAACCAGGAATGGCAGAAAAGAACCTCAAAGAGGTGAAAGAACATAAATTAAAGAATAAAGACTTGAATAATGTTACCATGAAAGCAGTGAATATACCTTGTAAGGTCATGTATGCTGGTACTTTCCAGTAGCGTACATGAATCATGGAACATACATTCAAGCCATGATGCCATTGGATGACGTGTAGAGTGCCGAGTAGCAACAGGAGTCTTGAATGGGAAATGGTATTCCATGTTATCGCGAAAGGGCAAGATGTGTGAGAAGGCGCAAAATGGCTCTTAATGGCATGTTCTACTAAATGCAAAAATTGGGACAGGGTAGGGAAATACTGAGAGCAAGAACCCCATTTAGGTCAGCCTAATGGAAGGGATCTAGCTATCAGTGGTACAGTGGCACCGGAGCCAATAGGTGGAAGAGGGGTCCAGCCTGCCGTGTATCGGCTGTGGGTAGGTTACGGGGCACCTACTCTGGGTGATTTAAACATGGAGTCTGCATAAGTCCTGGCATTATTTACTGTTAAGGCGGAAGGGGCAGGGTGGGGAAATTAGGACTGGGAGGATAGGTTAGAAAGGGTGATATATGTGAAAGGAAAGAGCGAAAATTAGAAAGAAGAGGAAAAAGTGACAGAAAGGGAAAGAACAGAAGGAAGGAGATGGAAGATAGAGAGCGAAGTGCAGACAAGATATAGATGAGAGCAAGGAGATATAGAGAACATTTAGATTAAGAGAATAGTGGGGGTAGGGGAGTACAACTGAGGGAGAGAGAAATGGAAAGAAAAGAGGGGAGTTGGTTTAAGGAGAGCGAGGAGAGAAAAGGAGAAAAAGCATAGAAGAATGAGAGAAAGGAGGGAAAGAGAAAGGAAATCATAAAGAGGAGGGAAGGTTAAAGGAGGGCTATTTTCCATTCTTACATTAGGGCCCATGGCACTCTTTTCGGGTCGAGCCTAGGCAGTGTGCACGCACTGTCTGCATGACCTGTTGTTTTCTCCTCTATCAGCTTTTGGCATGCCCATGAAGTGCCATTTATTTGTTGTTGTGCCATTTAGAAATACCGGGTTTTTATTGGTGCATTGGGTCTGATTCTCCCACCTTTGCATGCTTGGGTCACGCCCAGATGATTTTACTCATTGTTTGCATGCGTTGGCCATCCCTATACGTCTGTGGTTCCTCCTGGTCATCCTGATCTGCCTTTCTACTTTGTAGGCTATCAACATCGTTTTAGGATTTCAGGCCGTTTCCCGGAGCAATGCTCTGTTCAGCACATGCAAAGTGGCATTTTCTGTCTGGTAGCTATGAGTTATGCCAATAGATCTAACTCAAAAAATGCAAGACCTATTGCATTTCTAATGCTTGTTTTATCACGGCTTAGTGAATACAGTACAGAGCAGACGATGCAGGGAAAGAAGCTACTGTTGATGGAATTATCAGTTTGCCAAATTTTAATGGGCTGCTGCTAATAAGAATAGTACCTGTATGGGGGTGGGATGGGCAATCATGTCTACTTTAGGGCACTCCTGAGGGGCCCACGCTCAATGAGGCTACCTTGGCCCCAGATTGCAGGGGTGACGAGGAACAGATGCCTATTGAATAATGGACCTTATATTCAAAGGGGCCATTCAGTGAATGATGTAACACAGCACATCTCAGAACAGACCTCCTCAAACAAAGCAACATTCTAGAATGCCTATTGTTGGTGATTGTACTGATTTAGGACTTGTTAAGATACCTGTCACAGCACATCTCAGAACAGACATAATCAAACAAATCAACATTCTAGAATGCCTATTGTTGGTGATTGTTACTGATTTATGACTGTCTAGAGAACTGTGCAGCAGATCTCAGAACAGACATCATCATACAAAGCAACATTCTAGAATGCCTTTTGTTGGATATTGTTACTGATTCAGCACTGTCTAGAGACCTGTCACAGAACATCTCAGAAGAGAAATCATCATACAAAGCAACATTCTAGAGTGCCTATTGTTGGTGATTGTTAGTGATTTGGGACTTGTCAAGAGACCTGTTTTTTCTCTGCACTGGATGGCCCCTTTAAAATCTATATTGGAATCTAAGGCCTAGATGTATCATCGTTTCTATTTGCGATTTCTTAATAGCGATTTTTAGCGAATCGCTATTTAGAAATTGCAAAATGGGATGTATGTTTAAAATCACTATTTTTTTGCGATTTCTTAATATTCTTTATTTGCGAATTCGCAAGTTGCGAATTCGCAAATAAGGAATAATTTCCCATTCATTCCTATGGGCAAGGAGGCCCTTAGGAATTATTGTGAAATACATCTCATTTTGCGATTCGCAATTTGCTAATCGCAAAATGAGAATGATTTCAAGGGTGCAGGGGTGTCTCAAGGACACCCTGTTGTACCCCTGAAATCAGCATTTGTGTGCATATGGCGCACATACATGCCCTATGGACATGTATGTGCGTCAAACAGAACTCAGATGAGGCTTTGATTGTGGGTGGCATCTCGGATGTCTGGACTCAGCTCCTTTGGCCTTAGGAGCTCGGAGTTTGCTCCACGATGGCTAAAAATAGTGAAAATGTGTGTTTTGCATTTTAATTTTGATCGCCTTCGGAATACAGCCACAGCGCCAGTTTGTTTCTTCAAATTGAACAGGTTCGGAGAGCCTTGCTGGCCACATATCAACAGTATTCGCAGTCATCAGGTCGAGATTAAATTAGGAGAACTCTCTATATTTGAGTTGTCTAAGATATCTAATTTTTTGCCTTCAATCTTTACAAAATATGGCAGTCGTATTTGTTACCGGTGTCCTCAAATTTGTACCTGCGAGTCTTTTTATGTACTCTTCCCAAAGCTTGCCGGTGTCCACTGGATTCCTTTTCAAGACTATATTGTAACCAGTTTATGGACACTCGTCTCACCTTATGAAAAAGAACTTCCCAGATTCAAGTTTTCTTTTCAAACTGCTAATTGGACATCTACTAATTCCAGGTTTTGTAGGAACAAGAAAGGTGGTTGAGAGTTTCTCAGCGAGAAATACAATCTCATGGACCCTATGCTGCAGTCTGGAACATTTTAAATCGTGGAAACGTCTTAAAACCTGCCCCTTTACCACCTGGTACTTCCATGAACCTGATATTTTCCTTACTCGGCTGTTGTCCAACTCCTACAAACTCTAGGTTGAACACTCACTTTTGAAAAATTATTTAACCTGTTTAGATGTTGACCGATTTTTAGTACTTTGTGACAAACGTATGATTTACGTGGACTTCAATCAGGGATTTTGTGGAGCACACTACTCACCCGCGAGGGTCTCCAGGCATTGGGGGGGTTGTGCGCAGCTATGTTTTATCTGTAGAGCCAGGTCTTAAGGCTTTTCCTGAAGGCCTGCAGTGTGGGGGTTTGTCCGATGCTGACAGGGAGTTCGTTCCAGGTCTTGAGTGCGATGTAAGAGAAGGAACGCCGTCCCGCTCTGGCTGTGCGGGATTTCAGCTAGGGCAAGATCCTTGGGTGTGTAGGAGGAGATTCTTTTGTCGAGGTATTGGGGTCCGATGTTGTGGAGGAATTTGTAGGCGTGAATGAGGAGCTTGAAGGTCACACTCTTTTCGACGGGGAGCCAGTGAAGTTCTGGTAGGTGTTGGGTTATGTGGTGGCAGTGGCATAACGAAAGTTGAGGGGGCCCCGTGCCACGTACATGGAGGGGTTTCCTCTCAGGATTTATTCTGAAGCTATTGGGCCGGAGTACTGTGCCGAGGGGGCCCCCTGCAGCTCGGGGCCCTCCCACATCGCGGGGGCTACGGGACCTGTGTTACACCCCTGTTTGGTGGTGGTGTGGGATGCCGAGGACCAGACTAGCTATTGTGACTTGTGGTGTGAACCTAGTGACAAATCAGCAATTATATTTTAATCATTGCAGACATAAAGTGAGATAAAATATGAGAGCGGAGGGAGGGTATTAAATCTAGGAAAACAAAGGCCCAAGAGTGGTTGCAGTTGGGGGCGGGGGGGTGGAGGGGGTGGTTCTCTTTTCTGATACTTACGTCCATCAGACCAAGGCCTTAAAAATCAGGCGAGTTGCAGAAGAACACATGGGTGTGCGGTCACTGGAAATCTATTCACAAGCCAGAACACTACTAAAGTGTGCAAAGGCTATGCTGGGTAGGTTCTATAACCCGGGGTATTAACACCTTCGAGTCTCAAGACGAGCCACGGTGCTCGTGTGCTCATGACGAGCTGAGCTAGTCATGACCGTTAGAACGCTCGCATGCTGGGCAAATTCCCCTGCTGTGTGAGTGTTCTAAAGAAACGGGTGTGGTCATGACGAGCTTAGCTCGTCATGAGCCCAAGACCACCGTGGCTCTTGAGCAGGTGGGCGCTGTTCGCGCCCCCCGTCCCCCAGTACAGCAGGGGAATTTGCCCAGCTGTGAAGGGGTTAATGGAGCCAGATTGATGTTTGACCCAAAAGCAACTGGGCAGGTGCTCGATAACTTGATTGACCCCTTGAAGCACCAAAGAAAGCCTGATTGTAGAGCATCAGACTGAGACAGCGAGAACTCGCTCCTACTGGTAGGAAAGGAATAGAATAATATAGAACAGAAAGGTAAGTGAAACTTCTTGAAAAGTCATCAGATAAATTAGGGTCCTTAGCTTTATCAAAAATAAAATGACTGTTAAGGAAAACTTATTACATAGTGCAACTGTTGTCTTCCTGGAAACTTTTTCTCTGCTTTTCCATTGATAACCACCCTCTCCTCAAAGGCCAGGGTCCCTTTAAAAAAAAAAAAAAAATCGCAGTGCTCCAGTTTTTATGCCCCCGAATTAAAATGATGATTCTCCCTCACCCAATCATGCACTTGGTTATCTCTAAAAGACAATGTCTCCTCTGTGTCAGTTGTTTCTCAGCCTGCGTCCCATCATCCTGATGCTGTGGCCTCCCTCGAGGTCCTTCCCTCTTCAGTCACCGCAGTCAAAGAAAAAACTCAGACCAGTGTTCCTGAATAGGCAGTAACTACTGCTCACTCCCGATGTGGGGCGGAATACCATGTGGTGCACCGCCAGTGGAGCACAGTGTCAATGTTCAGCCTGCCTGGGCAGGAGTCATAACAATCACTGGTAAAGCCAATAGCTCTCGCGTGTGCACGAGCTGTTGGGTTTGCCAATGGGTTTTAGACAGCTTGTACCCCAGTGTGGCTGCTGTTCAGCTTGGCTAAAAGTTAGGGCAAAGAGGAGAGAGTCGTAGAGTGGGGTGTCGTAGAGTGGGGTGTAGTGGGGTGTCGTAGAGTGGGGTGTCGTAGAGTGGGGTGTCGTAGAGTGGGGTGTCGTAGAGTGGGGTGTCGTAGAGTGGGGTGTCGTAGAGTGGGGTGTCGTAGAGTGGGGTGTCGTAGAGTGGGGTGTCGTAGAGTGGGGTGTCGTAGAGTGGGGTGTCGAAGAGTGGGGTGTCGAAGAGTGGGGTGTCGAAGAGTGGGGTGTCGTAGAGTGAAGTAGACTGGAATGGAGTAGAGTGTTGTAGAGTGGTGTAGTGTTCTCGAGTGGAGTGGTGTAGAGTGTTTGTCTGGATAAAACTGCCTGACATTTGACTTCTATCAAAGCACAGCAGATATGAGCAGCTAAAACCAATATTTGACAGCATATGTATGGCTCATTTGAGCTCCAGCGTGGTTATTTTGGGGGTGTTGCAGAACCCTCCTTCCCCCGCACCCCTACTACCAACGTGTATGTTCTTTGTATTTGTATTGTTGACAGTAGGTCATCCACAACAGACTGGTAAGGCTGACAGTAGGCGAGGTCTAAAAACTCCCTGCTTTCCCTTTCCTAAACAGGAGCACGTTGGAAAGGACGACAGAGGCTCCGTTTGACAGAACAGCTGCCATGCAGATGTGCGCTCATACGTAGTACCTAGCCCTAGACCCCAGGCACCCTACACTGGAGCTGCTAGCGGATGGGGACGGGCTAACAATTGTAGGTAGCAACGAGTTTTGCATAGCTGTGAATCTACATCAGTATACTGCGTTTTTCATCGCTTTCTGCTGCCAGGGCCTCCAGGCGCACGTGCTGTGTGGGGCGAGTGTGACGCACGAGGTTAACTCACCGAGGGAACTCTTGCCTCTGAGAACAACAAGTCTGAAAGACTTTAATTTAATTCTTTTATCTTTCTTTAATAGCTCAGAAGAGCTCTTTGTTTTGGTGTGTTATAAATTGATTTCTTGCTTTTTAATTTACTATGTTATCGTGCTGTGGAGCTCGGCGGACGCAGCTTGCCCATGATCTGTACATTGTATGAAACGCAGGGAGGCGTCATTTATTCATTTCCATCGTCAGTTAATGGAAATCTGTTAACTGGACCACACGTGGGATCAAAGCAGTGCTGTTTGATGGTCTCTTTAGCCAGCGTATCACCGGCCATCTTTGCGTCATTTCCTGCCAGAGGAGGAACATGAGCGCCATAGTCTTTTCACCTCTTCCATGCTTGCATAATCCGGGCTCTTTCTTAGCTCTCGCTGTACAGAGTGCAGTTGCTTATTTAAAGTAAATGTCTCCCAGGTCAAAGTCTCTTCTCCCAAGTACCTTTTCAAAACCAGCTCCGTTTTTTCTCGGTTTCTCAACGTTTTCATTTGTAATGTCTATAATTATATTTTACTTACATTTGTTTTTCAATATTGCTGCTCTATTTTTCCCTCATGTATCTAGTTTTTCTTTTATTGTTTGCTTGTTTATTCCCTTGCATTTCTAAAGGGGGAATGCTCCATATGCACACCGTCCACCCCATCTTCAGAACTCCATTCTTGATTTCCAAAAGTTACCTCTGCCCTGCCTCGTTTGTGTGCTTACTACTTGTTCAACCTGCTCTGCTTGTAGGTCGAGCCTAGCGCAGCACGCATGCGCTGCTCTAGGATAAAACGACCTCTTGGAATCGCTCTGGACTTCCGGCCTATGGCTTGCGGTTACGAGCAGCGTTGCGCGATCGTGCGCGTGCCCCACTCGACTCCCGGGACGCTGCAGCTGCATTCGCGGCTGCGCTTGTCTAATTAGCTTCAGCTTTCACTTTCGTGCTTTCTTGTTATTGTTTGTTCTTCTCCACTGGGACATGACCTGTCCCCTAAAACTGCATCCTTTCTGGAGGTGTGTCCTTCTCTTTCCCACCCTGACACAGACATGCACAGATGCGCTTGTTTCTAAGATCTGGTTGTCACAATTTAAAACCACCATCATGAGACAAGCTTGAGAGTGGGGTACTCAAGATGGCCGCAGTTGTCACTAATACAAATCCTGGCAGGACCTGCTCAGTCTTTCAGCCTCCTAATGCGGAGAGACACGGTACATTTAAAATGGAAACTAGTTGTAACACCAGTTACTTGCAGCAACTATAAACAGCATCACCTGTGCCTATGGCACTGTATAAACATACTTGGTAACACACCGCTGACCGGGAGTGTCTTTGGAATACGTTTACATGCCTCATTCTATTTCCGCCGCATGTTGGCAGGCGTGAAGCACACCGCTGAAGGGTGCTGATAAAGTACAGTATTTAAAGTGGCACGTGCCAGCGGCCTGGGGATATATTGGCAATAAAGGTTTACGAAACGGAGATGTCGGGGGAGGGTGAGTAATGACTTGTTGGTGTTTCCCAGAATGGGGCCATCGGCAGAACTGCTATAACGTGGTGCTTTGTTTCTTGCACACACAGTTATAAAAGAGCCACGTGGTGTTCTGCACCCAAAGGAGGGTTCGACATTTATTTCATGATGAAATATAATAAAAGGAAGTGCTTTTGCTTGTGAATCAATATCTTTGCAATGGACAGAGGTGAGTGGAAGTTAATTCCCATAGGGTGAAACAAGATAAGCAGCAGTGGAACAGGCCATTCACACGCGTCACCGAGGTGTCTGTTAGTAACCGCCATTTAAGTGATCAGAACAGAGCATGCATGTGCACATGGAAGGCACATGCTAATTCTGCAGTGATGTCACTTAGTGTGAGCACGCTTAATCAGAACAGAGCAGCCTGTACTGAGCTCGCACTGTACAGCACCTAGAGGCTGCCTATTATAGGGACGCTGGTCCCAGAATACTAAAGGGCTCGATTCTAAAAACAAACAAGCATTGGCATAGCTAATAGGTCTAGCCTTTGGGACCTTATAAGTATTTAATTATGCTGCACAATATCTTTGGTGCAACATCAACTGTTGCATGGCTAAACACTTATAATGTCCTAAAGGTGAGACATATTGGCTATGCCAATGCTAGTTTAGTTTTTTTAAGGCTATCGCCAGACTATTGTTTTTGCGCTAAATTATCCATAATATACATGCCTCGATGGGGCTTGTGATCATAGGGCTTCATCCATTGGTCTATGAAATTGTCACTCACATTTTGCTTACGCCCACCACAGCATGGGGAAATAAGTCAGCCTACTTTATCCATTGGTTCCCTTCACTTTGAGTGACTGCACAAAGTCTGAGAATATAATCCACACCCATTTAAAAGTAGCTTTTTTCTTTTCAGTTGTTAATTCATTTCACCATATACTTTTTATGTTTTCTTTAAATAATAATTATAAAATACCAGCTGTTTTTTACCTGCATTTTGAACATTTGTTATAAAGTGTTTGTGAAGGTGTAACATTGGAGCTGCCTACCGTTTGAGTAATTAGTTAGATGGTGAGGTAATCTTCTTAAATAATGCAATTAAAATGCATAACACAACTGAAAAGCTTGTTGTTTAAAAAAATCATTAGTAAAAACAACTGCATCAGCAAATGTTTTTTAAATGTAAATCTGTTGCAAGCATAAGGCACCCACTATTGGTTAATGACATATTCCTTTTTATGCTTGCAATACAAAATAAAAAAAATACCCATCATACTTCCTTGCTTATGCTAGACCTTTTTCTCTATTTCTCAGCATGGCTATTGTCAGTTGTATGTATGCTGAGGCTTTTTTCAGTGTCTAGTGCAGTGGACCATAGACAATAAAGACAGACTTAACACACAACTCCTGTATATCTAATGAAGCTAGATACTATGCAAAGACTTTCAGAGCTTTTTTCCCCCCAATATGTTTGTTTAATTTCAGTAATTTTTTTAACATCACCAGTTTAAACCCACATTACTAACCATCCTCCAGCTGTCAGCCACTTGCCTGTGCCCAAACTTTGTTCACATCTCTACGCCTTTTCTGAACTTTCAGATGGACCCCCTTTTCATTCCTGCACATTGTGACGCTCGTAAAAGCGCTCATGTTATGACTTGACTACAGTGATGGCATTTGTCTCAGCCTTCTATTATACCCCATCCAAAGGCTTAAATAAATTCAACACAAGTGCACGTAGAAGACGACACAATGGAAGAACATCGGGTGAAGGTCTATTTCACCACTCACTCTAATGATCCTCTCCGTCTCTTTATCTGTTTTACCTTTTTAGCGCTTTAAGCTCTCTAGAGTAACTAAGAAGACACACACACAGCTTTACAAAACTCATAAATAAATAATAAACACAAGTGGCCCGCCTCCTGCCGGCCAGTTGTCAATATTACCCTAATTGACAGGCCAGATGCTGGGACAAGGAGAGGCCGATCCCGGCACAAGGAGAGCGGGCCTTTCCTTGTCCCAGGATCACCCTCTCCTTGTCCCAGGATCATCCTCTCGTTGTCCCAGGGTCACCCTCTCCTTGTCCCAGGATCACCCTCTTCTTGTCCCAGGATCACCCTCTCCTTGTCCCAGGATCACCCTCTCCTTGTCCCAGGATTACCCTCTCCTTGTCCCCGGATCGGCCTCTCTTTGTCCCAGGATCGTACTCTCCTTGTCCCAGGATCACCCTCTCCTTGTCCCAGGATCACCCTCTCCTTGTCCCAGGATCGGCCTCTCCTTGTCCCCGGATCGGCCTCTCCTTGTCCCCGGATCGGCCTCTCCTTGTCCCCGGATCGGCCTCTCCTTGTCCCCGGATCGGCCTCTCCTTGTCCCCGGATCGGCCTCTCCTTGTCCCCGGATCGGCCTCTCCTTGACAATGATCGGCCTCTCCTTGTCCCAGGATCACCCTCTCCTTATCCCAGGATCGGAGAAGCAATCATGCACGTTTCTCATCCACGCCTTAACCAACAGTAGTTTGAGATCAGGGTTTACTGAGTGTGGCCCTTCAAAGGGGCTTGTGTTTTTGTTGACTATGGAAACAATTTTGTTATGAGGAAGAAATCACAGGCCTTGGGCTCTCACTCATCCTCACCTTGGCACCTCAGGTCCTAGTTGAAGAGCACCAACCAAGGATACCGGGCTTTGCATTGGAGGAACACGAAATAAACCTGGAGCACACCATTGTTCAGACAAAGTTAAATGCGGGTTGAGCGCTAATGCATGAGGCAAGTTTGGCCTTGGAGGAGTTGTGCTCAGTGGTCCACTAGCCCAGTAGTTCATTGATTTTTTTTCTCTTCTCTAGTTTTCCAAAGACATCCTCGTGAAGATCTATTCAGCTTATATCGACAATTTCCTCAATGCCAAAGATGCTGTAAGAATCGCCAGAGAAGCAAGACCTGCCTTTTTGAAGTTCCTGGAGGTATGTGTAATACATCATTGGGGGGAAGGGGTGATCCAATCAAGCTTCTAAAGTACACTGCAATTTAAGAAAAAATAAAGCGATCTGAACATTCCTTTTCCAGAAAGTGTCCTGTTTTTGGGGAATCCACCTTGTTCCTGCCTCTCCTCCCGGTCTGCTTTTTAAGTTCAGTTGGCTGATGTGCTGTTCCCCTGTTTACAGATTATTGCTAGATGTCCAGAGAAGCAATAACCTTATCTCCAAAGGGTTTACTTTCAAAGGTTGTCATTAGAGTCACCGGCCTAAGTAGCTCCCTAAGACTCCCCCTTGCTTGCCTAATCCTCGCAAATGACTCATACCTGGATTGATCCCACGTGGTCAGCTAAAATAGCTTTCAGAAATATTTTAAAATCTGTTTTCTAGTTTTTTTAAATCATGGGGTACTAATCTGTGACATTTCTGTGGTCATGAAATCTAGGCTTGAACTCACAAAACGTTTAGTAGTGGCCTGCGGTGGGGATCCCAAATGGTTGCCCAGATCTCCTTATAATATTTACACAAACAATTGTGCATGATTCGCAACACCAGCAATGTAACAAACTTCATGTGTATGTCGATGATTTACAGTTACAGCTTGATAGACTCTCCCTTGGTTAACACCTAGTTTTGCTTGGTAGTTACAATCGCCTTTTGAGTTGTCATTGTATTCTCAGCAGTATCTTTAAGTTTCAGGGTTGCCTTCATTGTGGTTCTGAACCTTTCTCTCACACACCTACTTAGGACACACCACACATACCGAAAGACCGCAACACACTCACAGGAGACCCCTGGTCACATCTGCATTTGTGTGCTTGAGGTACTTGCGTAGTTCAGAGGGGTTTCTGTTTTCCCCAGGATTGGTTGGTGCAGAGTAAAGGTGCAGTGAGTGCAGGTATTACACCAAGATGATGGGTCTTGCTTTTGGTGGCAGGCAAATAGCTTGTCCTCTGTCTGTTTTTTAAAGTCCTCTGTTTATTGTAAAACCTTCAGCGCCAGGAATCATCTGTTGGTGTAGAACAGTCAGTGGTGAAGGCCTAAACTTCCTACTGCACGAGGAACTCAAGGGCTGTGATAAGGAAGCTTTGGACTCTGATGAATAAGAATTACCAGTAGGTCGTCACATCGTTACCACCTCTCCGGCCTTCATCTTTACAAATCTTACACTGTGGATTTACCAAGCAGTAATCCAGCAGGCCTGAAGAGAAAAACACAAACACACTTACACACTTACTCTCTCTCTCTCTCATACACTCTATCACATACACTCACACACACTCTCACCCACACTTTCACTCACTCACACTTTCACTCACTCACACTTTCACTCACTCACACATTCACTCACACACACCCTTTCACTCACACACCCTTTCACTCGCACATACTTTCACTCACACACACTTTCACACACACACTCACCCACACACAAACACACATACTCTCACCCACACTCACACAATCTCACACACACTTACAGTCTCTCTCTCTCACACACACACACACATACACACACTCACCCACATGCAAACACACACACTCTCACTCATACACTCACACACACACACACACACACACACACACACACACTCACACACACACTGTCACATACACACACTCTCATCCTGGTTATTAAAGTCACTGAACTAAATTCTCCTGATTCAGAAGCAAATTCTAACCCTTCCCAAGACCTGATGGTTTCGTACAAAAATGTGCAGGTTTTTGTAGTAGATGCATTGCATATCTTAACCCAGCATGCTGGTGTAGAAGCTCTCAAGCCCTGTGGGCGGTAGGGGGGTTCGTGTACCAGCTTCTGGGCAGCAGATTGGGTGGTCTTCACAATGGAAAATCCACCCCACGTGCTCCCAGTGAAGTCCGCATCTGTTCCTTGACAAAGATGAGATCAGGGTGATGGAACAATGATGTACACTTGAAACGAACAGAGACCTATGAATATCCAGACATTGCAACATTATTTTTTATGGAGAGGAAGGAATGGGACAGAAAGTGGAACTAGAGTATCCTGCTAGTTGGGAAATACATCTGAAAATGTAGGTTGAAGCACAGGTTGGGAAGCAGAGGATCTCTCCTAGAACAGTTTCGGGAAAGCTCAACCAACACTTCCAGGCTAATGTGAAGCAAACAAAAAACTTTTGTAAAAAAAAATAAATTGCCTATTTGAGCCCCGTGGTTCAACCGCTCCTGCAGATTGGCCCCTCAATAGGATGGGCAAATCACAGGCAATATCTGGCGGTTGCTCCACCTGATATCTATTGTTAAAATGTTTATGAAGTTGTGATGTCATTGTTTTTGTACCAAAATATCACCAGATCTTCCTAATGGCTAGGGTTCCATCCCACTTCCCCTCATTGGCGATCTCCAGGGTCACTGAGGGATTACAGTCTCTGAATTGTTGGTATGGACCTTTAAATGCGCTAGAATGACATGGGTCATGGGTGTACAGATGCTCTAAGTTCAGACACGTTTTTTTGCTCAAGCTTGGGCACCTGAAGAAGGAGGGACAGGGTCAATCCCTGGGGAGCACCAGTCTTCATAGGATTTTTAAATAATTCTGGATTAATTCGGTCCTTCAAGAACAACCTTTTTACCCACATAGCCACAGGCTGCAGTCTGACATGAACTTAATAATCTGTAAAAATCAGACTAGTTGTAGACTTTTCTGGCTACTAACACATGGATGCAAACAAATTTGTTGAAGTTAAAACATTGACAAGACCGAAGTTATTTTTGTGGACAGGGAAATTTCGAGAATCACTTTTAGGCCTGTCGAAGCGTGTTCTCGCTTTCAGAAAATATTGCCTTTGCCCCATGATTTGCGGCTTCTGCAAGGCAGTAAAAACACCACTGTTTCAACCTTTCCTACTTACATTCTAACAATGGCCTACACTAGCTGTCCTCCTCTTAAGTTGTGTCTTTTACTTCCTCATTTCCACATCCTCCATCTCGCCCGCTCCCTCCTTCTACATTCCCATTCTATAACCCTTTGTGCCCCTTCTCTCCCATTAGCTCCACCTTCATCATCATCCCTTTCTGCTCCACCTCCTTCTACTCTTCCCAGTATTGCTCCTTTCCATTCTTGTCGTCCTCGTTCCTCCCTTCACTTCCCTGCGTTCTCCTACGCTCCATTTTGTTCTCCCCATCTTCCTCCTCCATCATCTTCTCTTCCTCCTCCATCATCTTCTCTTCCTCCTCCATCATCTTCTCTTCCTCCTCCTTCATCTTGTCTTCCTCCATCATCTTGTCTTCCTCCTCCATCATCTTGTCTTCCTCCTCCATCATCTTGTCTTCCTCCATCATCTTGTCTTCCTCCTCCATCATCTTGTCTTCCTCCTCCATCATCTTGTCTTCCTCCTCCATCATCTTGTCTTCCTCCTCCATCATCTTGTCTTCCTCCTCCATCATCTTGTCTTCCTCCTCCATCATCTTGTCTTCCTCCTCCATCATCTTGTCTTCCTCCTCCATCATCTTTTCTTCCTCATCCATCCTCTTCTCTTCCTCCTCCATCCTCTTCTCTTCCTCCATCATCTTCTCTTCCTCCTCCATCATCTTCTCTTCCTCCTCCATCATCTTCTCTTCCTCCTCCACCCTCTTGTCTTCCTCCTCCACCCTCTTGTCTTCCTCCTCCACCCTCTTGTCTTCCTCCTCTCTTCCTCCTCCACCCTCTTCTCTTCCTCCTCCATCCTCCACCCTCTTCTCTTCCTCCTCCATCCTCTTCTCTTCCTCCTCCATCCTCTTCTCTTCCTCCTCCATCCTCTTCTCTTCCTCCTCCATCATCTTGTCTTCCTCCTCCATCCTCTTCTCTTCCTCCATCATCTTCTCTTCCTCCTCCATCATCTTCTCTTCCTCCTCCATCATCTTCTCTTCCTCCTCCTCCACCATCTTGTCTTCCTCCTCCACCCTCTTGTCTTTCTCCTCCACCCTCTTCTCTTCCTCCTCCACCCTCTTCTCTTCCTCCTCCATCCTCTTCTCTTCCTCCTCCATCCTCTTCTCTTCCTGCATCCACGCCTTCCCTTCCTCCTCCGAAGCTTACATCTCCTCTTGCCTCTTCGTCTCTTAATGCTGCTCTCAGGCCTACAAGGGGTGATCTTTTGGTCACTCTTCGGGTAAAACAAGTCTGTCCAAGTTTCCGGCATAGTAGCTTTGATATTTGTCCATTTCTCAGTAATGTAATCTGCACCCTTTTGTTAATTGTCATCTGTTTACTGATTTGCTGTCAATGGAACTGCGCAAAATGCCAGTTTTTTAAAAGTGGTATTGAGGCAATCTGCATGGTAATGGGGCCCTCCTTGTGAAATAATACTACAATAAACGTAATCTGTATCATTCTCGGGATAGTTAGTATGGGTGCTATAAATATCCTGTCACCCTGATGATGAGGACTCCCATCCAATTTAAAGTTTGGAAGTTTGGGTGTCATAGAATATGAGCAATTGATGAGCTGATATAAGTGAATATTAACACCCTGGTTTCCGTAACGGCGACCTAGGCGATCCAGAGCCTAACGCTTGAGCAGATACAAGCGGATTTGAGCTGCATCGCGTAAGACCTGCGTATAGTACAGAAATAGGCCGGTATAAGCCTCTCATTATTTAATTTAATTTTGCGTGTTTATATAGCGCTAGAATCACTCCCGGGGGAGTATCTCCGCGCTTCGACCGCTGTGAAACCCTTCCTGGCTTCCCTGAGAGATGGTCCCTTAATGGGTATCTCCAGGGTGAGACCAGGCATCCCCGGCGGTCTGGTGGGGCCGTTAGTGAAGATGAGGCAAGCTAATGCCCAGAGTTGCCGAGTGTGATCGCTGATCAGAGTGGGCACCGAGGCGAGAGAATTATCGAGTCCGCTGACCCTGGTCCAGAAACCTGCCGCGCCGGGAATCGAACCCTGGTCCCGGGCCGTCCTCTGCTCTCGGGTCTGCCGCCTCTAACCAGTGAGCCACACTACCTCACTGTCGAATTGTCGAATCAATTCTATTTTATCAATTGTGGAATGTTGACTTACCACCTTGCTGCCACTTGGCAATACTTGAAAGTCTTCAAAAGAGGGTTCCATCCACAGACCTCTCGTCCGGGAAGAGGGGTCCACAGCGGCAGATTGAGAGGTCTGTGATATTGGTGCTTCAGGTGATGCTTATGTAGTGTTTGACTGCATCTTGAAGGGGGTGGAAACCTTCAAGATCTGGGTTGGTGTCAGTTGAAGTCTTCCTTTTAAAGATTATTTCAGGCTACCCTTAACCCTACAAGCGTGCTTGGTTTTTCACTGTGGGTGTTGGTGTTGGATCCAGACCCAGTACTCCAATGACTCTACCTCCTTGCTATTTTCAGTCTCTGGGGTGGGGGACTGGTTGCGTTTACGAGTGTAGAGGGATAACATCTTTTGTTGAGTTATTTCTTCCTGCTCGGGTCCTATTTGATCCAGTTTGTTTTTTTTCCTCCCTGGTAGATGGTGGACTAGATTCACCGCTGGCATGACTTTTCGACAGTGTGTAGTTTCTGATTTTCCTTCTTTAGTGGTCAACCAAACAACAACTGGGGAAAAAGTAAGGCACTGGTTAGTATAATTAGTTGTATCTTCCGAGGGGAAACTCCTCCGCATCATAAAGTTATAGTTATTCTTTTTCTGAGCGGTGTGATGCAATGTGCAGACCAGATCCCAAATGTGTACCTTTTCTGCTGGTGAAGAGGTTCTTCTCGTATCCTGTAGGTAGAAGAAACACTTGGTGTGTCACTGTTTACCAGCATGACGATGTTTGTGACGCTAAGGTGCAAGTTGCTCTGCTTAGCCATTCATATATTTCCCATAGACGTTTGGTTACGTTGAGTTGTTATTGAGCATCGCTACCAAGCCTATATATAGTTGGGTGTCGCGTGCAACCATCTGGCACAGTATGTGAAGCTGCGTGAGTTAATACAGAGGTGGCGATGTTTGTCATTGGTGGGCTCTAGTTTGAAATGAAGTTTTGCCACTTTGCCTTACATCCTGCCCATTTTCCAGATTCTCCAGGAGTAATTCAGTTCCCTCGTGTCATGCGTCTGATAGGTTGAGAAGGATCTTGAGCTCAGGGCTGTTTCGAGCGATGGTAGCCTGATGTCGACCAAGGAGGGTTTTGTGCTTCTGCGTGGTTTGAATTCTGAACTCTGGTCATGCCGGAGGATGTTACCATTCACATGCTCTTCGAGCGGGCAGATGAGGATGCCTGCCATCAGCAGGTTTGGGAATAGTAGGTTGGGAACCTTGAAAGTAGTTTTGGGTCTGCGGTCAACCTCGTCAGAAACAGAGTTTCTTAATGAAAAGATCTCTGTGGCAATTAAAGAGCTAATTTATAGTATACCACATGAGCTAATCAAAGGGCCCGATAATTAACTAATACAAAGCGATGGCAAAAAAGAGGTGTGAAGATGCAAAGTGTCCAATTAATGAGGTGACGGAGTAGGATTCTGTTGAGCTGGCCAAAGCTACCCCGAAAGGTACCCATACCGGCTGGTGAGCAAGAAAGGAGGCTTGGTCCCCAAATAGTCATTCATAGCTATCATCTGTATCACAAATGCTGAAACACTTGCTACCAAATATTAACACAGCGATATCAAAGGTATGGGGCTTTCCCATAGAGACCCTCTCGGACGAATCTGTACTCCACTCATGGTCCCCTTCACGTAGGGGGAAACAACGCGGTCTCAACTAAAGTCTAATGTGAGGGGTGCATACCCAGAGTAGACAAAAGTCAGGTTCTTGGGCCTGTTCAGGCAAGGTGTACAAAAGGTACATTTTTGCTCCCTGAATAAACATGAGTATGTCATAATGACCATGTGGGTCACTGTAAACGAGATTATATTAGATTGTAGGCTATTGTGATATGTAGGACATGGCGCTGATTTTAGTTTCATTCCTTTCTTTCCAGCAATGCATGAGAGAACACAAGGAGAAGCAAGCCCTGTCCGATTTAATGATCAAGCCTGTTCAAAGAATCCCTCGCTATGAGCTGATTGTAAAGGTAGGTGCAGTAGAAACGCTTAACCTCATAGGAGCGTCGAACGTTCAGCGCCCAGTGCTGAACGTTCGAAGAACGAATGCTGGCCCGTCGGCCAACGGTCGTGCGCAGCACTGGCAAGGTAGTGCTCGCGACGACCGTTGGCCGACGGCAGCACTTAAGGGGTTAATATCAACTCATCATCTCTAAATATCTGTAATGACTAAGGTAAGGATGACGTTGACTGTCCCTTCAAACTGTCTGTTCCCAATGTCTAGCCTGAAACACTTCGAAAGACATTTTATTTAAATAAAATAGCATATTCTTTGTCATTACGAACCATTACGGCACTCTCTGGAAACAAAATTTAAACCACTTACAGTGAGAGATACATTTTCTTATGGAGAGTTTGTGAAATAGCTAACTTTTCTCTTATAGATGCTTTTGTCCCAATTCCTACAAACCTACATTGTCCCAGAAGTGTAAGCCATGGCGTAATCTAATTTAATATTTATATTTTTTAATTGCGCAGATTGGTAAAAGTAGTTTGCTTATCTAGTGAAAAACGTTATTTGATATGTTAGGGATTGCAGGAAGACACATTGATCTGTTGACATGATGCCCTTCCCCTTGCGTTTGTAAATGTTGTACATTACCAGTGCTTGTTTAGGGCATTTCTACCATTTATATGGCAGTGCAGCTTCTTTGTGCTTTGCTCTCCTGAGGCAGGCGGCTCTCACCTGTTCCCACTGCGGTTCTCTATAGGATACTGTGTGGTCTCCCATCTGCTCATGATTATTCATAGTCCGGACACACCCACTTATGAATAATTGTTACTAGGCAACTGGGCAGCTTTGTCCTGTGCATTCCACTACCTCACAGGCTAAGTACATTTTGGGTATAGCCTACCTGCTTGTTCTTGTAGACACGTGAAGCTCTGTGTCACAGAAATGTGATCGTGTTTTACAAAAACAAGGCAGCCCAATTAATGGTCAGGGCCCTTGAGAATTGAATGTTTTACAGGAACAACGGTCCCTAACAAGAAATCAACATTAGGAGGATTATTTATAGAGAAATGGTATGATGTATATATTTGTCTATCCAAATGGACATGATAGTTTAATATGAAGGATCGTCTACAATCAACAGAAAGGCGGCCCAATCGCCTAGTTACCTCCGAGTGTAAATTTAAGGAGGACCCTCTTCTTACTAAGCCAGGACTCTGACCTAGAATTGTGTGCAATGACTAAAACAGGCATGGTGCTCAGGCAACTATTTTGTAGTCCTGAAGATGACCCCATTAATGTGTTAAAGGGATCGAAACGTTGACTTTTAAGCACTCTAAACACAACTGTATACTTGTATTTGTATGTGCTAGAGCACATCAATGTATATCGTTTGTTGGCCCAATTGATTTAATTTTTGGCCATGCTCCATGTAAGGCCTGAGTTTTTTCCTTTCTATGTTGTACATGTCCCCACCTGTATGTTGCTCCTTTATTCCTTCATAGTAAACAATCATGTCCAGTTGGATAGCCAAATACAGATATCATTATATTTCTATAAATAATCCTCCTGACATTGATTTCTTGTTGGGGACCGTTGTTCCTGTAAAACAGAAATATGATCCGCACAGATATTTGCTTTCATCACTGAATTTATGCTAATGTCTGAAAAAAGATTCAATAATGGGTGTTTTGGCGATGCGCAGACATATAAGTGGAATAGGGCTGCTAACAGAGACTGCCCTAGGGAATACACTTCAAGATTGATTTTAGGATGGAGTCGGAGGCAGAGGGGCTCCCTGTAGAATAACAAAGACGATGATCATGGGTTGGATACGAAGTCCACTAGACAAGTTCTCTGCTCGGTGGCCTCCGCATACTGAAGAATCCACAGACCACACTGGTTTTAAGCTGTCCAGTGATGGATCATCAGTCAACAGATGAATAGAAGCAGAGAAAGAAACTTAGAGTTGGTGCTGAAATGAGGTCCATGGAATATTCTTGTCAACTGCCCCTGACCTAGGGAACAAAAATGGACACACTCTAGGAGTCTAAGTTGATGCATAAACCACTGACTCGGTCCATGATTGCCCTTGCTCCCTTTAGAGGTAGGTATTGCACTTGAGGATAACCTCAGGTTAGGTTATTCACTCTCTAGAGTAGGGATTGTCAAAAGTTGTGAACCAAATTTGTAAAATGAACTTTTGTGTGTTCTTGGCCAGTGTATTTGATTGATCACCGCTCCCAGTTTACAAAAGGGAGTACCCCTAGGTCACGAAGTTGAAAAAATAATTTTTTAGTTTCAATATAAAAGCACCGACAAAAATGAAGCTAAACCGTGATCATCCATAGTTAACCATGGTTTGCCACTGAACATGAAAACAGGGAAGTTGCCTATGTGATTGTGCTCCAGTAACCACCAGATCCACCTAAAATCAAGCCAGGATCTGAGAACAGCCAACTAGCCAGGTACTGCTAACTCCCGTCCAGGTCCAGGCAAGATACAGGACGTGCCTCAGTGCTGCAGTTTCCACCAGGGCATATACCGGTAATCTCACCATGGTCAGCGGTGCCATCTCTTAGCTTCCAGCTGTCCCAGCTCTTAGCTTCCAGCTGTCCCAGGTTACTGCACCAAACATACTTCGCATAGGTGGGATTTCCACCAGGCCGAAGCGCTGTAATCTCACCGTGGCCAGCGGTGTCAGCTATCATCTTCCAGCTGTTCCAGGTTACTGCACCAGACCTACTTTGCATAAGTGGGATTTCCACCAGGCCGTAGAGCGGTAATCTCACAGTGGCCAGTGGTGCCAGCTCTTATTTTACAGCTGTCCTGGGTTACTGCACCAGGCACCTTTGCATAAGTGGGATTTCCACCTGGGTGTATAGTGGTAATCTCACCATGGCCAGCGGTGCCAGCTCTTAGCTTCCAGCTGTGCCAGCTCCTTGCTGCCCTAGGTTACTTCACCAGGCATAATTTGCCAAAGTGGGATTTCCACCTGGGTGTATAGTGGTAATCTCACCATGGCCAGCGGTGCCAGCTCTTAGCTTCCAGCTGTGCCAGCTCTTAACTTCCAGCTGCCCTAGGTTACTACACCAGGCATAATTTGCCAAAGTGGGATTTCCACCTGGGTGTATAGTGGTAATCTCACCATGGCCAGCGGTGCCAGCTCTTAGCTTCCAGCTTCCCTAGGTTACTACACCAGGCATTATTTGCCAAAGTGGGTTTTCCACCAGGCCTTAGAGCGGTAATCTCATTGTGTCCAGTAGCACACCTGATCAGCTTCCAGCTGTCTGCACCACGCATATTTTGCATAAATGGGATTTCCACCAGGCTACAGAGCGGTAATCTCACCATGGCCAGCGGTGCCACCTCTCAACTTCCACTCTCCCAGGTTACTGCACCAGGCATACTTCACATAAGTAGGATTTCCGTCAGACCATTGAATGGTAATCTCAGCTGTGCCACCTTCCAGCTTTCCCAGGTCTCTGCAACAGGCATACTTAGCATAATTGGGATTTCCACCAGGGCGTAGAGTGGTAATCGCATGTTGGCCAGCAGTGATAGCTCTGTTTTCAGCTGCCCCAGGTTACTGCACCTGCCATACTTTGCATAAGTGAGGTTTCCACCAGGGCGTAGAGCGGTAATCTCACGATGGGCAGCGGAGCTAGCTCTCAGCTTCCAGCTGTCCATGGTTACTGCACCAGGCATGCTTCGCACGAGTGGGATTTCCACCAGGGCGCAGAGCGGCAATCTCACTGTGGCCAGCAAAGCTAGCTCTCCATTTTCAGCTGTCCCTGGTTATTGCATCAGGCATACTTCGCATAAATGGGATTTCCACCTGGGTGCAGAGCGGTAATCTCACGGTGGCCAGCGGTGTTAGCTCTCATCTGTCCCAGGTTATTGCATCAGGCATACATCGCATAAGTGGGGTTTCCACCAGGGCATAGAGCGGTAATCTCTCCGTGAGAAGCAGTGCTAGCTCTTAGTCTTCAGCTGCCCCAGGTTACTGCACCAGGCATACTTTGTTTAAGTGGGGTTTCCACAAGGGCGTATAGTGGTAGTCTCATCATGGGCAGCGGTGCTAGCTCAGCTGTCCCAGGTTACTGCACCAGTCATACTTCGCATAAATGTAGTTTCCATATGGTATAGAGTGGTAAACTCACTGTGGCCAGCAGGGATAGCTCTCAGTTTTCACCTGCCTCTGTCCCTGTACCAGGCATACTTCACATAAGTGGCATAGAATGGTAATTTCACGATGGGCAGCGGTGCTAGCTCTCGGCTTCCAGCTGTCCCTGTACCAGGCATACTTCGCATACTTTAAAGTGACTGAGTCGAGCACCCTGGCCAGATGGATGACGAGGAAATACTCATTTTTCACCCCTCGGTTTATTAGCAGCCGCATTTCTCTCTTTATTAAGCATTTTTGTCCGCGCCGCGCTGTAGCAGATCACTCAAGGCTGAGACACCGTTTCATAATCAAGAGGGTAAACACATTTTTTGCATTGTTTCCACCTGTGAGGCCGTCTTCATTTTCATCCTCCGAATCTGCTGCTAGCGCCTTTCAGGAAACACGAAAAGCAAAGGATAAAGCACTTTACAAAAATAATTTTATGAACCCAATGGAAGAAACCACTTTAGCAGAAAAGATTCAATCCATAGTCCGAGGTTATCATGAACATCGGCATTTTAGCCCCCTCTGGACAAATGTTGGACACCCCTGCTTCAGAAATATCCTGCTATAAAACTAGGGTTCCAGGTGGTTTTTCAAGTTAATTAATCAGGGTTGGTTAATCTTGTGGTGATTAATTTATAGCTCCGATTTTTTTTATCTGCAATTACCTCAAATTTTAAATTAAAATGCAAAGTAAGTATTTGTTTTTAATTTACCAGGGAGGATTCCTGCAGCCCTTTTCATTTAAGTGAGAGGGTGCCCCTGCATGAGCAGGACACCCCTGCAGCCTACTGAGTCCATTCTCCCGGGTTGTCAGTGAAGCAGCCATATACTATTTATCGGATCCTGCATACCCGGTGGCACGCCACTTTGCGGAATTCCATCGCAGTGATAGGAACAAATTACAGTACTTTGGTTTAGATCATGTTCCAGTAAATCCGCTTGGAGGTGATAGATTACGTAGTCTAAGGCGCCTGGAATCTAGGTACATCATTGACCTTTTCACAAAGTCCACCAGAGGAATGAATTGTGGGGAAGAACTAGGGATACATTTGGGAAAATGAATGTACGGATAAATTCAGGAATTTGAAACCAGTATCTGGGTAAAAATTCTTAGCAAAACTAAAAACGCTTTGTCTGTGGAAACTAGATCCTAACTATAACTACCTACTGGCGACCTGTGCTTGCTAAATGTCCACATTCCTGGGCAGCTGCTGTCTCTCCCTCAGTGCAATAATCTTGGTGAGTTTTCTTTGAGCATCTTCAAGAACGTGGCGACTGTTTCTCCTCTAGGTTTTCTATTCCAGCAGAACCATCTGCTTTGCACATGGAAGTCGGGCAGTACGATTTCTGTTCAGTTCTCAACTTTCTCCCCATGCACCTGCTGTTTCTGCTATTAACAGTTTGCACACTGTGAAATTTCTGTTCTGCTGCCAGCTCCTGAGAGCCTACCTTGTTTCAGATCAGTGTATCTATGGTCTCCCACCTTTAGATTGAAAATTTACTTATCCCAGCGCATATGCATAGCCAGGTCCGCACCCTGTGTGACTCCCATACTCAACTGCTTGCAGTGGGGACAGACTGACAAGTCACTGCGCTAATGGGCTGAAGTGCCCTCCGCGGGCTAGTTCCCACACTACAGAATAACTTTGGTATAGCATAACACTAGAAGAAACCAGAGAGCGCTGTGACACAGCCAAGTGGCAACTCTTGTTTACCTCAACGCCTATGGATGAAATCTTACTTTTTGTTTAAAGTTTTTTAGGCTGACCACTAACTAATAATTGCATATGTAATATTCTTACTTATTGGGGATGTCAGCCAGCCTTTTTTATCCGTTGGTCTGTTGTATCATTCCCATTTTTCTTCTGCCCGCTACAACATGGGGCAGTGGATTAGACCACTTCAGCCACTGGTTAACTTCCCTGTAAGCGACGGAATTCCACTCTCTCCAAAGTAGCACATCAGTCCACAAAGAAGTTCTATTTATGCTATAGGCTGATATGGCGCCATATGGCTTTTAGGAGCAAAAAATATTTTTGCTATTATGCAAAAAAAAAAAAAAATGTCTACATATTGGCAACTCCTCTAACAAAAATGTTGACAAAACAAATGACAAAACAAGCAATGCCAAAGCCAAAAGGCTGGAAGCCAATCCAAGACCTATTGACTTTTGACAGAGACTTGTAGATTCATAGAGAGGTCTTTTTACTGAGAAATGTGCCTGCAAATGTATTCAACTGCATTAGAGACCACTACTGTTTAAGTAGGAAGACTTGCTACTCCGGTATTACAAGTGATAACTCTAAAATGTTGTAAGAGTATGCTAGCCTAAGACATGTTAACCACTGACACCTGCAGGGCAACCAATGAGAGATTATAGGAAATGGGTTTTCCCACTGTTTTGATGTTCATGGGCCTGCCATGGTGATGCAGGTTTAATACAGGATCTCCCATGCATGGCCATGAGTTGACCTTCTGGTTTGTTTTCACTATGCATTTGACAATAATATATCAGTAGTGGGCAACAGTTGCATCTCCTGTCACCTTTTGTCAACAGCCTGAATTGAGAAGTTAACTGATAAATAACTATGTTGCGTTGACAACTGCCATGTTAGTGGCAGCCTGTTGACACAAAGCAGCGGTTGTTATGTAGTACAGATGGGTGATGGGATTTATTAGAATTGCAGTTTTTGTTTTGGGAATATGCAATTTTTTGCATTTTAGATTTTTGTGCAAAAGTGCCTCTAGAGAAAAATCTCAGCATCTCATGACGTGTCATGTCTCCAGAAGTGATATGCCGCTGTTCCATTCAACGCTTTGCTAGGACTCGTACTGGACCTGTCTGCTGGCCGTCTTTCCGGTGTTCTTTACTGGGGTTCCTGGAAAAAACCTGTAAAACCAAAGTTTCTGGTGTGTGAATACATTTTCAATCTGACTGCACATTGTGGCAGAAAATGATAGTGCCTTAAAACGTAAACTGAATTTCTCACTAATTTCCTTTGAGCACTGTGGGGGGGGGGGGGAGGGGTTCCCTCAACCATTCCTTTGATATCTGCTCTGTATAAGCACAGACACGCTTGGTTATCAGTCTTTTCCGTCCTACACCTTTCAAGAATCCTGATTTGTCAAAATGCTGAAAGGAAACTATGAAGTCAAAGAACCGACGGATGGAAATGACTGAATTAATCTGTATCTCTGTTAATAACTCCGGGTACATTCCATTCCGTTGATTTTAGTCCATCTGTGCCATTACGGAAGGAGATCAACCACATGCATTTCAGCCTTGGTCAGACTCCAATAGCAACAGTGCAGCCTGAACCCCTAGGCCATGTCCCAGATAACAATACATTATGGGTGTATTCAGGGTTGTCCTTTAGGGTTCCCGCAGGCATCAAAAACTAGACCAGTGGTTTCAACCCCTCGACTCCTCCGATTGTTATCTTTCATGTGATCCATATGACCCATCTCCTGGGCCAGTAGCACCTAGGGTAGCAGAGATACACCATCTTGTGGAGCACCAACACCATCATTCTCAGCACCTTCCTACCGACTCGCCCACATTCCAAGTAGGAACCTGAGCACCTCACGGGGCAAATTTTTATTTTATTTTAATTTTATTTTAGAGTTTTATATAGCGCAAACTTGACCCGAATCGGGTATCAGAGCGCTTTACATAGCACCAGTTGCATTACATAAGGATACATTCATTTTTGTTAGGCACCGGGAGATTAAGTGATTTGCCCAGAATCACAGGATGTTCAGCGTCAATGCCAAGACTCGAACCCAGTTCCCCAGATTCGATGTCGACCACCCTAGCCGTTCGGCCAACTCCTCTCCCTCAAATATATGTAAGTCCCAAAAAGTAGCTGCAGCTTCTGCCTGGAAGATGGCACATAATGGCTTCCTAGGACATGTGATGGAGGTAGACATGTAACTAAAGGCCTTGATAGGCATAGTTGAGAAGCCAGGCATGAACGACCGAAATGGAACCGAAGAGAAACCATAGCTCGAAAATGCAGATACGTGGCAGGCATACACAGCCACAAGGAGCCAATGGAAAAGAACGACTGAGAGTGATGGGAATAATTTGAAGATTGCTTATTGCTATCTTAACAGAGACAAACCCAGCGAGGAGAATCAATGTGGGTCGGGACAAGAAGATATGGGGAACTTATACTAACAACAACCTGAGAAGTTGCAGAAGAGATTGTAATGACTGAGAGCTTGAGGTTGAAAATATGACAGCCACAGATTTGAGTGACACAGGTACAGTTGCTTGTAGAAGAACTCATCCAGTGGTCCTAGATGACAGAGGATGATGGACTCAGTGGAGGAGATGAACCTTATAGGTTAAGATGGCATGCGCTAGACTTGTAAACGACACACAGATGATGGACGGAATGCAGAGCAAATCAAACATTCACCCCCAGTCAAGAGATCTGGCTTAAATCCATCGTTCATTAGCTTACCATGCCACCCCAGTTTAGACCCATCCATATGCAAATCAGTCTTGACCCTGTGCCTCATGTGAACAGTTCAGCCCGATCCGCGTAGCCAGGACATCCCTGGACCGAAAACAAGCATCCTGGGACCGGTTTCGGGGTTTCACCCCTCATCAGCCAGGTTAGCTTGAATCCAATGGCACAGTGAGCCTGGGACCCACTTCATAAAATTCCTAAATTCTCCGGTTGACTCTCTTGTTCCACAGTTATTTTACGGCCTGCATCTCAAGAGGTAACTTAGTAAGTGTATGGTTTTGTTTGGTCCTGAGTGACTTTCCAGTAAAGTGGTACTAAGTGCCTCCCTGTTTTGGTTTTACATGGACCATCTCCACCCACTCTCTCCTGAATGGTTCACTCAATAGTCTCACCTTTTTCCCTCTGATCTCCTCCTCAGGAAGTCTTTCCTTCAACTTTCTTCTTTTTTGCAGGCACATAAAACCGTTTTGCTTGGCTGCTGCTGTGATCTAGCTTGTTTTTTCGCCTGTTTGTCCTGCCACTCACTGTCTTCCTTCCTTGCATCTCAACATATTTCTAAATTGACTTTCCCATCAGCCACCTGTCTGGCTCCAGCTGTGCCTTCACGCACCATTTGACGCCCTGACCTTTGGCCCCGCCCCATCTCTAGTACCAAGGTGTTGCATTAATCTTGTCTGTCGCACAGGTATGCCCCACTGTGGCAGCCCCACTCCACATCTGTCCGTCCGTCCGTCCGTCAGGGACTTCCTCCTACAGGGGCCCCTTGATATATGTGCACACGGTGGTGTTACTGGAAAGCCTTCCAAAGGGCTAATGCAATGATTGGGCCCCAGGGCACGTGTCACAGATTCTTTGCAAAAAACTGAAACCAGGAGAAATCCATCTGCAACTTTTTTCCACTTGTGTAGTTGCGGCATGGAGCAGACGGGTTTTGCAACAGCGCTCGTCAGTCGTCACTGAAAGATGTTTACACCAGAGCACAAATGGAGAAAACGGACTGTGAAACTGTGTGCAACAAATACATCACTTATGCATCATTTAGCGTTAATTTTAACATAGAAGTTCGAGCCATTGAATTAAATTTTTTTTTTAAAATTTAGCAGTGCAAACTAATGTTACACTGAGATAGCTCAGTGCGTTGCACGCTTGATATGGAATCATGCAGTGTCAAGTCATAATACTTTTATTTGATTTTAGTAAAAATCATAAAAGGGTATACAAACCACCATAATACATTGTAAATAGAATTTTAGGATTTTTTGACAATGCTAGAAGTTCGTGCATAACGCAATCAGGTGCTTGAGCAGTCGACGAGTGGTAGTTTGAAAAGTATCTTATTGTGAAATAAAATATTCTAAAAATTTACAAACCGTAAAATGCAAGATGGCGGTGCCATTTGAAAATTGAGCGGGAAGTTCAGTTCTGGACTGCTCCAGTTAGTTCATTTGCTTTTTTTAAATCCAGTTCCTTTGCCAGAAGGTTATGGCATTGCAAGATAGTTGAATTGACGAGCCTCCGAGAATCATGCAGTGATTTAAAGCTCACAGACCCAGTTAGCCTTCCATCCTTTTGACTTTTGAGGTCGGTAAACAGAGTACATTAAAATGGGTTACAGAAGCACCCATTATTTTCAGCACTTAGAAAAAGAAGCGCCGTATAAAGCACTATATGTAAAACTGTTATTTTTGTTAGTTTAGAGTAAAAATGGAACAAACTGATTTTACTGTAAATGCTGGTCCATATTTCACATTTAGAAGCTAATGGGAATGTAGCTATTGTATTTTTTTTATTATGTAGATAGAAATATAGTGAAATCAGTTTTCTCCAAGTTTGTGGCCTGTTACAAAGGGCCTTTTCTCCCTCCCCTCCCACCGTTTCAGTCCAGTCTGCATCAGGAGCCACTGAGTCGGATTCTCGAGACGTCCAGAGTGTCCTCTCTGTGGTCATGACGCGCAATTTGGCCTCAACTTCGTCTGTTGTCGTCATAGCTGTGCTGCGTGCGCTCACGCCCGGTGCACTCCACAACTGGATAGCTGAAAACTTTCTGCTTCTCAACCCCAGCAAAATGCAGTTCTTCCTCTTTACCCCTCACAGAAATGCAAGCTGGGCCACCCTCTCAAGAAGGTTAAAATTGATGGGAACCGCCCTTTCAGTACTTCATTTCAAAAAAATTAAGTGCCAGGGCCTACAGCATGTCTCATGGGGCAACTGTAGTTGGTGCAACCCGCATGTCACCTTAAAGTCCAAGTTTTATATTTTTTTTAAGATAAATTAAACCATGAAATGCTCCACTAATGAGATTCATCAAAGACCCGTTTTGCGAGTCTTTAATAGCGATTCATAAGGAATTGTTATTACAGACTCACAAAACGGGATTCATGTAGGAATCGCAAAATAAATTGTGATTCCTACACATTCCTTATTTGCGATTAGCAAATTGCTAATCGCGAATAAGGAATAACTCCCCATTCATTCCTATGGGCCTAAAGGCCCATAGGAATGAATGGGGAGTTAATGCTTATTTGCGATTAGCAATTAGATAATCGCAAATAAGATAGCGATTTCAAGGGTGCCAGGGGTGTCGAAAGGACACCCTGTAGCACCCCTGAAATGCAAATTTACACAGGTGTTGCGCACACACATGTCCAAAGGACATGTGTGTGTGTAACATGCAAAAGAGAAAAATGCACTAAAGTGCTTTTTTCTATTTTTTCGCAATTTACCACGAAGTCAGACTTTGTGGTAAATAGCGACCAAATATTGTGAATTCGCAATTTAAAATTGGTTGATGAATTGCTTTTTAGCAATCTCTATTAGAGATTCCTTAAATCCAATTCCTCGCAAATATGCGATTTCGCAAATAGAGATTTTTGCATTTGGGATGATGAATCCCAAATGCAGAAATCGCACTCGCAAAGGGCCAGATTCTCAGAATCTGGCCCTTTGCGAGCGCAATTTTGTTTCATGAATCGGGCTGATAATTTTTAAATGAAACATGCAGCGCCGCCAGGTGGTGGACTCTTATTAGTAGGGGCCGGTGTTTGCAAATAAGCTCTGGTGCCGAGCACCGGAAAACACTGGCACAAATTAAGCACTGCACCCTGGATTCCTCCCTAACCTTCCTCCACACATTAGTAATGCAGAGAAAGCTGCATTTGTCTTCCTCGGCTCGCACAAAAAAATAAAACATCTAACGCAATTAAAAATTACATTGCAGCATAAATTCCAGACTTGATATTTGGTATCCATCCTAGCTGGGCTCCACACTCTTCTCTGGCCTTACTCCATCATCAGAGGTAAGAATTCAGCAGTCAGAACCCTTACCTTCTCAAACAATTTCAGCCATACCTCCCCCATTCTCGGAAAACTCCATTAGGTACCATTAAAAGCCAGGCCCACCTTCCAGCTATGGTGCATCACCTATAAGGGTACATATCTGAACCTAAAACGTAATTAAGCCCTGGATCAAGATAAGCAGGAGAGCAAGACTGGAGAGAGAAATCCTAAGTGAGGATAATCCCCTTGTCTCCTGCAGTACTGTGTCAAGTGCTTTATTTATTTCTGGATGAAGTTCTTCTTCCATATTTTGGTCTCGCAAGTTGGTGTCCGAAGCTGTGTGGCCTTCTTTCCACTTCTTATTTGTGCAAGTTCTCGTTTTCATCCTTCCTGAGCTCCGAGAGGTCCCACTGGGATTCGTCCTTCCATATGTAACTGTTTTATAATTTTTTTTTTTTTTTTTTTTTTTAGGACCTGCTGAAGCACACACCCGAGGACCACCCAGATCACCCCTGCCTGATGGATGCCCAGAGGAACATCAAGCAGCTCGCGGAGCGGATCAATAAAGGAATGAGGAGTGCGGAGGAAGCCGAGAGGGACACCAGGATCGTGCAGGAGGTGGAGGCGCACATCGAAGGAATGGAGGATGTAGGTGTCTTAATATCTCTACGTATGTGTAGTTGTTTAGTATATATCTCACCGACAGACATCGGAGCAATATAATACAAGTAGAGTAACTTTGCTAGGGTAGGGAAGAGCAGAAAGGGCTTCCTTTAAAACCAAGATTGCCAAATAACTCTGTCAATGTGGACTCCATGTTAATGTCCAATTCGTTTTTCGACAAATCATTGAAATCTAGAATTTAATGGAGACATCCAAACTACAATTCCCAGAGTGCATTTGGCCATTCCTGAGATTGGAACATTGTGTACCCGAAGATATGGAGTCCTCTAGTAACCTTATTTAAAGCGTATTGAGGGAGGAGAAAAATAAGTTGCCCCCGGAAGCCTAGATACAACACATTGCCCATTGAACAAATTCCTTTAGGTTAAAGCCAGTAGTGAAGACTAGAGCATTAACCCCGATTTCTCACGTTCACAAAAAAAGTGGTTTTGGGCTTACACCTGTTGTATTAGTTTCTATAAGCCATGTTGTATGCATTTGAGTGATGGCGTTAGAGTATGGTTGATGCTGCTCCTCTGGAATGGTAGGGTATAGTTCTGGAGAGCACGGTATCTTTCGTATTTGACGGCCCCTCCATTATCGCCGCGAAAGAGCTGTCTTGCGATGTTTTCTGACCCTGATTTGATTTCTGCCTCTCGTAAAACCACTAGGTATTCACTCCAGAGCCCTGGTCCTTGAGCTAGAGGTGAGTGAGTGCTTCTGTAGAATTTATCCCTAGTCAAGACTTGGCTCAAGTACCACCCTTGTGTATAGCATCTGTTTGGGGCCAAGACCGTTGTTTTCAGTGTCAGGCTACACCTAGTGTTGTTCCTTGTGCTCCAGCCTACACGGGTGGCAGTATCAAGGCTCCTTAGATCTAGAGAGGGGCATCTATAACTCCAGAACATTCTAGATGGCAATAAAAATTAGTAAACAAGCACCTATTCTGAGGTTTACAAAGGGGCTGGACCTTATTTATCTGCAAATGTTTTAACTTTTGTATGGAACTGTCTTTGAGCTGTGAAGCGACATGTTGATGGCAGCTCCTTACATGAATACACACATACATAAGTAGATTAACAGCATTTTCTACCCTAGAAAAAGGACGTGCCTTTTTGTTTAGAATTGTCCCCAGTACACAGTAACAGCATTTAGTGAGAATGAATGTCATTAAATACTTTGTCCTTGTGTCATACTGCTTGTACTGAAAGGTGCAGAGTATGTTTATACCCCGTAGTACTGACAGAGGTGTATTCACTTTGAGGATAATTGAAGTGCATCGTGCTGCTCCAGTCACTGATCAATCAAATGCATGGTCTCACAATGTGCCCTGTTCAGAAAGGGGATCTGTTCACTAATGTTTCTCCTGTGGGCTCAGAAGACTTGGGTTCTTGCTGTAATGTGTGATCTTAGGCTACTGAGATGTAAGGATTGTGGAACTCCGTATATCCCAGAAATCTCACATTTGCAAAATTGTGCCCCATTCTGAAGGAGCCGGCTACTGCCTATAAGCAAGTCGGTGTGACCCCTGAGGTGAAGCTGCAGACTTCCAGGCTTAGCCTGACACTACAACTCCACACATCCCCAAAATGTACTTAATGTACAGTTGCAAACATCCCATGCGTCAAGTCCATTGTCTTTGCTTTGTTGTCCTTGCCAGGCGTAGTTTAATATGTCAGTAGATTACAATAATAAGTAATCCATTCATTTTTTTTAAATCTGTTTTATTGGTTTTTGGAGAGATTGTACATGTTACAGATTGAGTATTTCACATGAAAACATGTTAGCACAGAAAGACACTTTACATATGTCATTCCAGTTGTTGGTAGACAGCCGACATGCATATAATATTACTTCGGCTTTACAATTTAACCTTGCAGTGGATAACCATGTCTAATAGACCTACCACGTGACCATGATAAGCAATCATTCTATTTGTTCGGCGGTTACATAAGTAATCCATTCATGCTAGTCATGAACATATGTGTAAGATCTTTGACCCAGATAGAGCTCCTTGTCCTGAGTTCATATGGCCATCCCTGTCTCAGACCCCTGTATAGACCAGTGGAGCATTCACTAGACCGTAAATGTTGTAGGCTGAAATCTTGAGTTCGCACTTAAGGGCCTTCAGTTGTGCCTGATGCAGTCCTTGCCTCACTGTTAGGTTATTTTAAGGCCACTGATGTCTTCCAAAGAAACAAAAGCCTCTCCAGGATAGAAGACGAGCATGTAACGGCTGCTTGACGTGCCTCGTGGACATGCTCGGCCAACCCGTACGTCTGGTTCCCTGATGTATAATTTTATTTCTACAGGTTATTACTACAGACAGAAATGTTAATGCTGCAATCACAACCATATTCCTTCTGCTCCCAGCTGCCATGCACGCTTCTGCTATCTCCAGACAAAAGCACAGTTGAATATTGCCAATCGACCACTTACTGTTTTCTCTTCCCACAGCTCCAAGCACCTCTACGCAGGTTCCTGCGCCAGGAAATGGTGGTTGAAGTGGTAAGAGCTCCTTCCCTTGGCGAATGCTTGTTGGTACTTTGGTGTAATAGGGCACTTCTCGGTCAAACAAGGAAATCCATGTGCTTCCAGTAAGGAGCTAGGGTTTGCTTCCTTTATTGAACTAACTTCCTAACATACCTCTCTGGTGAAGAAGTCTTGTGCTTATTAAAGGGCGGAACTCCCAGTGTCACTAAGCCTATGATATGTTAGCACCAAGGTTAGAAAATACTGATGTATTTAACCCACTTCATACAAGGTTGTTACAGACCATTCACAGTTCCATGTAACTCGTCTACTACAGATTTTTTTATTTGCATTCCTATATTTGTAGTCCAGAATGTTTTCCCCCCAAACAACTTTTTTTGCAAGAGAACTGGTCGCTTCTTCCCTCCCCGCCTTCCTTCCCACCCCGATCTCTCTTTCGCGCCTCCACAGAATTTCCTACAGCACAATGGTGATGTGATATGGATATAAACATTACTTTTTAAACCGTCCCAGTTCGGCGACAAAGAAGTCTCTGGTGTAGCAAGCTTTGAATGTGGCTCGAAGTAATGTATCCCTGCGTTTCATCATAGTCTAACTCAGGGGCGGCTCTTCCGTAATGGCGAAGGAGAGTCGGGCCATAGCTCGGTCATTCACAGAAAAATTAAATGAGAATAAAACAATGATATTATTTAATTTTTTTGTGACTAGCTTTGGCCTAGGCATGCGTATGTAGGGCAGGGCCCGGGCCATGACCGGGAGGAATGGTGGGCACTTGTAAGTGCGCATGTCAGTTGGCCAGCCATCTTAGGCCGGCCAAACAGGCAGGAACACTTCTATTTCTCCAAACCAGCTGTGTTGCACAGCTGGGTTGGAGAAAAGCCACAGGCTCCCAGTCACTGTCTGAGCGGCAGACCAGGTCACTTAGACCAATCCTGGTGCTGCTATCATAGCATGAGAGCAGAGCCGGTATTGGGTGGCGAGCCTGTGCTTTCCCATTGACTGCAGGTCTCAAGATTAAATCCCAGCAAGGCCAGCTCGACCTTTCATCCTTCAGAGGTTGGAGAACATTTACAATGAGCAATAGTAACACCTGTTATTTACAATGCTTAGAAATGTCATAAGTGTGGCATATAGCATTATATTTTGAAAAATACGATTGGAAGAAGGAGGGCTCCACAACAGATGGTTTGAGAGGGCTATGGGATGCAGGAGTTTAGAGTAAGTAGCCAACCGGTGGGAGGAATTGTGTAAGACGCAAGGGGTGGTGCTTTTTCAAGGAGTGCCTCAAGATGTTTGTTCTCTGAAAGATTGTGGTCTCTGGTGAGCAGCACTGACTGGACTCCTCTTCTATTGAACTTCACTAGAGCTAAGGAGGAGTTTGATACCAAGTTTGGCAGCTGGTTGAAGTGGATGATTCACTTAGTTTCCAGAAGATCTTGTGAGCTTCTCCAGGGAGCAAGTGACGAGCCATCAGGCCTACGGGTAATTGGTCAAAGGGGAGGGCTCTGGTGAGAAGACTAGCTGCAGTGTAGAGACTGGAGTACCAGGACGGCCCTGCTGGAGTTGTGTCTAGGGAGGATGCCGGCATATGCTACATAGATGCTGTTGGGGAGGGAATTATACCTTTTTCCTTCTTCATGTTGGAATTGATGGAGCCTGATCAGCAGCTGATTGGTGTGATCGAAGGGGTGAAACAAAAGGTTTGCCAGACATGGATTTCGATTCACGAAAATTCCAGGAGTAGCAGAAGTGACATCAGACACTTTGGCACACCCTTTATGACATCACAGGAACTCATCTCATGGCTCTCAACATTGCTTAACTTTCCAAGAAGTGATATCAATGAATTTGAAAGGCCTACAAAAAAATCAAGCTACCATATTAGAAAAGAGACTAAATTAGATAACGCTATTCAGTTTTCACCCATATATAAAGCAGAATGCTGCATTGTATGCCCGAGATACAACAGTGATCAGCACAGGGGCATGCCATCATAGACGCAACCATATAATGCTCAAGTACAATCATCATATTTCCAGACTGTAGGAAAGTGCCGCTTTTGACAAGGTTACCCCCCACTTTTTGCCTGGTATCTGATGCATCTTTGACTGAAAGTGTACTGGGTTCGTGCTGACCATGTCCCAAGTACTAGTGTTCTTTCCCTAAACTATAACATTGTTCCACAATTGGAACAACTTTAGACTCCATGTAGGTCCCTTGTAAATGGTACCCCTGGTACCTAGGGCTTTGGGACTAAAGAGGGTCCTTAAGGGCTGCAGCATGAACCTTACAAAAACCGGACTCGGTACTACAAGGGAGCACTTCGACTTTGACATGGATGGATGGCCGCTACTTTGGCCCGTTGGTTATCAGTCTTTACACTTGGGGTTAATAGGGCCCAGTGATTCGACCTCAAGGCAAATACGGAGCCCTGACGAAGTTCTATTCGGAACGAAACGCGTTGGCTGAGGACTGAATTTTAAACTGATATAAAAATAAAGGATATATTTGGATATACTTGAAGCGTTGTGACTTCATTCTGGTGCACCGTCCTTCTCCTCATGAACTTATTTATCTGGTCCTCAGTGGAGTGAAAGTGAGGCGACGTGTTTGCACGGACAATTACATTATCTACTTACTTTGAAACTGAGGTGCTGAACCATGGTCAGCTGCATTGTATTCCTTTAACTGAGCATGAATAGGGCCACCCTAAGGGACCCCTCACCAAGCTCACGTAAACCGCCATTGCAGCCTGCGTGTCTTGGTGCAGAGAAAAATGAAGAATCGACATGGCACACATCCCTGGGTGCCATGCCTGGAAGCACAATGTGTGGTATAGGTAAGTGACCCCTACAGCAGACCTCGCAGCCCTAAGGCAGCATGTACTATACCCATTTCTGGGCATATCTGCATGAGCATTGTGCGTCCCCGTGATATCCAAGTTCACTCCTGGATATCACAAGTGCACTGGGAAGCCATAATGAGTACATGGCCTGGACACTCATGATTCTGAATACCCCAAACACATGATGGGTTCACTGTACCCCCAGATGATTGGTACCAAATATCTCATCTTATTAAACCCACACTGATGCCAGTGTTGGAGTTATTAATAAATGCACCCAGAGGGCACCTTGGAAGTGCCCCCTGAAAACCTACCGAACACTAGTGTGTAGTGTGCAGCAAGACAGGCAGGAAAATTAGTAAGACTACACCGAACCAGCACCACTACTAATGTGGACTAGATGGTGTGCACACCACCATTTCAGATTCCTCCATCTTGTTTTGGACAGAATTAGCCTTCTAGGGGCAGGGTTAGGCCCATTTCCTGAAGGAAGTGGCCATATAGAGTGTAAACACCCTAAAGGTAGGTAGCACATTGGCTAATACCTGTCACTCCCCTTAACGCCCCTAAATAAAGCATTTAGGTGGCCCCCTGAACTCAAAAACACAGATTGGACAGATCAAGGGAAGAAGAATGAAGAAGAGTCAAACCTTGCGAGAACTGCAGAAGCACTGCAAACTTGTGACGTGAAACCCTGCCTGCTCGCAACTCTCTTGACAGTCGCAATGGAGTGACTCGTCCTGCAAATTGAAGACCTACCACAGTCTCGGGTAGTCTGCCAGCACTTCGAAAATAGCCTACAGTCTACCTTGGAGCAGAGGAGCTACTACCCTTAGACAACAGGCACAGACCAGCAGAGTCCGGTTCACTGACTTGCAGCTCCCCAGGTTGGCTAACGCCGCAGACAACCAGGAGAAGGTATTCGTGCTGTGGAAGGTCAGATCTGTCTCCCCACCGAGTGTGAAGACACCAGGACCAACCAGAGCCGTGCAGCACCAACCCACGGGGTACCAGACCAAATGCACCAAACACTGACAGTGAGAGTCCAGTCCGGATTCTCGCTGAACCATGACAGAGCATCCGTCGAGGGATGTCCACATCACTGAGACCTACTTTGTGAGTGGCCCAGCTGTCCTGATTTTGCCCCTGCCAGCTGTTGGTCCTTAACACAAAGGAGCACCTTTGCATACCATACCAGCCGACCTAGCCACTCTGCACCTGAGCTGCCTGGCCTGGGTACCAAAGAATCAGCTGGGCCCCCCTGCTCCAAGACCCCTTGCGACCCAACTCCCTTTTGAGAGCTTCCGCACTTGTCCCCAAGTCGTCCTGTGCAGCTGTTTCCAGGTGGCCCCCTTCTCAGTAGCACACAGCTACCAATGTCACCAGCACCTTGCTGCCAGCTAAACTTGGGCCGTTCTTGAAGAACGGCTGGTAGTACTTTAGAACTTTGCTCACCACAACTCTAAACCCAGAAGGTGAACCTGCCCTGAAACTGACTGTAATTATTGGAATGCATATATGACTGTGCCTTCCATATGACTGCATTGTGCGTAAAGGCGCACACCTAGAAATAATTACTTACCTGTAACAATTGCTAATAAAAACAGTGCTTACTTTTTTTTTGTATGTAAATTTCCTTATTCGTTGTTTAAATAAATCACATTAATACAGTACATGATCGAACAACACAATGCAGAATAACTTCAGAAAATTGCAAGTCATCATCAGTCAGCAGTCTTCAGGGTACATCTCTCACCAGGCGTACCTGCCGGCGCATTTCCATTTCTACTGTGGGTGACACACATATATCTCCCCTATGTCTGTTCCAATGGGACCACTTCCTATCCCATTTCTTAGGGCACCCAACAGTGCTTACTTTTGAACGAAGTTCTTGGCTTTACAAAATATATAAATAGAAGTGTTATTTTTCTAATCTGGTCTTGGATGTACTTTTTGAGTGTGTGTCATTTATCGCCTCTATGAGTACAGCAAATGCTTAGCACTATCCTCTGACAAGCGTACACTATTATCTTCTTCAGCCTCTGTAAACCAATTGGGGAGCCTCTGGACTCTCTGCGCAGGGTACTTCTTTTTAGTGCACTATATAGAGAGCCAGCTTTCTACACATACATAGTCTCAAATGCCCAGACATAAAATCTAATGTAAAGTCACATCAATATATATGGCAAGGCAAAGATGTTGTATCCTCAGACAGAACCTCCTTGCAAACACAAACTCTTTGTCCAGGTGTAGGCTCACATACCCTTGTAATGCCTCATAAATGCATGTGTAGACTCTTCTCTCGCTCAAAATAAGTCTGCACGCAGGCTGCATGTACCCACATGATGGATACTTTTATTATTATTAATAATAGTAATCCAAAGCCACAATGGAAATGCATGTTGAACAGTTATAAGTGTTTTCTGTATTAGTTTGTGTTTTCAGTGATTTTTTGGGACAAGTGTTGTTAAATATTTCTAGAAATGTTTTTGTTTTCAGGTACGAAGTGCTGTATAAAAATGCACTATTACATAATATTAATATAGCGTTATAGCCCGCTACCCAGGCATATACCGGTTAATTGCCCTGAACTGAAGTTATAGGCCCGAGCCGCAGGTAAAGGCCTACAATGAGAGTTAGGGTCTTTACCGCCGGTAAAGCCCAAGACAGAAGGACTATGAGGCTATTAGAACATTCCACCCATTATGGATAGAATATTGTAAATTAAGAAGGGAGAAACAGAAAGACCAACATTGGACTGTTGGCGCTCCGGACTCATTTCAGCCATTATAGGCCTGGAGTCACTCCATTGTCTTCAACATTCCAATGTTCTAATAATAATACCTAGTTCATACAGTGCTTCCATACACACTTTTGCCATTTCTAAGCATTGCAAATTGCAAATGTTAGTATTAGTAGGTAAGCACTTAACACTAGCTGAAAACGAAACCGAAACTAACTTAGTAAACGTAAGTCAATCGCTGTAGCGTTGTTCGGCGCTTTCACGACACGCAGGTCCCACTACAGCAAAGTTCTTGTTTTTCTTTTTCAGTAGTAAATCGTCACCCTAAAAGTCAGGGGTCCCATGGACTCTGCCAAAGGTACTAAAGGGCAAGCTAGGGGTCGCAGATGCGACTCTCAATTGATGTCCATGTTGCCAGACCACAGCCCTAACAGAAGTTAAAATGTATTAAGGATATCCTGAAGAACCTGGTTTGGGTCCAGACTTTGATGGTGTAGATTGTGTGTTAAGAAAATGTTACAAATTTGTGATGCCGTAGCCGAGAGCCTTACACTTCCCCTCCTGCTTCCTGCGGCATGTCCACAGCCCCACCCCCATGTCTCATAATCACTGAGCCAAAGCAAAGTCCTGAAAAGCAGAAGAAAAGATGCAAGCCTTCATCCTGGGTCTTATTATTGATTATTGTTTACACACATATGTCTGAAATGAGTCCTCATAATATTTTGCACCAATTTATCCAAGATGCTGAACACATTCCTCAGTCACGTGCACCATAAAACACTCACTCCACATCCAAAAGAGCAATAGAACACAACATCTTGTGATTATTTTGGCCATTTAGCACATTTCTTAAAAGGTGTCGGGCCTTTCAGCTAATTTAATCAGCCCACATATTTTAAGATTGGTTTGTGTTTTGACTAGTCCTATTGGTCCAAGTGTCCTGTGCTTCGCGACCTGAGAGAAGAACACCACAAAAAAAACATGTTGTGCAATCGATACCAGAGGACGAAGAGAGACTGCTTTCTAATTCCACCCATTCAAGTCATCTTTGATGCATTTGCAGACACACACAGTCTGATGGCTTTCAATTGTGCATTCATTTCTTGCTGTTATGGGTTTCTTGCTGATACAGTGATTTTCTCATGTCTTTACTCCACAACAGAGGTTCTTGGGTTCTGAGCTCACTCTCTTGATGTTTGCAATAACTGCAGGCTGCATTTGGGTGTCATTAAAGCTAGGGATCAGTTTATAAACTTGTTGCAATTCTAGGAGTATGCAACACTATGTTGTGACAGTATTTTGTGATGCATTCTTTTCTGTTTTTCCTGCAGAAGGCTGTCGGTGGCAAGAAAGACCGCTCCCTCTTCCTGTTTACAGACTTGTTGGTTTGCACCACGCTGAAACGCAAGTCGGGGTCGCTCCGCCGCAGCTCCATGAGCCTGTAAGTACCAGTCATTACCTCTGCCATAACATTGTTCTGTTGCCATCATCTGGCAACATCTGTTGCCAGAACATTGATTGAGGGATGTCATTTTGGTTAGTTTTGTAAGATGGCTCTTTCTACAAACCCACTGTTTCTAGGATCATACATGTTTCTCAGAGGGGCAAGAAGTAATGCGTGAAGCATAGATGCATACTGGTTCTCTCAAGACAAGCAAGACAACTAAGCTGTTTGGATTTGTATTCTAACTGTAGGTTGTAAAAAATCGAAAGAAACAGAAAACAGGGAGCCTTCATTTTAATTCTAAGGATGACTTGGCGTTCCAGAGATGACCACCGCACACAGACAGAATTTTTAAAAGGAAAGGGCCATAACTTGTGAAAATCCGTGCTGCCACTCCAGTTTCTATAAGTAAACCCTAAATTCCAGGTTTTTTGCTTACCGGCACTTTGTAAACATTTTACTCAGGAGAAAATAGTTCACTATAGCACGGTCCCCTCTCCCATGCTCTGCGTATGTTTACTTTCGTTATCATTCGAGTTATATTGCGACCCTTACTAACATAAGATCTTTGGCTTTCAAGCGCTTAAAATTGTTTTCAGGCAGGCCTAACTGATCCCGTTCTGCAGGAGGGGGGCGGGCAGAAGTAGTGTTGCTGAGTAACCCAGAGCAGCGAGCCTGCCAGAGGTGAGCGGGCAGGTATGATCCCATGAGTCACGGGTGGAAGGGAGGTGGCATTCCTCCGCCTGCCTCCCCCACAGGACGGATTCTGAATAGCTTCCTACTTCCCTCCTCCCCCGCCGGAGAGCAGGCTTGGCACCGCCCCAGGGCTCGGCGCGAGGCGCTCACCTCCATCAGCTGCAGCTGCGGCCACTGGGTGCCTGCCTTCCTGGCAGGTCCCTGGCATAGCTTGCATTCCTGGGAGCCAGCAGCCTGCTGGCGGGGGAGTGCCCACGTGGTTTGGGAGGGCACACGCACATCAATCAGTTTACTTCTGAAAACCTTTGAAATTGGTCACTGCCATATTGCTCCTAGGAAAATTTGAATGACTATAAAAGTGATACAGTTTTTCTTTGCCAAAGTAAATAAAGTTTACATTTAGTAACTAACATTATATATTAGTAACTCATTGGACCCTACCTTTGCACCTTTCTAAACGAATGCACGTAGAAAAAAAATCTATCTAAGTTCAATGAAATGTGTTGGAGTTATGCTGTACCTCTAATAAGTACTTGCAATATAGGCTTATTGGCGCCACCTAGTGTTCATGTTGGGCAATGTGGCGCACATTTCGGTACAAAGATGTAACGTTTTATAAAATGTGGGATTTTGTAATTCATCTATAATCGGCTGTCTCGAAAATCGGTGATTTGTGACGCACTCAGACGACGATTATATCAGAACTCTACTATAATAAGTTATTGCCATCGAGTTCTGACGTCACGATGTCTGCTGCTAGAGCCTGCAGCAGAGATTAAAGGCAGGTCAGGTCATGGGGTATAATTAAAGCAGCGGTTTAAAGCAACGAAAACACGGAAGGTTGTTTTTCTTTTGTCGGCTCTATTTTAACAGCTTATAATGACAAGCAGAGAGAATGTTTATTTTTTGTACTCCTGAGAAAAAAGCTAGAATCTTCCAGTATGTTTCTCCAAATTCTGAGGTGCTGCAGTTTTTTTTTAAACTGACTTGTATTGAACTGTTTCTAATATCAGTTTGCCACAAATATCGAACATGTTTTTGGTGTGTTTAATTTTGCATGTTTAATTTTGCGCTAAAGGTTTTATTTTTATTCTTCATTTTTGATAATATGCTTCCAGATGAAAGAGCTGCGCACCAAGGTTTCACGTGGTTTGTGGAAAGGGTGATGGTGTGACCAGGCACGCAACACCCATTGGACTCACCGGGCTTCAGCCCCCCCCCCCCCCCCCACCCCCGCCCGTCGTGTGTGGCAGCCCGGAATGAGAATGATCCCGGGCACACACAGAGCCGCACCCGAACGTTTCACAGGTCTTTAAAATACCATTTTAATGTTAATTAGGCCTTGCAGTTGTTTCAACCCTTCTAAGAGCCCCTGCAGCTCCACTCTGCCTACTGATTAAAGGTTCAGCCCCCCCCCCCCCAATTTTTTCTTAGTCTCCCGCCCCCCCCCCTGAAATTTGGCTCTAGCTGCGCCTCTGGGTGTGACGATGTATTATATGGGATAAAGTACCCCCTGCTGTACATGATAAGGATATTGCAAGTCATCTCTGAGTGCCATAACATTATAAAGTAACTTGGCCTTCGGCCTCTATATGATTTTGAACTCCTCAGTGACTTTCAGTATTCTTATATGTATTGAGCATGCACTTGGCTAGTTCAGGCGCCAGATCGCCAGTGCTTAATTTATTCCAGTGGGGGCCACAAGCACTCATTTGTGAGAGTTGTGCATTGTCTAGCTTGGGTAAGGTGCTCAAACCCTTCCTAGCTTCTCAATAGTTCTCTCCCATACCCATGTCCCTAGTAATTGTGTTCCCTGGTCCTAGTGTGCCCTTGTCCCGGTGTTCCCTGGTCCCGGTGTTCCCTGGTCCTAGTGTTCCCTGGTCCTGGTGTTCCCTGGTCCCTGCGCTCCTCGATCCCTGCGCTCCCCGGCCCTCCCCGGCCCCTGCATCATTGCAGTTCCATAATTATCAATCTCTAGTAATTCCTATAAAAGACAGTGAGAAAGATGATGCAGACAGGTAGGCAAACGTCATTTGCGTAGAGCAGCTATTGTCTGTTGTCCATGATCCATCCCCTCCCAGCCCGTTTAGCCGCCATGGCTGACTCGCTACTACCTGGAAGGAGAGCAGATCTTCCTCAGGATGTGATCATCAGAGAGCACGGTGTGAAGGCTCTGACCGCCTTCTCTCAGTATAGTAGATAATGGAATGGATCGGTTGACAGTCAATGTAGATAAGACTAGTGTGGTAAAGGAAGATGCACAGTCCAACTGTGTAGGTTAAGATCCTTTATTGTAGGTTCCTTCCAAGTAAGATAAATGAGTCAAGATAACAAGTACATAAGTTAAACCCAAGAACAGTGGAGAGGACATTTACTACACTAGAAGGGTGGCGGCTGGACATGCAGGGCATTTGGGCCACTCTCCTATACATGGCAATAGCATTTTAAGAATATCACACCTTGTAAAACTGGCTATAGGTGAAACAAATCAAAGCTGATCAGAAAAGAAAAGTGAAGGAGAAATCCTTTTAGGATGACCCTCACTCACCATTGGGTGTCATGCCTCATCATATTGGTTCCCTTATCACTCCATAGTATAACATACTATATATGCTTTGTTCCTTGATACACACACACATTCATTACACATACGTAAATCCTGTACATACACATGCACACCCATTGTTTACTTTTCATAGTACGTCTCCTTAGTCCCTGAACACTGACACACAGAAATAATAATCTTGAAATCACTATACATAGTACATATCCTTGTTATATGTTATGCTACATTTCATTTGTGTGCGCATATTCGTCTAGGTTTCTTGGCGCTATTTGAATAATCACAACAGCTAAAAGAAAAATAACAGAAAAGGAAACTAGTTAATATCCTGAAGAAATCCTAACTAGAGCAGGAGTAAAACAGAATGGGAAAATTCCCGACCAGCATCACTGTTGTATGCGCTGCCATCCCATAACTCTGGTGCTAGAACATAGCGCTTGAGTGCTTCTGTAAGGTAAGACTTAGCTGCTATGGCCCGTCACCTCCATCCTGTTTGGAGGGCCGAAGCTGCATTTTGGACCCCCTCGAGCCCTTGGAGCAGTTTATGGATGTGGCTTTTCATAATCTAAAGGGCTCTAGATAGGACCATAGGCACTGAGGAATAGGGTTCTGGATCAATGCACATCAAAATATGCTGTGGTAGTTTAAGATGCCAGCGGCAAGTACGGCCTGTTTCGGAAACCTGGGTCCTGTGTTAACAAGGGTCACAGATTGTTCGCCACCTTGACGTGAGGGGACCCATCAAGCTGGGCCGCAGAGAAGGGGTCAGTTTCTTGGTGCTTTTGTTTGTGACTTGGAGTTTAGTTCGATTAGACTAAAGTTAAACAAAAAATGGGGAAAAACATTGATTGAGCTCCTTTTGGGTCAATGTCAGTTTCAAGGGAATAAGCAGAAACATAAAATGCCCTCTCCTTTATCCATACATTTAAGGCACTGATTGAGTGAAGCAAGGAGGTCCGACCGCCTCTGCATATTGGTGCTGGAGAGATGTTCTATCTGTAAGAGTTATTTATCTCCACTTTTTTTTCCCTTTCTTTTTTCCTTCCTTTTTTTATATTTTTTCCTGCCGCCTTTCTATGTTTCTCCTCTCTCGCTGTCCAAATTGTCATAATTTCTTATGTGATGCCCCAGTCATATATTTTCCCTCTGAAGAACATTGCTGATTTGTGTTGACCTCTTCCTTTCCTTATTACTTTCAAAATGCAAAACAGTGACTTGTAGTTCTAAACAAGGTGAACCATGTCTGTGGTAGTTGAACATCTTTGGGAGGTGTCTTTTTTTTTAAGCGGACCGCATTATGTTTCTAAGTAATCTGCTTTTATAATAGTATTCTTGTGCGTATGCAGATGTTTGCTTAACCCCTGCCATGCTCATGACGGAACGGTTCCGTCATGAGCGTCGGTTGGCCTGTGCTCATGATGGAACCGTTCCGTCATGCTTCCATAGGCCCAATGGAACTTTCAGCACAGCGCAGGAATTTGCGCCGTGCTGAACGGGTTAATGACCTCCGCCAGCACACATTCAGTGAGCCTGTAATCAAAACATTAGGGCATTATTCCACTCTGTTGGTGCACGGAGCTCTTGTAACAAAAAGTAGGCTGTCAGGTGAGCGTTGCGTACCCCAGAGTACATATTGTGGACGCAGCATTTACATGGAGAGAACCCCCCTCTCATTCGCTTCTTTTCTGTTTCTTTTTTAGTTACACTGCGGCAAGCATGATCGACATAGCCAGCAAGTACAAGCTACTCTGGAAGCTCCCTTTGGAAGACGTGGACATCGTGAAAGGTTGGTAGCATTAATGGGCGCGGACTCGGAGACGATTAAAAGGAATGGGCGAAGTGGGCAATTGCCCAGGACTCCCACCTTCCAAGGGGCTCCCTGGGAAAGTAAATGCAATCCCTCGCTCGCTTTCTAGCTTTCCTCTCTTTTTCTTGATCTGAATCTCTCTTTTCTCTGACTACCTCTACCTCTCTTTTCCCAATGTCATTTTAAGGATGTTTGGGTTCCTCAGAAAGACCCAGTTCAACAGTTTTTTGGGCCAGATCCATTTCCGAAAGTTTGTTTGGTATCATCCGGCATACAGTTAGCATAAAAGTGGGAAATAAAATTCTATATTGTTATGAACATGGGACCCCATAATATATCTTGCCCGGGGCTCAAAAATCCTTAATATGACGCTGAGCTGCGTGCAGGCCAGGGGAGACTGCCAAGTGCTAATGGTTTCATCACCTGAGCCCCAATCCATGACCTCATCTACTGCTGTGCTCTCTATTGGTCCCCTGTATCTCATCTCACTGTTGTATACCTCTGTTGGCTTCCTACACACCCAGACCCACTTCTCTATTGGCTCTCTATCACCACCCCCTTTCCTCGCTATGATTTTCCCTTAACTCCCTATATTGGTTTCCATGGACACTAGAGTCCAATAATTTTTCTTTTTTCCTACATACCCCAAACGTTTGCCCTAGAGTTCCCAGCCTATTCCACATGTTTTCACTGCATTGGGTTCTCCGCCAATCACACCCATTGCTCTCCAGTTGTTTTCATATATGTTCCATCGCTTCCTCTCCCTTTAGGGTTCCCTCTCAATCTATTCCTTTCATCTTTCTATTGTTTCGCTTTCTAGTTTATTATTTTCATCTACTAGTTATTCGTAATACCTTATATATTGGGGAAAAACTTTACCTATGAAACAGCCAATTTCTGCACCTTGTCCGATTATGGCCCGAGTGATACTTGTGCATAACCGCAAAAAAAAACATCCCAAAAAAGAAAGCACAAAAAGAGCTTTGATGGTAGATGGCAAATGGGCAAAGATGACCTGGATTAAAACTATCAAAAAACCTGTGGATGTGAATAGAATCCAAATTACACATTGCGAGTGAGGTTAAACACCAAACAGCGAATGCCTCACTGAAGTTAAATGTGCAATTTATGACAGTGAACTTTGCTAAAACCAAACAAACTAGTCGTGTGTGGTGCTAAAATCCTATTTGTGGAAGTTAACTTGACTAAGACTCAGTAATCGAGCGTCCAGCAGTCTAAAATCACATTAAGAGGATGTAGCCTAGACTAAAACTCCAACAAAGACTGTGGGCAGGGTAATATCCTCAAAATCAGAACAGCGACTAAACTAAACAAAAATATTTGTGATTGACTGTGAATAGGGCTTGTCAGCAGCTTTGAGATTTGCTAAAATTCCCTTTTCCATTCCCACACCAAGCTCTATCACAAAATCTGAAACACTCTTCACCACTCCTGGAAGAAGCTGCCTGTAGGGTCCAACCTGACTCCAATTGTAGCTAGCTCTGTGCGAAGTAGTGTTGTTTTATTAATGCGGAGTACATGCAGATGAGACGAGAACTGTGAGTAGTATGTGCATTTCACGTAAATATTGTTCTCCGGCAAAAAACTATACTTGACCATTCTGGTTGAAACGTTTGTGTTTTGATTGTCGGATTGTGATGAAAAAGACATAATTGATCATCAAAAGTCAAAACGTGGCTCAGAAAAATATTGTACCAAGATCTCTTGTGAAGATATAGAGGTTCAGAAAGCTGACCCAGTCTAAAAACAGAAGTAATCGTCTTCAGAGCTGACACAGTCCTGTGCACCGTCTGACAAGTGGCCCACTTAGGGAATCTCTTATGTTACCTTGAAAGCTTCCCTTGCCCTGTTCACCCATTTTAACAGTTGTTCAGGTCTGCTGATCCCTCTCTGGGCACAGGAAACCTGCAAGAAACTTGTCCAAGCTTTGGTGCGAGTGGAGTGCAAAGAGCAGGAGCCTCACAGGCGTGTAGGCAGCAACCACTAAAAAGAGGTGGTGTGATGAAGAAGAGCCTCTTGGACTGGTGTTGTTCCTTGAGACCATACCCTCCCCTCATACCCATCTGGACCAGAGAAATCTCCACCTCTAGCAGCAGCCTCAGCGAGAAAGGCTGCCTTTGATTGGTTAGCAGAACAAGCGACAGTCCTAGGGTTGGAGATTGTCTCTGCTGCTTTGCTGACTTTGTCCAGAGAAAGCACTCAACCAAATGGCAAACTGGGAGAGTCCCCCATGCTGTGTACTTCATACTCACGGAAATTGCAGCGTCACTGTGAGGGGATCTGGGAAACCGGTGGATGAGTAGCCTTATACAAAATCATTGTTTTCCCCCTCTAAGCTAATCTATTCTTTGATATTCCAGGGGCGTCTCAGGCCACGAACAAAGAGAGCATCCAGAAAGCCATCAGCCGCTTGGATGAAGACCTGAGTACAATGGGCCAAATAAGCAAGCTCTCGGAGACCCTCAGCTTCCCTCATCAGGTAAGGGGCAATGTTGGGGAAACTGCAGGGTAGACTCTGGAAGAGGAAGAATTGGGAGCAGGGGATCAGTTGGGAGGAATGGGAACTATGGAAGAGCAGGATTGGTGGGGGACAGTGCTGATTAGGGAGCAATCTATTCTATGAAGTAAGCATTACACAGAAGTGGCACTGGGGGAGGGGGACACTGACCTGGGGCCTTCTCAAAGGGAAAGCTCCCTGGATGTAGAGGATGCCCTACCCAGCATTGTGTTGTCCTGCAGATACACAGTTAGCAAAAATTAGATTTTGACCCTGTTGCATAGTACACAGGTGTGCAGGTAACCCAAATGCATGTGGAGCTGGTATCCTGACTTTTCACTTCCCTAGCCAACATATTAATCTGACATGCTTTCTAAAACTAGCATTGACCATGTTAACACCAAGGTCTAGAACAGATTATTTGACCTTGAGGAGCACGCCAAGGGTGTCATCTTGTATCACAGTGGGAATGCGGTCCAGGTCTAGAGTTGTTGACATGAAAGGGTGGTGGCAGAGTACCGATTTTTGCAAAAGAATGGTCCCAAAGTGTTTACTCATTTTTGCGCCTCAGAGAGGAATGTGGCCTACCAGCCTCCTTTGAACTTGGATAAACATTCTGTGTTATGCGGCACTTGGACCCCCTGTTCTGACATTCCATGTGCATTTCAAGAGTGTGTGTACATTGTGTATGTGGTGCACACACAACAGTGAAACTGTATGCAATTTTGGCATGTTTGCTGAAACCAATGGGTTCCATTTTGGATTGCCCTTAGTTTGACTTGAGATGGAAGATGTGCTCAGCTTCCCTAGACAGTGGGAAGGTATTGCTTGCGTTCCTGTAGCTGGAAGATTGTGACCCTGGAACAGAAGTAAGGGAGGATGGAGACAGGGCTACCCTAAGAAATATCACATGGGCCTTTTAGCAAATGTTTGCAATTGGATTTACATGAGAATTGTCCTTTGGTAATTCTAGAGGAGTGGAGTGAACTGGCAGATTCTTCTGTTAAAGGTGGTATGTTTTCTATGCATGGGCCTGCCCTTATGTCTATCCCGCGTTGCTACTTCAGGAAGGCTGATTACAGCCAGCTGCAGAGTCGTCATGTTCATGGTTTAGATATTCCTGCATGGAGCCAGCCTCTTCACTACATGTGGTGAGAGATGTCACCTGGCACAAAGTCTGTGACTGTACTACTTCAAGAACAGGACAGAAGAAAAGGAGCCTGCTCCAAGCCATTAGACAATTTGATCCACATCTCCTGCCTGTTAAATGAGTAAAGGTAGAATCCAAACCACCTCACTTTGTTTTAGTTCCAACTTTATCTTGAAATGTAGCTCTGAAGAGTGCTTGGAGAGCTGTTTTGTGACCATTGTTGGCGTATGCATGACAGCCAATCTCCCGGAGTTGAGGGGACATCACCTGAATTCTGTACAACTTTCTGGAGAAGCTGAGTGTCCGCCTAGTTCTTAGAAGCCTGCCTGTCCGCTCAGAGAGGGAAGGAGAGATTTCATGGCTGTGCAGGACGAGACACTGACCAGGCGTAGACGTCCACTGTGTTCCCAGTGTATGGACCACACAGAAGTATTTGGCTACCACTGCGAGCAAAGCTGTGTCATGAGCGGTCACCCAGTGCTGTCCCCTTGGTGAACTGCATAAAGACACAACTAGCCAGAATGACATAGTGCTGTCCAGGACCCCCGCGGCATCTGTATGCATTGTGCTACTGCCGACGTGTGTAGCCCCACAAGGAGCTTCTGTTGCCACTGAAGTGGACATCCTGCCCTTGGACTGGAGGATGTAACTGCCAAACATGAACATCTGTCAATGAACGAAGGTATGCATCTGTCAGCTCGTGCACTACCACTGAAGATTTAAACTATCTAGAACTACTAAAATACCGGTGCAGGTCTAGGGTGCCTTGACCTTTTTCCGTGTGCTTTTATGCATCTGTCTGCATCTGGCTCGGATGCCACAATTGCCAAAGACAAGAATCCTCCTGCACCCATCCGAGAGGCTGCAACCACCAAAGACCTGCACCCAGCCTGGAGTGAGCAACTGCTAAAGACGAGCACCTGCCGAGCAGGTCCAGCACACTATTAAACCTCAGTGGCCAAGTGGCTCCCCCTTATTTGAGCCAAGGCTGAAGGTGCGAGATTACCAATTGCATCACCCTGTGCCTCCTGAACAACATCTCTGTTGAGCACGTAACACGGGCCGGAATTCACAAAGATTAAGACGGTGTCTATATTTGGCAAAGGTGAATCTGTTGTTAGAACTCTAACCTTTAGTAGTGCTAAGCTGTTATGGCTTACATATCTATTGAACTGACCTATGAAGTATTCAGTGAGATAACTACTAGGGCAGCTCTGTAATTGTAGCCCCATTGAAGTACGTACTATTTCGTTTTGGCTTGAAATTACAGTAGTTTATTTTTCTTGTTGTATGTACTTTATTCGATAAAAATTTATCATAAAAGCATATACATTCTCGACTCATAAATTTAAAAAAACATTTTTTATAAACAACCAATGTATAAAATCATATAAAAATTATCATAAAAAATATGTACAATAAGTCAATTAAACCAGTTAATATACAGCCAATAAAAACAATAGTTCAAAATGGGCCCGCAGCCACCTTGCTCTTCTTTGTCTCTTCGTCTTCTTTTTCGTTAGCAGATTGGTGCGTGTTAGCCAAGCACTGCCCAAGTACTTGGCTAGCCCGCAGACCATGACAAGGGAGGTAGTGTCAGATTTTAAAATGCGTAGCGCCATCCTGTGATTCCGCAAGCTTTCTTTTTCCTTAACCGCATGCATGCTAGCGGGTTTTCCCGCTGCGCGCTGAAGATTCGAAATTCGCGGGTTACGTGACAAAGCCAGCTCGTCATGCGCGCAGCGCAGGTAACGCCCATGACGAGCTAGCTTTGTCATCCGCATCGAAGCGGTTAAATAGGAGCAGTGGGCTGAACAATATTTTATTGTGTCTATTGGCCGAGTTTTGAGTTCTGAGCTTGTCTGCCACACTCCCTCCCTCAAGAGTCAGGCACAGAAAGGGTGCAATTGGTCCAGTTTGCAGAACCCTACTAGGACGAACTTCAGGACCCCAGTGGCAAATGACCCCAACCACGTCGGCTATACCCAGTAGCCCCTGTGTGCTCTGCAGCCCCAGCATGGAGGGTCTGACATCCTCAAAATTACTTTGGATGCTGAACAATGAATTTGTGTGTGTTTGTACTCAATTAGCTTACGACTTAATACAATCGTGTTGGACTTAGGGAAAACCACTACTTTGTCCATTTTCCAGGCTTATGTACAGGTTTCTTCTGTGAGTCTGCTAGACTTTGCACAGGTGTTTTGCACAGGTGTTTTTAATTTGTGTGGGCGTTCCAAACCAAAACAATTTAGCAACAGGGAAAGAGTTTTTGTTTTGTAGCCTTATAGGAGGTATTGAAGGGAAGTCACAAAACCTACTCTGTCTTGATTTCGTTGACTGGAGACAGTGGCCTGCCCAAAGTCAACTGACGGAGCGAAACGAGTGATCCCACCACCTCCAGATGTTCTGGGAGGCATAGGATTTTTTTCTGGAGTTTTTGGCAGTGGCAGCAATAAGATGTAAACCATTAGTTCCTAGCACATTTAACCACAGTTTCTAAAGGCCAAGTGCTCAAGCTAAACTTCAGATATTGCTTAGGCAAGCCAGGGCAAAATGTGATCTAAAAAGGATTCAAATAAAAGACAAGTGTTGGTGCTTGATCTGCCCCCAGTCATGGAAGATGGGTTAGCTGATGTTTTTTGTGTAGTATTTTGTTGTTGCTTGTGGACCTGTCCCAAGTTTGATGAAACCAAATAATGCCCGCAAATTCACTTCAGTTTGCACTTCTCTTATTTATGTCGCACCATATTGGCAGTGGCTGGCTCTCCTCTCCTGATGGGGTGAGGCTCAATGGGAGCAAAGCAATTGCTCAAAGTCACAGTTATGTAGCAATAGTTTGGCTCCTATGCGAGTCGTCCTGTTCATGTGATCCGGTGTGACGTACCTGCTGCACCAACAATGACTGCGCCCTCGAAAGACAATATTTCCAGAACTTCTCATATGACAAAGTTGGAGAGTATGCCTGGTAGAAAGAAGGTCTCTGCAATTGACAAAAAAAAACTAAGAGCTGTCCAGCATAAGTCACAAGTCAGGTCCATAGGGGGCATACTGTGCAAGAGGATGTTTGAAAGATTAATTTTGGAAGGCATGCTGTACCCTGATTGGCTGACAACACAAAGTTAATTCCATCAAGGATGAAGGTGCTTGTTTCCTTGAAACCATGACATAGATCACGTAATTGTGGCTGAACGTAGAGTCCTCAGACTGTCGGCAAACAGCTTGGAAATGATCAACGCCAGATACGGTTTTTGCACCTGTATAAAGTGGTCTGTTCCAGCTTTAGATCTTTTTATTGTGATATTCCTATGACCTTAGCAAAACATACATGGGAATGTGATCTCTTACAGCAGTGGTACTGCTTGGAAACATGCTTGGACTTCTATGTAAGCCTTTAGGTTTGCTGTGAAACCTCTATACTTTGTTCTCAGGCCCCAAACATTGCTTCTCCTTAAGGTTAGTGGCTGACTCAGTGTAACTCCAGAAACCTTGTTTCAAACCTGGTCGTACATCTAATAACCAAATGCTTTCTGACTGTGCTCCAATTAAATTAAAATGCCATCTTGCGTTAGTCTGTAAAATTCATTACAAATTGAACCTGTGTTCAACTGCCTCTATTCTCTCGTTCTTCTATTTTTAGAGACCTTCACTTTCTCTTTTTCCCCCCGCAGAGCCTTGATGATGTCATCAAGGATATGATGGCCGCCGTCCACCGAGAACTGTCGGAGAAACAGTCGCTCTCCTTCTCTCTTTCATTTCCACCAAACAAGATGGAGCTGACCACAACCAAAGCCGATGGGACCGAGTCTTTCATTTTTGAGTTTCCCAATCCCGATGGCCGGAATCACTTCGAGCAGGTGTTCGAGGATACCAAGAAGAAGCTGGGTAAATGGTCCTCATCTAGATTGGGAAGGCGTCCCAGGGGCAGGTCCACTTTCCTTCACCATTGCACCTTATGACGTCTGATATGCATATTCCCATGTGCATATCTGAGGACATGGGGCTGAATTCTCTATATTTTGATGTTGTAGCCATTGTGTTTTCGAAGTCTATGAATATGTTGCGGGTCTATTCTGAGGCAAGGCAAGGGAGGCATGCTTATTAATAAAGTCTAGGTCTAAGTGTGGTAAGAAACATAGAGACGGGAATTTGCAGACTAATACTTTTAGTTTTAGGCTAGAGTTGCAGAAACAATGGCCGTAAAAAAAATCTGCCATCAACGAGTCACCTAAGGACCTGTGGCTCTTATTTCTTTCTGACTTACAGCTTCCAACAGGAACCGGCTGGATCCCGAGTTTTTGAAGGCTATCCCCATCATGAAGACCAGGAGCGGTATGCAGGTATGTTTGCATGCTCAAGTCGCTCACTGACCGTAGCTGGCATATGTTTCAATATTAATGGAAAAATATCAAATGTGCAGAAGTTTCATGTTTTAAACCAATTTCTCTGATGCTTTTTGCAAGGAGCGATGGTTGTTCAGCTGGTGTTATACCTAGATACCCCGTGGCCATCCAAAAGCAATTTGGCACGAGAAGCACATGTTCACATGTATGTCACACTACTCACAGCTTTAATACATGCAATAAAATATAAAAATACATAAAGTGTGCAGTGTTTTACCAAGGAAATTAATCAATCAGTGGATTTATGTAGTGCGGCTGATCACCCGGGACGGTGTCCCAGGACTTCATATTCGATGATATTCATACTCATTTGAAAATTTGTCTAGACATCCCTCACCATATGCCAGCCAGAATAGTCATACACCCAAGTGCCTGTCCCTTAGAAAGTTCCAGTATCTTCTAAGTTTGTCGTTAAGCATTTTGCTTGCCCTCTTCTGCGTTCTAATTTCATTAAAAAGAATTGGACCTCAAAGGAAAACTCACCCCTATCTATTTTTATCATGCCTATTTCTTCAGATCTGCCACTAGCTTTAGCATCACGTCTTCTTTATTTATTCCTTTGCATATGTAGTTGTGTGTCACCGTCATGCCTTTTCAGGATTCCTCTTTGGCTGACAAATGTGGGCTTGAGTGTGTCCATAAAGAAAACATAGAACCTCTATACATTACATATTTGATTGTCTGTAGATCTTGTGAAGGTTCCAATAAAATGTTGCACGTATTGACATCAATGATCTGTTCCCTGATGTCTTCTGTGCTTGCCTCCTGCAGTTCTCGTGCGCATCGCCCAGTCACAGCAGCGTGGAGAATGCCCATGAAGTCTGGGTGTGCAACAGCGATGGCTACGTGGGACAGGTGTGCCTTCTCAGCATTAAGAACGAACCAACTGTCGAAGCATGCATCGCGGTCTGCTCTGCCCGGATCCTCTGCATCGCCTCCGTGCCAGGCCTGAAGAAGAACAGCAGGTAAAGGCCAGCCTGCATGTGCTGACGTAGAAGTCTCTTCCGTAACATGATGCACATTGGGTTCTGAAATAGCTCTAAGTCGTCTGGATGACGTGTGTGTGCGAGGAATTATTTTGTGGCACCTATTTATGAATATACCGCTTGCATATAAATGTGTTCATAATATTTATCAAACATGGAAACAATAATTCGAGTCCTACAATTTATTTCATTTGAGTAACCCAGTGAGGTTCTTTTTGACTTCATTATTGTAGGTTAAACATCTGAATAATTAAATTGCCCAAAAGTATCACAACTGTTTATCATTATTTGTGCACAGATTCACCAAGCAAATCTGGTTCGCCATATAATTATAGCATGTACATTTTTATTGTCATTGTCCCTTCTACTAGCTACCTACCTACCCATCCCATACATATAGACATATAACAACACAAGACAATAGAACCTGTAACTCATAATACGAGTGAGCTGGACGGATCATCACTCAGTCAGTCGACCCCTCCATCACCTACCCGCTGCTAGAAGCCCGAACCTCATTTATTGACATATTATCTACCCCTTTACACCACCCCTTACTCTTCCTCCCTATACTACTAAGCATAACACACCATATAGCACCCGTAATCAAACCTTACCATCCTCTTCAATATTCAGCATCACCACTCTACATTCCAAAGCATTTAACTTGAACCAATCAAAGGCAAGGTGACAATTATTGTCCCTCCCAATAGCAAATACACCAGAGCCTTCTAAGAACAGCAAGTCGGAACAAAAGAACACTCCTTCGCTCTCTTCATCACAAGTATACAACCAAGCAACCTGCACAGCCATCCAAACACCATCACACAAAAGCCCTTGTGCCCCTAAACACACCCCACATTGGCCGATGTTGCAGCTGTCTAGTAACTTTCAGTGCACTCAACTCTGGCACTTGGCAAGTAACAGTAATAATACAAGAATATCCTTTGTTATAAGCAGGCAGTCAAAAAGTGAGTAATGATCTTTACTTGTACATTAGGAAACCTGGAAGAGAAAGACCTCATACACTTTGGTTTGACTACAGGAACCCCAACCACACATATGTCCGACTACACTCCTACTCTTTGAATTTCATTTACTCCTTCAGTGTCAAGAATTACTAATGCAGACGATACATAGAATACAGAGGATTAAACATTTAGCCAGGATTTAGGGTTCCTGTCACAGGAATTTGCCATTTTTGTATTCCACATCCTTGAAACTGGGACAAGCAGAAACATGGGATCAGGGAGCAAGGGCTAAGACCCGACCACACTAGAATAACACCAGGCACCTTACCTGACCTCAAGTGATAGCATAGAAGTATCAAGCGACCAGACTAAGGAACTCCAGGACAGCTAGCAGATCAACGCCAAAAAAGATCTTCATGCCAACTACACACAGATGTTAAAAAGAAAGAATAACCTGCTCTCCATAAGATGATCATTTGGAACAAACTTGTATCTGGCAAACATCAGCTGACATAGGGAAGTTGGCGCCAAGTACATGGGACCCAATAAATGTTCCATGGGTTGGGCTGGAAGTTTGCAAGACCCACCCCTGGCTATGAAACGCTTCCAAAAGAATAACTCACATCTTCCACACTGCTCACCTACATGAAATGTGTTTTGGAGAGTAGGACACCTCTAATGTATATCATAGTATCCATAAAACACCAAGTGGTTTTCACTACACTGTACACATACCCATAGCTATAAGATAACATATGTTTCAGGTTTTGTGAAGCTCTGTGACTCATATTGTGTGATAGCTGAAGTATTATTGTGTGTCACATGCTGCATGAAACTTTACAGAGTGCTTGCTGCAACCAGGCCCATAACTCGCATCCTAATAATTTCTGCTCCATGAGTTATGCTGGGAAATCCTCAAGGCTAGATGTTGATAACATGGCATTCAGAGACTTATGAATCTCAGTATATCTTCTATCCTTTCAAACAAACGAGTAATCCAGAAGAAGGGACGCACCCCTGCCGGTGTACTTCCTCAGGGCGTTGTCATTTAACCTACAGTGAGACTTAACGTGAAATATATTTAGCAATGTAGTTGTTTAGAATTCTCTCCTGTTACTCTGAAGACGCTGAGGCGACATTCCAAACTACTCTGTGCATTGCACTGAAGATCTTGAAACATAGTGGAACTGTTGTTTTGCTAACGCTGCTGCTTTCACATTGTCTCTTTGTTTTTCACCCATGGTAAGGCATGCTGTCCTATTTAGTGTTTGTAGCGGTTTGTGGCCGTACTTTGCAGGCGGCCCATACACATGGTCTTTCCAAATGCTAACGGGTATAAGCTTGTAGCTCGTCAGAGTAAGAGATGTATTAGTGTGTAATAAATTGTTTGCATATCTTATCCAGCTGTATAATTTGGCTAGTGTCTTGGTGGGCTTAGAGTGAGACAGCTTCCTTCCACTTTGGAAAAATTTGTTACCATGCTACGCCCCTGGAAGACCTAGGTTTTGACGCTGGCTGAGCTCCAGCAGAGACGTTCTACTTTTTTGCTCTGCCAACATCAACAAATGGTGTGTCACTAGCTTAGAGACTGTTTCCATGCACAACAGCATTATTTGGTGAACGGAAGAGCGTAGAAGGAAAGCAGAACTAGTAGTATCTTCACCCACTGCCTCTGTCTTACTGTCTAATACAGTGCACAGCCCGAGGGTGTATACTTAGTCATTTACGCCTGGCTGGGACTAGTGTGGTTAGCTTTTCTCTTTTGGTTGGCTTCCAATCTGGAGAACTTGACCGTAAACAAACCGGGCCCATCAGTCACTTTTGGACTTTGTTTTCACTTTACGTTTTGGAAAACTATTTTTTTTCTCGATATCCCTCACCCACTGGGGTTTCCCCATGATGGCATACGTAATCATTGGGCTCTCCCTATTCCGCTGCGGAACGGGGTGTGCTGCGAGTTACGTGGGAGCACTTTTTATGTTGTTTCTAATAGATGAAGAGAATCTAAACAAAAGAAAAGTGGGGTTTTTGTGTGTGGAAGATTACAAATACCTGGATATTAGGAAAAATAGTTTTATTTGTACCGCTAGCTGGTATAGTTAAAAAAAAATGGGTAAAAGTGTGAAACCCAATAGAATTATGTTCCTGGGTTTTAGAGGTCTACATGTTTCAAGCCCTAACCCAGACTTTTCATCAGGACCAAGGATTACTACTCCCTGATTTCACTCCTGTCAACACACTAGTTGAAAAGCAATTGCGTGCTGGAAAAGTAAAAGAAATTATACATACAGCATCAATTTGGTGTTAAATCTGGAAGATCTGTAAGGATATACGAAGTGAAAGTTAGTCTGTCTTGGCTCCTGGTCATATTAAACATATTATGCTTGTATATTGTGATCATTGGAGAACATCACCATTGTGAACCTCGTGATGTTTTTCAATGTAGATAAAAGTGTACACTTCTAGTGCTACTAAAAAACTTGACACAAAAAGGCACACACGCACACATATGTATGTGGGAGCCAAAGGACTGTCAGTCCAGAACATAAACATAACAAGTAAATTAAAAGTAGACACATACATGTAGAATGCATAAATCCGGCATCTGAGTCCAAAAATGGTGGGGGGAGGGATTCCTGTAGTCACACACTGTGGAGAATGCAAGATAAGAAACGAGGCATTGGCATAGGCATATTATTGTAGAGACTGCTCTTGAGAGGTGCTTTTGTTATTGAAAAGCAGCTATGATGAACTCTCTATTCCAAGGCTACTCCCTTGCTGGATCGCATAGGGACTGCCGCTCATGGCTCCAAAGTTGCCGACGTGTTAACGCTGAGCTATGTATATGGTGGAAGAGCTGCCGGGATAACGTCGGTGTACTCGTGCCTGTGAAAGACTAAGACGCCCACCGTCCAAGATGGCCGCCGGTAAATGGAACCAATTCCTGGTTCTTGTACCCATAGCATGTGATATTTAGGATGTAACTAAAAATTGGATAGGAGTTGATAGCTTCATCTTTTAATCTATAGAAAAAAGTTTGGGAGTGCATATATAAAAAGAGATCTGATATTAAAAAATTAGATGTGGTATGAAAAAAAATGAAAAAAAAGATGGTGATGTGGAAAATAATCCAATATATAGTGGATTCATTGAAGGGTAGTCAGAATTACAAATGCATTCTTGGTAAGGTTGTAACATAGATTAGATGTCACAAGTAACAATGAATAACCTACCATCATGGAGAAAAAGATACATATTATGTTTTCCTAGAGGGGTCCAAAACAGTGGGTTGGCCTGCAGGTTTCTGGAATTGATCACTGTATTGGTTTATAAACCGGCCCCAGGGTATATTTTCGTTTAGACCATCAATGTGTGTATTTAATCTAACCACCCATCGTTGTTCCTTTTCGAAGAGTGTTGACAGGAATGGAATCAGGGAGTAGTAATCCTTGGTCCCGATTAATAGTCTTGGGGTAGGCCTTGAAACATGTAGACCTCTGAAATTTAGGGACATAATTCTATTGGGTTTCACTCTTTGCCTCATTTTTTAACCATACCAGCTAGAGGTACAAATAAAACTATTTTTCCTACTAGCCAGGTATTTTTTATTTTTTTTTGTCTAGCCAGGTATTTTTAATCTTCCACACAACACTCTCCCACTCCTATTTTCTTACATTCTCTTCAGCTATCAGAAACAACACCAAAAGTGCTCCCACATAACTCGGAGGCCACAGCATGCCCCGTTCTACAGCGGAACGGGAAGAACCCAATGATGAAGCATGCCACCAAGGGGAGGGTAAGCCCTGGTGGGTGAGGTTTATCTAAAAAAACATTGTTTTCCAAAACCTGAAGTAGAAAACAAGTCCAAAAGTGACGGATGGTCTCTATTTATTTATGGTGAATGGTGGATGAGTCCCTTTGTCTATCTCCCCTACCTCCCCCCTTTGAGTTACATATTCTAATCCGAGAACCACCTTCCTCTGAAACTAACTCCCGCAACCGCCCCACCACTTCACCCAGTCTGGCTCCTCTTCACTCTCTCTCAATGGTCATTATTTTGGTTTTGCTTTCCGAATGCTGGCCTGTGAGCCCAAACCATAACAATTTGGGCCTCATCTGCTTGCACATTAGTCCTCCGCAGTCCTTGTATAGCTCTGAGCATCTCCCCTCACTGTGCCCAAGACTCACCTCGTCAACCCTCGGTCTATTCACCAACTCTGGCTTGTACTTACTGCCCATCGCTTTTTATGTAAGCTGAATGGGGAGACTAGCGTACTACCTACATACAACCCGTGAAGCTACATCATGGCTTCTTCTGTAGAGTACCTTTACATGCATGCCTCCAGCTAGTGGACTTTTTGTATCTCAATGCTATGGCCTTTGTTGAGCTCTTTTAAATAGTCAAAAGTAGAAACCTACTATCATTTCAAACCTCCATCCATTATCTTTCCACTAGCACTTCCATTAAAATGCGACCATGATGGAAGATTAGCAAAATTGAAAGCTTTATTATTTTGCCCAGATTTTGTCATTATTGCTTTAGTCCTAACCATCTAAATGATGAGGAGTCAACTCCCTCACAGACAAGATAATTGCAAAGACTGTTTTTGCATATCTATGGAGTGTTTGTGTGTGCACTTTCTCTTACCTGTTCTTTGTTTAGCAGAGAGCGAACAGAGTCTCTGGGGAGGCCGGCTTCAGATCCTGCACCTTCCACACCAGAAGACCATGTCTCTCAGCAGTGCCTTCATATCTCAATATCCGGCTCATCTTTAGAGCTCTCGGAGCCCGTAGACAGTGCCAACCGGGAGCTGATGCCCTTCGACAGCGACGACACCGATGACGAATCCTCGCCAAGCCCGTCGGGCACTTTGCAGAGTCAGGCCAGTCGCTCTACCATCTCCTCCAGCTTCGGAAGTGAGTACGGTCCCCTGCACGGGATACACAGGCACTTACAGACTTTACTAAACAATCTGTTTAAATGCAATCTTTCTTGAATGTTATACTGTGTTTGCTTCGTATTTGAGTAACTATAAGTACACTTCAAGATGCTGAGGGGAACAAGGGGGGAAGAAGGCAACACAAGATAGGGTAGAATGGAACAAAAGTAAAGAGTCACAATAACGGTTGGGCATAAAAAGAACATATATGCTGTTGTAGTACTGCCCAAAAGCAGGGAGGGGAATCGGAGAGAGGGAAGGAGGAAAAGCAGTGGCAAAGAAAGCTTTTGAAAGGAAGATCCGGAGAGGAGAGGGTAATTATACCAGAGGGTTCTAGGAGCTGACAGAGAAAAAAGGGTTTGGGTGGGTAATACATTGAGAGATAATGTGAAAAGGTTTCAAATAGCAACATGTGGGATTAAAGAGCGCATAATGTTTTTTTAATTTTTTTAATATACCTACTGTTGGTAATTTAGAGGTACCTCTGATGACAGCATTTTCTGTTACCTTATTTGATTTTTTTATGTAAGCATTGTCTAACTTCTGCTGCCTTCTACTGTTAATTGTCTTTTTTGTCTAACATTGGAAGCTGACAGAAAATATAGTAGCATTGCATTTTTCAGCTACAGATGTAACAGATTGCATTTTATTTCCCCTTCCCACCAAGAATTGCAGTCATAGATCTTGCAACTTTGCAGCTGCACTAAATTAACATGCTGTACTCCTTGTCATCCTCTGATGTAATTTCCTGTGGGATGGAGTTAACAAAATGGAGGACAACATAAGTAGCAAAAGCACTTACAAAAAACGTTTTAAAAGACTAATACTGAAGGAAAAAAAGGCTTGATAGGTAAATGCAACACAGGTTACAGCATTGATAAGGGTGAAAAATATATATTTTTTAATGTATTTTGTGTCTATCTGACTTGAAGACAAGGAAGCACCCCGAGAAATCCAGGAATGATTGCTCATCCTGTCCAGGTGCTACATGAGACTATTCTTCACTGGCCTTTTCCATGCCTTATTTCACATGTTTTACTTAATCTCACATCCCCCAAGAGTGTTAACTATTACATCATGGTGTGTTGCTTTATGTTTTTGTTTGCATCTTATTGTCTTGCATAGTGCATACTTTGAGGTGTGAAAGGTGTTTATGAGGGAACAACGGTTCCTGTGGATGATGTGCACAATACTTGATACCAAAAACGCTCAATAGCATAGACTTGTGGGGATGGAATGTCGGATAAAGAATCAAGATCATACACACTATAGATTTTCAAAGGTACTTTTACTAAGCTTTTACTCTGTGCATCATAAAATCAGACAGACAGTGTGCTCAGTGTCCCAAGTGAACTAGAACCTAGAGTAGGGGGAGTGACAGTTAGTGACTTATAAAAAAAAAACGGTTTCAACTTGTACAGAATGACCACAGGTAAGGTTACTTGATGAATTAGCAGTCCTCGATAACAATGATAAAGGCTGAAAGAGTATTTCGTTTGTAATACGTGTCGACTGCGTTTCGACCGCAAATCATCAGGACCATATAATAGCGAACACCTGAAATGCGAACAATGGACTGTCAGTGTGAATGGTGCACACCAAAAAATGTGTGGCTCAGGACAAGTGTTGGAAAAGCAAGGGTTACTCACAGAGAGGCCCAGCCAGGCGCCCAAAGTGAGGGAGACGAGAGGGCAGACAGTCCTGTCATGTATGGGTGTGGTGTCCCATTCAGTGGGTGGTATACCGTAGGTGTGTCAATTATCGATCCAGTGGGGAGATGTTAATCCATATGAAAGGTATTTGAACTGTCTGATAAGACTGGATACCAATGGTAATTCACATTCGGCAAAGACAACCTCAGAGGAGAAGGGAGCATTCTCTCGCCCTCTCCCTGCTCCAACCGGCTGACTTCGGCGGCCATGTTCTGTTGATTCTGAATGTTTCTTGTGTATCGATACTCATTTGGAAGATTCATGGTTCTTTAGATCAGTATCCTGGTATCCAGACTTACCAGCCAGTTGAAATACCTTTCACATGGATTAACAGAGCTGCATTCACCCAGTTGTCACAATTCATTGAAGATAATGCCATACTTTCAGACTTACAGATAGGATTCCGTCCAAGAAGAGGCACAGAATCTGCCCTTGTTGCCATCTGGGATGACCATAAGAACACAATTGACCAGAAGGGGGTTGCTGCACTACTTGTCTTGGACCTCACAGCTACTTTCGACACAGTTGACTATGACACTCTTATACAAAGACTCTACGAAGCCGGCATAGAGGGCACTGCTCGCAACTGGATCACATCCTACCTTCAAAACAGAAATAATGTCATCAATACCCCCCTTTCTCATCCAAACCGTACTTCACAAAAGCAGGGATACCTCAAGGCTCGATCATCTCACCCATGCTTTTCAACATTTACATGAAGTCATTACCGGCACTGATCAATGAATATCATCTCACGTGCTATAGCTAAGCAGATGACTCACAAATACTCCTTAAACTGGAAAGCCCCAAAGACATTGGAAACTCGCACATTTTCAGTTATCTTAGAACTGTGGATAAGTGGATGGCATGGAGCCATCTCAAATTGAATGCTTCCAAAACGGAAATACTCACGTGTGGCGATAGGAAAAGTTATTACCCTCTCGCTGCCTGACAATCTGGGAACGCTGACTAAAGTATCTGAGGAAGTAAGAAACCGCAGAATTACCATGGACTCCAAGCTATCTATGAATGCCCAAGTGAACAAACTAGCAAGATCAAGCTTTGTTACTATTAAAACTTTGCGACGCGTCTTCCCCCACCTGGGATTTCCACACAAGGTCCAAGCTACCATCTCTCTTGTTCTGGCAAAACTGGATTAAGCAATAGCCTCTACCACGGATCATCTGCGACAACTATAAAACGACTACAACAGATTCATAACTTGACTGCCAGACTACTCTTACATATAAAGCCACAAACCCTCATCTCCCCTGCCTTGAATGCCCTACATTGGTTACCGGTTACTAAAAGATCTACATTCAGGTTGCTTTGTATCACCCACAAAGTGCTACATGGAACAACACCGCTCTTCATCAGGAATAAAATCACCAAATACATTCAACAAAGGAACCTCTGCTCTAGATTGGCACCTCGCCTCAACATCCCACCATACAAGAAAAAAACCATAGGTGGCACATCCTTCTCTGTACGGGCAGCCAAACTACGAAACTCTTTACGCTCTAACATAAGACCCATGGATAACTACCTTATCCTCAGAAGACTACTCATGGTGGCTCTTACCCATATAACTACCATACTCAAGCATACATATACAGCATATCCCTCTCTATATAAGCATTTATTTGAACTATAGATGTGAATATACATATGTGTATTGCTTTGTATAAATGTGTATAATTATGCTTATAAATATGTAGATATTCGTTAGTTCTGCTTAACAAATGTACATATTACTTATGGTTATATTATTCTATGTTTAACATGTATATAGATGACTGCATAAATTAAGTAAATCTTTTATCATAACTATTTATTTAGAATTGCTTCACTATTGAATTGCGGAAAAAATATATAAAACCAAATACATTTACTTAAAGTACTGCACACTTAAAAGTCTGAGTTTATTAAATATAACTTAAATCTACAGATATTACCTTCCTTATACACATATACTTCCTTATACCTATGTATCTTTATATTTATTACTTCACTTCTAATTCAGTATCTCCAACGCGCTACCCATCTCACCCTATACCTCTCTCAATATATCCTCTACCCGAATCATTTCAAACCTCATTCTACTACTATGATCCCCAAAATAACCTGTTCTAGACTCTTCACTCCTCTACCCCTCCTTGCATAATCTCAAACCTCTTTTACTGTTCAGATCTCCCAATCAGGCCTTTCTAAACCTTTTTCCTCTGACTCTTCCCACTGCATCTCCCCTTTACTCATCCCAAACCTCCCCCTACTGCTATGAGCTCCCCCCCAAACAACCCACTTTCTAGACACTTCTCTCTTCTATCCCTCCACTATCCTTTTCAATCCAACTAACATCATCATGTCCACCACTCAGATTATTTTCATATTTTCCTATTCTAATCCCCACTAACTCTGTTCGAGTTCCGGAGTAGCGTGCTACCGGCCAAAAAGCACTTTGACACGTCAAAGCAAGCGCTATATAAAGGCAAACAGTTCTATCCCTTCACAATTCTTTTTCAATCCAAATAACAAACTCATATGTCCACCGCTCGAATTAATTTAATATCTCCCTATACTAATTCACCACTAATTTATTTTCGGTTCCAGTATAGCAATATAAATACAATTACAATTAAAGAAGAACAACTTTCCGTCCCATTATTTGTTGCTAAAAATAATCCCTCTGCCTGCTACCGCTCTGCACCATATTGATTAAAACTGTAATGCTGTCTGTATGCTCAAAGTAATGTAAATTACTCCACCTTAATGCTTTTGTTCATTCACACGTTTGCACTTTATGCATCAAGATTAAATAGAAATGGAACCTATTTCATGGGTTAAGTCTTAGAAAGCTTGGCAGCTGCAGGAAGCATGATATTTGTCTTTTAAGCGCTATCCCTCATTACAGCATGGGTGCTAGATGTCTGAATTGTGTCTCCTCCATGAATGGTGTGAAACTGAGGGTGGATGAATCTGATAAGCTACAAACACCAGTCACAAGGTCATTCGGTATGAATAACTGCTAATACGGCTTAGGTTACAGGAGATTCAATAGGGCGTATTAAGTGCACTGGTAAGACACATCTAAATGAATTACATCGACAAAAAATGAACTGTTTCAATGGAAAACGTGTGTGTGTGTGTGTGTGTGTGTGTACGTGTGTGTGTATGTGTGTACACACTGCTTAAGACAAGCCATTGGAGGATGCAGGATACTGCCAGCCAGATAGCAGGATCCCCGCCAATGACCTGTCAATCTTTCATTTCGAAATCTTGTGGCTATGCTTGTCACCCGATTATGACATGGGGCAAGAGGGCGAGCAAGGGGGCAGAGAGTTGTCCTTATGCACAAGATCATTCTGTTGCCCTGCATAGGACTCATGGAGTCCTCTGTGGATACTTGCCACTGACCTGCTCTGCAGTACAGGTGAGCGAACCCTCAAGATTTCCCTTTCGTTAGCGAGGTACTTTAGAGGGTTGCCGTGGTCCCTGATAGGCACTGCCATGCATGGGAAGTCTGGAGATATGCCCCTTTCTGTGATGCAAGCTACCTAGGTGTGGTTTATGCTATTTCTGGGGTCTACCATTTAGCTCTGCAATGGTGCCAGGTGGAACACGAAGGGTCGCGTGTGTACAGTCATGTTGATTTCCACCACAACACTTCCTCAACCCTTGCATGCCCTTCATATAAGAGTAATATTTGCAGGTGGAATGGTGAAAAACGTGCTGACCTTGGAAGAGACTCATCTTGGTTGGAGCCAGTAGTCCAGCCTGGACTAAATATAGTCTTTTCTAACCCAGTTGGCAGATAGTTATGCCCTCCTGTGTGACCAGATGGCGCTTCATGAATATGTTATGAAGTGGTAGATAGGATTTGGTATGATCTGAAAGTGCAGCCTTCTATTACACTGCGTAACCATCATATGTTTTATTTCCTGCTTAAATAGATGAAGAAATCCAAATTTCCAAAGACATTACAGCAGAGACAACCAGTTCTGAAGAAGAGCAGGACCCCTCGTTCCTTCCCATCCCCGGCAGCTTCAACCAGAACAGGAACAGTGAGAGCCCCACCGATGGCCAAGCGCTGAGACGGTCGAGCCGCGGGTCCTTCACCCGGGGAAGCCTGGAGGATTTGCTGAGCATAGACCCAGAGGCCTATCAGAGCTCAATGTGGCTTGGCACAGAAGATGGCTGGTACGTTGACGGCACCAAGTGCAAAGTGGTTAGAATTGTAGCACAGGCGGAGCAGGCCACCAAAGGTTACAAGCAAATAAGTGATATGTTGGTCATGGCCTAGGTGAGACGGCTTAAAGAACAGGCTTTATTTTAAGCGCCAAAACTAAGTATAGAGACCCCATTTCTCAGACCATATTTTCCTTTAAAGACGCACGTGCCACACTGTCACTCCAGCCAGTGGTTCGGTTGACATTTTATAATTTGAGAAGCAAGCTTTTATTATCCATCTTTTCGTTAACATCTGAATGATTTTGGAGAGAAATGTTTTATGAAAGAAACACGTGTATAACACAGATGGATAGTTTAGGTAACAAATAGCACACCGGATCTCTTGTGGCGAGGAACAATTGTACCAGTTGTGTGAATATCCTTGGCAAAGACAGATGCACATCTTAGATGACAGTTTGGTGCGTTTGTGAACTATTGCAGGAAAAGTTGTCCAAATCTCAGGTGATGGGTAGCTCTGGCATAGAAGGCCTAGTAAGCAAAATGACCTGGACCTTGAAGTTGCAGCAGGCAGCTTGGGAAGAACTATAGGATTATGACTTGCAGATCTTAGATTTCAGATTTGAGAGCAACAGGAGAGCCTATCAGAGAGGTAATTTGGAACAACAACATTTGGTGCCTTGTTATACAGGTGTCACTAAATTGTATATGGCTTTCTTTTTTCAGATAGGAGTTAGGAGTGTGCCTTAAAACATTATCTGAGGTTGTTGTGGTGAAATTTAAGGCTTTGGTGTGTGGGTCAAAGGAATATTAGGGAAGCCCTAAATATGGAAGAGGCCCTCAGTTAGACTTTTACAGTAAGCTAGTTTGTTGAGTACAAGTGAGCTGTTGAGGATTTTAGCTGTACTGAATGGGGTGGTGGATCTTGTATACGTTCTGTATTTCATGCAGTTTTTCTGTTAGTGGTGATGAAGGATTCCAACTTCTTGGAAGGTCTGAAAGGGACATCAGACTTTCTAGTAGAAGGGACAAATATCTTTGAGTCCGAAGAGAAGTGGATTGAATCAGTCAACAAGATTGGTGTAGTTGAGAAGGGGAAATACACAACCTACTTTTTTGAGGATTTAACATGCCGCACAGTTGGGCTATCCAGTGATTGGTGGCTGTGAAGATAATTCAGCAGACGTTACTAAATGCAGGGTGCAAAAAAAGAAAATGATTTTGGTGTCATTTCAGTTCAAAAACTTTAATTTGGCTAAAAAGCCATAAAAGGATAACATCATACGTGAATCATTACTACAGACATACAAATATATGAATAATAAAAGACACAAGATGCTAAACAGCTGAAAACAAAATTCACCAAACAATTCTGTAGTTATGGAAAGATTAGCCAATTTGGGAATTCTGTTTTGATCAAGGATATAAATATTCGATACAGAGAAGGTGACATAAATAAAAAAACAAACGCTGGAGTAAGGCAATTCGGGTTTCACCAAGGTTAGTGTAATTCTACGCTTTTCTGGTTCTGAGACCTTCTTGAACATAACAAATAACAACTGAACAGACATGGAAATATATAAATCAAAAAATATTTAAAACTATTGATAAGTCAAAATTTGTAATGCATAAATGTATCTCTAAAAGAATTAGACAAATTGTGGGCTCTGTTGTGATCAAAAGCATTCAGTACAGAAAAGGTGGCATAAATATTAGTCCTTACATGAAGCAATTCAAGTTTCTTCGGGGTTAGTGTAATTCTCCACTTTTCTGATTCAGAGGGCTTGTCAACATAACAAATATTGACTGACCAGCAATACTCTGAGACCAAAAGCTAAAGACATTACAAGCATACATTAGATAAACTAGAGCCGTAAGTACGCGGCAATGGGCGTAAATATTGTAGTCTGGGACACACATAAAAACTGCAAAAGAACATAAATTGTGCAAGGGTTTGCTTAGAAGTTTTGTTGCAAGGACAAAGTGGTAGGATTTGAAATTAGATGCCCTGTTGTGGATAGGCTACCATAAAGTGCAAGGTGCTAAGTCTAAAACGGGTCAGATAAAATCAATGTTCGATGTTTGAGACCCATATTAAATATGATTCTATCCCTTCTACGAACTTTACGTCTAAGTATCGAGAAACTGAGTTCATCAGTTGATTTTTAAAAAGTCTACCTTGGTTCCTGATGATTTTGGTGTTATCAGCCTAAATATGGTACAAAAATCTAAGTGAGGAGAAAATGTCTCTTAGGGAGGTGGTGTTAAGTGCGTAAAAGAAGGAGCAAGTACAAATCCATTAGGGATGCTCGCCAGTAATGAGGGGGTGTTGAGACCCTGTAGTCACATTTGAAGGAGAGAATCTTATTTCCTTAGAATCATTCTGCATACTTAAATCTTTCACTACTTACCATCATAAACCTGTTTCATAGAGTTCATACAAGTGGGCGCCTTTTCATTTAATATAATCTCTTAGAGTTAGAGCGGGGTATAAAGTGCAATGTCGTGTGGGCTCTTGAAACTTTATAGATATTTGTATAAGATCCTAGATTATTTGATCCATTTTCATAATTTAAAAATGAAAAGGGGAATAACATTTCCAAATGATTGCCTTGTCCTGGGATTACAGTGGCTGGTGAGTATAGACCGCGGGTCTACAGTCTGGGCTTCACTGACGACTGTGGTCACAAAGGATGTCTGGTTTGATAAGCAGTAATTTACCGACACTGACTAATACAGATCTCTGACCTGAGGAAAATAAGCTATAAACATCAAGAATGTAGCCAAGATATTAGCTGCAAACTGTAGCAATGATTATGTGGTGCAGCGGCCAGAGCGGCCACCTCAGGAGTTGGTGATACGGGTTAGAGTCTCGGCGTGTGCTCAACATCCTGTGATTGTGGGCAAATCACTTAACCTCCCGGTGCCCATTTACAGCACCTGGATACCTTCACGGGTGATAAGCCGTGCTACATAAACCTGAAAAAATTAATATATATATATATATATATATATATATATATATATATATATATATATATATATATATACAGAGCACCTACGAATGAAAAGAAATTGCAGTGAGATTTCATCTTTAAAAAAAGCTCAAATCGATTTGACAGAGAGATTTACTGAGAGGGTATAGTCCTCAAGTGCTGAATCAAGCACAAAGTAAAGTTGAGAAGATCAGTAGAGAGAGACCGCTAGATCTGAAAAAAGTACTGGTAAGATTGATTTACGAATGATCACTGGGTACAATGTCTACCATGCCAGGGTGAGAGACTATTTGAATAGACATTGGCACCTAGTGAAAAATTATCCCATACTGAGCAGCATAACCTCACACAAAGCCTTAATTAACATTCAGGAGAGATAAATCCATGGGACAGGAATTGGTAGTGAGCAGCCCAGAGACAGTGAACACGAAAGGTTGGTGGAAGGCGAGGCCGAACTTTGTAAAATGTTGAAATGTAAGGCCTGTAAGTATGGCCTAAACAAAAAAGAAATTCAATCGCCCCTATTTATGAGTCCATGGAGTTTGTGGTTTATGTACTGCAATGTTCTTGTCCCAAATTGTATGTGGGCAGCGCCATTCAAATGGTGCATATAAGAATTCTTCAACACCGGAGGGCGGTGAAAAATAATGACAAAAGTTATCCCGTTGCCAGGAATATTAATGAGATACATGGTGGAAATGTGCATGATCTTGCATACTACGTAATAGGACAAGTTGTAAAGAATAGAAGAGGTGTAAACCGAGAACAGAAACTAAGACAACTAGAGTCTAGGTGCATTGTAATGTTCAATACAAAAATTCCGTTTGTCCTAAATTCCGAAGAGGACCAGTATGTACATATTTAAAAGGAATCGTTCTTTGTAGCTACCAGAAAGTAGTAGGAAACTACAGGACAATAGAGGAATGGTGAAACGAGGAAGGAAAGAGTATATCACGGAACCAAAGAATCAAGATAATGTATAATTTATTTCATTTTAGAATAACATAAACAAGGAGAAAAAAAACCCTAGTAGTATACAGTTTATAGAAAGGGTGGGTCCACAGGAGGTACAGTTACAGAAACCTAAGATGCCTGTTTGAAATTCAAAGGAGAATTTGAGTTTAATAAATTGGTATATTAGTGTGGGTCGCACTTTAGTTCAAGCAAAAAATAATGATAATTTTTAAAGGAAAGGATTGCACTTGCACTTTATCCTAGTGAACTCAGCAAGATTATGTTAGAGGGAAGTTTCTTGTCCTGATAATCAATGTAAAAGCACTGCCATGCGATTGTTGATTTTATGAGTGTTATAATGCATTTGCACTTTACTGCTGAAAAGTAGATTGTTGATCAATTGAATGTGGTCATATGTCTAATGAGGCATTTGCACTTCATATTTTGAAAGTTCTCTTGAACTATCATGCACTTGCATCTTCCAACCGCCAAATCCAGTAAAAACACTACGATGTGGTCATTGTTTCTAATTGTGCAATAATGCATGTGCACTTTACTTGGATTGGTCTGTGATCATCAAAAGATAATAGCAGCACTAGCACTTTATCAGTATGAATTACATCAAGCCCATCAGCAAACACCAACTCTGGTAATGATTTCTGACGTGGCTATTGTTTCTATTTTGTGTAACAATGCGCTAGCACTTTATATGGGGTTTTCATTGATTATGAGGTGACAACAGCACCAGCAATGTATTGAAAGATATATGATAAATGACATTACCATTGGCAATCCACAACTGGAGGATTAACTATCTAAAGTTGTGCTTGGAAGTTTTAGAGAATTATGCATTTGCACTTGTCCTTTCACTATGGCATTTCCTATTGTGGAATTTTAGATATAAAAGAGTGTTCATGTGTTTCCACATTGATGAAATAGGTTTATTGCATTGCCACTTTAATTAATCGCATCTAAATGTGATAAAACAATATATTGATTGGTCCCAAAGTGATAATACTCAGAACTCGAACCGTTTCATTTTTTATTTTTTATTTCATACTAACACTAACCTAGTACATTCTTGTGTTTGGTGTTTTCCAGCATCCATGTTTACCAGTCTTCGGACAACATCAGGAACCGCAAGAACAGTATGAAGATGCAGCACTCTGCCTCCATCATGTGCATCCTGTAAGTGCGTATATCTTACGGGGTAGGGATTCAGTTGTGGACTTTAGAGGCTGGAATCAGCCCGTAATTAATCTAAGAAAGGTGCCTCCCAGACCATCAATCAAATCTTTCTTTGAGCCAAGGAACCAAAGAATTGTTCCTTCCGGTGTCTGTGACTTAACCTGTTGTTATTAATGTTTTTTGCAAAACTGCACACTTGGGTGTATCGCGTCAGAATGTATTGTTCGTGTAAATTTGAATAGAATAAATCAATGTTCTTCTTTTTTAGGCTTTTACTTTTTTCATTGCTTACGTATATGAAATATTTTTTTACCAGCAACATCATACATATAATAATGATATTCCTAAACACAATAACAAGGGACAAGACTTATGTGCACCGAAAACATTACATGACATCACTTGTTGAATATATGACGAAAATAAATCGAACAACATACAAAAAAAACATGAAATTGCAGATCTAGTGTCCTTCATTGATTGCCATCATTGATTGATCTCACTCTGCAAATACAAGTGCGAACTTTAGGAGATGACATTTTGGAGCTCATCCAGTCACAAATCCATGCTCGGACCCCAATCATAATGTTATGTTATGTTATGTTATATTTATTCTTATATAGCGCACGGCTACTCAAAAAGAGTGTCCCGGCGCTTTTTGAAAAAGAGACCTACAGCAGAATAACACAACACAGTAATAAAACAACATAATAGAGAACAGAGCAGAAGAGAAACAGCCTAGAGGGTAAACAGCCAAGTTTTAAGGCCCTTCCTGAAAGCAAGTAAATTAGTAGCTCCGCGAAGCGTCAGCGGCAGAGTGTTCCACAACTGTGACGCCAGCAATCCAAAGGAGCGGCCTCCAATGCGGGCTCTCTTTACACGCGGCACAGCCGCCAGAAACAGAGATTCTGATCTGAGAGAGCGAGCCGGGTGGTAAAAGGCGAGTCTCCTTTGGAGATACTTAGCTCCCACCGCATGAAGAGCTTTATAGGCCAAAGTTAACGCCTTGAAGGCAATCCGTTTTCGGATAGGCAGCCAATGTAGGGTCTGCAAAAGGCCAGCAGCGCTGGCTCGCCTGTTTAGGCCATAAATGGCCCTCGCACAACTTGAAGCCGCTGCAGCAGATACTCTGGCAGGCCCAAGTAGAGGACGTTGGAGTAATCCAATCTTGAGCCGATCAGAGCCTGCACAGTCAGCTTCCTGTGTTCCTCAGACAGGAGAGGCAGAAACTTCCGGAGCATCTTGAGGAGGCCGAAACATGTACCCGTCACACCTAGGATCTGGGACCTCAGCGTCAGACCCTTGTCCATCTTGACCCCCAGGTTCTTAGCTAATTGGGATGAGCAAGACAGAGGGAACATGTTAATGGGCCACCAAGCCTGCCAGTCAGGATCCGATGCACACCCGAAGAAGAGTACCTCAGACTTATCGGAATTGCACTTGAGGCTGTTCAGCTGGAACTATTTAAAAACAGCCCCAAGGCAATCCCGGATACTCTCTCCATCAAAGTCTCCTCCCTTCTTACAAGAAAAGAGGAGCTGGGTGTCGTCGGCGTAGGATACGATCTGGGCCCCGAACGACTCCCCCAACGCCGCCAGAGGGGCCATAAAGATGTTAAAAAGAGTCAGGCTCAATACAGAGCCCTGCGGAACCCCGACTCCCAATGGCGGCATCACGGCAGAGTCTGGGGAGGCCCAGACCGTTTGTCGGCGGCCAGCTAAGAAAGATGAAAACCAGCTAAGCACCGTCCCCCGTAGGCCAATCTCATAGAGTCTTGCGAGAAGGCCCTCATGGGGGACGGTGTCGAAGGCCGCCGACAGATCTAACATAACCAGCATGGCTTTGCCCCCGGAGTCCAGAACCCCTTTAATGGTTTCTGACACCTCCAGGAGCGCCGTCTCCGTGCTTAGATAGGGGCGGAAGCCAGATTGAGTGGCATGCAGAATCTCATGAGTTTCCAGAAAATTGGAGAGCACCGTGTGCACATGCTTCTCCAAAATTTTCGTAAAAGCAGGCAAGAGAGAAATAGGCCTATAATTGGCCAGAACCTCAGGATCGAGCCCAGGCTTCTTCAGCAGAGGGATGACCATTGCCTGCTTCCAGGCCTGCGGAACCACTCCCTGGCTCAACGAGAGATTCAGGAGTGGATTCGTCAGCGGGTTTATAACTTCCGCCATTTTTGCCAAGAATTTGGCAGGGCAGGGGTCCAGAGGCGACCCAGATTTAAGATTGCCCATAAGCACCAAGGAAGCAGGGGCTGAGATGGATGGAAAAACGGCCAGCACAGGGCCCAGAGGGGCCGATAAGCCTGAGTCGTCCTCGGGGTTGGTCAGCCCCACGGGCGCCACCAAAATGAAAGAATCCTGGATAAGTTTAATCTTGCTAGTAAAAAAGTTTGCAAGATCAGAGGCCCAGGACTCAGAAGGCACACCTTGGGATGCATTAGATCGAGGGGCCATAAATTCTCTGACAATGGTAAAAATCTCCTTACAGGAGTTAGAGGCAGCCTCTATCCTCCCTGCCAGATAGGCTTTTTTTCCTAGGCGAATGTCCCGATGATAGGCCTTAACCGCTGTCTTATGAGTCAGCCTTGCCACAGAGTCATATTGTGATCGCCAGGCTCTTTCAGCTGCCTTGCACTGCTGCCGAGCGGTCGACAGTGCCGCAGTGAACCAGGGAGCCGAGACACGCTTAGATGTTAAGCGGGGGGTCATCACCGGGGCAAGATCATTTAGCCTGTCCAATAGCCATACTTGCTGAGATTCCAGATCCCTCTCCAAATCTCCTGTAAGGGGGCATGGGTGATCCAGGGCGGCCTGAGCCAGCATAGCTGGAGTCACTCGATGATATGCCCTGGGAACTCGGCCCTGCTGCTGAGACACGGGATTAGACGGTTTCGCCGTGCCCCTGACCAAAATTTGGCTAGTCTATGGTCTGACCAAAGCACCGGAATAATCTCCTTCACCTCCAAAGGAGATGTCGAGAAGACCTGGTCAAGAGTATGTCCCTTGTTGTGCGTGGGCCCCCAAAGGTAAGGAGTCAGGCCCAAAGGGCCTGACCCCTTACCAAGTCCAAGTAGCGCTTTTTGACACTACTAATCAGAAGATTTAAGTAGCAATTGTCCCACTAACATGACAATGTTTGATTGATGGTCTTGGAGGCACCTTTCTTACATCCTGTATGTGCAGCACAGCATCAAACAACCACGGATTTCTTGCAGGACTCTTTGTGCTTTACAAGTCCACATGGCAGATTCACAAAAGCATTTATAAGTACGAGAAGTTGTACTACAGGAGTTTTAATGTACGTGCTCTCACATGCTTTCCTGATTTGCTTCCTATTAGTAAAATTGCCAAGAGGGCACTATCCTTTCTGTTTGTACTAATTGTATATAAATATTACTTGAATATTCCAATTTTATTCCCATTTTAAATGTTTTGAGATCGAATCACGAAGGCTTTGTAAGCGTATTTAAAAGAGTACCCCAAGTACTCTTTTACGACTTGATGAATTGGCCCCATGTTGCCAGAGATGAAGTAGGTTGTCCTGTGTGACTGGTGATTGAAAACGTCAGATTTGTTTCTTGTCTTTTTCCTCTACGCCAGCGATGGTCATTGTTGAATCTTGAACGGAATATAGGGGATTTGCCTGTTAAGTACAGAAGAGGATAGGGCTGTTTCCACATTCAGACATAAATCGATAATCCTTTGTACTTATGACACTTATGCTCAGACGTCCTTCTTGTGGAAGTTGTGTATCAGCATTAATTTCACAAGACAGTTAAAACACGTTCTATAAACACTGTCACCAGGTTTTCTGGTCATTAATGGTAATGAAGCATTGTCAGTGTTTCTGTAAGTCTCACACACTTTTTCCCCCATCAGCCATGTGACCACTTAGGGTAAATGTGGCCAACAGTTTCATAAACCAACACATTCAAAATCATCAATCTTTGTATCAGAAGTGGATCAATTAGTGATGGATCTTCACTTTTCCAAATGTTGGTTCCCATCACTCTGTCAATGCCTGGTAGTCCCTGTTAGGGATGCTTATGACCTGCTTAAACTGCCCATTGGTCCTTTAGGTAATGGTCTTATGAGTCAATCATAAGTCCTATGATGATTCTACATCTCCATTGTGGAATATTCTCCCTTCACGCAGACACTTGGGCCTTTTTCAAATCTTAATAAACTTGTTCTGCCTCCTTCACATCCTTTCCCCGTGTTTATCAGAGTTGCTTTCTTTTTTGCTTCTCTCACACCCCTTCTGTCTCCATTCTGTCTCTCTGCACTTTCCTATCATTCATAAGCTTTTTCCAGTTTGTCAGTAATTGATGATAACCCCCAGTGCATTCGGGGGGGGGGGGCATTTCTCCTTGCGATCCACCTATGTACTTTTTTCACCCTCTATAGAATATGACTATCGATAAGGTCCACATTTTATTGCTGCTTTCCAGGGTAAATGATTCACCAAGAATGTCTTTAAGACTGATAGTGACACGCTTTTGGAGATGTTCTGTGCAGGACCGAACACAACGTGCTATGCAAGTCGTAGTGATGTCATAATATTGATGACCGTTATATTGACAAAACTATTCAATTAAAAAATACCTTCTTCTTTAGCACACATCCCAACCTGAACTGTCTCTTAGTGCTATTATTAGATGTATTCTTCCCCAATTCAATATTTCTGATTTTAATGATCTTGTAAGGATAAAATGTTAAATTATCCTTAATGGGATATAAACCTTTGAGTTGCAGTCTTCCAAATGGGTACTTAGCCCACAGAGCTAACCCACTATCTTTTCGGAACCGTCTGACTCAATATCTTATTGACCTGCGGCAATGCAGTAAATTGCTTGAAGGCAGAACGCAATACCCTCTTTTACTTCCTGCACATTAACAGAAAGTGAAAACATTGAGGAGTCATAGGCTCCAGTGATGAGTAAGTACACAGTATTGTTCGACACACTGACACTAAAAGATGCTGGTGTAAAGTAATTGCCAGACCTTCATTGATAATCTTCAAATTTGGCAGGGGAATAGTGCAAAGGGCATATTTTATACTACAGAACAATCTCTAGGGCACTTGGAAACAAGCACTTAGGGATTTAGCACTGCATAGCATGACAGAAAGGAAAGGCAATCCTTTGTGTATCAAAGTCAAGGTATGCTACCACAGCTGTGTTGGTGGCCAGCTCAGAATGGAGACTGGTCTGCTTGAACAGTTTTAGAGCTATCGGGTGATTCTACTTTGTTTGCTGATGTTTTTGTCGCTGATGTAGCCTTTAGAGATGGTTGACATTACTTTATTCTGAAATTTGTAGTTTGCTAAATGAGTTCAAAAGCCAGTTCAGTACATTTATTGGCATCAAACTCAATTCTACTGGTGTGTCTTAATTCATTGTCTCTTTACAAACTCAGACACTATGTGAATAGATTGGGAGGTCCAAGACTACAGGCCCTTCCAGATGTGGGAGTCCATCACCTCCACTGTAGGCAGCTTTTACTGCATGTGGAGGTACGAGAAGCCTTCGAGGCCTTGGGCTTTGTCGTTCAGTGCCTCCCTGGGCTTACGCCTGCACTGCTTTACAAAGTCACAGGTCCGGCTGTAGTTTCTTGAAATCCTATGAAATGAGAAGCTTCTTTGTAAACTCGTATGCAGGTTTTTCTCATTTTTGTAAAATATTACAGCACACCTCTCTTAGGGTTGCCTAGTAATACCCGATTTCATAAATCCTTGAAGAACTCTGTTTCAGAGTGTATGATCATGTCTGCCTTTTGGCTTACATTATTTCTTTTGCACTGCTCTTCACTGCGGCGACTGCTTGATGGCAGTCGAGTACCCGAAGCCGGTTCACTCGCCTTTTAATACTCCACAAACTGCTGTGCTCTTTTGATGATTTATCATTTCAAAAGCCAAAACATGGCTTTAGGGAGTGCAGAACTCACAAATCAGATCTGCGAGTAGCCTCCAGATCACTCATTTTAATCCCAGCAACACCAGCTGGGATTCTCTTTCCATCCACCTCAGGCCTGTCATATGAGCTGGTGTAATAACTGCAACATCAGTTGACAAATGTGTGAAAATATAACATTGTGGTACAAACGGTAAATAAAACATACGGTCAGACTAAAAATCAATGGTAGGCTTGTGGGATATTGTCCTTCTGTGCAGCTATGTCAATTGATTAATATTTCTTTATGCTGCCCAACCTAGTTTAGGTAATTTGCATTCACTGGTTCTTCCTGGTGACTGTCTGCCCCCTTCTCTTTGCTCTCTCTTTTGGAATGCTTAAATGTGTGTGTCCACTTCCTCTTCTGCCCGCGTCACTGCCCTTGCCCGAGTTTTGATGTCAAGCTCCATTCTCAGGCTTTTGGGCATACTCATGCTCAGAGTAAAACTCTAAAAGGATGTTTAGAAAGTTACGACAGTGTTAGGAACTGGCAAGGTTTGTTCTAAGTAACAATGTTAATATAAAAGGACTCCTTCTGCATTTCTGTAAAGCTGCAGAACTAATTAAAGAACAATATACAAGAGAAAAGCAGTGAAACTGGCAAGTGTGACGCATGACATCATTACCATGAAATCAATAAAGAAAACTAGGCATGACTCAGAGGTAAATGTGGGCCTGAATGAAGCGTTCTTTGCAGACAATCACCTCTTGTTTAAAGTGACGTTTGAGTGGCAGTCGACCGTGTCAGGTATGCAGTCTCTCTATAAAGGGAGGGTTGTTCCCGCCCGCGCCATCTGTCATTGTTTAAAATGGCTGCTTTTAAGTTGTTTGCTGATGATTGTCCCCCTCTTCTTCTCTTTGCACAGGTATCTCGATAACCAGGTCTTCGTGTCTCTGGCCAATGGAGAACTGATTGTGTATCAGAGAGAGGCAGGTAAGGACATTCCGAAGCATTACAACTGAGTAAGACCAACAGAAAAATCTTCTGTTATATGTGCTGCAGCCAAAAAGACACCATCTTAAATATCATCATTCAAAACTCAAAGACAATCAATTCTTTGACAAGCAGCCCTGAAATCATGAATGTCTACTTATTGCATTTAATAATTTGTGAAGTTAACACTTTTGTGCAGCTTGGATAACACAAGGGTCTGCCTATCCTTTTTGTAAACGCACATAGAACCGGTTAGAGCTACATGGCTTTCATCCTGAATCATTTCAATATCACCTGTACTTATGGCAGTTCTTGTGTTTTGAATCTGACCTTTTAACTTTAATTGGGTGTGTTCCTCACATATAGTTCAGAGGCCATCTATCCATCCTGCATGGGGCAGGGCTTAATTTGTAAAAAAAAAAAAGACTAAATCCCATCTATTTCCCCAGCATTGATTGCTTCCTAGGAATTGTTATCAATTGTTTGATTCATTTTCCCTTGATATATTAATTTGGAATAGATGTACACACTCATGATTTGTAGGTTCTTTTATGTTTCCTCCATCATGGTCTTTTATTGTTTTTGAATGTACCCTATTGACTTATGATTACATTAAAATTGTATATTTTTTTAAAAAAGATATACCCGTGTTTCTCAAAAGTGTCTAGTTGAAAATTCAAGGTATGAATAATTTCACTGATGTTTAGGTTTACTCCAGGTTGAGCTACAAAGTAGAGTTCAACACCCAAATTATGAGTTTAATTGAAATCTGATTAGGAATTATAAATGAAATCCCTGTTAGGCATTATCACTTATTACTAGTTTATTTGCCCAAGCCCACTAGGGTATATTGGGTCTCCCACTGTTTTGTTGCTAACTTTATAAAAGCGGCATATTAAGAATTGCAATTTAAAATCCAACTTGACCATAAATTGTGATTTTGAATTGTGATTCCAGAGACACCAGACTTGGAGATCTTATCACTTCTCAAAGAAGGTAATCCTAATGTTATCCAATGGGAGAGAGTTTTTCACTTCCAGGACATGTAAAACCTAATGTTGTGTAGTTCCTAGTAATTCCCAGGATCTGCGCTTTATGGATGATCTAAACTGAGTGCTTGGTGTCTAAACCTCTTCTGGACACCCCCACAGGATATGTCAGCCGTTAGACCATCTAGCTCTACAGTGCCACTAATACCCCCCTGTAGTCTACAGTGGTGTAGATAGTTTCTGGCAACCACTGAACATGACAACCTTGATTCCTCAGGGAAAGTGGAAAACAGTACTGTACATTTCGCTCAGACACTCCTGCTTGCTTACACTCCGAAAATACACATGATGGCGATTAGGACGTTTCAATAAGTATTTATTGGACCAGCGGCAAACATGTGTACTGCGACAATCAGGAGGCAGAAGCATACGAAAGAGATTGCAAGTACCCATATAGTAAATAGTAGATACATTTCTACCAAAGTGCTAATAAGATGAACATAAGCAATTCAGATAAAAACAGTAGCACTCGCATATTCCTAAAAGGCGCCCTAAGTAATTTGCCTAAATGTACCTTGCCTAGATCTGTAAGTGTAGCATGAATATGCGTATATGTACCCAAGGAACCCCTAGGGATGACCCAGCCCCCTCACCATATGGTTTAGAATGAAGGTCCAGTCCCTGCTTCGAGGATGACACCCCGAAACGGATGTCAGACCGCTGTATGTCGAAGATTCAGCATGCAGGACCCCGTCTCAGCTTGGAAGGAATTCTTCTCTAATTTGTTGGGGGAAGTGAGGGTCTTATATACTAAAGTGGTCACTTAAGTTTGTTTTCTAAAATTGATGTTTTTAAAACAATCATGGATGCTTTGAAAACAATCACCAATGTTTTTCTAAACAAATGCGATCATGCACAGCTGATTGTTGGTCAACAATATAAAAAGTGGTGACCCTTATACAGAATAGTTACATGTCCTGCCTTTTAAATACATTGCACCCTTCCCTCTGGGTTATTCAGGGCCTACCTTAGGGGTAACTTATATGTATAAAAAAGGATGGTGTGGGCCTGGCAAATGGGTTATTTTGCAAAATAGACTTGGCAGTGTAAACTGCACACACAGGCTCTGAGACCTGGTTAGAGGGCTACTTAGGTGGGTGACTCAAGCAGTGCTGCAAGCCCACTAGTAGCATTTATTTTACAGGCCCTGGACACATGTAGTGCCACTTTACTAGGGACTTATAATTAAATTAAAAATACCAAATGGTATGAACCAATATTACCATGTTTAGAGGAGAGAGCACACGCACTTTAGCACTGGTTAGCAGTGGTAAAGTGCTCAGAGCCTGAAAGCCAACAAAAATGAGGTGAGACAAAGAGGAGAAAGTCAAAACGTTTGTGGTGACCCTGTATAGAGGGCCATTTTCCAACTGCGGGTAAATGCTACAGGGGTGGCTTTTGAGGGTGAAAGAAACATTCATCAACAAGATGAAGAGGAGGACGGATCCAATATTTTGAATGACAGTATTGTGAAATGACTTGATACCCTGGCCATTGAACATAACGGTACTGATTGTACTAATACATTTAAGAAAATTGTCTTAGTCCTGAAAGAAAATAGTAAAATCTTCGGGCTGCAGCAAGGACTATGTTCTGCCTCAAATGCTACCCCGGACTGCTAGTCAATTGCGCTTATGTCTGCCAACAGTTGGCACCACGCCATGTGACCAAATGTCACTAACACTTGCTAGAAAAAGTGTAGAGGGCCCAATCTGCTCTAGGGGAGTGTGAGCAACACTTCCTATCCAGCTGTTCACAGAGGCAGACCAACTGTTCATTCATTCATTAATCTTTATTTGGGTCATTTGCAACCATAAAAGATAGTTTTTACAATAACCAAAATTGATCCAAGAATTAGTTCAAAGGTTGGGATACAACAAAAGGGCATCAATATACAAGTTTCTAATCCGTTCCTTATTCGCCATAAAACCTATCTATAATCATAAATACATTTAAAATATAAAAAGTATTCCATTCAATAACTACAAAAGTGCTGTCAGAGGGAGGCGGACTTTAGTCACAATTAAAATAATCAAATTGGAAAGTGCAAGTGCAATACTCTTCTACTAAACATTGGAAGAACGAATTGTTAGCGCTAAAACTTTAGCCCAACTTTATTCCTTGTCAGGTATAAACTAAATAAGAACCTGCTAGAGCAAAAGACGACCTGTTGTGATGTATCGGTCTTCAATATGCGTTCTGGCTCACTACAGCTTCTGATGCCCAAATTCCTAACAGTTTTATCAAAAATAGGTACAAATTTGAAGCTTCAATTATGGTTCAACTGATGGAAAAAAACCTGGCTCGTAAAATAAAGTAGGAAAAATCATCTAAAGAATAGTTTGATTTATGTCTTAGTATCCACCAGGGTTCTGCTGTGAACCAGAATCTTCCAAAATGCTTCAAGGGAATTTAATTTATTTACTAGTTTTAAGGTTGTATAATCTGACCTTGAGTACCTGAACAGAGTGTACTGGTTGTGAAAGTTAAGATAAAAGGGTACCGAGTAGCAATGAATAATTCTAAAAGCGGTTACCACATCCACAAATGACCCATAAGGGTACACCAGAGACTTCATATGATGTAGATCAAATGTTGATAATCTTAGGGCCTCCTCAGAGTTATCCAGTCATACTTTGTACAACATCCTTACTAAAGTTTCACTCAAGTGTTATGTTAAGTGTCTGCAGCTGCTTCTTTCTTGTTATGTCTGGGTCTACCACCTATGAATGTGGCTTGAGGAACTTGAGTTAAGTACACAGAACATAGTCTTGTGTGAACCTCACTGTTATGTTATGTTATGTTATATATTTCTTATAACGCGCACTGCTAGTCGAGACTGTCCTGGCGCGAGAGAAGTTCAGTGTCAGAAACGAAAGAGATGCCAAGAAAAGACATGTGGATTACGTGACTTGCTTGAATAAAAAGGTTTTTAGGTATTTTTTAAAGTATGTAAGGTTTGTCGTATGTCTCAGATGGTCAGGGAGACTATTCCATAGCTGGGCGGCTCTAACCGTCATGGATTTTCCCCCCAGACGGGCTCTCTTAAATCTGGGAGTGACCAGATGTCTGAGGGAAGCAGATCTCAATTGACGCGGGGGCTGATAAAAGGCAAACCTGGCACTAAGGTATGGTGGGCATGGACCGTGTAAGGCCTTGAAAGCTAGTGTTAGGATTTTGAAGCGCACTCTGAGGGCAACTGGAAGCCAGTGGAGTTCCGCAAGTTGTCTTCGTACACTATGGCATTTGGGGATGTTGTATAGGAGCCTCACTGTCGCGTTCTGGACTACTTGCAGTTTGCAAAGCAGAAAATCAGGAGCGCCCACATATAATGCGTTGGCGTAATCCAGACGCGAAAGAATGAGTGCTCTAGCCACTGTTTCCTTCGCTTCCTGGGGAAGAAGTGGAAAGAACTTCCGGAGGGTAATAAGGGTACCATAACAGGTTCCCGCCAATCTCGAGATCTGATCTCGAAAGCACAGATCGGCGCCAAACCAGATCCCTAAGTTTTTAGCAACTCCGCAATTTCCAGACGGGCACGGCAATCCAGTGGGCCAGATGGATTCCCTGAATCCCGCTGGGAATTGGCCATACAAGAGAATCTCCGACTTGTCCTCATTGCATTTGAGGGCAGCCTTGGCCAGCCAGGCAAATACTGAGGACAGGCACAATTGGACTCTCATTGTATCGAGGTTGTTCTTGTCCCACGTGAAGAGAAGCTGGGTGTCATCGGCGTAGGCCATTATTTTAGCACCCAGACTCTCTGCAAGATGTACAAGGGGGGTCAGGTATACATTGAAGAGCAGGGGGCTTAGAGTCGACCCTTGGGGGACTCCAGTGTCCACCTTGCTAATCGATGACTGGTAGGGAGGGAGCCAGATTTGTTGTGAACGGTCTGTGAGAAAGGACTTGACCCATTTGAGAGCCGCGCCAGTGATGCCAATGTCCTCTAGCCTAGAGATCAGCTGGACATGTGGAACCGTGTCGAACGCGGCAGAGAGGTCCAAAAGAATTAGGGCCGCTCTGCCGCCCCCGTCCAGACAGTCTCTAATAGCCTCGGTGACCTCCACTAGCGCGGTCTCAGTACTAAAGGAGGAGCGGAAACCTGACTGGGCAGGGTGTAATGCCCCCGTGGATTCCACGAACCTCTGAAGTTGACGAAAAGCCACTTTCTCACAGACTTTGGCTATTGCAGGGAGCAGAGAGATGGGTCTGTAGTTGGAGGCAGCCAGGGGGTCTGCGGAAGGTTTTTTAATTAGTGGGAGAAGTTTGGCTTGTTTCCACTGAGATGGTACGTTACTTGTTAAAAGAGATTCGTTAACCAGGTCAGTGACTATCGGTGCAATGATTTCCGCCACTCCACTCAGAACTCTGGCCGGACAGGGGTCCGCCGGGGAGCCTGATTTCAGCGCCTTTAGAATGGTCAAGACATCCTTCACCTCAACCTCTGTGAAAGAACACATTACTTCTTTGGTCTTTATGTCGATAGAAGGAATGAGGAGGGGGGGAGAGATGTCCTGTTCTTGTGTGGCCTGAGCAGGTGGGGGATGGGCAAAGCCAATGATCTTAAGGCTGTCTTGAATTTTCTTTATTTTATCGATAAAGTAAGTAGACAGTTTTTCACACCACTCCTCCGAGGGGGGGGCTGCCTGAGTTTCTGCAACCGGGGACGTGAAACTTTTTACTATGGCAAATATTTCTTTACTATTATTTTTAGCTTTAAAGATCCTATCTGCGTAGTAGTCTCCCTTGGCTTTCTTAATTGCAGCATAGTAATCTTTTTGCCCTGCTCGGAGTTTTGTCTTTGCTAACGGGCAATACTCCCTTCTCCACAATCTTTCCAACATTTTACAATTTATTTTTAGATTTTTAAGCTGATCCGTATACCAGGGGGAAGCCGGGGTGGCTCGTGGGCGAATCTTCGCTTTGGTAAGCGATAACCGGCTTGCGGAGGTGCTGATCCATGACGAGAAATTCTCGACAGCTTCTTCGAGATTTCCCGATTTGTCCGGCAGGGTGTGGGATAGGGAGGTTGCCAGGGCTGGGATACTAATCCTAGGGGGGAAGGGGGGCTGATGTTTATCCGCTGTGGCGCGAGCCCTATCCGTTACCCAGGAAAAGTTCACCAAGAAATGGTCCGACCATGTAACTGGGGAAGGAGTTTCGATGATAGCACCAAAATTGGAATAAACCAAGTCGAGGCAATGGCCTCCACAATGAGTAGCATCCGGTCCTTGCATTTTTAGCTGTGCTAAGGTGCATAATTCCACAAGGTCACTAACCCCAGGGGCTGAAGGGACATCCGTGTGTATGTTAAAGTCCCCCAGGAGCAGGAACCTAGGGAATCTCAGCGCTCTCTGGACCACTAATTCCTCCAATGATGGAATGAAGGAGCCCAAGGCGCCCGGAGGGCGATAGATGAGAAGCCCACCCAAGGTGAAATTAGGCGTGAGGGCAATTGAGAATTCCAATGCTTCCCCATCCTCGATGACCCCAGTACATTCCTTGGTTAGGGACCATCTATCTCTATAGATAACTGCCAGTCCTCCTCCCCTACCAGAGCTGCGATCCACCCTAGTAATTTTGAAGCCCCTGGGGATAGCTAACTCAATAGTGGGGGCACAATGAGTGTGCAGCCAGGTCTCAGTCACAAATAAGAGGTCAAGCGAGCTGTCGAGTATCAGCTCGCGGACCTCTTCCGTGTGTTTGACTAGGGACCGGGCGTTAATGAGAGCAGCTCGGATTAGGGGATCTTCCACTTTTTTCCCCGGGTCGTATGGGGAGGGAAGGTCCGGTTTAAGTTGGAACTGGCATACAGGACAGGACATGTTAGCACAATGTTGGACCTCCCATGCCTTGCCGATATCACAGGTGATTTTGTTGAGGGATTGGAGAGCCTCTCTGCTATACCTTATGTGGGGGGTCGCCTGCTGGGGCTCAGGCCGAGCAGCATTTCTGGCCCTGCGCGCTGCCGGGGCGCAGCGGGCGCAGACGGGCTTACCTTAGGCGCGCCTTCGGCGCGCCATCGACGCGCCCGCTGCGCCCGTCCGCTGCGCTCCCGGAAGCACATTTGCTTTTAATGCCCAGCCTCCCCAAGAAGCGCTAGACCGCTAACTCCGGCCAGGCTTCAGTGGAAACTCAGCCCAAGATGGCGCCTCGCCCTCCACTCAAACAGCACTGTCAGCTGCGGTGGAACGGGGCGAGGGAGGCCGTAGGAAGGGTGGAAATGTACAAAATATGCAGCGGAAAGTGGGCGCTTTAAAATCAGTGCTCCAACAAAGTAAGTGACAATTTATACGAAATTTTTAAAATGCATAATTCCCAGACATCGCATTCATGCCTGCGTGCATACAGTGGCCTGACACGTTTTAAAACAAGAATGGCGAGCTAGTAGCTCGAAAATCAGCTCGTTCTCACACTGAATCACTCGAGTAAACCCCAGGAGCTGCCACCAACCTGAGAGCTCACAGAGAGCGCAGCCTTGCGTGTCTTTTTATGCCCAGCCTCCCCAAGAAGCGCTAGACCGCTAACTCCGGCCAGGCTTCAGTGGAAACTCAGCCCAAGATGGCGCCTCGCCCTCCACTCAAACAGCACTGTCAGCTGCGGTGGAACGGGGCGAGGGAGGCCGTAGGAAGGGTGGAAATGTACAAAATATGCAGCGGAAAGTGGGCGCTTTAAAATCAGTGCTCCAACAAGGTAAGTGACAATTTATACGAAATTTTTAAAATGCATAATTCCCAGACATCGCATTCATGCCTGCGTGCATACAGTGGCCTGACACGTTTTAAAACAAGAATGGCGAGCTAGTAGCTCGAAAATCAGCTCGTTCTCACACTGAATCACTCGAGTAAACCCCAGGAGCTGCCACCAACCTGAGAGCTCACACTGTGTCTGAGCATTGCTTTTTTCTTTTGCCTTGCAGTTAGAACTAATTAGACACTAACGCACTTCCCTTAGTTCATTAGCAGCAAATAAGGAGCATACTCTGCAGAAGTAATTTACCGCTGTTGATTGCTGCTCTGACACTAAACTGTCGGCTACTCAGATTATTAGCCTGTGGCCAGTGTCCTACTGATCACAATGTTGTAGTAGTTTCTCTCCACCATTTCTAAAGCTGTACCGACTCAGTGGCCCAGCGACACCAAGAGGACTCATTAACGAGTTGCAACGTGTTTGTGCTGTCTGTAGGCTCGACACCGCTCTGTTCGGCCCTACACTTATATGTTCTTCTATCCTTCACAGGAAGCTTTTGGGATCCACAAAACTCCAAATCGCTCGCCCTGGGATCCCCTGGAAGTCCGGTTACAAAAATGGTGGCAGTGTTGGGGAAACTGTGGTGCGGGTGCCAAAACCGGATCATTGTGCTGAACACGTCCACACTCCTGCAAGAGGTAAGGAGGCTTTCTGCATGCCTGTTGATGGGAAAGAGATTGCCAACGCTGCAACAGTTTTGATGCCACTTTGCGCTTTAACTTATTGACATGTATAGAAGATTAAGGTTCTGAGGGAGCATAGCACATACCACAAAAATTCTTATTATTATATTATATTTACACAACATGGGGCCAAACCCTAAAGCTAGAGTGCATCTTCTCGGGTATCTTTATTTTGAGTAGTGCCATGTCAACTTCCAAGTCTTCACTAAGACAGTAGAGCCTAGGTTTTAATCTCAATACGACAGATGGAGTATATTTTTATCAACCAGTATCATGATTTCAGGTTTAGATTTTAGATATTTTGTTTTTAGATTCACTTCTTGTCTCATGTAAAATATGGTGTATGTCCTTGTTTTTCTACTAGCACTATTAGTTTAGTAACTTTGTGTGATTGGAGAGACAGCTGGTTTCTAAAATGGAGATTGGACTCTCACTCCATCGTACCGTCTCAGTATCTTGGTGTGATGTCATGTTTGCCCCTTATCCTGTTCACCATGGTGTTTCTCAATTTTCTCCATTGGGCACCTACTTTTTTGCATTAGACAGGACCTTTTAATATCATAAAATGAATTATAAGGCATTCTTGCTAATAGGGGCCTTCGGCCAGCCCTCATCATCAATTAGTCTGTTGTTGTAACATTCACAATTTTGCTCCGCCTACTATAGCATATAGAGTGGGGCAAGAATAGCCCACTTCTGCCTATGGCTAACTTAACTACAAGTGGCACATTCTGCTCTTTCACAAGGAGCACATCCACACACAAGGTAGTTCCCTTCCATGCCAGAGCCTAATGTGATGATAATGTGTGCTTTTGAGACCAAAACATATTTTTGCTTTTAGCCAAGATTTTTTAGGTGGATGAGAGGCCAATGTTTCTCGAAGAAGAATGTTTTGAAAAAACGATGTCAAAACGAAACAAGCCAAAAGACTGACAGCAGATGCCGGACCGATGGGCTTTAATAGTACTTGTTTCTCTTTATAGTATTCTCTTATTTTCTATGATTGCCTCCTTCGGATTAAAGTCACATTTTCATGTAGAAACTCCTAATTTGCTTTACTTTTTCTTCCTTCTCCACTGAGCTTCAAATGCAAACCTTTCATCGTGTCTCAATTGCTGAGGCTTGGATGACTGCCCACTTTTTCAAATTGAATCCCAAAATTCTAAAATTCTCTTTTTTCCTATTTTGTCACACATCTTCCCCCCCCACTGCAGCTATTACACTACTATCTCAACTGCCATTTTGTTTGAGTTTGACTATCTGCTTAACTTTCTTCACCAACTTGCCTCAGTTTCTAAAGCCCATCACTTTCATTTATACAGTATTAGCAAAATCTATGCACTTCTTCTCTTTTCTTTTGTAAAGCACTGTAACAGATACAATACATATGAATAGGCACTGTTATATCCCTGTATTAGATCATTCCTAGAATGATCATAGGTCATGTAGAGTGTTTAGTATGTCACGTAGAATGTGAGTAAGCAGGAATGATCAGTTGGAGATTACCTGCCTACTGTGGATGTATAAGCTGTCTTATCTCTACAATAAATCTACTTGGAACTTCCTTATGTGTGGACTCACTGGTGTAACTACCACATAATTACTGGCGACGATCGGGAGAACAAAACCACCGACAGTAGAAGAGTTCAAGACAGCGCTCACTATTGAGAAAAGTTTATTTCAAAGTCAGGAGTTTTTTTTTTCCTTAAAGAAACCTGTTTGCCTGCATCTTACACGCGGTAAAATCGTTGCCGCGCTAGATGATTATGCAGCAACGTTTATTCTTCTAAGCTTGCAAATCAAAACTTGAAAAACAGCAAGAACAGCAATTACAGCAATTCAGAAAAGCTGCTGCCGACGGGAATGCTTCAGTGGAGAAAGCTGATAACGAGGCTACAACCGTGAGTGAAAAGTTACATTTTCGTACAAATTATTCTTTTCATCCGCACATTGTGTATCTCACCGTTGGATGGTGCATCATTTGAACGGCAGCATAATCCTGCGCACCCGCCACAGCACTGAATCTTCGTGTGTCTTAGCAACACACCAAAGACTCCATCGCGCACCCAACAATCCCGCGACTGTGAGCATCTCTCCGGCGGACGAACGAAGTGCACCCTGGGTAGTACCCTTTCACCTTACTGACGTCTGACGTCAGCAACGTGCCGCCATTTTGTTAATTTTCTTCGTTTTTTTTTTCACAGAGAGCTCTATTACGGAGCGTTTGTTCAAAACAAAACAGCTTGATCAGTGCAGTCAACTGAAAATTACTTTTAGCAGGTATCGACTACTTTTGTCAACAGTCAACAAGGTAATAGTTAAAAAAAAAAATAATAATAATAACGACAATTTTAAATTTTATTTGTGATAATTACAATGTCCAATATTGCTGCCCCACCTCATTTTTTACAAACTGCTGGTGAACCTAGTATTGAGTGGGATCTATGGTACCCGATGTTCTTAGCCTATGTTGATGTACTGGAAAAAGATGGGTGTTCAGCAAAGCGCAAGTTAGCACTCCTTAGACACTGCCTTGGTGGAGCAGGGATCAAAGAATTTGATAATCTTCCGCCCATTGATGATGCTGGAGATATTGACGTATTTGAAAAAGCCTCTAGACAAATGAAAGTCCGTTTTGGCAGGAAAATAAATACAGTCATGGAACGTTTTAAGTTTTATTCCCGCGTCCAGAAACTAGATGAATCGATCGAAGACTATGTTTCTGCTTTACGTTCGTTAGCTTGTTCTTGCGCATTTGAGACTATTTCTTACGAACAAGTTCTACGAGATCAAATAATGATGCGCACAAAAAGTAAGAAAATTCAGGAGCGACTTTGGCTGGGCACGGAATCTTCCTTAAGTGCTGTCATTAACATTGCGAAGGGAATTGAGCAATCAGAACTGTTTGTTTCTGAGATTAGGGGCCAAACATCTAAATCACAAGTCCCTGAGACTGAAGTTGCATTGGTAAAAGGTCAATCTTCTTCATCTGGTCCTAATAAGTTCCCTTCCAAGAAAGACAATGAGAAAAAAATTCCAGATAATAGGAATGTTACAGATAATAAGTTTTCTTACAGGAGAAATGTATCTTGTTATAGATGCGGCAGTTCAAACCATTTAGGGAATTACCGAGGATGTCCAGCATGGGACAGAGTATGTGTCAAGTGTAAGAGAAAAGGTCATTTTGCCAATGCGTGTCGTTCTTCCCAAAGGGTTAACTACATTTCTCAAGAAGAAGAAGAAGTTTTACAGAGTTTCAATTGTATTTTGTCTGTTGATGAATCGGAACAAAAAGAATTTCCCTCTTACACTATTTTAATCGATAATCAACCCATTCTTTTAATGATGGATTCTTGTTCATGGTATTCCATTATTGGTTTGAGTCTCTTCAAATGTTTTTGGGGTGATAGAAAATTATCATATCCTGACATTTCTCCTGGTGACTATTCTGGGCAGAAAATAAATATTGAAGGTTTTTTTTGGGCTGATATTCAAGTAGAAGATAGGTACACCAAAGGGAAAGTATATGTAGCTACCAAAGGTGTCGCTATCCTAGGGTGGCCACATCAGGGGTTATTGGGGATCAAACTCGACCCCAATGCCAATCCTCCAGTGTATTTGGGTGATCCATCCATACTAAGCATTAGTGATTTAGGTGATAATGCTCTTTTTGTAGAAGACACTAAAAAAAATTTCCTGAGGTTTTTAGTGATTCTCTAGGAAAATTTACAGATTTCAAACACAAGATTATTCTTAACGATGATGCTGTTTCAGTTAGACACAGGGTCAGGAATGTTCCCCTAGCATACCGTGAGAAACTTAAGGAAATATTGGGGGATCTAGTGTCTAAACATATCATAGAGCCAATAGAGTCCTCTCCTTGGGTTTCTCCCGTAGTTTTGTCCCTTAAGAGTTCTGGTGAGCTCCGCCTATGTGTGGATCTCCGCAGTTTAAATAAAGAAATATGGATTGATAAACACCCTCTCCCGAATATTCATGAACTGATTTCCTCACTCACTGGTGCCACTGTATTTTCCACAATTGATTTGGCCAGTGCTTACCACCAGGTTGAATTGCACGAAGAATCAAAGAAATTAACGGCTTTTGTGACTCCAGAGGGCATGTTTCAATACCTGAGGATGCCTTTTGGACTTGCCAGTGCTGCCTCTGTCTTTCAACGTTTAATGAAAGAAGTTCTTGCCGACTGTAATGGAGCTGTCGCGTTCCAAGACGACATACTAATTTTCGGTAAAGATCTTAAAGAACATGATCACAATCTACATTGTGTATTATCTAACGTCCAAAGAAAAGGTCTTACTTTGAAATTTAATAAGTGCAAGTTTAGACAACCGAAAGTGGAGTATCTTGGGCACGAGATTTCTAAAGATGGCATCAAACCGAAGTTCAATCACGTTAAAAGCATTACTGATGCTCCTATTCCTTCTTCTAAAGAGCAATTACTGTCTTTCTTAGGACTTACTGAGTTTTATGGGAAATTTGTTAAAGATTATTCTACTATTGTGCACCCTTTACGGGCCTTGTTGAAAAAGCAAGCTAAATTTATATGGGGTAAAGAACAACAGTCTTCCTTTGACACTTTAAAGAGTAAAATCATCAATGCTCCTTTCCTGAAACCTTTTTCAGTCCATAATGAGTGTATAGTTTGTGTGGATGCGAGTAATGTGGGCCTGGGTGCGGTGTTGATGCAAAAGGATCATTTAGGTGAATGTGTGGTATCTTATGCATCCAGAACATTGCGAGATGCTGAATTTAACTATTCCACAATAGAAAAAGAACTTCTCGCTTGCACTTGGGCGACTCAGCATTTTCGCCAATTTCTTTGGGGAACAAAATTTACATTGAGAACAGATCACAAACCGCTTGTAAATATGTTGTCGGCTGGTGGTGGAAGAACCCTCACTGCTCGCCTTGCACGTCTTGCTGCTAAATTGCAAGAATATCGATGTGAAGTGGTTTATGTTCCTGGACGCTCTAACGTGCATGCAGATTGCATGTCACGTTTTCCCATTAGTAATTCTTCTGACAAGAATAGCTCTGATGAGTGTGATATGGCATTCACCTTGTGTGATGTTAACTTAATAGCTGGGAAAGATCATGAAAACCTTATAACCGAGAGTAATTGGACTACCGCCATGGGTCAAGATTTGGCTCTTGTGAAAGTTAAAACTTTCTTGAAAAATGGTTGGCCTGAAGAGAAGAGAATGAGCGGTGATTTAGCTTCCTTTTATAAGGTAAAGGACGAATTAATGGAAATTGATGGTATGATATATAGAGAAGATAAAATTGTTCCTCCGAGTGGTATTAGAGACTCCATTTGTGGTCTGGCCCATGAGGGCCATATGGGGATGTCTACCACTAAGAGAAGGATCAGAGAATTTTACAGGTGGCCCAGTATGGATGCCATGATTGACAGATGGGTCAGAAACTGCTCTCCTTGTTCATTGAGTGATAAGTCTGTGAAACCCATCTCTGTTGGTATTTCTCCTATTGAATTTGCTCTTGGACCTTGGAGGAAGTTAGGAATTGACATTATCGGTCCTTTCAATTATCAGTCAGGGAAGGATATGTTTGGTGTTGTTCTTGTAGATTATTTCTCAAAATGGCCCGAATTAAAAATTGTTGAAAAGGTCAATTCTGAAATTATTGTGGAATTCTTGAATGAGGTTTTCTGTAGAGAGGGTTTGCCAGAAGAAGTTGTTTCTGATAATGGACCACAGTTTGTTAGTGAAGTTTTTGTTTCGTTTCTGAAAACTTGTGGTATCCAACATAAGAGGGTCTCCAATTATTCTCCACAATCCAATGGCCAGGTGGAACGTTTCAACCGAGTAATTAAAGAGTCTTGCCAATTAGCCTTGCGAAGTGGTCTGAAATGGAAAAGAGCTTTACAAGCCACTTTGTTTACTTATCGGATGTCTCCTAATTCTGTAACAGGATTATCTCCTTTTGAGATTTTGCGGTGTAGGAAGCCAGGCACTAAAGTTTTCCCTTGGTGGTTGAAGGCGAAGGATTCTGGGTATTCAGAATTAGACATGAAGGAAGTTAGAGATCGTGTTGGTAAATACCAAGAAAAGATGTCACAGAATTTTCCTCAGAAGAATGTTTCTTCCAAAATATCTGTAGGTGATCTAGTTAGGGTGAAGTTTGGTGGTATTATTCCAAAGGGTGTTTCCAGGTGGTCCTCTCCAGTTAAAGTCACTGAAGTTTTCACTAAAGCTGTTAGAGTGCAAGGTGGGAAAATCTGTAATTTTAGGCGCATATCGATTTGCAAATCTGATGTTTCAAAACAACAAAGGAATGGTTGCTCAGATGTGAAGTCTCAAGGAAGTAAACCATTGACTGAGATTGATTCAGGTTTTCCTGGGTCACATGCAGTTTTTGATGGTTTGCAGTCTTCCTATGCAACTGTTCCCCATATTAACAGCAATGTTTTTCCTCAGGTTGCTTCTTCAGTGGATGAAGTTGTTTCTGATGAATGTATTCTGGATTGTAATGTGGAACCTATTGTACGCAGCAGTTCTAGGGTGAAACATTTTCCTGAAAAATTCAAAGACTTTGTATGTTCTTAAAAAAAAAGAAAAGTTGGGAACAAAGCATTCTGGATATGTATTTGTTTTTTTTTTGTTATTTCTTGTAGGGTTCTCTTTTATTATTTTTTTTTTTTGTTTTGTTGTTTTTTTTGTTTCTTTAAGGGGGAGGTGTGTTATATCCCTGTATTAGATCATTCCTAGAATGATCATAGGTCATGTAGAGTGTTTAGTATGTCACGTAGAATGTGAGTAAGCAGGAATGATCAGTTGGAGATTACCTGCCTACTGTGGATGTATAAGCTGTCTTATCTCTACAATAAATCTACTTGGAACTTCCTTATGTGTGGACTCACTGGTGTAACTACCACAGGCACCAGCACCCTTCATGACAAAACTAGAAATGTGCGAATTTAGCTGGATTTACTTGTGTGATTGCGTGAAATTTCTTAAATTGCATGAATAGCAGGGACGGCTCCTCAGCTAAGGCGGAGGAGCATCGCCCCACTCCTCCCAGAGCAGTGGAAACAGGAAAAATAAAATGATGATAACAATGTTATTATCATTTTATTTTTTGTAGCTACAGGGCTAGGTTAGGGCGGGGCATGGCTGATGGCACAGGGAGGAGGAGTGGTTTGTGCACAATAAGTGACATGACGGTTTGGCCGGCCGTCTTGTGCCGACCAAACAGTCATACACACTTTGCATGTTCTTCATCAGGCTGTAATGGACCGCCTGGTTGGAGAACCAGCACAAGCTAATAGTCCCTGTCTGAGCGCTGAACGACTGCTCTCAGACCAATCACAACGCTGCTGTCATGGTGACAGCAGTGTTGTAATTGGCTTAGGGAAGCCTGTGTGCTTTCTGCTTCTTCCGGAGTTGGAGTCAGAAAGAGAAAGTGAGAGACGGCGCAAGAGGTACATTTTTAAATTTTATTTTTTATTTTTCATCTCTCCTTTCCTTCCACCCACGTTCCATACCAGCCGCCACTAATGAAAAGCACAATGTGAAATGCCAGAAATGACACCAGTGTAATTGAAACGCCATGACTGAATGGTTCTGCCAGGTTCTGTTTCCTTGTTCCCATGCCTTTCTTTATCTTTAGCAGTCACTTGGCAACGTGGCTAAAATGTTTTTGCCATGTGCGTGCCTAAATGCACGGTGGCAAGGTGTTGACCAAAGGACTGCAGAGAAGGTGAAGATCTGAATATACCTTGCCAAGTAACAAAAGAGCAAAACCAAAGCAAATCTGTCCCTTAAAGGTGCAGGAAAACACCTTTCAGAGAGGGTGATGGTGGAAGAAAACAGTAGACGGCAAACTGGACTGGGAAAGGCAGAGAGAAGAAATCATAGCACAAACTGACGTGGTTAATGGTACAGAAAACAGACATAAAATATTCTTATTGGGCATCCAAACGTTACGTATCACCTACAGTACTGTATGTAGGTCAAGACCTCTCTTTACTAGAAAGTCTGAATTATGGATTTCATATTGGTTCTGACATTGTACCAAAAATAGACTACAGATTCCTGTTATTTTTAGATGTCCTTCCCGCCATCGGTTCTTGGTTGCACGGAACATGAGATTCTGCATTGTCTCTGATGGGCTCTCTGTTTCTCTTCCTGATACAGCACACATTTACCATCGGGCAGGACAGCAACCGCAGTGTCACCTGCATTGTTGGCTCCTGTTTGGGCATCTGGGTTGCGCTTCAGAGCAGCGCACAGGTGCGACTCTACCACGCCACCACATACGAACAGTTGGCGGAAGTGGACGTTGCTCCGCCAGTCCACAAAATGTTGGCAGGTAAGGCAATGAAGAGCGATTGTGACCTTTAGACAAAAGGATACAATCCGCATTATTGATTACACATTTAACATTATGATCTGTTGCAGATTGTTCAGAAATTGTGTAGTCATGATTTATTGATAATGATTGTGCTGAGGGTAACATTTGTAAATCATTCATAAGGTATACAGCAAGAAAGGCATCCTGAATTATGTTTGCCTTTAAGAATTTAATTCTGCGATTCCTTATCCTGAAAAAAGTGTCACTTCAGTTTTTTTTACATTTATAGCTGATCATTGAATTGTCAGAAACACAAACTTTGCAACATTTTACTACTTCTTAGCACTGAAAATACGGACTGCAGGTGTTGCTTCATCTGTGGCTTTGTATCACATGTTTATGATGTTGCTCCAGGAAGGCGTGAACCGTGCCAATAGTCACACCTGTTGCACCTTGTTTCTTACATATGCATGGTCAAGATGCAGAGAGGGGCAAGAGGATAGGGTGCAGTGAAACTGTTTTGGAGAACTCTTAAATAATGAGCATTTGCATAGTTTCCTCATTTTGCCACTGTGCCAGAAATAAAAATATTTTATTGTCTTTTAATATTCTGGCCTTTGTTGTTTCTCTTTTCCCCAGGTGAGGTCCTCTCTGTCGTTCACCACCCAATATTATTTTTGTGTTTGGGGTACTCCGGTCACGTCATCATTCACCATTCAAGAGCCTTTTAATGGTGTTACCATCCTGCAGCAGCTTGCAGATTTAGTGCACCATCATATTAGAGTTGATTTTTTGATATCGCGAAGGATGAGTTTTGCAAAAGATACTGGAATTTTGTTGGCAAAATCATTTTAAACAAGATGGCTATCCCAGTCCCCTCCGCAGGCCCCAAATGTCATTAAACACATTTGTAGGCTTCATGGTAGGATTCTTTTTTACTGTTAATTCAGTCTTTATATAGACATCAAAATCAGCCTATTTCCACTCTAATTTGTTCATCTTATTGAATTTCCTCCTCTGGTCCTAGTGAATGAGGAATATGAAATTTGACCAATTTACTCATTGCCATTACCCCCGGAGAGCCTATAATTTTGAGTTCCCTCGATATAATTACGGGTCGTTCTCATAAAGAAATGCCTGTGCCAATTCCCTTCTGGGCAACTGAAGTTCTTAGGAAGAGGGTCTCCTCTAATCCTTTTAGCTACAACCTCTAGGTGTTTCCTGAATAAGAAACATTGAAAAGAGACCGCCTTTCCTGCCGCTTCACAATTTGAATACTCTTGAGCTATAACTCATTTATTTTCTAGGCCTGGCTATTGATAGATTTTGGTGTTTGCAAGACATGTTTGGATCCGCCCACATCAGCTTTTAAGTGTTTTTCATGTTTTTTCATTGTTTGGATACGCTGTCGCAAGCGCATTGTATTTCAAGGATGGTGAAATTTGTCCCACGTGTGTTCCCATTTGGTTTTGGTGATGACGGTCCATTAGTCCCTTTGGTGCGCTGTGGATGCAACTTAACCTGTAGCTTGCAAAGAAAAGTCATTTTGGATTCTTTGATCTATTGACTTTTGTTGTAATCTTTACTTTACACGTGGTACTTTGCTGACACAAAAAAAGTTTTAAATGTTGATCAATAGCGTTTTTGTTTAGGAAGTGCTGTTGTTTGGATGTCTTAGCCTCTAATAATAATAACACAGTGCGATTCTCTAGTTGTTCTTGTGTGTTCATTTGTTCTCTCTGCTGCCCTGATAACATGTTGTTAGATTTTGCTGCATTTTTGCTCACAAACTAAGGACTTGTGAGCACATCGAACTTTCATAATGATGCAATTAAATTAATATATCTTAAAAGTATTTACTAAGCAATATTCTGCCATGTAGATCTTTGAAATCCACACACAACGCTTAGTTTTCTGTCTCTGTGCATACCACTCTTCTTTGAGGGCACAGTTTAACTCTGCTAATGCAGCTCTATCAGCAAAAGGGCCCTGCTCCTAATTTTCTAATTACGGTAGCCCAAGATACTGCTTTAATATGTAATTTTGTTTGTAGGACATCTGAGGGCAACCCAGTAAGTTGTGTAACTGTTACTAAACACTTCCCTAATAAAAAACCGAACCTATTGGCTTTTCTAAAGCTTTGCTGTGCCATCTGGTTTGCCCCTGACACATTTTTATGTAATTCCAGACTTGCTTTCATTTGTTAGCTCTGAATATGAAGCATCATTCAATAGAGTGAAAGGCCTTTCTTGCATATGAAAAGAAGATTTGTCGAGTTTCCCCTCCGGCCTATCATATTTAGGGTAGTTTTTAGGGTGGTTTGCAAACTCCTCAGATTCAGCCTTGTGGATAAAGCTGGAATTCAATAAAGAAATCGCCTTCCCAGCCTGTTGGACAAACATTTTGTCAAATATTAAGCCTGTGCTTTGAGGGGTTGGGAGGATTTGGTGATTTGATCTACACTTTTCCCAAATGTACCCACTGTGAAGAGCCACATAATTAATGCTTTCTGGGAGGCAGTAGCTCCATGCTCCTGTAAACGAGCTCAATTAATGTATTCAATTCCTAGCTCTATAAAAAGTTAAATAGGGAACCCACGAAGTCCGAGGGTTTTACTTATCTGAAGTTGTTCTGCTGGAAGTTCAACTCTGTCTAAACTTCCCTCTCCACAGCTGAAAACAGAAGCCATTTGCATGTCTTTTAGAATGTTCTCTGTGAGAGCCCCCTTCCCCAGTTTCTTGGATTCATATACTTTTTCATATTGTATTGTATTGTATGTTGGATTTATATAGCGCTTATCACCCAGGGGTCTCTAAGCGCTTGCCTTGGGAACCCGTCCTGGCTTTTTCCCTGTGAGATAGCCCCTACAGGGCATCCCCAAGGTGAAAGCCAGGCATCCCGCCGCGGGGGGCCGTTGTGGAGATTAAGCAAGCTTAATGCCCAGAGTTGCAGAGTGTGAACCCATGATTAGGTCAGGCACCGAAGCGAGAATTATCGAGTCCGTGGACATTTGAGCTCAAGATCCTGCCGGGTCGGGAATTGAACCCTGGTCCCAGGTCTGACCTCTGCTTCAGGGTCTGCCTGCTCTAACCAGTGAGCCACACTTCTCCACAATATTCATCTATGGAAGTAAATTCAGGATCTTGACCTTTAGGTGGCACCACTCCTGTGCTCTTTTCTCAGGAAATGGAGTTTGTTGTAACCAAGACTTTTGTTTATCTTTCGTGCAGTAAGGTCCGCCTACAAATAGGTTACCAAGTATCTCTTTTGTGCTAGAAGATAAATCAAAACATGTTGCTCTGGAACCCTCCAGAACATACTTGAGGTCAGCTTGACCTTTGCCCTGTGTGGTTTGAAGTCTAGTCTGACTGTGTTCCTTGACTTCAACAAAGACCCAATATTTAAAATCTCACCCTTCCAGTTTATGAAATTATTTGATACTGGCAAATCACGTATCCATGTGCGTCATTTGCAATATTTGCCAAAATTGGGTACATCATCAGTGGGTATTCTGCAGCATCAATCTTTTTTTGTATTCACATGCGGTGCATTATTCCATCACAGTGCTTAATTTGTAAAAAATAAAATAAGTGGAGGCCCTTGTCAAGAGGCCACTGCAGCTTGCACTACTCCTTGCCCCAATATGTGCCGCTAGTGACTGAATTAACACAACTACTAATCAACACATCCTACAAGTATGATATTTGACTATGCCAGACCCTTTATGCTACAATAGTGTCACTAGGTGCTGGGAATGATGGCTTCCTGCATCCCATTAATACAACATGCAAGGCTGCACATGAGATAAATCTAGGAATTGGTCAAAAGCCGAGGGTCACAAGCAACAGGCGACTGGGACGATCTAGTGATTGACAAGAAAAGAGTACAGGAGGAAATAATGTTGTAGAACAGGACGAATATAACCGTAGGAAGACTCTTCATGCCACTAACTCCAACAGTGAGCATTATCATGGATGCCACACACTGGATGGGGCACTCATATGGGGAAGCTCAACATCAGAGGGGTCTGAAAACCAGAAGAAGCGGTACAGCACATACATTTTCTGGAACTAAGGACAGTGTTAAAAGTCTTTCAGAGGCAGTTGTGGAGCAAATCAATGCAAGTTCAGACAGAAAACACTGCAACAATGTTCTACCTCAACAAGCAAGGGGGGACAAAATCCTTGACCCTATCAAAGTTGGCACAGGAGATATGGAGGTGGGCCATCTAGAGACCGATAACCATAACAACGATACCTCTATCGGGAGTAGACCACTTGGAAGCGGAGAAAATGAGCATGGAAGCATGCACCTCACATGAGTGGAAGTTAAATCTCAGTGATCGAGAAAGTGTTCAAAAGATGGGACACCAGAAATAGACCTGTTTGCAACACCCGCAAACGCAAAATGACAGTTCTTTGCAGCCAGACCCCCACACCCTCACTCCCTAGAGAATGTGCTGTCGATCGACTTGTCAAGGAAATTGGCTTGCACTTTTCCCCCGATCCCGCTTTTATCAATGGTGATCCACAAATGCAGACAATCACAGATGACACTGATGTTCATCGCTCCCCAGTGGGAAAGACAAACCTGGTTCTCAGATCTGATCGAGATGGAACACAAAATACAGATACTGCCGGCTTCATAAGACCTGCTTTCGATGCAGGGAGGGAAGGTACTTCACCCAGAACCAAACACAGAGTCTAGCAGCATGGCTCCTGGAGACAAAGAATTTGGTCATCTGGAACTGCCCAAGAAAGTGATGGCAGCCCTCAGGGAGGCAAGAAGACCGACAACTAGGAAATGTTTCACAGCTAAATGGGAGAGATGCAGTGGTTTACTGTATCGAAGGCTGCGCTGAGATCTAATAAGATAATAGCAGCGCAGCCTCCGGTATCCACAATTTTCCTTGCCTCTTCCCCCACAGCAAGGAGGGCCGTCTCCGTGCCCTGCTTACTACGGAATCCCGTCTGAATGGGGTGTAAAGCATTATTATTATCAACATAGGCAGCCAGAATAGAGTTTACATGTTTTTCTGCCAATTTGCTAATGCCTGGTAATAAAGAGATTGGACAATAATTCCACCCCAGTGTGAACTTGGAAAGAAAGAGATTTGTCCTCTGCTTTGACAATATGACGACTCCCAGGGCTGAGTTAACTCACTCGCGCTGGTTACCAGGGGTAAATAGAAATGAAAAGAAAAGCGGCCTTTATTTGTGTTTAGTTTCGAGCTGTACGTGTCAGCGAGCCTGTATTTCTACCTGCACACCGTTTGCATGGGTGCATGTCGCCTTTTCATATTTGTGAGTTTATTATAAGTCTGCCTGCACTTCATCTTGTGTGCGTGGAAGTAGGGAGGTAGGATATGAGCGAACAGCACAATCCACACCAGCTCGCAGTAAATACAGTTTTTTAAAATAGGAATGAGACTTTATATTCACTCGCTTTCACACTCCTAATAAATGCTATTCTCAACGTGGGGGACACCTCGGCTGCCTTACACGTGCTGCTATTTTCAGTGACACGCATGAGTAAGCTCCAGTCACACCCTGATCCTGCCATCTCTGCTGCTGCCAGCATTCTGTTACCGGGGTCTGTGATGTACTCCCCTCGCACGATGTGGAAACAGAAAAAAGCCTCTCTCCTTTGTCCTGCCAACGGTGGGGGAGGGAGAGGCGGCGAGTGAATCCCGTGCCTCATACAGCACAGAGTGTTATCCATACAGACCGTGTAACTGTGTATCCGGAGCGCCCTGGGTATAAAGCCTGCGCTGGGCTGCGCAACTGGGCCTGGAGAAGTTCCGGCGGAAGTGTTATCAAGGGCTCTTTCAGTGCAATCCATCCGGGTAGTAGGGCCTGTGGGGGTACACGCTGCAGGACTGGCTGCCATTTGTCATCTGTCTGCAACATCCTAACTTGCACCTGCCAAATGTCACACGGCAGGGTGGTGGGGGAGAGAGGTAGGGGCGCCATAGTTCTAGGAGCCAGAAGCGCAGTGCGACCCGACTTGCTGAGAAGCTTTATACATGGACTCGAAGCACCGTAGCAAAAATAGCACTGTTACCATCAACTGCGCATTACAGCAGATATTTGTATAGGTTTGTTTCACTGATAGATGTTAGAGAAATTATTTTTTTTATAACACACCACATGGAAGGTCACATTGTATTAGGCACAGAGATATCTTTTGGGACAATGGGCAGCTGGGAGCCCCAATGTCAGATATTTCCACAGAAGAATAGCAAGTCTGACCTCAGAGTAAACAAACACAGGACTTTGCTTCTTTGATCACCATGGCAATAAGGGCGCGATAATTGGAAACAGATGGCGGTGCTGCTTGCTCCCGAGCACTCTAGGCCAGGGGACAGAGGAGGCAGGACATGCACCTCCCTTGGGCCAATTGCGTGCTGTCTTTCTTAGAAAGACGCACGCTAAGGCCGATTGCGGGTGATTAAAAAAATAAAAGCACGAGCTTATGTTCAGAGTAGGCCTTGGCGGTAAATTCTGTTCTGCTCGCAGATTTTGGGTAATTTCGCATTCCGCGGAGAACGTGGAATTGCCAAAAATTCCGCGGCTTTGCAGAATTTTTTTGCTTGTGTGTGCTTTCAAAATGCGTGTTTGTGAGATATTTACGTCCGAGCCCGCTAACAGCTTTCGCGAACAGGAAAAACGCATTGCGATGGGCGGAACAAGCAATTCCGCATGTTTGCGGAATTCTGCATGCTTGCAGAGACTTTTTACCATTTTGCAGAGCTTTCCGCCCACCACGGAGGGTTCAGAGGTTAAATGCCTCGCAGACAGCGCTTGAACGCTGGCTCAGGCGAGACCTAAAAAGAGTATATCATACAAGGAGAGTTCCAGACCCAACCACTAGATGGCAGAAAAATGCACAGCATGTGAATCCAAAAACTTCTTCAAGCTACAAAACTGCTCCCACAGGTAAGTAACTATGTCTTTATGATGCCACTCAGAAAAGAGTGACATTGGGCAACCATCAAAACTCTACTTTATGAAAAGTGATTTGTCCTTGTATTCAGGATCATCTACCACCCGTGAATATGCCCTTGCATTAGCAGGCTAATCACATATCATGGAACACAAATCTGAAGGGCCTAAGGGTACATTGAGAGATACCGCAAACCTAGGTTGTTGGACCTACAATTTAAGCATTAAATGGTAGGAATCAGAGAAGAAAATGCACGTCATTTATCAATGAAACAACTTTTCATTCATAAATCTAGGTTAATCACACAAGCAAAAAAAAGCCTCTAGGAATTGAAAGGAATGTCCTGTCCAGGGATATGAACATGAATTGTATGTTAGATGGTGTTTATCATTGCAATCAGCATGTCTCAAAATAGTTATTTTAGCAAACCTCCTTAATCCGCTCAGAAGCAAACAACTATGACTCGTTTCTTTTGTTGGTCGGGGGCTGCTAGAATTGAAGTTCCATTGTGGACCCTTTAAATTATTATTCGTTATTCAATCTATTACCAACAAATACTCCCAACCACTGAAATCTATGCTTTCCTCTCTTATTTTTTTTTAATGGTTATGTATATTTTTTAACCACTATGTTTGAATTTACTGGCCAAATTATTTCTTTGTTTGGTTCTAGAGCTCATATTTTATTTGGTTGTAAATGCATCTCGGTGTGTAGAATAGCCAAATCTGCATATGTTTAGTAGTTGTTATGCATACCAAGGGTTTTTTCTCTGCAAAAAAAAATAAAAAAAATAGAAGATTACAAATTATTTTTTTTTTTTAAAGGGGGTGATACAATATGTGATATTGTCTTCTCTCTTTGGTTTCCAGGCTCCGATGCTATTATTCGCCAGCACAAAGCAGCATGCCTTCGAATCACGGCCCTCTTGGCATGCAAGGATCTGCTCTGGATCGGAACAAGTGCCGGAGTAGTGCTTACCCTGTCTATAACCTCCAACTCAACCTCCCTAAAGGTGCCGTTGATCCCGGTTGGTTTGTCGCAAGGTCACACTGGACATGTCCGCTTCCTGACATCTGTTGAGTTACCGGATGGTTTTGATGTCCTTTTCCCATTACCAAAGGAGTCCGGTAAGTACACATGCTAAATGTGTCTTGTCTCTTTCACGATGAGTAGTGACATTTTAAGAAGAGAACTATGATGTAGTTATGTTGCATTATTTCCTATGATCCGTAACCATGGCATCTAAGTAAAATGCTGTATGCATTCAGTAATATATCCAATTCCAGTGGATTGGATACACTGAAATGGATTCAGATATATTTGCACAAGCAGGTAGCTGGTTGTAAAAGTTGATATAGCAGCAGTACCACCTATTTATTAAGGTGTTTTTGTACAGTGCATATCTGGCAGCAAAATACTTCAGAAGTAACATACAAATAAAACTTAAAAGATGACAGCTGCCCAATTTTAAGTGCAGAGAATGGGAGACAACCAAAGAGAAGTTAGTTCCAGAGGGAGAGCTCGAAGAGGTGTCTCTTCCGGATATCATCCCAACTACCTTAAAGCTGAACCAAGTCGTTTTGCTCCCTAGATGACTTCAGCTCTCTAGACCCACGCCTCCAGAGCTCCTATGAGCGTCAACCGGCTTGTGTTAATTAATTAAAATGTGGCAGTAAGGCTACCAAACAGCACCAGCCAGTCCCCAGAGCTTAAAGCACACAGACAGAAACAAAGTATGTGCTGGAAGATGAAGACCAAAAGCCCAACAGAATGGTCCATTTGCCTCTAAAGCCTACATCGTCTCTAAACCTGCCCGGAGTTCGCGAATGCTTATGTAAACACGTTTCTGCTTCTGTTTAATTGCATCTCAAGACATTTTCTGTTTAGATTTGATGGCAGACCTTGTCTCCTAGAATGAATCCCAAGCACCCAACTTTCCCCCAATAGTTTTAGGCAGCTATGTGGCGCAAAGAAAGATTTCTTCTCTGCAGGAGGAGCAGAGATGTCAGTCAGCCGTGGGTGACATTATTTCCCACACAACAACAACAGGAACTATAATGGAGGCAGATTCTTTGCATATTTTACCACACTGTTTTTTGGACCTTACATTTTCCTTGTAAGTATTTTTTAAAAGAAGCTCAGTCTTTTAGGTTTTGATTCATGGTCAAGTAGGTCTCCGAACACGTTCTCAAACCCTTACTTGAACCCCAGTGTCACTCGAAGCAGAACAATTTTTTGATCAGACTGGAGGACAGCAATTCTTTTTTAATGATTATCTGTTTTTGTGGAAAATTATTACCGAAATAATCCACCAACATTTCTGTCAGAGCTGGGAGTGGCAATGTACTGTAGGAAAGACCCCCAATGAAGTTTAAATTTCGTACCCACCAGAAAAACTGAAACCTACAATTTTCTGCATGGTAACCTGTTCGCAAACGTGGGCGAAGGAGAAAGCTAAGGGTCTAAGTAACTCTAACCAGGACACATCATTGAACATTCAGAAGGCATGTTCACTCCCCTAGGAAAGCAGCACAAATAGAACTCAGTCCAAATCACCTTCCTCAGCAAGGTATCCAGACAATTTAGCTTCCATTCTAGTGTCCTATGGTTCAAGCCTGCAAATAAAAGAACCTGGCAGTCGCAGGACGTTTCTTATCAGAGCACCTCAACGCACGTTACACAGCACCACATGTTTGCTGTCCATACGCGACGTGTTTGGCCATGCCGCTCTGAAATTGTTCTACTCCCTTTGCAAAGGAGTGAAGGTTACCTACAGTCGGTTCTCTAGAGTCATGTCTTGTCTGCTCACTTTTGTTTTTTTTCTACCCCCCCACAAATGTCTCTGCAAAACATTTCATCTTCACACCAGTCGTTTACACCACTGATGACGCATTCTGGACCTTGGTACTCAGATCGACATGCAGCTCATGAATGGATTTCATTAGTGCCTTCTTCCCTGAAGAAAAACATTGTTAATCCAGAATAATAGTATCTCACTGTTGGGCTTTGCTGTGCAGTGTCATGCAGATCAAAAAAGTCTTTACTGCCAGTCGTTTTTTTTTATCTCATCTTCCATTCTGTGTGTACTTTTATCCAGTCTAAAATGGCCACTCGTGGGACTGACTCAGTTTTGCAGTATGTACATGTGTAAGGTGCATGCCCCGGGCACAGGCCTGACGCCATCACAGGATGTCTCAAATGTTACCAGGATGGTAGGAAGTACTGTATAGGTGCAACGAGGCCTGCACCAATGCCCGGAGGTCTGCAGATGTTCCACTGGCCCCTTCCCCTGTGTCTCCTCCAAGCTCATGGGAGTCGCTTCTATTCCATCACCAACAAATTCCAGATCTGGTCCACCGTAATGCACATCTCTCCATCCTGCACTCCACTGTCCCCTTCAAGCAGGCCCATCTTTCCCTCTCACTGGCAAGATAGGGAAAGCTGGTCCTCCACTTCCAGTCAAGACTGATACAGCTGTTGCAGGCCAGGAAACTGGGAGTATGACCGTCTGGTTTCCTTTACTCCAGGAGCATTACTAATAGAAAGAAGATGTTGCCTAAGATGCACAGCATTTCACAGTCACAGTAGAAGCTTCCTGGAACTTCTGCTGCTGGAAGTGGCTTCACACCGCGCAAGAGAATGGAGCCAGACCAAGGAATCTGGCAAGAATGGAGCTCTCTTGAGCCCTTGTGCCCATCCACGACAGCCGACTTTTTAAAATACACTTGAGAGATCCTCTTGGTCAGACAGAAGTCTAGTTGTATGCATATGTGTAAAGCACATTTAAAATGGTATTTTCTGTCCTAACTTCTTTTTTTAGGTCAAACTTTAGGTTTTGTTCAGGCTGCCAAAAAAGGTTTGGATGAAAAGACCAGCATTACATTTTTGATTGACCACAACTTACCCTATAAGATGCAAATCTAAGACTCACTTGGAGTGAGAGAAAAGAAATGGAGACCCTCGGTGCCAGGTGGGAATGGGTGATGGTTTTATCCTGATGAAAGTGCTGGTGCTGATTCCTTTGATCAAACAGTATGAGGGCTTGGAGTTGGAAACAAAAAACATCCCATAACATCTCATCTATTATTTCTTAGAATGTGAGGAGGACACTCAAATCTCTGTCTCTGAATGTGCAAAATCTAGGCTTGGGATCAAGTATGTCACTGAAAAAATATATCCTTTTGGAAACAAAGGCCAGAGTCTCCACATCAATCACCTAAGAGTTCGAACTGCAAATTGGACTGATGCCTCTGCTTCAAAATTGAGAATATCTTCAGGGCTGACCTAAGTTGGCACCAAGACCTACCAGCATCTAAAATTAAGTCACTGAAGGCACTATCTGTGTCAAAACTGGTTTCAACAGCGAAACAAATGTTGGCACCATATTTCTTAAGCTAAATGCCTTCAGGCTTTCCTTCTAGATGATACATAGCTAGGTTATGCTCTGAAGTTTAGGTTAAATCCTAATGAGATCTACAACAGAAAGCAACCTCTAAGAGCCACACCTGATTCAAGCAAGTAAAAGCACTGTGGAGTGATTGGTAATATTTCTCACAACAATTGAAGTGGTCGAGGGCTCACCTGAGAGTTGCGTAAGGAGGTGCACACATAGAAAAAGGTTAAACACAGCAGGAGGTAATGCCTACACCAAGTGCTGATCATGTCTGAGAATGCTTTAATCCTAACTATTAGAGGGTGATTACAGTTCTTCCCAGTTCTTCCAATGGAGAAACCACCAGAAAAGGAACACGAGTGTGGAATACTGTGCCAATCTATTGAATATATAAAGAGATCAGTGAATAGAACTAAAACAAGACATGTTTATTGAGGAAGTAGAAGTGCTCTTAGATTTAGGAACCAGAAGTGTTCTTAGATTTAGAAAACACAAATGCTCTTAGATTTAGGAACCAGGGAGAAGGTACCCCAAGATCGGATGAGGTCAAGTATTGCATCCCTTGCATTTGTTTGATCCAGTAAAAGATGGAATATTACAACCATCGAGGACCTTTATTTTCAAATTCAAAATAGCATATTAACATATTTTATAATTACATAATAAATATGAACTATATGTATATATTTTTTACATTAAATTATATTTATTCATTTTATATAATTTAGTTTAACATTTACATTTTTTTTACAATTTTAATTCCGTAACTTTATTATTGTCTATGGGAGTGCGTTGCTATGGAATGTTGTTGCAGATCCAGAGGTTGGCCATGTGTGGTCCTGGAATTTCTAGTATTTTTTTGGTTCTAACTTGCACTCTGATTTCGTCAGTAAGCAACTGAGGTTAACTTACTCAAAAGTGTACATTCCTCAAAAGTGTAAGTTACCTTTATGAATCAGACTTGAAGTGTGCAGTTTCATATTCCATGCAGCGCGGGGATGCCCTCGGGTCACCAGGCGCTTTACAAATCGCTAAAATAAAATAAATAAAATAAATTTAATCCTGGGAAATATTTAGTTTTGGAGGATAATGAAATTGTAGTGGGTATGCCAGAAATAGAAATGAGATTTACTGGTTCTGAAGGTGTCAATTTAGCTCCTACCTCATATCCCCACTCTTGAGTAAAAAAGCTTACGTCATTATTCTGTGTAGCTAGGAAAATTAAATGAGTCATTGTAGGGTTTTAATCACCTTAATAAAATTTGTAAATTTGTTAAAGTTGATGGTGTTAAAATGCGCAACCTAACACTGACGGTTTCTTTTTTGCCAGTCATTGAGAAGCTCACGGACCTTGAAAAGAAAGAGGCGGCGAGACACCGGCCAACTCCTACTGTCCCCCAAGGCAAATCCAAAATCCTTGTGATCAGTGGAGGTGACGGATATGAGGACTTCCGGCTCACCAACAGCAGTGAAACTGTGGGGCGAGACGACAGTACCAATCACCTCCTCCTGTGGCGGGTCTGACTGCTGCGCTGCCATTGGCAAGCTTCTTTTCTTTGATGGAAAGTGCCATTCTATCATCTCCAGAGTACCACTGCCCCTCTTGTTGTCGTCTTACCCCTCCTCCTTCTGGTGTGCCACACCGCCACCCTGGGCGTTCAGCATGCGTGTGGACGTGGCAAAAGTTCCATCACATGGAGAGGTTTTGTGAGCAGCAGAAGAACTGCATATTGCCATGCATAGGTGTATATTGTTGAAAATATATATATAGATATATATATTGTCCATACTCGCACAACCGGAGATTGCTGCCTTGTGTGCGTGTATGTCTATGGACCTTGTTTGGTGTCAGAATGTTACATGGAGGTAGGAACCCGAAACGACAAGGAGGAGGCAGAAGCTACAGATGTGTCAGATGGAGGAAGCGGGGTCGGTACGGCAGACCCTCAGCGCTGACATACGGTTGTTACGGTACAGTACACACTCCATTGTCGTCAAGTAATGGAACATTTTGTGCTTTGTTTTGAAGAACCAAGCAGGAGTTAGAAGAGCCGGTGGCGGAAGACAATTCACAATAGGGCGACACACTCTTAACACTGGGAAACTGCAACAGCCTTCGTCTTTTATTTGCCCCCACCCTCAGCTGCTGCCAATGAACCACAGAAAGGCAGGAAAAGCCTTGGAAATCAGACACCGAGACTGAATTTTACAGATTTTATTTTTGTTTGTTCACGGTTGGATCCCTGTACACATCCTCCATTATCTCAGTTATATCATGTGAAAAAAATTGAATTATCTCCACTTCCTAGTTGCATCCACACTGTGCTTAGATAGTCGTGGTTCATCCATTCCCGGCATTGTAACCTTTCGTAAATGCTTTCTTTTTTAATTATTATTTATTGTTCTTGGAAAACATTTTACAAACGTATTCTTTTTTTTAAGTTGTGTGACCGAAAATGGTTGGATGGGGGCAGGGCATTTGCTGTCATGCAGTGTGTGTTATATCGTCCGTGTGCTTTATGTTGTGAAGGGAGGCTTAGCCTGCAGATGTCCCTCGCGTTCTTCTGCATCACCCAGTGCCAGCGTCATGCCTAAGGCCTGTGATGTGCTGGGCACTTGTTTACGAAGGCTACTCCAGAAAACTTAGTAGTGACAAAAGGACATGTATCTCGCTTTCAAGGTGGCAACTAACCAGGCCCACTGAGCGAAGAGCTTGGTTAGTTAGTGGCAGTGGAATTAACAGATTTTAAGAGAATGTGGCATCCATGAGCAAGTAAATGTGCAATATTTATTGAGGCTCCTGAGAGAGGGAAGGCAAGGTAAGAACTGACTGTCTTTCAAAGACTCAGGCTGGACTTCTTTTGAATGTTATATGGAGGACTTGTAGTGAGGCTGTTCCGCTGTGTACTGGAGATGAAGAAAAAAATAATTCTTGGAAAGTGTGAGTTGTGAATCTGCAGGATGAGTGCGATGGAGCACTTCAGTGGCCTTTCTTGTATAGTATTTATGTGTAAGTGCAAAGCAGCTTTGTAAGTTACTGAATCAAATGTGCAACGTTGGCGATTGTTCAGTATTAACCCGCCCTACGCTTCCATGTCTCATCAAGAGCTAATGTTCTCGCCTGCCCTTCGGATACATTTGTTGAAGTCCCCTGGCAGTGTAATTGGATTAGGTCTTTTGGTTGTGGGCAGAAGGCATAAGAGGACAGCTGATGATGTAGCTTGAAAATGAGAGAGGATAGGGTTCGGCCTGCGGACTAGATGTTTTACCTAACAAGTAACTCGACGTGAAGTAGGTCTATACATGAATGTTTCAAATGTGATGTTGATGGGCCTTCAACAAAATCTCTGCATGGAATAGATAATCAAATTTTCCAGTGTTCATTCCTCTCATACTGAACTAAAAAAAAAATAGTGAACAAAAGCCTATGCAGACTGAGTTACCCACTCTCCCAGGGACCATTGAAGAGTATTAGTGTACTAGTGTGGACAAACTATCTCAGCAGCAACCAATGTTATCTCAGCAGCAACCCGTGTCTATCTCATCAACAACTCATGTCTATCTCAGCAGCAACCCATGTCTTCTCATGCTGTCCTTTCAACCATTTGAGTGATTGCTTGTGTAAAAAAAAGTCTCCCAAGAGTTACTCTTGGAAGCCTGAGGTGCAGAACCAGGCTGTGAGTTATCTTTAACTTTCTCATGGCAAGTTATGGCTGATAGGTCTCTGCAGCAAAGGAGGATGAATCTGCTCTGAATCAGGCTGCGTGCTTGAATGAACACATGAAATACAAAAAAAACATAGCAGTGAGGGAATTAAATGGTTGACTCCTCCGTTAAGACTGATTCCTCTTTAATTGCATACTCTGCCACAAAGCAAATTCTTGCAGATAAATTACAGTAGAAGGTGCTCAGCAATTTAAGATAATCTAGGTAATTGTTCGAATTGCACTTTGTCGTAGCTCTACATGCCCAGTAACAAATTTCCATTTGTCTATTTTGTTTTTTTACCTTTTCCCTATTGTGAAAAAAAACTTTTTGCTCATCCAAATAGTTAATAATTGGCAGCAGTTGTTGATCTGTACTGTGCAGCCTAATTGGGGAATGGTCAAATGTCACCTTGCTTCATCCAGACTGTGTTTCTGAAGTACTAATCAGCAAGTGATTTTATGTTGATGGATAACCACTCATCTACCTGTTAGGGTTGTTAATCAGGTGGGGACTTATAAACCATATTGCAAACTAAGCAAGCACTCATCTGGGAATGTCCAAATGCTAGTTTCCATTGATTGCGATGGAATAAAGCGGCTTTTGTGTGCCTGGGATCTGTTTCTGCTAAATCAGGATTGTATCCTGCATCTTCTTCCATTTGGACACAAAAATCTTAATCCTCAGTGATTTGAAGGAAGCAGTGAGTCTGGTACTGTGCTTGGCACACCAAGCCCTAACTCTTTGTTGATAAAATACAAGGCTACACCAAGGATCTGCCGAATTAATTTATATTTGGGCAAAATCACAGTAAACCTTTTTCAAATTTCTGTCGATATGTTGTGGGTTGATGATAGTTGCCCCAAATCTCTAAAAATTACAAAATGGGCTTTGTCTATTTGTCTTTTTTCAAGTGCCTTCTGTCAGGTAAGAAGATGGTGCGAGCAAAAGTAAGTGAACTTGAGATGGTCTAATAAAGCATGGGTGACCTTTCAAAATAGGTAGTATGGGATAATAAGCAAGGTGCATTGCCAACTCACTTCCAAAGGTAGCTGTCTGCTCTAATGAACTGGGAATTTGTTGAGTTCCAGGATAGCACTTACAGCTACTTTGTAGGCAAGTGTTCCTTAGACCGTACTGTGGTTCACGTCTCTATTTTGAAATGCTGCGAACAGTCGGGTGGTTAGCAGTTCACCAGATTCCCCATGTACGATGCTGAGGAAAGTAATTCTATTTAACTCGAAGACTTCATTGTCATGAGAATCTAACAGTCAATAGGGTGGTCAATTTTAACACTATGCACTTGTCAAGGGAAAAGTGTGCAGCCTCCTAGCAATGAGTAGGGAAGTGCATGGTTGCCTCAGAGCCGACTTATGACAGGTCTGTGGGTATAACCTAGAAAGGTGCTTGAGCCGAACGACTGAGCAGTGTTTTGGCACATGCTCTGTCACAATGTGAACATGGGTAAGAGAAGCACGCGCCCAAGTCACTAACTATTCAGTAGGCTGGCACTAGCAGGAATAGAGGCGTAACAGGATCGTCTGCGTCCATTCACTTGTCATAAGGGCACTTGTAGACGGCACTGCAAAAAAACAAAGATCACTCCACTTGTACCCGTGCCATTAATTACCACATTTAGTCCTCTATCAGTGCGCCACACCTCTAGGGATGTTAGTGGGGGCTTTAGTAGACTCAACTTTTTGTTTGAACATTGGAGGTAAGTCTGCAAGTGTGGACTCAAAAGGCTTTCAGGGGAGCTTGAAAAGAGCAGGCACTCGAGTAAGAATGTATGCCTTTAAGAGGACATCCTGCTTTGTCTCAGTGTGAGTGTGAGTGTGTGTGTGTGTCTGTCTGTCTGTCTGTCTGCCTGCCTGCCTTGAGTCTTAGTGGGCTATGCACCTTTCTGAAGTATATGTCAGGACCTGCCACATAACATGCAGATTAAAAACACCCAGACCTGAAATATTGCAAATGCACAACCTTATGAAACATGGGCTACTATACAAAAAAACACAGTTCGATTTTTATCACTCATTTTTTTGTTGATCCGTACTGTTCTTACCCACTAACTTTTGCCTGTTTGTGATACGCCACCCTGATGTAATGTAAATATTTGGTATATAGTGCCTCTTCTGTACATAACGTTCTCAAGTCTTTCATTGTTGATATGAATTTAATGGCCTATTTTTATATACTTGTTAAAGAGTCACCAGGCACAGCAGGAGTGCCTCCACAGATAAGTTATAACTACTACAGCACACGAAACAAAGAAGAAACCGAAAGGACTGCTTTTTATTCTGAAGTACAGCAAGTCGCGTGACCTGTCATGACTATCACATTATTCCTGTTGCGGTTTTTGTCACTGTGGGTTCTTTGTAATTAAAGTTCACTGGTGTCAGACTTTACACTGATGTATCTCAACTCTTTTCACCACTTTGCAGGGTGGTTGAAGATGTTTGGAAGCAGCTTTTCCAGAAATGCATTCAGTTGTGTTCTTTTCCATATGTTTGTATTATGTTTTAAGCTTTGTCTTGCACATTTCTCAATTAGTCAATTTGCCTCACTTCAGTACTTGGCCAACTTTGAATTTATAAACCACTCTGGAAACCATATTGGACCGGTTTTGAGGATTGTACCATGGCTGCAAGTGTATCAGTGGATGACACCCATAGTGTTCCAAGCTGCCTTTTTCCTGCCACCATAGAAGGTGTAAAGACTCCTCTGCATGTTGCTGGGCTTCAGGTTGTGAAGGTCCTACCTCTTCCTCTTGTTACTTGATTGAGATTACCAGTTCATTGATGCTTGGTCATCCACCAGACTCATGTCCACCCAGCAACCAAGGCCTACGACTGTGCGTAGATCGACCTGTTCTCTGGGAGCTGGTGACCCACTTATTCCTTAAGACAGGTACCTTCTGTCAAAGCACCATCTCACTTGCTGACCAGCATGCCATAACTGTGACGCAGTCCGATCACTACATCAACCTCTAGTTACATCACTGCCTTCCTCTGAGCTTGGTAACACTCTACGAAAATGATACTGAAGACTAGAGAAGGACAACACCCGCACGTCTCAATCTCCCTGATCCTGCAAGGGATTTTTGAAGACTGTTTAAATGTTCTGCTGATGGTCATAATTGTCACTACCGGAAGAGATCTGGGATTGACGAGGGGTCCTGCGAGCCTTCCTTCTTTTGAAGTCATTATAAAATAAGGGTAGCCCACCAAAAAACAGCAGGTTTCCTGACTGACCCACTGTTAGTTCCCCCGCCTCTTTTAGAGGCGGGGGAACCACTTGGCAAGCACCGCCCAAGATAGGATGGGGGCTTCATATGCAGATATGGCCTGCCTTTGACCACACTGCAAGCCCAAGGCAGAAAACAAGGAACAATGTCCCTGACATGCAGGGAGAAAACTCACTCCGCTTCAGCAACCTTGGTTTTTAGTTTTTCAGAAACAAAGACCTACTCTGGTGGTTGTCCCTTAAAAAACTAAATTATTGCAGTTTTGCTGAGAGTGCACCCGTCGAGTCAGTGGATGCACTATCTGCATTTATTCCATTCGAATGGCGGGGCTCTCAATTTATTAATTGGAGATGGTGAAAATGGAAACTCTGGCACCTCTGCGATTTGGTAGCTCACCCACCAAAGGATACATGAGCCCCATAAGTCATGATGTAAACGTCATCTGATCTCACTGTCACTGCAGGGACCCTTTCCCTACAGGAAGGCCTGCAAAGGTGGGTGAGTGACAGAGATTTGTGTTTGGACAGAACTTCAGGTAGGTGGCAGAGTGTTGTTGCCCAGGCTGATAGAAGATGTGTTTGTAGAACATGAGGAGCTGCTGGACCCTCAGGTGAAATGAAATGGGAATCTTCTGTTGATAGTGAACTGGCTGCAGAATGCCAAGGGGGTGCCCAGGAGATGTTTGCTTTCAGCAGGCCCTTGGAAAATGAGTGGTACCTTCGGCGTTTGGGACAGGACCCGCGAGAACCCAAGGGCTGGCAATGCCAGATCTAGGCTGACTCTAATCACCATTGGGCCAAACATGTCCCAGGGCTATTGCTGCGGCTTGTCGACAATGGCGTAAGAGGATCTGCACCTGAAAGAACAGAGTCTCTTGGTTCCCTGCAAGACTGTAAGTCAGTGACTGCAAGATGTTTGTAGCTCAAACAATCTAAAGTTACTAAACAAAGCACACGTGGGTCTGTGCAGCGGCACAAACTTTACATAGGCAACTGGTTACGTTTTACTTGCTGAGATTTCTCATCAATTGAAAATTTTGTATGAATAATGGGAAACTTGGTCTAGACAGTATTAGGAATGTGTATGTGAGCTGAAAATGTGAAAACTTTCATTGCATGTATGCCGCAAAAAAAGTATTTTGATTGATTATTATTAGTTGGTAAAATGACAAACTACGAAATAATACTGCAGCGGATTATGCTGCATTTTGCTTCATAATTTGGTCCACCACCGTCACATAATTCCAGTGGCCCGAGCCAACCACAGCACCGAGACCGCCCTCATCGCCGCCACCGATGACATCCGAGCCCTGATGGACAACGGAGAAACAGCGGCCCTCATCCTCCTAGACCTCTCCGCGGCATTCGACACTGTCTGCCACCGCACCCTAGTACAGCGCCTCAGCAGCATCGGAATCCAGGACAAGGCGCTGGAAAGGATCATCTCCTTCCTCGACGGAAGAACACAGAGAGTCCGCCTACCACCGTACAAGTCAGAGGCCACCGAAGTCATCTGCGGCGTCCCTCAAGGATCCTCGCTGAGCCCTACTCTCTTCAACGTCTACATGAGCCCCCTCGCGGCCATCGCACGCCAACACAACCTCAGCATAATCTCCTACGCCGACGACACCCAGCTGATCCTCTCCCTGACCAACGACCCCGCCGCCGCCAGAGCCAACAGGCACGAAGGGATGAAAGAGGTAGCCGAGTGGATGATGACCAGCCGCCTGAAACTGAACTCAGACAAGACGGAGGTCCTCATCCTGGGCTCTTCACCCTCCGCCTGGGACGACTCCTGGTGGCCTCCCGCCCTGGGCACCGCACCCAAACCGACAGACCATGCACGCAACCTGGGCTTCATCCTGGACTCCTCCCTCTCCATGACCAGGCAAGTCAACAACGTCTCCTCTGCGTGCTTCAACATCCTACGCATGCTACGGAAGATCTTCTGGTGGATCCCCACCGAGACCAGGAAGACCGTCACCCAGGCCCTCGTCACCAGTCGACTGGACTACGGCAACGCCCTCTACGCCGGTACCACCGCCAAGCTCCAGAAGAGACTCCAGCGGATCCAGAACGCCTCAGCCAGACTCATCCTCGACATCCCATGAACCAGCAACATCTCCGGACATCTGAGAGACCTACACTGGCTCCCCGTCAACAAAAGAATCACCTTCCGCCTCCTCACCCATGCACACAAAGCCCTACACGACCAAGGCCCGAGCTACCTCAACAGCCGAATCAACTTCTACGCTCCCAAACGCCACCTCCGATCAGCCAACCACGCCCTCGCCGCCGTCCCCCGCATCCGAAGAGCGACTACAGGAGGAAGGTCCTTCTCCTACCTGGCCGCCAAGACCTGGAACTCCCTCCCTCCCGACCTGCGCCTGACCCAAGACCACCTCTCCTTCAGGAAGAAGCTGAAGGCCTGGCTGTTCGAGCAGTAGCGGCACCCCCCCCCCCCCCCCCCCCCAGCGCCTTGAGACCCTACGGGTATGTAGTGCGCTCTATAAATGTCTTTGATTGATTGAAACCTCTAGTTCATGTTTGATCCAATAGGCCAATCATATTCCAAGACCATGAAGGGCCTGTAATCTCTCCCTTCTCTTCCTCCTGGGCCTGCACCGCCCCGACGTCACTATTCTGAACGCGACTCCTACTCTTGCTCGGGTGCACTAAATGCAAGGCCTAGGAAAGGAGCCATTGGCCACCCAGGGGCTACTCCACCTGCACCATCCGCACCTCGTGAAAGTTAATGTGCTCGTATAGAATCAACTTGCACAGGAGTGCACAGGTTCCATACACGCACAATCACTTGTGTTTATATTAGTGCATAAACTATCATATGAAATAAGTTGCAAATGCATCATACTTGCTGCTAAATCCACTTTAGCCTGCTCTCAGGTAGGAATGTCAATCAAAAACCCATGACTGACACTTCATGGTGGAGTGCAAACTAGTATCTAATTAATAGAACTCCCCACCATATCTCCTCTAATATGAGGAGTTACTACTGGACATGTCCTGTCTCCCAGCTCCTTTCAGGCATTTTGGTTCTCGACAATGTTTACGTTGTCTCTCATTGGGCACTGCAGGCTATGAGCATCCTGGTCTGGCGCTATGCATGACCTTTGCCTATCTTGACCCTCACGCCCGCTCCCTGTCCTCCTAGAATAATTGAGCTCACTGTGCTAGCTTCTTTAACCTCTGCTTCTCTGGGGAGTAAATCTTAGAGACCAGCTACGTGGTGGGACAAATGCGCAGCAGGAAATGTAGTTGTATGCTGAGTGCCCTTCACAGCATAATCATATACATTCTCACTCTGAGCGTATGGTCAGGTCCTAGCAATCTCACACAACATCACACGTCAACAGGTGTACACACCGTCAGGCTGAAGGCTGCACTGAGCCTTCATTAGGAATGTACCTAAAAGTCCTCGTGTCCGGAGTTCTCTGGAATTCAGGCCAAGGGCTGTGATGCTAAACCTACTTTCAGTCAAATAAGATCTGTAATGAACTCCAGAATCTAAAGTGACTGCATGGGGGAAGAGCGAGGAAAAACTCTATAAGCGTTTCAGCCCGCTAACCTCAGGAGCACGGACTGGTGGAAGGTGTGCGGTAAGGACAATCGGTAACTGGGGGTCCCCAAAAATCCTATAAAACTAGCGACCATTTATCTGAATATACTTATCTACAACAGGAAACAATGTCTTGAGAGTACCAACAGAATAGCTGGCAAGGGTATAGAAGTGTAGAGGCTGTGAATATCCCACAGACAACCAGGATGCAGTCCCAAAACCCAATACAAAAAGTCAAGTCAAGTCAAGAGATTTATATAGCGCGCTACATACCCAGAGGGTTTCAAGGCGCTTGAAGGAGGGTGGGGAGTTACTTGTCGAAAATCCACGTTTTAAGTTGCTTTCTGAATGCTAGGTGGTTCTGAGTAAGGCGAAGGTGAGCGGGAAGTGAGTTCCAGGTTTTAGCTGCCAGGTAGGAGAAGGATCTCCCTCCCATGGTGGTTTTGTTGATGCGAGGTACAGTGGCAAGGGCTTGGTTGGAGGATCGTAGCTGGCGGGAGGGGGTGTAGAAGGACAGTCGTGTGTTGAGGCATTCGGGTCCAATTTCGTAGAGTGCTTTGTGTGCGTGGGTTAGGAGGCGGAAAGTAATCCTCTTATTGACGGGGAGCCAGTGAAGGTTTTTCAGGTGACTAGAGATGTGTTCTTCAGTATCTGTGAAAGGAAGGGTTCATCTGAGTTGCCCCAACTACCGGCAGAAACCAACGTTTCTGGGAGAGGATGTAGCCTTACGGCTAGAGATATTGACCTCGAAACTGGGGAACTGAGTTTGAGTCTCGACAATGATGCTCAACATCCTGTGATTCTGGCCAAGTCCCTTAATCTCCCCGTGCCTAACAAAAATGAATGTGTTCATCTGTAACAAAACTGGTGCTCACGTAAAGCGCTCTGATACCCGATGTCTCAGGTCTAGTTCGCACTATATAAAACTCTAAAAAAAGAAAAAGAAAAAAGAAGTGAAGCAACACAAAATTAGAGAATGGAATGCAAATATAGAGAACCCATCAACTGTTGTTCCTGGCAAAGTGCATTGCTGTGACTGGTGCTTAAACCTTCCTGGCAGTCAATGACCTGGAAGTGTCTACGATCTTCCAGCTCTTTCCAGAATAGTATGGCTTTTCCAAACTGCTCTGGCTCTTTCCACCTTGCCCCGAAAGGGATGACCTATTTTACCCTGTGACTCTAATCTCCTTCGCCTCCCAGGCCGACCGTCTGCCAGTCTCTAAGGCCGGCCCTTAATAATCTTGTATCATGGAGTCTGACATATGTGACCATACCCTCCAACACTGGACACGATCCCCGTAGAGCATGAACATCCGGATTCCTGACACCCCCTCGAGAGCTGCCCAGTTACAACCCTAGAGCAACAAACCCGATCCGCCACTATCCAGACCTTACCTTTGGAGACTGGCATCAGTTTTCTTAGTAAATTGGGGGAGCCCTAAAAATGTCATGGGCCAGCCATCCAAGTATTCAAGTCAGGCAGCTGAGGACTTCGCCGCTCCATTTCTACTGAGCTGACCTGCTTTGCACTCTTGTCTCTCTGTAATGGACTCACCTTTCAGGTGACTCCTCCAAAGATGGCCCCCTTGTGTCCATGAGACCCACTCTCCTGGTGATTCTCCGCCAGCTCTGCTTGGTTGGCTTGAGCCGCCTTGGTCATTGAGACGAGACAGCACTGGGAGCTTTTGCCTTTCTTGGTTCTCTTCGCTGCTCTCCATCCTCCAGCCAATCAGCAAGGATTCTAACAGGAAGTTATCGGCATCACCCAACTCAGTGGCAACAATGCCACTGATTGTAGAAGGATAAGTGGCTGAGTCGATAGGAATGTGAATGAATGATGATTAGGATGTTCAGATAATTCAAGAAAACTAGGGAGCTTTATATCGGTTTTAATATCTGTGTCGTTAGCCCGTGAAGTTTTCAGCCATTAATCATCGTTCTAAAGCAAATCATTCAAGTGAGTCTCATTGCAAACCCCACATGAGGACAATTTCAATGTATAAAGGCCAGTATGATCTCTTTAAGGTGTGGGGGACCTTAAAATCCGAAAGCATGGAAACAGTAGACTCTTGAAATGTGGCTGCATAAAAAAGGAATAATTAAGCATAGCAACTTGAAAAACATTCTAAAAAAGATTACTATTACAGAGATCTGGAAATTTTAGAAATGTTACTGAAAGTTTGGATATCAACTGGTTATAACAACTATTCCCTACTCCACGGGGCACAGTATCTCCCGAGATAACTTGGCTTCAGGATATGCATCTGGGCCCTCTAGGTCCCCTCCATAACACAGATGCTCCTGGGAGGTAATGGCCCCAGCCTTGCTCTCCATCACACCATGCCAGGGCTGCCAGAAGAAGTGGGTTGTGAAGGCTCAGCTGGAGGGCCAATGCCAATAAAGAACTAAGATGTGATGGATGTTGACCAAATATAGAGGTATGAAGGTAGCACCAGTGTTATTTAAGCGTACACTCTAGAGTGTCGTTACATTTCAGTATTGTCCATTAACTCTTGCAGTAGGTGGCAGTGTCATCAACTACAAATACTTTGCTCTCAGTGCAGGGACAATGGGTCATAGAAAGTCCTGGCCCAGGCAGCCAGGACTAGTTCTGCAGCAACAACAGTCATGTTCAGGCATTTACGGGCCAGGAGGGTTGTGCGTATGAACCAGGCACCATTGCAGTGTATGAGTAGCATGTTGTGAATGAATTTACAACCCCAATTTCCCTGAGTAGGTGAATTGGAGTTGAGCTCCTCCTTTTCTGCTGATCCTGGGGACAAATTGGTGACTACAACCGTACTCCTCTGTGTAGTTTTTAAGTTAACCTGTTGAAATGCATCAGTGTCCTGCATTTGCATGGGTGGGTTTCAGATCTACCGGTGTTTGAGTTTGAGTTTGAGTTTGAAAGTTCTTGTAAAGCGCACGTATACCAGCGGTTTCTTGGCGCTATAGCTAACGGGGACTGAGGTTAGAGGCAGGGAAGGCTGAGGGAGCAATTATGCGAAGGACTTGGTGAATAAGTGGGTTTTAAGGCATTTGCGGAATTGTGAGTAGAGGGGGGTGGAGCGAAGTTCAAGGGGAAGGGAGTTCCAGAGGGTGGGGGCAAGGAAAGCAAATTTGGATCCGCCCCACTTCTTTCTCCGGAAACGTGGGATGGTGAGGAGGGACTGGGAGGAGGAACGTAGGGCCCTGGTGGGGGCGTAAGAAACAATCTCAGAGGATATGAAGGCCGGCGCCAGACCTGATCGGGCCAGGAAGGTGATGGATGCGAGCTTGAATTGAATTCTAGCTCGCACGGGGAGCCAATGAAGAGATTTCAGGAGTGGGGTAGAGTGGTGGAACTTGGGGAGATTGAAGGCCAGGCGGGCCGCCTGGTTTTGGATTTGCTGTAGGCGACGCAGGCTGTATGCAGGGATACCAGCATACAGGGCGTTCCCATAGTCCAGGCGGGACACCACCATGGCCAAGATGATAAGTTTGAGGGCAGAAAAAGTGAAGAAGCGGGACACCCTACGTATAGTACGCAATGAGAGGAAAGAGGAAGATACCACAGAACTGACCTGGGAGTGAAGGGTGAGTTGAGAGTTAAGTTTTATGCCCAAGGTTTTAACTGAGGAGGAGGGAACGGGAGAAGAACCAAGAGAGGGGGGCCAGAAAAGGGGGGACCAGGGACTGGATAAGCCACCCGTCAACACCAACTCGGTTTTATCAGGGTTGAGTTTAAGGTGGTTGTGGTTCATCCAGTCCCTGATATGAAGCATGACAGTTTGAAAGTTGAGTATGTTTGTAAACTCCACGTTGGGCACGACCATATTAATAAATGCCAAAGACCCTTAATATGTGTTGAGGGAAGAGAGCAGGTGTTTCCACTCAGCATTTGCTCTGAGTCACGCTTTCTTCCTTCATATCCCCCTTTGTGCTGCACAGTGTATTGCATGTACCCAAAGGAAAGGGAGCAGCCATCCCTCCACTGCTGCCCTCCCTTTCAATTTGACACCACAGTATCTGCTGTAACTTCACTGGTAAACACCAACAGCAGCTACCAAAAATTACAACCATCAGACTGTATGCTTGCTGGCATTTTCTCCATGTGGCACTTGCCGAGTATTAGCAGAATATATCTTGACTGCTACAGAAACCACACTCCTCCTGTGCATCTATTGGCACTGGAAGTTCTTGCTAGTGTTGCAAGTGCCAACAACTCATTCACTGGAAGCACTGGCTGTCGCACATGCACACAGTGTTAATATGTTATGAAATACCTCTCAAGGCCAAAGCCAACCAAAAGATAGCCCAAAAGTAACCCAATATTGCCACTCCGTTAATACATGTATAGTCTGCCAGGCACATTTAAAAATCTAATTTCAAGACCTATGTTGCAGGGTATCTTAAAAACAGAGAAAAATACAGACTCCTCTTAGCAATGTAAAAACAGCTCATTACTGTCGCGGCAGGGAGAGCGACCGTCTCCACACAGGTAAACAGCCAGTCTCAATTTGCTTTTTTCGAGGCAGCTACTTTGATACAGAGTCAAACAACGTTTGTTACAAAAGTTCAAACTGTGAATTACTAGGCAGTTGCATATTGATACACATTGGTTTTGGAAAAACATGAAGTCACTTGTGACCCTAAACTTTAACCTAATTCTCTACACATCCTTTATTGCAGTTCTAACAATGCTTAGCAAACTAAATTCTTCTTCTTTTAAATGCATGTGTATTTGTGGTGAATGCGTATTTATTTACTTGTGTGCTTTATCATTGTGCTTCTAATACCGCTTATCGGATTCTGTGTGTTCTTGGCTAATTCAATCTCTTGCTCCTATTGTCTAATTATTGTTTTAATATATTGAAAAGACAGAATGCGTGCCAGTGTGCTAAGGCCATAAATTCTGTCAAGTTTGCTTTACGCGAGTTGTCCTTTAACTCTGACCTTACAAGTTGTTCATTCTGTTTTCAAGTGAACTCTTCACCTCTCTCTCATCAGCACAAGTTTTTGGACCTGCACCGCTCTTTCACCACATGTGTGATGCTCTCTACTGTTGTCTGCAGTTGTGCCATATTTTATTTTTTCCATAGAACCTATTTCAAGACCTGAAAGTAGAACACATTATTAAAAATGTTAAATATATTTTACACACCAACAATGAAGTTGCACAATCGGGAAAATTGCTCCTTACTTGAAGTGTCATGGCATGGCAGAAGTTTCCAAAAAATAAATGTTCTTGGTTTACATTTGAAAATGCAACTACATAAATCTAGTCTTCACGTTAGGTCTATACCCAGGACTCGCACCTGCAATAGTCCTGGGACTCTTCTGCCTGAAGTAGGTGTTTGTGCTATTCAAGTGGTTTCACTCACTCACACTCATGCCATTGAAGGACTGCTCCTTCAAGAACTATTAAATGTAGTCCAAAGCATCATGTTTACTCACATTTCCTTTATTATTACTGACTGATTCAAGGATAAGTGTTTGACATCTCTTTGCATATGTATGTTCTACATATGCAACGAGGTTTTATAGGAGAGCAGCCCATGGTATGGGGGTGCATGACTTGCTGCAGAATAAAGTGCAGGTGCACTCTTGTGTCTTATGCCCTGTCTGCATCCCCCTGTCTTGGCCTAGCAGTAGTCTGGATCATTCTTCTTGTCCTTGTAAGTTCAATGTTAGAGTGTTTTCTGGGACTGACACTGGCTAGGGTAGCATGCAGCTGGGTCTAGCAGTGCACGTTCAGTTGTGCAAAGTATTTATTTAGGACTGGCCCTGCCATTTGCAACTGTGATACTTGTCCTGTATGCTATTGCCAATGTTTAACTTGCTACCATAAGAAGCTAATTTCTCTATCAAGTCTATGGGCTACACCTAGAAACTGGACCCCTGGCATTTGCTGTGCACTAAGAATATTTATAAATAAAAATATGTCAAGGGTAGAACGCTACATTTGCAGTGTGTCCTTGTGACCCATGCAGTGATGAGTGTTCTTCTGATCCTGGCATTGGCAAGAGTGGCATGCATCCATCATGTTCTGGCATGGCAGCTTTAATTGTGCCAAACTGCTCTTATGAGCCAGTACTAATATGCATTATTTTGGGTCTGACAGCTGCAAGCTTTAGTTCAAAGGTGTTCTGCTGGGCCTGGCACTGCTAACAGTACCACTCAACACTTTCAGTGGGGCCTTCTGTGTCAGACAGTGACAAGTTCAAATGTGCTAAAGTGCTCATCTCAGCCTGGCTGTGGCAAGTGCAGGATTCCTCTTCCTGGGTCTGAGCAAGTTAAACTGAGCAAAATGGTGAATGTTGCTGTGTTCCTGAATATTGCTATTTTTGTATCTCCAGGGAGGGAGACCTCTGCGGTCCACATCCATGTGAAACACTCTCTGCCTAAACACACGGCACAGCTGGGAGAAATTGCCAAGGAAACTGTTAGAATGCAATATCCTGGCAGCCCACTACACAAGCAGGCAGTCTCACAGATCTATGCAACCCTATCTAGGAACAGCCTGCAACCCTTAAAATAGGTTAAAAGGGAAGTGGGGCTCATAGATGATACGGATTGTGAGGATGCGTGCAGGTGTCCCAGGGAGGTGGCGATAAGAGCAGGTTTCTGACTCGTACAGCTTCAGATATTGCATAGAGCGTACTATGTACGGACCAGGCTCCGCAACATGGGAAAGACCTCCGACGAGAGGTGTCTTTGAATTTGTAACCAAAGCGGGGCACTGGTACATTCTACATGGGAATGCCCGGCCATAAGAACCTTCTGACAGTAAACGGGGATACATGGAAGAAGTAATAGAACAACCAATCGAACTGTCCGCACAGGTGGTGTGTTTTGGAATGTGGGGGAACAGGCAATATCCGGGTATCCCCTCATGTTTTGTAATGTGGCCTTGATGGTGAATAATAGAGACATTCTGCTTGTTATGGGTCAGCAGGGCAGCACCCAGAACGATCCATTGGGCATTGAATATGGACTGGTGCATGCAAGCGGAACGGACTGTATGCCATGCACCGGGATGACCAAAGAGAATTGACCCTGGACTACCGAGCCAAAACTAGGCCTGGGAAGGCAAAGGGTGGGACTTGGGGTTGGGTGAACAAATGGCTTCCTGATCTGCAAATATCTTCAAGATGCCATACGTTATAATCAATATGCAAGTGCAGTATGTGATTGTTTACCGTCAACTTCAATCAAATGTTTTTTTTTTTTTTTTTTTTATCCTGGCCAGGATAAAGCTGTTGTAAACTATTTTGTGCAAACTGCATAGAATGGAGTTTTGTTATGGTATATTTTTGAAACATGGTATTTGGAGCTCAAGCAAGATCATGGTAGAGCGTATGTGCTAACCAGTTGATCCTTACCCAAGTGTGTAACAAGCCCAGTGGCAGAGAGGAAACTTCCTTGTGTAGCTGGTGCAAGACTACACATAAGGAGTGTAATGTGTGAGGGATCCTTTTGTGGACCAAGAGCAAAAAATCCTACGAAGAGCCTTTGTGGCCTCAGAGGCCACTTTTTGGTACTATCATAGAAACAAACACAGGTTCATGTTAATTATTGAATTGAAACCCATTCTGTTTACCTCCCACCATACTAATTTTTCCCATTAGTTGTTACCTAGCAAATAAGCCACACAGATGCGTTTTATGCTTACATAATCGACCCTCTCTTTTCACAAAACATGTACAAAAAGCACATTTAAATAGCATTTTGTTTATAACTAAACAGCACATTAGTTCAGAACACAATAACATTACATATTAGCTAGTTTTATTGCAAAATTAGTATTCCCGTGTGTAAAAATAAAATAATGTGTGCATCTTACTCTATGGTTGATTATTTTCACAAAACATGTAATTAGTGAATATTATTGTTATGGGACATTGACTTCAAGAGGGATACACAAAATTTTTCGTTTGCCACCTCGCTCCATCAGGTTGTAATCCAAGACGCATTTCATATTGAGATAAAAATGTTCACTATGGAAAGACAAAACACTGAATTTGTCGCCAATTGGTGATTCCCCCATGATAGCTGGCTCATGAAGGCTCAGACCAGGCCTGCTTTAAAAAAAATTTAAATATATTTTGCGACAAAAACTGCAGGGTAAAGAGCCCCAACTTCCCTCCCCTTGTTATGCACCTGGTTAGTTTGTATAATCCAATTAAATTGGTGTGGATTTAACGCCTAGATGGATTGTTATGGTGCAGAAGTTTTATTTCAGGTATTAAACAAGAAGGTAAAGTACTTATCAGTATCTACCACAGTTGCACATTGCCAGCAAATTGTAGGTGGGAGCACAAGTGAGGATTAAACTTGACGGACGCCTGAAAACTTTTATCTTGTTTTTGTTTATTCAAAACCAAAATCCCAAAGTGGGATTTTGTTTTTGAAAAACAAAAACGAAAGACCACCACACCATTGTCTTCTCATTGCAGCCTTACCCCACAGTATGCGGGTCATTTAAACGATTGTAGTGTCCCTTACTAGCAGGTTTTTCATGTTGGTAAGTGAAAGTGAAAATTGGCAATTCAACCGCCCACTTTAAGTATGTCAGTGACCGAGGCGGGATAGGCTCCGTTGCTGACGTGCTTAATGTCTGCCCGATTGTAAATAAGGAGGGAAAACCTTCATTTTGATGATAGGGCACTCCGCCATTGCGATGGATTAACCTTGTTGCCAAACGCTAAATTAGCCCCCTAAGATTATAACCCCTTCGCCACGGGGCTAATTCCCCCGCGGTGCGGGAGGGAGGGGGCCGCGTGCGGTGCTCGTGACGAGCTCAGCTCGTCACGCTGCACGGTGGCGCTTTGCTCATGACAAGCTGAGCTCATCATGACCACGCCCGTTTCTTTAGAACGTTCAGCACAGTAGGGGAATTATCCCAGCGTGGGAGCGCTGCGGGGGTCATGAGCGGAGCTCGTCATGAGCACCGAAGGTGTTAAACCTCTACGTATCTGGTTATATCTAGTGAACGTACCCCAAAGGCAGCAGAGGGCTGTACTGAGTCAAATCCAAAGATGCAATCAACTGGTTATTACAGGGGTAGATTGGGTCCAGGGATGAGCTGTTACTGCATGGTGATGTAGTGTTCTTTAAAGTGATGTGTCTTTAGCTCATTACTAAACTGGAGCAGCTTTGGGGCAGACTTAATTGATAAGGATCTTGGGTTCCAGATCCTGGGTGTGTATGGACGGACAACAATTTTCCCTAGTATTTCCTATTACCTCATTCCAGGATCAGACGGACCGCCACATGCTGTAGAGTTTTCAACTGTGATACCTGTAAGCACTACAGATGTGCTCTATGTGTAGTGGAGCTTTTATGGCTGTGTGCGTTTGGTGGCGGGGGCTGAACTTTGCAACACGTTGAACTTCTAATTTGCTTTTTATGAAATGAAATATATCTGGAGAGTTTGCTCCTTAGTCGTTATTAACACCACGTCTGGTGAATGGATGACTGGTGATGCCAGTGCATGAAGGTCGGTGTGAGTAGATGTACAGTGAGTGCATGCATGTGTATTGCTAGAAGTGCATGAGTCTTGTTTGAGCACCTGTGAGTGGGTGCTTTGTGAGACATGAAGTGAATGCTTGAAGTGGGTTATGGGTGAACTGGTGTGAGTGAGAGCTTTGGTGAGCTTTGCGTGTTTGGTGGGATAGTGACTATATGTATGTACCCTGCAGTGAGTCAGTGCAGGTGGCCAGCGACACAGATCCTGCAAAAACACCATGGGCCAGAGGTATCACTCTATTGCGTTGGTCTTGTGTCACACATGGTGTCGCAAGGGCAACGCAATACTTAAGTCAGATTTAGCAAGCAACGCAAGACCACCTTGCATGGCCCTGTGTTGCTTGGTAAAAATTCGACTGACGCAGAGCAGTGCAAGTTTCTGCCTCTCATTACTCTGCCCTGGGAAGGCGTTCCATGGGCGGGGCCTGTTTTTTCCCAGGTATCCATCCATGGATTTAGGAGCATTCCCATATTTACCAAGACTGGTAGGAAGAGGCCTCAGAGGATTGTTTTTGTGCAGGAAAGTGTCCCTTCGTGCACATAAACATTCCTGCCTACAACGCAGCAACACATACCCCACGGTGCAAGGATGTCTGTGTTGGTGCAAGGCAGGAGATTGTGCACCAGTGCAGGCAGAGAGCAGGAATTTACCATATATTGGTAAGTATTAGGCATTCCCACCCTCTTCCTTTCACGCAGCGCGCAAGTTGTCTTGCTGCGTTGCATGAAATAAACATGAATCAGGCCCCTTATCCTTACACATACCAGTGTCAACTCTGTTATGTATTGTGCTAGTTACACACTGGCTATCAACATGTAATTGGCTACATCACATGTGTCTTTGGTAATTTGCCAAATGAAATGCTTTTGTAACAAGCATTGGCAAAGCCAATTGGTCTTATTCATAACTGCGAATGCAAGAAAAACCTACTAGATTTGCCAATGCTTGTTAAAAATGCCCACACAAACTAATGCTTAGGAATAGGTAAGAAGGGGGGGTTGAAAAACAAATTGGGGACTCCATTAACGTAAATGTAATGTGAAGAAAGTTACTATTAAGCCGAAAAAAGACTACATGCCTCTCAGATCACCCTCTGCCACCCTCCTTGGTCTCATTTGACCCTCTAATCAAGGAAAGTGCCTTCCATTGACGGACCTCAATGGGGTCTCCTGTTCTGAAAACCTCCTCACCAGCAACAGGATCCCCGTCCAGGGGAGGGCGTGCCTTACAAATCTACATACCCCTCCTACAAGTGCTTTCATCTCCATTTATTTTACTGAAATCCCCATTCCAACAACTCAGATTTTAAGCGTTACTTAAAAAAAGATTGGGGAGTTCACCACCCCCCAAACAATGCGTTCATTGTCATTGGCACCTTAACACAGATCCAGGTCACAAGGAAACTAATCTCTTTCATATATCTAATTTTATCACAACCCAATGTATGCCAGAAACTGTTAGATCCATTTACACCCAGTCATCTGAAAATTGCTTCTATAGGAAATGCCAGCTGGCCAGGGTGGAAACATAAGCAGGGGTGTGATGGTAGGAGGAAAAGATGAAAGATAGAAACATTGATTTTTAGAATAACCCATATGTGTTCCTTTTGAAATTATATTTAAGTCCGTCGGTGCACTCTATTTGCACTTATTTTTTTTAAGTTAATTGTTTTTAATCTTTGTGCAGCTCCTTCCCAGTGTTTTGTCTGGAAACACTATATTGATATTTTGTCACAAGGAAGGGTGGAGGATTCCACCCTTGGTGGGTGTGTGCACTTGTATAATGACTATTAGTAGTTGCCTGTCATCTAGAATTAGTCCAAATAGCTGAAAGCGAGGCCGGCGCATTCACCATCAAAATTAATGGGGGTACCACGGTTAAGGGTTATTTGATCTATCGTCCCCCGGGACCCCTGCCAAGGTTTAAAGATAACCTTCTAGAGAGTGTTACGGAGGCAGCATTACGGAGAGACAAGTTTCTGCTCCTTGGTGACTTTAATATGCACCTAGAGGATCAGAAGGATAAAGGAGCGGCTGAGTTCCAACAAGACCTTCAGGCCTTACAATTAGAGTTAAAAGGTCAGTCTCCGACTCATCAGCAAGGACACCTGTTAGATCCGATATTTGCGAACTGGGATGCAGTCGCAGTGGCGCGACCTGTGCCTTTCCCCTGGACCGACCTCTTCCTGGTGCCATTTGTAATTCAGCTCCCAAAACACAAGGAGACAGATAGTACCCCCCTCAACTACCAAAGACGGAAATGGGCCAAGTTCTCTCTGTCAGAGTTTAATATGGCTCTCACCGCGGAGGGCCCTCCCGGAGGTACTGATGCGAAGACAGCTAATAAACTATTCAATGACCGCATCACGGCTGCCCTGGATCGCACGGCCCCTCTTGGCCGGACGAAGGAGGGTGGCCGGAAACAGAGAACGGCACCTTGGTTTAACGAGGAATTGCGTGGAGCCAAGAGGGACTGCAAGCGAGCAGAAAGGCAGTGGAGGGTAGCCTATGACAATCAGGCAAGAGAGAGATATCTCGTAAATAGACGGGCATATCATAACCTGATCAGGATAGTGAAAGCTGCCCACTATGCCAACAGGATCCTGGATGCAGAGAACTCGTCGAAAGAGTTGTTCTGTGTTTACAAATCATTAACCGTCCCCAAGCTCTCAGCAGGTACGGAGGACTGCTCAGTAGACACCTGTAATCCCATTGCAGAATATTTTGGCGACAAAGTAGCCAAAATGTATTCGGCATTCCCTGCTCGACCCTCTGCAGGGGGTGAGTTTGAAGAATTAATAAAAGAGGCAGATGGCCAGGACTTGCTGCTCAAGCTGACCTGCCCTCCAGCAGAAGATCTGATCAGAATATGTAGGTCAGTGAAATCAGGCTCTCCACAGGACCCAGTATCTCCCAAACGGCTGGGGGACAGTCTGATGGCACTTGAACCTTATATTAGACACCTGCTGGATGTCTCCTTCAGGTCCAGCAAGATGCCTAGGGAATGGAAACAAGCTGTGGTGCTCCCCCTTCGTAAGAAGCCCAACATCAGCCTCGAAAAGCTGGAGAATTTACGCCCCATTTCCTTACTACCTTATTTCTCCAAAGTGGCAGAGAAGGTGGATAATTTGCAGTTAATGCAAATGGCATCTGAAACCATCAGGCAAGGCGCCGATGAGGGCCATACCATGGCCTTGATTCTTCTGGACCTGAGCGCAGTGTTCGACACTGTAGCACATTCCACCTTGCTACAGTGTCTGAACAAAGGAGGGGTAGGAGGTGCAGCGTTAAAGTGGTTCCAATTGTTTCTGGTTGACCGCGGCTTCCAAGTCAGACAGGGCGACTGCTACTCCAAGCGAGTAGCCTTGGACCAGGGAGTGCCGCAGGGCTCGTCCCTGAGTCCTACCCTTTTTAATCTGTACGTTGCCCCGGTGGCCACCATAGTGGAGAGCCACGGTCTACGCTTGGTGTCATACGCCGACGACACGCAGTTGGTCATCTCCCTATCACGCGCACCTAGTCTAGCAGCGGACATCTTCAGAGCATGCATGCAAGATCTCGCTGCCTGGATGTCCGCTAACTGCCTCAAGCTCAACGGAGGCAAGACTGAGGCGCTGGTGGTGGGTGGAGACCAAGCGGCCTGGACGTCGGCGTGGTGGCCACCCTGCCTGGGTCCGACACCAATTCCCTGCCAGGAGGCGAGGAATTTAGGTGTTTGGTTTGATACCAATCTGACCTTCGGTCCCCAGGTTAATCGAGTGGTTGGCTCCTGCTTTGGGATCCTTAAGAGTCTCAGGAAGGTTCTGGAGCTCCTTCCCATCAAAGCCCGCCAAACACTAGTGCATGCACTAGTAACGTCCAAAATGGACTACGGCAACCTACTCTATCTAGGGACTCTGGAGAAGAATTTGAGTCGCCTGCAGGTCTTGTAAAATGCCGCAGCTCGCCTGGTTCTTAGACTGCCCAGAAGATCAGCGTCTAAAGCCGCGCTCCAAGCCCTGCACTGGCTTCCGGTGCGAAGCAGGGTGGAATTTAAAGCGCTTTGCACCTGCCATCGTATTGTTAATGGCAGGGCACCTCGGCCTCTGCAAGGTCTGCTGACACGATATGAACCCTCCCGTTCCCTTAGATCTTCTGGTTCAGGGCGCCTGTCCATTCCCAAAGTGTTCAAAGCTCGGATGGGCGGCAGATCTTTTAGGTATCTGGCAGCCTCTAGCTGGAACAAACTCCCCATCGCGCTGCGTCTGGAACCCTCAGAGTCCATCTTTAGAGCGAAGCTAAAGACATTCTTGTACGCCAGGTAGCTGCCTTACGCTCAAGTGTTCTTCTCTGCTAACCCTCGCACCTCTCTCAGGGCGGGGACACGCCGTTGTGCGTCACCAAGCGTTTTACAAGACTCCCTATTATTATTATTATCCAGTTCTTCTTTTTCAAGCAAATATTGTTCCACTCTTTGTACACTTTTTAAGAATGATTTTTATTTCAGAATTCCATTATCTTCTCAAATTGTTTATATATAATTAGTTTTTGAATACGGCTTCATGAATTCCACATATACCCTATGCATTTCGGGTCATATGGGACCCTTCCTCAGGGGTCTATAAAACGGAACAGAAAAGGAAATTTAGGCTAGCTCTACAGCATATAATTCACAATTAGAATTCACCAATAATAAATCATAAAAAAAGTATAAGCATATTCTCAGTTCATTGATACACGTATACATTCTAAAAGACTACATGGTTGTATAATGGTAAAATCACGTTTCTCTAATTGTTTAAGATTAGTACTATTGTTCCTGTCTGACCTGTGATGACTATCTACTGCTCTGAATTTTTGGTGACGTTGCATGTATGACACTGTATTCATGCAGAAAGAGATCGAATTTAATGCGACCAGCGTTATCTTAAAACGCTATGTTAACTGAGTACTTCCGTGTTTCAAATGTGAAAGAAATGAAGTCGGCGTTTTTTTTTTTAAACATGGAGGTTTAAAGGCATTTAGTTGCTTAGTTACTAACCGAAATGATCACATGTACAATTGAATATTTGTCTTTTGGAAACCAGATTGTATTTGTATATTTTACTTTAAATCGAAGAGTAGACACCATTTCAGAAAAGTGATAATTGCCGAAATCTTCAAAACTTTTGTTTGGCAAGTTACTAAATCTATTTGCCTTATTTAGTGGTCTGAGTCTTAAAATGAACAGTCGTTGAGAAGTAGGAAGTGCAGGAAAGCATTTTCTCAAATCCCGTTTCTCTGCCACAGCCTAGTGAATGTACTCTGCAGCAGTGATTAAAATCAATTATACACGTTTCCTTCAAAAGGGGATGTCATCATTTTTTAATCTTGTACTGCTTGCAAATCTAATATTTACCCTAAAATGTTTTAGAAAATATTTTTCCTTTCAAGCTGGCGCCCTGGCTCAAACATCCATGAAAATTATGACTCCATTTGTGTTTTAGGCAGCAGCGAAGCCACAGATGTAAATTAGGCACACATTGTTTCGTTAAAAAAAGCCTTTTATGTTCTGCAGCCCCTGTTGTGCCGCACGTCTCTGCTCTACTAGGTTCCAGCATTCAACGCAGGCTCCAGCGGCAATGTGGTGCAAAGTAAAATGTGTATGGGTTACCAAAATAGCTGTTAAAACTCAGTGGCGGCTGCCATCTATCTTAAGTGGTAAGGCAGCCGGAAAGGAGGGCAGCGGTTTGGAGAGAGGTAGGGTTGAGATAATATCAAAGAAAAAAAATAATAGACTTATCTGCCACTCCCACTGACAGGTACCTCGCTGCTCCTCTCGTCACAGTAGGGCTGGAAGGGGATGGGCCCTCAAGGCACAGGCTCCACACCCAATCCAGGTGCAGTTCTCACATGAAAGCAGCATCAGGATTGGTCTGAGCGGCCTTACTTGCGCTCAGACCATGCTTTGGAGCCTGTGCCTTTTCTCCAACCCTCCTGTGTAACACAGCCGGGTTGGAGAAACAAAAGTTGGTATGTACGTTTGGCCGGCCAAGCACACATGCGCACTTATAAGTGCACTCTACTCCTCCTCCCTGACATGCCCCGCCCGCCACACCCCTATAGCTATTGCAGGGCTCAGACAGGCAGAATAAATAAAATGAGATATGCTGGCGCGGGCTGTGGGGTGATGCTCCTCCTCCATCACGGCGGGGGGCTGCCCCCGTCCAAACTATTAAAAAAACCTGTCTGAACTTTGGGCTTCCCAAATAAAGTGCTTTTAATGCATAATTTCAGCAACCGCATAGCAAAATAATTAAAAGACAATTGTCATTTCAGCTGTCCAGGGCTCTCGCTAGAAAAGGCTCAGTTGGGTCATAACTCTAATATACATAAAATGTGTACAGTTTATATAGGCTTTCTCCCAATCCAAGTCTATGGAACCTAATCACGTGACAGAAATTACTTTCAGCAAAAATGTATCTAGTCAGCAGGTGGCAGAAAGCGCTGGACGTCTTGGAGGAGAAGATTTCATTTATGAATACAATACAGAGCTCGTTATTCTCCCAAAATCCTGGTTCCAGTTGCCGGATTTGAAAACAAGGTCACATTTTGCAGAAATGTGCAAATGTATAACCTTGAATAACATGGCTTCTAAGCCAGTTTAGCAAGCATACTGAAAGCTACTGGTCAAACCAATACGTAGGAATATATGATCATAATGCATAGGTCTACATGATTAGGTTTTCTCATAGCATAGTCCTAGAAAGTCATTGTTAGTCCTAATGTTGATACAGATTAGCTCATCAAGGCAATGGCCGTCCTTTTTGCAGGCTGCATTGAATTTTATATGAGTGACATCTTGAAAATAGCTTTTAAAATCAGACCCCCAACCTCAAGGGGATCTTGTTATTGCTTTTTGTCGTTTACATTTGCATGCGTAGAGTTAGAATAAAAATACTTCTTTTTATACAAAAACAAGTATTTGACTGGACATTGTTGCATTGCCACTCTGCCCGCATGTTGAGTTATGAGTCGTGTTCACTGAATTGTATCTGACCTTCCCTGAGGGAGCCTTGATTGCTCGAGCTGCGCTACAAAGCTGAGAGTCCGGTGCAGAAGTGGGCGCTCGATCCAGTTGAGTGGGATCCATAGGAGGGTGGAACCCGTGACATCGGGGGTAAAAGGCCCAGTAACTCCTGTGTGCCCTGTAGCCGGGAAACTAGGTTCTGACACCAGGCAAATAGACTAAAACACTGGAGTTGTCCTCTCTTCCACATCGCGTGGTGGTGGTGATGTCACAGCAAGTGGGACCAAGTGGCCAGCACAGCCTCATCATCCGATAGAAAAACAAAGGGTTTAGGTTCGGGCTGAGGCTGAAAATAAAAGGCAGATGGGTCCGGGGGGATGGTGGGGAATACAGGGGTGCCATCACCTCCCTTTTGTGGCTCGTGATGTGACCTTTGATTGCACTGGGAGCAGGCCAGCAGGGTCACGGGGTCAGGTCACATTGGTTACATCAGGGCATCACAGGTAGCTCTTTCGCACCCTAGCTTAGAACGGCAGCCCCTACAGTACTGCGGGCTGGGCCCCAGCCTACAGGCACAGAGAAGGTGGCATACCTGAGGCCATCTCAATTAGTGCCGCGGATTTTCAGAAACCAGCATGCACCCAGGAGAGGTTTTGTTTTAAGCACACTCTTATACCCTCACGGGTCAAGTTCGCGCTCTATAAAACTTTAAATAAATAAATAAGCACTGGTCGAAGTGCATTAAAAAAAAGTATGAGACCTGTGATGCTGTTTGCAGTGGTGGTGGTGGGAAGAGTGAATGTGGGGGCGTGGTCAGAGGCATGGCTAAAAAACTAAATATTCTGTAACTTTTTCTAAAAGAGTGGGCCTTCTCTACCGGCTCCATTCCACTTAACCAAGCTGGGTTTAGACCCAAACATTCGGTGACCGATAACATCGCAGTACTCCAAACACTACTAGAAAAATACGTGATCAGAAAGTCGCAGTTAGTGTATGCAGCCTTCGTCGATTTTACGACTGCATTTGATAGGGTTGACCGAGACAAACTTTGGAAAAAACCTCAGCAAATGGGAATCCTTCAAAATCTTCTTCACCTAATAATCTCACTGCACTCTGGGACATGGTGCCAAGTCCAAATGGGGAGAGAGAAGGGCCTTACAAGGCCAATACCAACTTTAAATGGTCTGCGTCAAGGATGCCTATTAGCTCCCTTGCTGTTTTCCTTAGATCTGAGCGACCTACCGGAAAACCTTAATCAGGTAAACAATTTTCCACCTAAGATTGCAAATTTTAAAATCCACTGTTTGATGTACGCAGACGACGTAGTGATTCTAGACCTGACCCCATTTGGGCTCCAAAGAAATCTGTTGGCACTCACTAAATATACTGGAGAAAATAATTTAATTCCAAATGTCACCAAAACAAAAATAGTACCATTCACAGGAAAGAAGACTCATGTCAAATATAACTGGACACTAGGGGGAAAGCCAATGGAAATCGTAAAAGAATATATATATCTCGGGAGAATTTTTACCCAGTCCCTGCACAACCTGCCTCACTTGCAAAAAATGGGTCGAAAAGCAGATGTCCACCTAGGAGCCCTTCAAAGATTATATACCTCTACCGGCCAAAGACACTTCTCTTCTTTGCTACAGGTCTATAGCTCTAAAATTCCAGCCGTTCTATCATATGCAATAGAACATATTCCAATCAACGAATGGAAACAAATTGATATCAAAGAAGGGAAAATCGTGCGGAAACTAACCAGGATTCCGCAAGCTGTGCTGGTTCAAGCTCTCCGGCTCGAACTATCATTAGTTAGCTCTTTTTCCAGAGGGATCACAAATATAATTAGATGGGCATATAACCTGGTCCATGCTGATCAAGGAACTTTCTTTACAAGCTCTGTTAAAAACTGAAACACTTGACCCAGACTCTCCGAAGTATGTGTTTTTTAAAAACTTATGCAGAGCTTTCAAACTATCATCTGTCACTCTAGATATGCTAAGATCTTGGTCACCAGCCCAATTGAAACTATGCCTGAAGCATCTTACCCCCAGGTTAAGCATGACCCTCGACAAGCAAAATTGCACTGCCCTCTCAATGTACAAACAGTACGCGGATACAATCGTCTTAAAAAAAAACACAACAATATATTTTTTTAAATCTAAATCATGTAGTCCGGCGAAGTATTATTCTACTACGATTTGGAATACTACCCCTGAAATCATACACAATCAAATGGTTGCCAAAAGGAGGAGGGTCTAACCTCTGTGACTTATGCAAAGGTGGGGTGCAAGATCTGGAACATGTTCTCTTTGCCTGTCCAAATCCGATTATTGTGGCTGCCAGGAACAGATACATAACACCGATTAAAATCAAATGTAATATAAATTCTGTTCAGAACTTGATTATCCTCTGCAATGCTCCACCCAATGAATTCGTGTGTATCAAAGTGTATAACTTTTTTTAATCATTTTTAAAATTGTATTAGATAGATCATTTTAAAACCAAAATTGTAATTTTATTGCTAAAAATTTGTTGTTCTCGCAAGAGAACTGAATCAAATAAACTAAAACTGAACTGAACTGTAACTTTTTCGATTTTTCACCTTCTAGGTAACTACATATAAAATAACTCACAGCTGAAATGAAAATTAAGTACAAGTTATATCAATCAGTGGGAAGTGCACTATCGTACATTATAAACCTCTATTAGTTAATGCAGCTACTTTAACCAATGTCTAGTGAACCTGTGCACAGCATTACAATAAGACCTATACAGATGGTGCTCGAAATTATAACCTTGTCAGATGTTCGTATTTAGAAATAAATCACATGCACGACTGGGAATCTTGCTGCAAAAATGAAAATCAAAGCACGACTCCGAATTCCACCTTTCTAATAGATTTCAATAATATTCTCCTTCATTCTGTTACCTAGGCTTGTTCCACCTCTCCTCTTTCAATGTGTGCATGTCTCTCGCATGACCGAAACCCCCAACTCTGATAAGTAAAAGAAACTGGAGGAAACTAGAGAAACATGTAGCAAGAAAGATGAAGTACACTGCGGAGGCTGCGGCCAATTCGAGGTTGGGGGTGCAGGAAAAAAAATAATAATCAAAATATAAACTTACCTTTCCTGCCGGCCGCCGCGATCCTCTCCCAACCCACGCTGCGCTGCTCCACTGCTCCACTGCTCCCATCCCAACACTACAACACTACAGACCCCACTCAATCCAAGCACGGCTCCCAGAATGAGAGAAGTGCTGGGATTGGGCTGAGGTAGCCGGTTTTGCGCTCCAACAGGGACTGGGAGCCTGTGCCCCTGAGCACTAGAATATCTCCAAGGAACAGCCTACAGATATCGAAGTGTGCATGTCGGTTTGGCCGGCATGGGCACTTTTAGAGCCTACCATTCCTCCTCCCTCTGCTGTGTGACGCTGCAGCCGTGCCCTTCTGCACCCTCGACTCGGCGGACTGGAAGTAAAAATAATATTACAATAAAATAGTTTTATTGTCATTTTATTTTCCTTGTGACGGCTGCATTTCGGCATTGGGGTGACGCTCCTCAGCCACAGCAGAGAAGCCACCCCTGGAAGTAGAAGCAGAAACGAGGTAGAGAGAGTCCTAAGGTAAAGAGAGAAAGGTGAGGTAACCAAACAGAAGATATAGAGAGGTAGCAGGGCCGGCCTTAGGCATGTGCAAGCTGTGCACCTGCACAGGGCCACCAAACCCCAGGGGCCACCACGCCAATATATATCCTTAATATAATAATCCTCTGAGGATGGATATATATTTGCGTGGCGGCCCCTGGCAGGGATTTGGTGGCATCCGGCTCTGTTCCACTTCAACGTTTTATTAAAACACCTTCCTGAGCTTCTGGGGGCTCCGACCCTCCCGGGCCCACTCTTCCGGGGCCCCCTATCTATGCTCCCTGCCCAGGGCCACCATGAGCCTAGAGCCGCCCCTGGAGGTAGAGGAAGAGAGAAAGATAGGTAAGGTTTTAGAGAGTGGTAGACCATTAGAGGCAAGTAGAATGTAACCCAGAGAGATGGGCAAGCTAGAAAGAGGTGATGTAGAGGTAGCAATCGAGGGGTGAGTCAGCAAGACGAATAGAGAGATGTAAGGTAGACAAACTGTTGAGCGAGAGAGGCAAAATAAGGCGTGGTATAGAAGGAGAGATCAAGTGAAGTGTAGTGAGTCAGAGCGAGGGGTAAAGGATGTAATTGAATAAGCGGTATAGGGTGAAATAAAGAGGCAGGGATATGGTAGGGAGAGAGAAGTAGGGTTGTTGCAGGGATAGATAGGTACAGAAAGTTGTGAGGTAGAGACAGAGTTGAGGTAGTGATAGAAAGGTGGTGTACAGAGGGTGAGTGAATTATGGAAGTGGCGTAGGAGATGAGAGGCGGAGAGGAAGGAATAATGTTAGGCTCATTTACTAAGCGCACAGATGCTCCAGCGAAGGAGCGTCCTGGCGCCCGACAAGGAAGAATAATGGAGAAAAAGAGGTGCAGAAAAAGTTAGCATAAAATAATGTAAAAAACAAGAGTGGTGAGGTAGAAGGAACAGCGCTAGAGGGGAGCTGCAGATGTGAGCTGGCGATTAAATGATGAGGCAAATTGATGAATTCGGTAGAGAGAGGTGGGACAAAGAGAAATGAGACAGTAAGCTTAAATAGGTAGATAGGTATGGAGAGATAGAGGGAGGGTAAGAAAATTAAGGAAAAGAGACCACATTTTAAGAGAGAGATGAAGTAAAAGAGAGATGGAAACAGGGCAGTGAGGTTCAAAGAGAGTTGGCAAAGAGGGAGTAGAGCTGTAGTGGTGACACAGCAAGTGGTAGTGAGAGAGGTGAGACTGTGAGTGAAAGATAGAACTGAGATAGACATAGGTGTTTTAATACAAAGGTGAGGTAAACATAGATGAAGTAGAGAGAGTTGAAACCAAAAGGGGGTAGGTACACACAGAGGTCGAGGAGAGTGGTAAAGAAAGATAGGTGAGGTCGAAGACGTGACATGAATTAAAGTAAAGAAAGAAACTTGAGACAAAGGTTTATTTAATTTCGATTCACACCAACTGCCTGTGAGCATGAGGGCTTTTTGTTCGACCCACTGGGCATGCACATTGAACTTCTGTGAAGATGTGTACCCAGCTGTCAATTTTTAAACCACATTTTTTTGCGCGCTGGGGATTTCTAACAGTCCTGATCTCTTTACCAGGAGTCTGTCGGAAGGTAGGGCACCTGGACGTTGCCCACTTTGCATACCCCTTAAATAGCTCTGGTCCCCTGTCACCATTTCTTCTCCTACTTTCTTCATGTCTTCTTTCCCTTCTTCAGTTTCTCTTCATCACCAGTGTTAAATGTAGTCACTTACAGAATGACACACACAGCAACTGGTTATCAAATAAGGGTTTATTAAGTACATTGGAAGGACCCCAACGGGAGCAGTTGTTATTGGTCGCTCTGCCCAGGTTCCTCTGACATCCAGTGCCAGGGAATCTTTTCAAGAAGGGGGTTGTTATGTGCCACGTCTGTACACCACCTTAAAAGGATGTGTGAAAAAGGGAAAAGAATATTTTTGTATATATCAATAACCTTCGCCCACTCTAATAGTGGCATGCTTCATCATTAGATTCACCCTTGCCCCTAAAAGTCGGGGTGGGCTCGACTATGTTCCAGGGAGCTCTTATTGTTTAGTGGGGAGTAACAATTACATTAAAACCCCACATACACTCCCAAGGTATCCCTTTATTAGAGGGGTGGATGGGAACAATTGAAAATAACTAAAAAGGGGCATTGGGGATATTATGTTCCTATGACCCTTTAAATCACAAACATGTTTCAGCCCTACACTAATGGCCTGTTAGGTCCTGGGCCTTCATCAGGGGGGTTTATTTTTCTAGTTATGTTTGGATTGGCAAGTACAAAACTGCCTTTGCATGCCTTTACTTAGTGTGCATGCCACATGACATTTTTCACTGACAGAATAAACATCACCGGGGGAGTACTAGCTTGCTGTGGGTGTTCCCACGCACCATCCAAGGAACTGGAAAAATTCCCTTATTTACAAAGTGTCATAAACCCAGTAATGCATCACAATCCTACTCTTCACCCGGGGAGGCATAGGAGTGGTGCAATGAGAAGAAATTCTTTTATTTCTCCTCGTTTTTTTGTTTTCGTTGTGTGCTGCACAACAACAAACACAACGCAACTTAGGCACCCTTACACCATGGTGCAAGAATATCTGCATTGGCGCATGGGAGAAGGACAGGAATGCGATGTATCTTGTAGATACTGTGCATGTGTGCACTTTTATTTTGACTCAGGGCAGTGCATCAGAAAGGCTTGCTGTGCTGCAGTGCATCAAAATATAGTGATTGAGGCCCTGTCTTTGTGTGTGCATGGTTTTTGATGAGGTATGAGGGAGAAAGAGCAGCGTATTTCTCCGTGCTTTCATTATTAAAGCTTCCATATGGTCAGGTTATGGTAAGTCTGATTATATTGTATTTTATGGTAGCAGCTCTATAGCACTTTCCTACCTCTTGTTGTGGGATTGAGTTGAGATGAAAACTTGGGAAGAGCCGGGTCTTTATTCTCTTTGGAATTCTTTTTTTTTTGGGGGGGGGGGAACCTTTATTGTTACTTCAAACAGTTACAAATATGGGCCTACAACCACCAGGGCCGGCCGCTAATCAGTTTCATCACAGCAAGTCAGTTAGGACACGACTCGGCAGCCCGGGAAGCGAAGGTACCACAAATTCGATTGAAACTGGCTATGGAGCATACCAAGCAAATAACAGGATTCTAAAGACTCCATTTTATAATATAAAAAGTGAAAGGATCAGGTGCCATACAATAACACAGAGTCACATAAAGGGCGGGCAAAATAGTAGGACATCCACAGTTAGATCGATCTCATTTAGAACAGTGGCGCTAAGGCATACAATGCAGGATAAACAAGCATACAATCACAGTTCGCACCAGTTAAGCGCCCGCCCATTGATACTGATATACTGTAGAAAGTATAGGCACAGATAAAGAAAAATCGATAATAGACACAAGAGTGGACCCACTACGCTGACCCGAAAAATGAAGAAACGAAAGAAAAGATAAAAGGAAAGATACGAAAGAGAAAAAAGGCCATAGAAACAATAAAGGCAAAACAAAAAATCCCCTCCCCCAACCCCCCATCCTGCACCCCTGCAAATGATTACGGCCTACCCCCCTAGCAGCGTGCCTGTCGCCCCAAATAACTGAAACCCGAAATATAGGAAGAACGAAGAGATATAAAAGAGAAACTAAACCCCTACACTAAGAGTAGAAATGGAGGAGGGCATTGTCGTACACATTCCCGGTCTCCCCCCACCGCCTTAACAAAGAATCCCCCACAAAGCTGACGCAATCGAGCAGAACACAATAGAACATTACACCGGAGGAAACTATAAACCCCGCCCGGTCTCCGTTAACCTAATAAAGCAAATCCCGTTACCGATGAAACCACAATAGTAAACCCAAAACAACAGTCGCAGCCTTGACCCCGTCTATCAAACTTGCTGACTCCCTCTGGTAAGTAGAGCTCCATCCACAAATTGTCAAAATATACATAGAAGTTGCCGAAATATAGTCTGCTAGATGGAGAAAGGATGGCAAACCCCAAAGTACATGGCCAGTTCCAACGATGCCCCTCCCCGACTCCAAGGCTAGACACTGTCTCCTCCGCCATCTTGATGAACCAGCTGGGAAGGGGGTGCGATACAATCCAACGCAGTTCACAGTCTCGACCAAAAGTTTCCAGAGTGGGAACAGCAGTGAAATGTTCCACTGGTAGCAAAACCAAGGATTCCGACCATATAGTCGATACACAGATCTCAGCATGTTCAATCAGTTCCACTTCTGTAGGGGCAGGCACAGCTCCAAGCACCGGGTCCGAATACACCACTAGGGTGTCTATCGGGAGTAGAGCTGGCCGCCGAGTCCAGAGCGACGAATCAGGGTCCGGTCCCAATCGCCTAATTCCAGCTGCTGCCGACATCAGTTTACAGACCTGGGCCTCCATAGTCACCTGAAGTGCCTCGAGGGCTGCCAGCACTAACCGCAACGACGGGCCGCACTCGGCCCGCTCCACCGGGTCTCCCATGACATCAGGCATAGTGATCCCCTCGGAGAGCCGATCTCCCCGGGGGAGGATTAGGCGGAGCAGGGATGAACCGTGAGGGACAGATCGTCAACACGCATTCGTGCGCACCAAGTCCCCAACCCAAAGGCACCGGCGATGCAAACACTAGGCCTCCGGGTCAGGGACCCCCACCACACCGCCTCGGGCGACACTCGTCTCCTCACCTTCTATACGAGACCAGGCAGCAGATCGGCAGCACAGCAGTCCAAAAGATGTTGAAAGTTCCATGGTCCGGACCCCGCCGCCCTCACCGGTCCGCTGTTGTTCAACTGGGACCCGGCTGGACCAGCACTCGAGACCCCGGCTTCCAGACTGGGTTAGGCCTCAAGTCAAACCTCGACATTACTCCACTCCACAATGTCGGAAAAGTCTCGGGATTGCTCCATCGGACTGCAGGTTAGTTCATAGACACGGATATGGGGCGGAATATCAGGATAGATGACAGGATCTTCAAGCGAAAGACGGAGGTCGGCGGAGCCGGGAGACTAAGCGGCCATCTTGTTTGCTGTCGTAGCTCCTCCCCCTCTTTGGAATTCTTGATGGTTGTTGATAAGTGTAGAATTTCCATAAAAATGAGGAAACATTGTAGACTTCATCAGAAGTTTATTCAGGTACAAAGGATCCCATCCAACAGCTGCCAGAGTAAGCTTCAACTGAGCAGCATCCTTCAAACCCCTAATGACATCAGAACATTCCATACTATTACAGGATGGAACTTAAGCACACATACAATTCTGATAATAGAGAATAGCAATAGGAATACCACACATCTCCCTCCTATAATTATATACAGATGCCAACATTTTCAAAACATTATACATAATCCTTTAGATATGTAGGACGTTTTGAAGTCCTAAAGGAATGACGAAGATAATTGTGCTCATCTCTGTTATTATCAGAATGTTCTCCTTGGCTACCACTGGTAGAAGCACGTTGACTCTCCACAGAGTGAGCATCCTTTTTTTTTTTTAGAACCATCACCACAACCATCATTTCCATTTGATTTAAATCTTACAATGACCACTCTATTAAGATTCCATATCCTGTGATCATGAGTTTTCACAGCGTTATTGAAAACCTTTATGACTAACATTGATTTGAGATATTTGGAGTTCCCACCACCAAATAAACAAGGACGTCTAATAGCTACCCAATCTGCCACCGTAACAACCGTTCTTTTCACAGATTTTTTTGCATCAAAATTCCTTTTCCTTTGCTGAGCCTTATGTTCCTCTCTATCATTTAAATCTTGACCATCCACACTTTCAACTCTTCCTTCAAGTCTACAATAATCATTAACCCAAAATGGTTCCAAACAAGTATTTGCAAACCTTCCCCGAAAAAGAAAGAAAGGAGATTTTCCCGTTGTAGAATGAGGGGTTAATCTATACTCTGACTTTCTAACGTACTTCACACCTCCAGTTTAGATGCATAGATTTTGCAAGAGTAATAGTTTACTTTAACACTCTGTTATACCCCTCAATCATTCCATTACCCTCAGGATGATATAACGAACAAGTTTTATGCACAATATTATTTTTCATCAAAAAATCCTCCATTTCTTTGGATATTAGCTGCACGCCATTGTCTGACAGAATAGATCTTGGATTACCCTCTCTCGAAAATAATTCTTTCAAACACCTTATCACACTTTGTGTCTCCACACTGGATAAAAAGAAAACCTCAGGCCACCTAGAAAACATGTCCATGATGACCAAAAGAAAGGTTTGGGAACCACCACTATGAATGGGTCCTAAAATGTCCAATGCAATGTCTTCCCACGGACGCGTAGGACGTCTTCTTACTACCATGGGTTGAGTTCTAGGAAATTTGGATTTATCACATAATCCACAAGGAACACATACCCAAATCGCTCTCTCTATGAACTTGTCCATAACGGGCCACCTTTTACGTGCTCCGTAACCTCTCTTTAGTTTTAGTAATACCGGAATGTGAAATATGAGCCATGTCCAGCAACTCTTTCCTAAGAATGTCCGGGGGAACTAATCTCGTGCCTCGAAACAGTATACCTCTATTGACCGATAATTCATGCCTCACGTACCAAAACGGACTTATAGACAAAGTCCCTGCCTTAGCACTAACCCAGTTATCTCTTAATAAAGACAAAACTTCACTCAACGTTTCATCTGAACCAACTTCATTAACCCATCTCTCTTCAGTTATACTTGCCAAATCCAAAGCACAAACACATTCCTCTTCAAACTCATTGTCAACACCCTCAAACTCTTCATCTACGTCTGAATCTTCAACACCGACCTCAGGAACAAGGCGAGAAAGAACATCCGCTATTTTATTCTCCACCCCAGGAATATATCTAATGCGAAAAGAATATTCTTGCAGCCCCATTATCCATTTGGTAATTCGGCCAGAAATCAAATCTAGGCCCTTTTTCTCAAAGATTTCCACCAAGGGTTTGTGGTCAGTCCTAACCTCAAATTCTGTTCCCCATATAAAATTTTTCAACTTCCTCACAGCCCAAAAAACTGCTAAAGCCTCTCTTTCTACAACTGAATATCTAGTCTCAGGATCCCTGGGACTTCGAGACAAAAACATTATGGTTTTAGTACCAGATGGACCGCATTGCTGCAATACAGCACCTAAACCCCTCTCACTAGCATCGTCGTGAGATTCAGGCCCGGACTGACAATTCCGGGCACCGGGCAATCCCCCGGTAGGCTGGATGGGTTGGGGGGCGGTTTTATGATGGGGGCCGGTTCTGTTGCTGGGGGCCGATTTGGCTGTGTCAGACCGACCGTACAAAATAAAGCTAAACATAACATTAATTTGCATTAAGAACAACCCTCCGTGACGTGACGTGAGCAGTGACCCGCCGGCCGATTTTAATTTTATTTAGGCAGCAGCAGGCAGCCTACTATACCGGACTTGTTATGATTTATTTTAGAAAACACCTCACCATGTGATCATTGATAATGATGAGTGACGTAGACGCAGGCAGCGCGCAGATGTCACCTCCTCCGCGTCTGCGCGCTGTGGTTTTAGTTAGTTGAACTTGTGAAGTCTGCTGCCTGTGATGCTCATGCGCATTTGGCTGGCTCACGCAATAAAAAGTGTGCGCAGTATGACCTCCGAGGTCGAGGAGGCGAGGCAGGCATCTCCGAGGCCAGGGAGAGACTGGGAAAGAGCGAGACACCCCCTGATTATATTCCCCCTGTCTGGACTGCCGCCCGCAGGTGAGTCTATTCACGACTGGACCGGACACCGTCCAGTCGTTTTAATTGCATGCAATCCTTAAATCCATTGGCTGCGTGCTCATAATATTGAAACACCGCGTGCTGGCTCCGTCTTTCTGTCAAACTTAAGTAAGAGTGCATTGTGCAGACCCAGGGCATTGTGACGTGAGAGATTGGAGGGTTTAAAGATAGTAAATTGTGTAACTCCTTAGTATCGAATGCGTACAATAAGCAGGGCTTTAAATTTTTGGTCTCCTACGCCCAACAATTTTAACTAGTAGAAGTTATGAATCCTCACAGTGGGTTAATGTGCCTGCTGCATGTAAACTGCAAGGAAAATATTAGAGCCATATCTTTTTTGCCAAGTCTTTCGTTGTCCTAATTTTACAAAAGGGATTCATTTGAGGAGAAATCAAAGGAGAAATCAAATCTTATTATTAATGAAACAATTGTGTTACATTTTAAATTAAATTAAATTCAGAATTTGTGCTTAAACTACACTGCCTACCAGCAAGGATGACCTGTGACTCCTACTCCTTGTAGGCCTCTGTCATATGTAACCTTTCCTATATACTGATTTGCACAGTGATGATTGTCTCTGTGCAATGCGTGTGATGTAAAGTGTTCTGACATCTTAAAATCATATGTGAGGTGCTATAAAACTAAATGAATCTAAGAGACAGTGGTTTTGGAAACTTGGGGGGCATTGTCAAATGGTGGTAATGAGGTAATCCATGGCGGAGGTGGTAATTGGGGGGGGGGCGCCGACAAACATTGTCGCACAGGCTGCCATCAGTGCTAAAGCGGCCCTGCTTTAATGGATGCTTCCACCTGACGCGTTGACAACCTATACATTAAAGGCTGGCTGCTTTTGTCGTCAAATATTGTTCATGAAAATGTGCTCTTACCTTTCCCATGTTGGCTGCTCTATAGAGACGGATGCTGGTGTGATCTGGGACTACAGTCCTTATATACAGCAGGCTCTGGTTCTAGCGGACTCGGAGACCGCCTTCAGGAAAAGCTTAAAAACTCACCTGTTCTCCCTGTAACTCCCTACTCTCACTTGACTTCTTTCCACAGCGCGGGGACACGCCGTGATGGCGTCACCAGGCGCTTTATAAACTCCTTTGTTGTTGTTGTTGTTGGTGCTGGAGCTAGTCTGTGACCTCAACAAAAGGAGTGTTTTCTCTATTCTCAGATCAATCAATCAATCAATCAAAGCATTTATATAGCGCACTACTCACCCAGAGGGTCTCAAGGCGCTAGGGGACGGGGGTCCGCTAATGCTCGAACAGCCAGGTCTTGAGTTGCTTCATGAAGGCGAGATGGTCCTGGGTCAGGCGGAAGTGGGTCGGGAGGGAGTTCCAAGTCTTGGTGGCGAGGTAGGAGAAGGACCGTCCCCCTGTGGTGATCTTCGGATGCGGGGGACGTCGGCGAGGGCATGGCCGGTCGATCGAAGCTGGCGTTTGGGAGCGTAGAAGTTGAGGCGGCTGTTGAGGTATCCTGGGCCTTGGTTGTGTAGGGCTTTGTGTGCGTGGGTGAGGAGACGGAAGGTGATTCTCTTGTTGACCGGGAGCCAGTGCAGGTCTCTCAGGTGTCCGGAGATGTGGCTGCGGCGGGGGATGTCCAGGATGAGTCGTGCTGAGGCGTTCTGGATCCGCTGGAGTCTCTTCTGGAGTTTGGCGGTGGTTCCGGCGTAGAGGGAGTTGCCGTAGTCCAGACGGCTGGTGACGAGGGCCTGGGTGACCGTCTTCCTGGTCTCGGTGGGGATCCACCGGAAGATCTTACGTAGCATGCGGAGGATGTTGAAGCACGACGAGGTTTTTAATCAACGCCTCCATTTCGCCTCTATCTAATCAAACAACAGTTTTGGAATTAGCATGTAGATATTCCCTTTACTAGAGACAAGTTTCACACAGATGTGGCACTCCTCATTTTATGACCTGTTCCCCTGAATTACTGAACCTGGGAAAGTAAAAGGGGCAAGGGCTTAGGCCCCGGGCTGGGAGTTGGATGGGAACCGGTCCTTTCCCAGACCTCTGAGGGGGTGATAGCTAAGTTTGCGCTGATGCCTGTGAATATTTGCATGTTCTGCCAGAATTCAGTTGTGCCGCAATCTACCCTACAACAGTGGGTCATTGAGGATGGGGAAACAGAGTGGAAGGAAGAGGAAACAAGAGGAAGAAATGAGAGAAGGAATTGAATCAAGTAATGAGGTGAAAGGAAGGATGAACAAGGATAAGGGAGAGAGGAATGAGAGCGCATTAACCAGGATAGGAATTAAGTAAAGAATCTTAGGTGATCATGGAGAAATGGTAGAGAAGAATGAAAGGGAAAAGAAAGGAACACAATGGAATGAGAGGGGAGAATATATTTAGAACATGGGTTAGAAAAAGGGAGAGACAAGGAGGATAAGAACTGAAAGGATAAGAGAGCAGAGGAAAAAGAGAGGCAAATAAAATGGCAAAAGTTTAAGAATGGAGAATTTGACATCTGAGTAAAAAGCGCAGGCGCGGTGCGTCCATAGGGGCGGGGGAGACACAGAGGGAGAACTGACAATGCATGCCAGTCAGCATGACGTCGGGAGGCGTCATGTTGATTGACATGATTGTCACCAGGCAGGCAGCAACACGACTGCCCATGCGTGGGGACGGAGGGTGAATTTTTTACCCGTGCCCACGCATGCGCACTTGTGTTCGTGCTTTTTTGCGCATGCCCATTAGGAGCCCTTCGGTCTCCTAATGGGCGTGCTGTGGGCCTAGAGTAACCTGTGCCCCTGCAGCGCCAAGATTGTCTGAAATATGGAAACAATTAGTGCGGACATGGCAGCCTGTTGACACGAGGTGTGCAAAAGAGTGACCACACGCAAGTAAGGAGGAAAAAAGTGTTTTGACGTGTTTTATTTGTTTAAGATGCCCGACAGCACTGCAGTGCTGAAAGAAGAAAAGCGTGCAGTCTTAAGTAAAGAGTGCACCCTGTACGGATGTGTGCAATGTGGCTATTAATCAACCGTAGACAGTGTGAAAAAAGTTCAGTGGGGATGTAAATCACAAACTTATAGCCAGTTTCTCGCAGACTCCTGTCAGGTCAGTTTTCCTCCAAAGAGACCACGGATGTTTACAGTAAGAGTAAAATGAATGTGAATATATTAGATGGTGGAGTTGGGGGACCCAGCTTAAACGTGATTGGCCAGTTTCTAAGAGCTGCAGCAAAGGAAATTGAACAGGGAGAGTGGGTACATGGATGGATGCATGCATGATGGGTGGATGGATGCATGAATGATGGATGCAGGTTGGATGGGTGGGTGGATGGATGGGTGGATGCATGAATGAATGATGTATGGATGCAGGATGGGTGGGTGGATGGATGGGTGGATGCATGAATGATGTATGGATGGATACATGGATGCATGCATGATGGGTGGATGCATGATGGATGGATGGGTGAATGCATGAATGAATGATGTATGGATGCAGGATGGGTGGGTGGGTGGATGCATGAATGATGGATGGATGCATGAATGATGGATGGATGCATGGATGCATGCATGATGGGTGGATGGATGGGTGGATGCATGAATGAATGATGTATGGATGCAGGATGGGTGGGTGGGTGGATGCATGAATGATGTATGGATGGATGCAAGGTGGTTCGGGCTAGCTCGCTGAGCTCGCTCGCTTCGGTGCAATATGCAAATTAGTTTACGCCTCACCACTTTCAAATGTCACCAGCCGCCCCTGAAAAAGCGTAGAAGGTAGGATTAGGAAAAAGAGTAGCAAGGGAAAGAAAGGTAACTGGGGAGAATGCCCTTCTTTTTGGGAAAGAACACGTTTAAAAAAAAAAAGCATGATGAATAGCTAGATGAAGATTATTGTTTCTGGCTGAAAGTACTTGAACAGGAGTGAATGTGAAGAAGGGCATCTCATAGATAGGAAATGTGTATAATAGCCAATAGAAGTGGTTGGGCTCGCACGCTGCGCGCGCTCGCTACGCGTTGGATGGGGGCTGGTCTGGCTAAATTTGCCAGGGCTGCTTTCAGTTCCCAGTCCGGCCCTGGTGACATTAGCTTTGAGAGAGGTATCAAAACTTTGTAAGGATGGAGCATTTTTTAAACATTTCTTGACACCAGCAAATTCTGCATTACATTCAGGAGACCAACAATAATTGACAACTTTTCTTAATAAACATCTCATATTGACAGTCACCTCAGCAAAGTATTTTACAAACTTAGCATAGTATTCCACCATGCCTAAGAACTTCATAAGTTCTTCCTTATACTTGGGAGGACTCATTTTCTGAATAACGTCAATCATGACTTCTTTTGGTCTAACCCCGTTTGCATCTATCCTATGACCCAAATAATTTATGGAGTCCGCACAAAATGTACACTTTTCCTTTTTCACCGTGAGATTACGTTCACTCAGATTGCGTAACACTGCCATTAATCTACTATCATGCTCGACCATATTGTTGGCAAATACCAAAATGTCATCTTGATAAACACATACACCAGGTAAACCCTTCAACACTCTCTTCATTACTCTCTGAAATACTGATGAGGCTGAGACTTGACCAAATGGCATCCTTTTAAATCTAAAAGTGCCAAAAGGCGTAATGAAGGCTGTTAAGTCTCTGCTGTTTTGGTCCAACTCTATCTGGTGATACGCAGATGTTAAATCAATGGTGCTAAATACTTTAGCACCACCCAATAACACTAACAGTTTATGAATATTAGGTAAAGGATATTTATCGATCACCACATTTTTGTTTAGTTGGCGCAAATCGATGCATAGACGAAGATCGCCATTAGGTTTTCTTGCGGCCACCACCAGAGCCAACCATTCCGTTCCCTCAACCTCCTCAATAATTCCACCATCCATCAATTTCTTTAATTCTTTTTGCATATCATCTTTTACAGACAAAGGAACATTCCTCACTTTACAAAATACAGGAATTGATCCATTCTTTAGCTTGATTTTATGTTGATACCCTTTCAAGCATCCCAACTCATGTTTGAACACTTTAGGAAAGTTTTCAATGAGGGATAACACAAATTCATTTTCCTTACCCTTGATACAGACATGTGTGGAAGTATGTTCATGCTTCAAATCTAGAACCTTCCTGCTATCACTTTCAAGTGTTGAACTAGAACTAGATTTCTGAATTACCGAAACATTTTCTCTGATGTGAAACACACCTAGATCTCCTTGATGTAACCAACTTATTAAACTATCTCCTTTCTTAGATATATAAATCTTCCCTGCAATCATTCTGTCCTTGTACTCAATCACACTCATGAAGTATCCATGAAGCTTAATTGGTTCACCTCCATAAGCTAATGGAATAATATCAGGTTTTACAAGTTTGATTTTATTCTTAAGCTTTAAGTTATAGAATTCATTAGAAACTATAGTTATCTTTGCCCCAGAGTCAAAAAGGACTCTTGTTGATTCACCTTCAATGAGTATGTCGTCAAAAGGACAATTTCTCTTCGCGGACATATCTTGAATCTGGACAACTATCTGCCCACACTCGAAGTCGTCCTGAGAAGACTCTGAGTTACTTTCGTACACCTCTACTTTCTTCACCCTGGGAGATATTTTCGTCCTACATGTTTTAGAGAAGTGACCTTTTTTCTTGCATTTGGAGCATATATGATTTAGCGTAGGACATCTGCTATCATTAGCTAAATGCCCTACCTTATCGCATCTAAAACATTTCAATGTGGTGAACTTCTCCTTATTTTTAAATCTTTCATTTTTAACCTCTCTATTAGTTTTACCTTCCACAGCTGGATTAGATTTGTGAAATTTACTTTTAACTGATTAAACCTTTTCCTCTTTTACATCACCATTCTTAAGAACATCAACACACTTAAACGAGTGTTCTGTTCTCTTCGCAACTCCAAGAACCTCCTCTAGAGTAGGCTCATCTCGAAGCCACAACTCCTCTCTCACCTTTTCCATGTTGCAGCCTAACATAAATTGATCACGTATGTGATCATCAGTTAGATTGTCATATTTACAGGATGAAGCTAACTTTCTTAAGTCTGTTATGTATGTTTCAACAGTTTCCCCATCTTTTTGCGTGAGTTTCCCAAAATGATACCTTTCAAGTATCGTGCTTATCTTAGGCAAATAATATTTATCCAATTTACAAATGCAAATTTCATATTCATTCAACCCATTAACCTCAGAAGATGGTAATTCTGGTAAATGATCGAACACTTCCTGTCCTTCTGATCCCAAACAATGTAAAAGAAGTGAAGTCTTTCTTTCAGCACTTAATGATGTCCCACAAACTTTGGCATATCTCTCGAAAACACGCTTCCATTTCTTCCATCTAATTTGAGGATCACCCAGTGACTCCAAGAAGAAAGGTGCCGTCGTTACATTCTACATCGTTTAATGATATAGGCCACACTTCAATAAAGCTGAATGCTCAAGTAATGTAAGCGTGCGAATCGCTGATGAAAATTATGTGCTTTTCATAAAATATGCAATTCACAGTCTGTCAATAATAAGCGTGCAAATTGCTGTTGAGGTGTTTTAGTAGAAAAAATGATTTGCCACAGAGTGTACTTACTAAGAGACACCAACTCGCTATGACCACAAAATGTAATATTAGCCCCACAGTACCTTTATCTTCTGATAAGCGTCCAAATCACAGTCACCGTAGATGAAATAAAATATTGATGTGAGCGTGCAAATCGCTGTTGATATCTTTTTAAAAATGATTTGCCACAGAGTGTAACCTGCTGAAATCACAAAATAAATATTAGCACACTGTACCTTTATCTTGTGAAAAATATGCAAAACGCTGCCATAGTCAGGAATTAAATTGGTGAAATGGTCTCTGATAAGTAGGTAGGAGTTTATCTTCACCAGTCCCGAGTGAATACAAAGTCTTCAAATGTATACATTTCCAACAAATCAGCAAATCTATGCATCCAGCAAATGGTATTTGATGCAAAGTTAAATGTTTTCCTTGAAAAGTTTGAGTCACAACACGTACAGTATTAAAGCTGAATCATGCCAATAAAACCCCACTTTCTGACTAAATAAATGCATTCAGCAAATCACTTTCCAATGCTAAAACTCGCAACAAGTAGTTTTCCTTGAATTCTTCTTGTTTCCACAAAAGTACCAAATCTCGAGCAACCATTCTGAGAAATTTGAATGGAAATTATAGCTCAGAGAATAAAGGAAAATCATGCAGCCGCTGTTATCACTTAATCAAAGGATGATGAGTTCTAGGATGAGCCCACATCGATATGCTAAAAATCATACATCCCATATAAAGCAATATGAGGAAACTTTGTAGACTTCATCAGAAGTTTATTCAGGTACAAAGGATCCCATCCAACAGCTGCCAGAGTAAGCTCCAACTGAGCAGCATCCTTCAAACCCCTAATGACATCAGAACATTCCATACTATGCTAGGATGGAACTTAAGCACACATACAATTCTGATAATGGAGAATAGCAATAGGAATACCACAATAAGATTGTGTGAGGCTAATTGGTTTGACAATTGATCATTGCTGTGCTTGAGGTTTGTTGTTGGTTGGCTCATCCTCTGTATGGTGAAGGCAAGATTTGAGTTAACTGGCCTTGCACTACATCTTTGAGGACTTAAAGACTAAGGTCCAGATGTACGACCGTATTTTGCGGTCGCAATGGGGATTTCGACCCCTTTTGCGACCGCAAAAATGGTCAGCCCAATGTACTAACCCTATTTTCTGAGTCGCTTACCTATTAGTTATAATATATTAGTGACTCGCTATTAGGAAGGGGCGTGCCAAGGGCGTCCCTTCCTAATAGCGAGTCCATACCCAATGTATGATTGTTTTGCGACCGCAATTGCAGTTGCAAAACACTCGCAGTTTACCACCCTTCTCAGAAGGGTGGTAAGCCACTCGCACACAGGATGGGGTCCCTAGGGGATCCCTTACCGAATGGGTGCCCAAATATTTTTTAAGGGCAGGCAGTGGTCCCAGGGTCTAATGCCTGCCCTTAAAAAATGAAACTGAAAAATTTCCTTTTGAAATGCATACCCTTTTCCTTCACGGAAAACTGTCTGCATTTTAAAAAAAACTGCTTTATTGACAAAGCAGTCACAGACATGGTGGTCTGCTGACCCGAGCAGGCCACCACCCCTGGGAGTGCTAGCCATTTCTAATGGGGTTGCCAATTGTGACAGCCTCATTAATATTCATGAGGCATGCAATTTGCAACCTCATTGGGAATCGCAAACAGTGTCTGAGATACTGTTGTACATTGAATTTTGCGACTCTCAAATTGCAACTCGCAATTTGTCGCAATTTGCGAGTTGCAAAATTCAATGGTCGTACATCTGGCCCAAAGGGGCTCATTTACAAACCCATTGCACCGCCGATGCGTGACCTTTTTTGATGCACCGGCGCCGCAATGTGTATGCCCATATTTATAAGGCCATGTAAAGTCACCCTGCACGACTCCTCCTGGCCTTGTAAATATGGGCCCCTTTCATGCATTACTCTGCGTTCCTACACAACATCCTTGGAACTTGGCATATTCCCAAATATACAACAGAGGAGGCGTAGGAATGGCGCAACGAGGAGAAATACTTTTATTTCCCCTTGTTTTTCCTCTTTCTATGCGAGCTGCATTGAAAGAGGAAAATGCCAATAATTATTGCCTTTTGCAGGAAGGCATACCTCCCTGCACAAAACAATCAATCCCGCAGTGCAGGCACCCTTGCAAAATGACGCAAGGGTGACTGCCTTGGCGCATGGCAGCCAATTGTGTGCCAGCACAGGGATGTGTCATGTTATTGGTAATATGACGCATCCCTGTGCTTTGAAAATGACGCAGCACGTCACTGCTAAATTGCTTGCGGCGCCGTGCTGTGTCCCTGTAGACGAGGCCCTAAGAGAATAAGGATGAAGAATGCTGTGTTTTGTAATAGGAGGGAACAGAACCGAGAGTCGCAGATGCAAGAGCCTTGGGGGGGTCTTTGGTGGGGACGGTTTGCATTTTCGAATCAATTTTATAAACTACCTTCAATCTTCTGCGATAACGTTGAGTCTTTGTGGCAGCTTCACTGATGCAGGAAGTATCCTGGAAGTTTCAGTTACAGGTGGTCTATAGTTTGTCGAGGAATTTTAGATCATACCCCTTATCTTATTTGTTATGTGGTGATGGGTTTTTGACAATTTGGATGCAGAAGTGTCTGGACGGTTCTTGTCCGTAGTTCAACATATGTCTATATAATATGTTGATCTTGGTTCAACAAATTGTATATCACAAATGGAATATTTTATTACGACATGGTTTGTAAGCATTGAACACATTTGTCGCTGCTGGACTCAAGGGATGTTGTTCTCTTGACCTGAAGGAATGTCATACTTGTTGAGTGGCACCACAAAAATACATTTGAAATGCAGAGATGAGTTGAGGACAAGAACCCCAAGGTTATAAAAGAATTTGGAATATGTATTCCCCTGGTTTGTACTGAGAGTGGGCCTACACAGCACACCTCCTGCCCACCCCAAGAAGAAAAGACCACTGATGCCGCAGTCCTGAACCCCACCCTTCCACGGATCATATTTGGGAACAAGTACAAGTCCATACCTTCCATTTTCAAATATGCGAATCCTATGAAGAGCAGAGCATCCAGCATTCTCCCTATACATCTCACTTTGTGGGATGTTATTTTGTGGTTCCAGGGGTGTGGTGCCCCTTACCCTGTATCAATAGCAGCAGGGAGAGTGGAAGGAAGCAGTGGGAAGAAAGAGAGATCAAGACAATAAATGTCCATCTGCAAGTTTAAGATTCTTATTGAGGCTCCACATGATATATATATATATATTTATATGCATGTATATAGAACTCCTAGAACCCCTTTCACTAACGTCTTCTCATTTCCACCTAACCTCTATTTATCTGATGCAGTATAACAGCTATATTACTTGTATTTCTTTCTTTTACAAATATTTTTGTGGTGAATCTATATAATTTTTTTGCGAGAGTTCTTGGATTATTTTCCTGTTATTCGAACTTCTATTTCTATTCATTTGTTCTTACTTTGTATTCATTTTCAATTATTTGAGTGATTACAAATGGATTTCTATTATTTGGCTTTTCTATATACATCTGCATAGCGCACTGATTCACAGATTATCCGAACTGCAACCCAGCACAAAGAGGGAATTCCAAGTGTAAATAAGGGAGGGACTTCTCCTTTAGGGGCCATATACCTTGATGCAAATGTCCTCCCTAGCCACTTTTGAAAAGGCAATCAAAACACATGTAAATTAGGTACCTTTATCAATAAACCTTACTATAATGTGTGCATAATAAATGTCATTAATCGATATTAGAACATTGGAATGTTGGGAGCTCCATTGTAAAGAATGGAGTGCTCCAATGGCTGGTATAAGCCTGGAGCTCCAACATTCCAATGTTTCTTTGTTCACAGCTCTGGCTGTGAAAAAAGGCTTCAGGGAGCCTGAGGGGATTCCAATCCCCTCACGCCCCCAAAAGGCTTTGTTTCTTTTGTTAGAACATTCTGTCCTCTAGTGACAGAATGTTCTAATAGCCTTATAGCCCTTTGTAGATGGGCTATACCGCTATTAAAGTCCCTCTCCCTTGTTAAAGGCCCTCGCCTTCGACTCGGGGCCTTTAACGCTGGAGAGGGCCTTTAAAAGCCGGTATAGCCCTCTACGGCGAGCTATAAGGCTATATTAGAGGAGGTCTCTGCAACCAAGAAGACAAGTGAGAACAGCCTTGGAAGGACGAACATTCTCAGGGCCAGGACCTAGAATCGGCAATGTGCTGTCACTCGCCACCCGAACAGGACCAGCTCACATAGATGGGTGAAAATGTAAAAAATCACCTCTTTTCCATGGAATGGAGCCTAGAAAACTGCAGCCACATGAATTGTTTCCAAACTAATCTGTGTTTAAACAAAGGTTAATTGGTGGTTTCATTGTCATGGAGTTTCTACTACCGACTCTTTAATCATTTTCTCAAAATCCTTTTGTTTTTTCCCGACCTACTTCTTACAAGACATTCTGACACAATAGAGCTGGAAAGGTGTTTTGTGCTTGCTAATTAAATCACTTTTTGAACATGTGTTATCCCTTGGTTATTGTTGCCTAGACAACTGAATTAATGAACTCCACTTTGGTCCATCGCGCTCTACTCAGTTATTATCACTAGGTGTCGCTGTGATTCTATTTTCAGCGATCAGATTAACTAGCCCGAACAAAGTATGTTTCCTATTCTCATTCCCAAAAAATCGACTATTAGATCACGAGCAATGAACACTGTCGGGCGAATTTTCACAGGGTAAAGAGCGATTTTTGTGAAAAACGTCTCGTCGAAGATTGCATACACTAAACCAGATAATAGGTGGGCGAGCCTGGCTGGGGCGGAAGGACTAGTTATGCGCCTCTGCCCTAGTTCATGGTGTCTGTTGAACTATGACAAGCATCCCAGTCACTAAATTTCCTTCTAGCCAGCAGATGTCGCTGTCGTCTCTTTGTATATAATACTTGGATTTATTGAACATAGTGTAGCAATTTAGGTCATGAAATAATTTATATAGAACTTACTACCCCCTGATTAGGCGTTGAAGCGCTTTTTTGGCAAGTAGCACGCTACTCCGGAACCCACAATGGATTAGTGGTGAATTAGTATAGTGAAAAATGAAAGTAATTTGAGTGGTGTATATGTTAGTTATTTGGAGTGAGAAGGATAGTGGAGGGATAGAAGAGGGAAAAAGATTTGCATTTATATAGTGCAAGGATGAAGAGCACAAGATGTAACAGGGAAACCTGGTTCGAATCCTGGCTTTCACACTTAACTAAATTGTGTTATCTTACTCAAATTCTTTACTTCAATGTGCCTCATTTTGATGGAGTGCCAGATCCGATGCAGTTAAGAATTCAGGGGCAGATTTATTAAAATATCACACAATGCAACAAGACAACTTGCTTTGCTGCGTTGCATGACAAGAAGAGGCAGGAATGTTCCGTATCTATCGAGATACAGCGCATCCCTGCTCTCTCCTGGCACCGGCGCACTAGTGGCTGCCAACGCAGGCACCCTTGCTCCAATGGGGCAGGGGTGCCTCCCTTGCAGGCAGGATTTTTTTTTATGCAGGAAGGGACATCTTTCCGTACAAAAACAATCATTAGAAGTGTTTCCATCTTTCTACGTGTGCTGCAGAATGCACCACACGCAGAAAGAGGAAACAACAAGGAGAAATAAAGGTATTTTTTCTCTTTCGGGAAGGGGTACAATTTTGACGCATTTTCAGTTTTACCCGTCTTGCTACATCTGAGAATGGGCCAAAATACATGGGTGAATGTGTGGTAACACCCACTTTCCACCCACATAACACTTTCCCGGAGCAGCACAGGGCAACACAAGGTGGCCTTGCATGACTTGGTAAATCTAACTTAAGGATTGCGTTACCCTTCCGTCACCTTGCGTGAGGCAGAGGCAATGCAATCTTTTGTTAAATCTAGCTCTCAGGTCAGGTTGCATTACTTAAAAACCTAATTTATGTATCGATTAACATGGGTCTAAACTGCTCCACATACAACAACATAGGTCTTTATTGTTAAATCTATATATGCGGTTTAAAGTCCTATTTGGAATGGGTAGCTAATGTGAATGAACACTATTTGCTAGCCAGATTTAGAACTGGCGTTGCTGTTTAAAGCTTTTCTTTTCGCAAGAGAGGTCCTTTTCTGTTTCTCTTATTATATGTCGCTCTGACAATGATTTGATACAATCTATTACGCATTATATATATTTTTTGCAACTTTTATAGATTGGCTGGAATTCAGTCTCTTCTCCGGGTACTAAAACATGGGCATTTTGTAGATGTAGGGGGGCTATTAAACACTTTCAGGAGGTTGCCACCAGCCTGGGGTTGTGTTGACACAGGGCCTTTTCTACCGAAGGCTGTTAAATTGTGTTCTGCTGTTTTAGACTCAGAGATACATTTTGTACTATGTTATTCATTTGTCTTTGTGTTTATTGCCTGTTTTTTTATGGTACATCTTAGCGAAATAAACTACTTTTGATAGTGAGGACGGTCTTATACACATTGCACATGACAAACTGACAACAGTTCATGTGTAAACACGATTTCCATCAACAGGTGCAAATGTATTAATGTAAAGTGATGCACCAAAGTGAACCAAGCATTCGGATAATAACCTATTTTTTATCTGAAAGCATCCTCGGGATATTTTTACATGACATTTGCATGACGAATCTTTAGCTGGCTGGGCGCATGCCTTTGTTTTTAGAGCCAAACCAGACCTCTGGGTTGGCATTGTGCCAACCCTCCCTGTGCACGTGCTGACTCGCCCACCTCTGCTGTGATCTGAAAGTGACTGCACTCTCCTGTGGATGAATTCAAGGGAACGTGTTTGCATTGACCTGGGGGTTTATGCAGCTGGCAGGGGGATGACGGATGTAAAAAACATTCCACTATACTGAACAAACACATGCCTAGCAACTGAGATGTTGATATTCTCAATGGGGTAACCCAGTATTGCGCAGAACCTGGGGATAAGTATGGTATATGAACAGTGGTAATGCCACCTTAAAATGTATCTTTTCTGTCCTCCTGAGGGTGGGACTCTCACAAAACGAATAAACAGCACAACACTGAAACAGAATGGCATCAGTTTGGAAAAATATAAGTATTGGAAAAAAATACTACAAAAGGTATACAAAAAACATGAAACATCAATTTGTGTTGAAAGTCCCTCCTTCAGGGGGACAGAAAAGATACATTGTAAGGTGGCAGAACCACTGTTCATATACCATAGCAACTGATATGAGCATCCTTCCCTGATGCAGGTCCCCCTTCACCAGTTACAAATGGGTTGTACTGGATCCAGTTTTTGTCTTAAGGGTTTCGGATTTCTGATTGAACAGAAGAAACATAGAGCAATTCAACTGGTTCCAGTTGCACCTTCTAACTGGCAATTGCGGTGTAATTGGGTCTATTTGTTCCAGTTGGCATTTGCATCAGACCCGATGACTTTCCCTTGTTTTTTCCACTTGACATTTGAGGTATGAATTCATTTTTGCATTTTGTTTGTGACCCTTCCAGTCAATGTCGGGAGTACAACCAGACATACCCGGCATGTTTGACTTTTAGATTGCTACTTTCAATGCGAAAATGTGAACGTCAGATCCTGGGGTGCACTGGTCTGTTAGCAGCTAGCTGTCTAGCAGCTGGGGAAAATTATCAGTTTTGTGCTCTCACCACAGTCACTGCAGCAATTTGATCCCCAGGGCTATCTATTTCTGTCTTTGCGATGCTCTCCTGGGTTATTTCTTAAAGATTGTTGACACAATGCGGCTAAAACAGGATGCCTTCCTTCCAGTTTGTGCGATTCTTGGAAACGTGGAGTTACTTTGATGTGTGTTCCAAGAAAAATGAATCATGCATTATTTAATAGGATTGGGGAGTCACAAGATCAACTTCTATGAAACTACTACTTTCAGTCTGCAGCTACACACTTTTAGCCAGCAGATGTCGCTGTCGTCTCTTTGTACAGCATCAGATTAAAAAGCAGCAAATAGATAACAGAACGTTTATATGTGTGTGTGTGTATATATATATATATATATGTATATGTATATATGTATATATATACACACACACATAGATCAATGAAAGGCTAAAGTGATGTTATAGTTAAGTGAAAATATCAGTTAAAATGTAACATTTCAGCCTAAAAAACACTGAAATTCACCAGTTATAGTTAACTGAAGAAATTATAACTCCAACCCCATCATGCAAAGTGTCGTCATCAATTGTGTAATTTTGTTATCAATGATGGTATATAATATTTTATGAGTGACATAATATGTGAGGTCATAGACAGTCATGGCGAGGGTATTAGTTACACTTTCTTCAGTTAACTATAACTGGTAAATTTCTGTGGGTTTTGTTTTTGTTTAAAATGTTGCATTTTAACAGTCATTGTGTTTTTTTCGGTGAATCTCTAAGTTTTTTTAATACAAAGTTAGATATTATTACCATGCGTAACTATAACCTCACTTTAATTGTAGTTTTTTTTCAGTGAATTTCTTTTTTTTTTTTTTTTACATAAAGTAAGATTGTATTACCATACGTAACTATTCCAACCCCCCACGCCGCATATTGCCTTTTGCTGGGCACTGCTTGGAGTTGGCAATAGGGCCTGGCATACGGCCAGGTCTGTGCCGAACCCCATGCGGGTGGCTAACCCCCCGCTGCAAACAGCCTTCGACTGTGCCTGTGCCCAACACCCCAAAGGCAGCCAAACCCCTGCTGCTCAAAGTTCTTTTATCAAATTCTTTTTTTGATCTCATGTGACTCTTGCGAGAGGATCTTGGATGCCAGGGTGTCCGCCTGTGCTCCTGCAAGACCTGTCTTGAGAGCACAAGGGGCCGCACTGACTCCTGAGAGACTACCATGTGATGGCAGCACCCTAAAATAATTTTTTTTTAAATTGATCCCAGGTGGGGTCCTTCATGGCCCTTCCCTGCGAGGCCTAGGGAGCAAGGTATCCCTACCCTGTCTTCTTATATCTCAATTATTTTTTAATTTTCAGGACTGAGTCCCTGAGTCCTGTAATGGCAGCAGCAACATTTCTGTTTGAGTTACGGCCAGTCAATCAGATCGAGTGCTCTCGTGGGACTAGTGTGAATCTCTTCCTCCCACAAGAGTGTTTGATCCTGTGTTTGGGGAGAGGAGTTGGCCTAACGGCTAGGGCAGTCGACCTCGAATCTGGGGAACTGGGTTTGAGTTTCAGCAATGACGCTGAACATCCTGTGATTCTGGGCAAATCACTTAATCTCCCCGTGCCTGACAAAAAAATGAATGTGTCCTCATGTAACGCAACTGGTCCTATGTAAAGCGCTCTGATACTCGATACTTTGGGTCAAGTTCGCACTATATAAAACTCTGTAAAATAAAATACAGAATGGGTTTATAACAAATCGTAAAAAAAATGCTTTCTGGACCAATATCTAGCTTTCTGACAAATCTAATGTAATTCTATTTAGCGGTTTTGGCTGTAGCTGTGTCTCACTTTTCTATGGAAAATAGATGGGGAAAACGCTTTTTGGGATCCTCTTTTTTTCTCGCCCTTCGTTTGACGGATCACCCCAAACCTTTCCAGGAATGAGCAGAGGTGGATGAGAACTTTTGTTTGTAAAGTTTTGTGAAGATTTGTCAAAGGGCACCAACGTTACAAGCAAACCAAAAATCAATTTCCTATTTAAACGTGATTCTAACTATAACTCCCCAGTAGCACACACACTCACAACACACATAAAAACACCACACATATATAGGCATTCCTTCATCAAGAGAGAGAGGTCATAATTGGAAAGTTTAAATAAACATGTAGGCAAATATATTGCCTCAAGCAATCGCTACTTTGCAAAGAAATGCACTTAGACAAATTAATGTACATGCATGTTGAAGTCTGTTTTTTTCTGTATTGCTGCCCAGCACAGAGAGGTATTGAATAGCTGAGGAGTACGGGCAGGACAAACCAAGTGAGGGAGGGGATAGAATTCTCCCAAGATACCAATGATTATGAGCAATCCAAAAATGTCTTTTCAATGGAAAGTGCACCTTAACCATAACTACAGAGTCACTATTGCCACGGTGTAATATAGATATACACTTATGTAGATATATGCAGATAAATATACATATAGACACATGCATGTGAGTCTTATTTAAACTTCTTAAGTAAATATGTAGGCTCGTGGATTGCTTCACACAATTGCTACTTTGCAGTGAAATGTACCTTGGCATATTAACTGTGTTGCAAGGTGCAGTGTCTGTTTTTCTGTATCACCACCCAGGACGTGGCAGCATTCAACAGCCTCGTGGGGCCTAGTGAGGAGGCCAGGAGGAACAGGCATTGATCCCATCTGCTCCCCCACAATCCCCGGACCCCAGATTAGGAACCACTAAATTAAATCATTGGGAATATTGGCCATCCGTAATAACGTGAAGAAGACATTGTCATCATCTATTGATAGGTGCGTCGCCTTATGGATGAAAACAATAATGACATTTGCACAATGTGTGTTGAGTCCTTCTACGTGATGTTCAAGGTGGATCACTGAAATAATATCGAGGGACAAAATATCGACTTGCAAAAATATCGTGGACAAAATATCGACAGTCAGAATATCGAGTTTGTATCTACAAACAGGTAAGTACAAAAATATCGAGTACAAAATATCGTTTACAAAAATATAGTTTAAAAAAATATCGACTTTATTAAAAACAGTGTTAAATTAAATTAATATTAAAATTTAATTACTAAAATATACTTAAAAGTAATTAAATTAACTTATAATAATTAAATAATAAATGAAATTAATAAAAAAAAAAGTTTACAATCATATTTGTTAAAACATATATATATAGTAACATACTATAATTAAATAAGATACTATTATATTACCGTACGGTAGCAGAAGTGTAAAAAATACTATTCCCACTCCAAACAGTGCAAGCGTAGGGAAATCATTGGATAGCGTAGGGGTTAAAATTACTATTCCCACTCCAGTGGGTGCAACAGTAGGGAAAGCGTTGGATAGCGTAGGGATTAAAATTACTATTCCCACTCCAGTGAGTGCAACAGTAGGGAAAGTGTTGGATAGCGTAGGGGTTTAAATTACTATTCCCACTCCAGTGGGTGCAACAGTAGGGAAAGCGTTGGATAGCGTAGGGCTTAAAATTACTATTCCCACTCCAGTGAGTGCAACAGTAAGGAAAGTGTTGGATAGCGTAGGGGTTTAAATTACTATTCCCACTCCAGTGTGTGCCACAGTAGGGAAAGCATTGGATAGCGTAGGGGTAAAAATTACTATTCCCACTCCAGTGGGTGCAACAGTAGGGAAAGCGTTGGATAGCGTAGGGGTAAAAATTACTATTCCCACTCCAGTGGGTGCAACAGTGGGGAAAGCGTTGGATAGCGTAGGGGTTAAAATTACTATTCCCACTCCAGTGGGTGCAACAGTAGGGAAAGCGTTGGATAGCGTAGGGGTTAAAATTACTATTCCCACTCCAGTGGGTGCAACAGTAGGGAAAGCGTTGGATAGCGTAGGGGTTAAAATTACTATTCCCACTCCAGTGGGTGCAACAGTAGGGAAAGCTTTGGATAGCGTAGGGGTTAAAATTACTATTCCCACTCCAGTGGGTGCAACAGTAGGGAAAGCGTTGGATAGCGTAGGGGTTAAAATTACTATTCCCACTCCAGTGGGTGCAACAGTAGGGAAAGCGTTGGATAGCGTAGGGGTTAAAATCTCCGCTTCCCAGCAGAGTGGTCGCTCCCCTGAGGCTCCCTGAGGCCGTGGTATCGTTATTGCAGCGCTTTGCCCATAACTACTTTCACATTTATTTGCCAGCGTTATCTGCTTAGTTTATTTTTGTGTGCTCTGACCGCCGCTTTGCATTTATTTCACGTTAGTCTGCCAGCGTTATCTTAATAGTTTAATATTTGTGTGTTCTGACCGCCGCTTTGCATTTATTCCACGTTTATTTGCCAGCGTCATCTGCATAGTTTATTTTTAGCCTAATTCTTCCCAGCATTTGCGTTCTCCCCAAGCGCTATCGGCGCCCAGACCCCTCCGCCTCCATTTTGATGATTGTTGTCCTCCGTAGCTAGCCCGCCCCGCCTCCCAGCTGAGACGCCCTCCCACAGTCAACAAACAGCGCTCCAGCACCTGGAAGCGCCGTGACTCGATCTCCGCTTCCCAGCAGAGTGGTCGCTCCCCTGAGGCTCCCTGAGGCCGTGGTATCGTTATTGCAGCGCTTTGCCCATAACTACTTTCACATTTATTTGCCAGCGTTATCTGCTTAGTTTATTTTTGTGTGCTCTGACCGCCGCTTTGCATTTATTTCACGTTAGTCTGCCAGCGTTATCTTAATAGTTTAATATTTGTGTGTTCTGACCGCCGCTTTGCATTTATTCCACGTTTATTTGCCAGCGTCATCTGCATAGTTTATTTTTAGCCTAATTCTTCCCAGCATTTGCGTTCTCCCCAAGCGCTATCGGCGCCCAGACCCCTCCGCCTCCATTTTGATGATTGTTGTCCTCCGTAGCTAGCCCGCCCCGCCTCCCAGCTGAGACGCCCTCGCCCCTCCTCCTCCACTATCCATATATGACAGTTGTTCCCGCGCGCAGCGTCCACGCGCAGCGACCGCGCCCAATTTGCGCCGAAGGTGCGCCAAAGGTAAGCCCATCTACGCCCGTCCACGCCTGGACCGCGCCCAGCGCCAGACCCCCTGCCCCTCGCGCTGCCCAGCCCTCCCGCATCACCTACGATGCCGCCACCCTCCTAGCCCTTAACCCCGGTCGCGCCCCCAACTGCGTCCAAGCCGCACCTGGACGCACCCATGGACCGTTCTCCTGCTTCTCCTGCAAATTTAGCGGCACCGACAACCTCTCCGCTACGACCACACCACAGATTCCCGACCCCAACCACCTACAATGCATCCTTCTCAACACCCGCTCGGTCCACAGGCACGCCATTGACCTCTGGAATCTACTAGACACCATCTCTCCTGACGTCGCCTTCCTAACGGAAACATGGATGAACGCTTCCTCCGCCCCTGACATCGCCATCGCTATCCCTGATGACTATAAGATCACACGCAAGGACCGCACCGACCATACAGGAGGAGGTATCGCTATCGTCCATAAGAAATCCATCCGCATCTCTACCAGCTCCGACGCCAACCTCGCTAACTCCGAACACCTTCACTTCCAGATCCACATCGACCCCAAGACAACTCTTAGAGGCACCCTCCTCTACAGACCACCAGGACCCCGCGCAAAATTCAGTGAAGACATCACGGACTTCATCACCCCACACGCGCTCCCCTCCAAAGACTACATCCTTCTGGGAGACCTCAACTTCCACCTTGAAAAGATCAACGACCGCAACACCGCCACCCTCCTGGACAACCTAGCCAACCTCGGACTCAAACAACTGGTCACTTCCCCCACCCACATCGCAGGTCACACACTCGATCCCATCTTCACCTCCAGCAACCATGTCTCCTTCAGCCACACTACGGATCTCCTCTGGACTGACCACAGCTGCGTTCACTTCACCTACAACAAGCCGAAACCCATCATCCACTTCCAACCAACTCTACAAAGAAACTGGAACAAAATCACCACGGATCAGATCTCCACATCGCTCCTTCGAACCTCCCCAGCCCTCTCTTCTAACGCCAACGAAGCCGCCTCCAACCTCACCCTTTGGTTATCCAACACCGCCGACACCTTAGCACCACTGAAAAAACGTCAACACAAATTTGGCAACAAGAAGGCCTCATGGTTCAACGACGATCTCAAGAAGTCCAAGAAACTGTGCCGCTCCCTTGAAAAGGCCTGGAAAAAAGACCCATCCACCAGCAACAAGGACGCCTTCAAAAGCGCCACCCGTACTCACCACCAACTGATCCGAAAAGCCAAGAAAACAGCATTCAAGGATCGACTGGACAACCACGCCCACAACAGCAAGGAACTCTTCAACATCGTCAAGGAATTTTCCAACCCCTCGGCCAACTCCAACGACATCACCCCCTCTCAAACCCTCTGCGACTCCCTAGCCTCTTTTTTCCACAACAAGATTGCTGACATCCACAACAGCTTTGACAACCAACCCGGAAGCCAACCCACCCTACCATCTGCTGACCATCTTCCCCCCGTAAACACCCTCAACGCCTGGAACCCAATCTCCACTGAGGACACCATCCGCCTGATGAATTCCATCCACTCTGGATCCCCCACAGACCCATGCCCTCACCACATCTTCAACAAAGCAGACTCCGTCATAGCTCCGCACCTCCGAGACGTCATCAACTGCTCCTTCAACTCCGCTACCTTCCCAGAAGACTGGAAACACGCTGAACTCACTGCCCTTCTGAAAAAACCAACAGCAGACCCCACCGAACTCAAAAACTACCGCCCCATCTCGCTTCTTCCATTCCCGGCCAAAGTCATCGAGAAAGCTGTCAACAACCAGCTCGCCGCCTTCCTCGAAGCCAACAAATCACTCGACCCCTCACAATCTGGCTTCCGTGCCAAACACAGCACTGAGACTGCCCTCATCGCAGCTACAGACGACATTCGAACTCTACTGGACAATGGAGACACAGTCGCCCTCATCCTCCTCGACCTCTCTGCAGCCTTCGACACAGTCTGCCACAGCACCCTTTTACAACGCCTCAGAAACATCGGAATCCAAGGAAAAGCGCTGGAATGGATCACCTCGTTCCTCACCGGAAGAACCCAGAGAGTCCGCCTCCCACCATTCAAGTCCGAGGCCTCTGAAATCATCTGCGGAGTACCTCAAGGATCCTCACTCAGTCCCACCCTCTTCAACGTATACATGAGCCCCCTCGCGGCCATCGCCCGCCAACACAACCTCAACATCATCTCCTACGCGGATGACACTCAACTGATCCTTTCTCTCACCAAGGACCCCAGCACCGCCAAAACTAACCTACACGAAGGAATGAAAGAAGTCGCCGAATGGATGAAACAAAGCCGTCTGAAACTGAACTCAGACAAAACAGAAGTCCTCATCCTAGGTACTTCCCCCTCGGCATGGGACGACTCCTGGTGGCCGGAAGCCCTCGGAAAAGCACCCATCCCGACGGACCATGCACGGAACCTTGGCGTCATCCTGGATTCTTCACTCTCAATGAACAGACAAGTCAGCGCCGTATCCTCTTCCTGCTTTAACATCCTTCGCATGCTCAGAAAAACATTTCGCTGGATCCCCTCCGAAACAAGGAAAACAGTCACCCACGCTCTAGTCACGAGCCGACTGGACTACGGAAACACCCTCTACGCAGGTACCACCGCTAAACTCCAGAAGAAACTACAACGAATCCAAAACGCCTCAGCCAGGCTCATATTAGACATCCCACGCAACGAACACATCTCTGGCCACCTTAAAGACCTCCATTGGCTACCCGTCAATAAGAGGATCACTTTCCGACTGCTTACCCACGCACACAAATCACTCTACAACATCGGACCAGATTGCCTCAACTCTCGACTGTCCTTCTACACCCCCTCCCGCCAACTTCGCTCTTCCAGCCAAGCCTTCGCCACTGTACCTCGCATCAACAAGACCACCATGGGAGGCAGATCCTTTTCATACCTGGCTGCCAAAACAAGGAACTCACTCCCCGCTTACCTTCGCCTCACCCAGAATCACCTAGCGTTCAGAAAGCAGCTTAAAACGTGGATATTTGACAAATAATCCTCCTCCCCTTCCTAAGCGCCTTGAAACCCTCTGGGTATGTAGTGCGCTATACAAATTTTATGACTTGACTTGACTTGACTATTCCCACTCCAGAGAATACAACATTAGGGAAAGTAAATACTTCATAAATAATTAATAAATGTATTATTGAATATCTATTAATAATTATTTAAAAATAATTAATATTTGTATACAATATAATAATTAATATATTAAATTTACTAATTAACAATAATTATTTCTATTGATCACTTATTCATACGAATTAATAATAATATTTACAATTAATTATTTAATAATGAAAAAGTATTTAACAATTATTTGAAATTAATTAAATATAAATAAATGTAATTAATTATTTATTTATAATTTAATCACTTCCCACCCAATTCCCCTATAAACTCACAACTCGCTACTAAAATAATTTAGTAAAATTTACATAATTACCAATTAATCAATTAACATTAATTACCAATTAAAATTTAATTAATTAACTATTATAAAATTACTATCTATTAATTTACATTTACTATTCATAATTCATTTTAAATATTTAATTAATTATAATTAAAATACTTCCCACCCTATTCCCCTATAAACCCACAACCCGCTACTAAAATAATTTAGTAAAATTTACATAATTACCAATTAATCAATTAATTAACATTAATTACCAATTAAAATTTAATTATTTAACTATTATAAAATAATTAACTATTAATTTAAATTTACTATCAATAAATTAATTTAAATATTTAATTAATTATAATTAAAATACTTCCCACCCTCTTCCCCTATAAACCCACAACCCGCTACAGAATTAAATTACGCAATAATGATAAAAACAAAAATCATTAATATAAATTAATTATAACATAAATACACACTTTTCACACATATTATACCATAAAAATACACACAAAAAATTAGATGTTATTAAAAAATCGATATTTTTTACTATCTATATTTTTAACAGTCGATAATATATCACTTACCTTAAAAACTATATTTTGGTCATCTATATTCTGTCCTGTCGATATTTTGTCCAGTCTATATTTACAAGTCGATATTATGTCCAGTCGATATTTTGGAGTCGATATTATGTCTGTGCACCGTTCAAGGTGTCAAGATAATGTTCCTACTAGGTGGAATTTGTAAGCAATGTAGTTTCAGAGAAACTAATCCTGCATGGTTACGCATGCAAATGTGTTTCAAAATTCATCGTGCAACAGAGAAGACAACTTAGAAAAACTGTACATGGTAAAAAAGGCAGCATTCCTGCACGGGTCTAACTAAGGCACATGACAGTTGCAGAAGTTGATAAAAATGTAAGAACTCATTTGATTTCCAGTCAGAGGAAAAAAGGGTTTGGAGGAAGTCTGGGAAGCATAAGCACAGGAATTTGCATTGACAATCTAACAGAGATAGCAAATTTAAGGCGTAGGTAGCTCCAGGGGACATGGAGGGACAGGTTAAACCTCTTTGAAGGAAGCAAGTGAGTCCCCTAAAGAAAACTGAGTTTATTATGTATTCCTGGCTCATGGATGCAGGAAATTAAATTAACATGAAAGTGCTGTTGATATGAACCCTGGTGTTTCTGGAGCATGTGGTAGAATGTTTGCTGTTGATATGAAACCTGGTGTTTCTGGAGCATGAGGTATAATGTTTGCTGTTGATATGAACCCTGGGGTCTCTGGAGCATGTGGTTGGAGGTTTGCTGTTGATATGAACCCTTGGGTCTCTGAAGCATGTGGTAGAATGTTTGCTGTTGGTATGAAACCTGGTGTTTCTGGAGCATGTGGTTGATGGTTTGCTGTTGATATGAACCCTGGGGTCTCTGAAGCATGTGGTTGGTGGATTGCTGTTGATATGAACCCTTGAGTCTCTGAAGCATGTGGTAGAATGTTTGCTGTTGATATGAAACCTGGTGTTTCTGGAGCATTTGGTTGATGGTTTGCTGTTGATATGAACCCTGGGGTCTCTGGAGCATGTGGTAGAATATTTGCTGTTGATATGAACCCTGAGGTCTCTGGAGCATGTTGTAGTATGTTTTCTTTTGATCTGGACCCTGGGGTATGTGAAGCACGTGGTACATGGTTTGCTGTTGATATGAATCCTGGGGTCTCTGGAGCATGTGTTTGGTAGTTTGCTGTTGATATGAACCCTGGGGTCTCTGGAGCATGTGGTTGGTGGTTTACTGTTGATATGAACCCTGGGGTCTCTGGAGCATGTAGTAGAATGTTTGCTGTTGATATGAACCCTGGGGTCTCTGGAGCATGTGGTTGGTGGTTTACTGTTGATATGAACCCTGGGGTCTCTGGAGCATGTAGTAGAATGTTTGCTGTTGATATGAACCCTGGGGTCTCTGGAGCATGTAGTAGAATGTTTGCTGTTGATCTGAACCCTGGGGTCTCTGGAGCATGTGGGAGAAGGTTTGCTGTTAATATGAACCCTGGTGTTTCTGGAGCATGTGGTTGGTGGTTTGCTGTTGATATGAACCCTGGGGTCTCTGGAGCATGTGGTAGAATGTTTGCTTTTACCCTGAACCCTGAGGTCTTCGGAGCATGTGGTACATGGTTTGCAGTTAATATGAACCCTGGTGTTTCTGGAGCATGTGGTTGATGGTTTGCTGTTATGAACTACACCAGCCACACTTTTGGCTGCCTAGCACCAAAACAGGCACCCTTGTGTCATGGTGCAAGGGTGCCTGCGTTGTAGGCAGGATTGCTTTCTGCAGAAAGGGACACCTTCCTGCATAAAAACAATACTGAGAGGCATTTTCCTCTTTCTCTGTGTGCTGCAAAATGTAGCACACAGAGAAAGAGGAGAAATAAAGATATTTCTCCTCATTACGCCTCAAATGGGGAGGCTTAGCATTTTGATGCATTCCCAGCCAAAATCCATGGGTGAATGTTTGGGAAACACCCAGGCTCCTCCCCTGGAATACCGCCCTTCCGCAGAGTAATGCAACAATTTCCTATGCTTTGCGTTACTCTAGATTTAGCAAGCAATGCAGTGCTGCGTAAGGTTTGAGTTTGAGTTTGAGTTTAAAATATTTGTATAGCGCACTTTCACCAGCGGTTTCATGGCGCTGCAATAGACAGATCTCCAAGGTAGTAGTAGGGGAACAGAAGAGGAAGGGGGGAACACCAAGTGGTTTAGTTAAAGCATTTGTCAAATAGGTGGGCTTTAAGTTTCTTCCGAAATTGAGGGTACAGAGTTGTAGATCTGAGCTCAAGAGGAAGGGAGTTCCACTGTCCGCAAGGTGGCCTTGCGGACAGGGCCAGACTGACCGTAACGGGCACCGGGCAATCCTGCGGTGTGCCGCACGGGTGGGGCAGGTTTTGGGACGGTTTTGTTACAGGGCCGTTTTTGCACAATCGGTCCTGTAACAAAATCAGCCGAAAACCAGCCCTGGCAAAGAGTTCCGCGGCACCCCCAAGCCCCGGGGGGGGGTCGTCCGAGCACTTTATCAGGGCCGGTTTTGGTTCCCAGTCTGGCCCTGCTTGCGGAGCTTGATAAATATCAATTAGGTTTTGTGTCGCTTTTGCACCCCATTGCGTGGTGCATGGGCAAAGCAAAAGCTTGCTAAATATGGCCCAAAATATGGACAACGAATTAAGAAGAGGCAGGAAAATGTGAAAGTGTCCAGTTTTGTGGGCATTCCCTGGTCAAGGAGAGCTTTCAGACTGGTGATATGCATCCCCTTACCAGTGCAGGTCTGTCTCAGTATGGTTACCTGGGCAAGGGGCCTGGATACCCACAGCAGGAAGATGCTTCTCCGTGGTTTTAGGAGCCCTTTAACTTTTAGAAACTGCAGAATCCCTGCTTGGCTGTGGAAGGCACCCTGGGTCACCTGAGTAGCAGGGCCGGACTGGGAACATAAACCATCCCTGGCAATTCAGTTGGACCAGCCCCGGGTGGGGGTGGACAGAGGTGCTAGTGAGCAGCATTGCTACTGCTTTTGTTACAGGGGGTTGATATTGCAACGCTGCTGCAAAACCGGCCCCCAGTAACAAAGCCGGCCCCCACCACTCAAAAACCGGCCCAGCAGGAAAACGCCTGGTGCCCGCTATGGCCAGTCAAGCCCTGCTGAGGACTGTACGTACTTGTCCCACTAACTTGCCAACTCTACTCACAGAGAGTCTATTTGAGTCCTCAACATGAGTCTGGACTTCCGAAACTTGACTGTGCCATCAACTGGGTAGCACGTGCCATGATACCAAAGACACAACAGGTACATCCACATATTTTTTTTGTTGGTGAGCAACTTGTTCTTTCATTCTTATTGATACTGAAAAGAGAACTGGTTTAGAAACAAATCAGTATTGACCCTGCTCCAATCGGAACAGTCCAGCCTGAACTGCCAAGCCAGGCCTCCCTGAACCGGAACACAAGCCACCCAGGTCTGGTTTCGCCCTGCTCAAGGTTGATTTACATACGGCTCAGTCCAAACCGAGGTTACATAGTGAGCGAAAAACAATGGATTGGGATGCGGCCCTGAGCGATCGTAAGTAGCTGAGAATAATTCAAGCGTTCCATCCACCACCTTGCTTTTTGATGCCCTAAGTGTGACAGGTATACTTGGGTACCGTGCTCACTGTGCCACTCGAACCAAGATGTACCTGGCTGGTGAGCCCATAATAAGGACGAAACTGCTTGTTGGTTTCTTGTTCAGGGAGGACCTGGCCTGGCAGTTTGGGCTGGACTGTTCCCATAAGGAGCAAGGTCAAGGCTGATTTGTATACGGCTGTGTCCAAACTGAGGTGGCAATGGTGGGCAAAGAATGAGGGGTTCAGATGCGACCCCAAGCGATCACCAGGGACTGAGATGAATTGAAGCATGCTATCCATCGCTTTCTTTTTTATATACTTTTAGAAAGTTGGCATTTTCTTCTGCAAACCCTGTGGTGCCTGCAGCCTGTTTCCTGGGTCACATGACTAGGTGTAGTTATCATATGGGCTTTGCGTATTACTCACAGACAATCACACAATAGGGGGATTGGACATTGGCAGGATGGACCAGCCTGTCAGGATGGAAGAGGTGGAGCTGTGCATAGCTTGACTTGCACTTTAAAGAAGGTGCTCAGCCCACACACAAAGAACTTCACACTAGCCCATTTGTGACCCCAGACTTTCTGGGACCAAGGCAGAGAGGAAGAAAATTGCAACACCATCTGGGGGAGGGGGGAACTCCATAAGTTTCTTTCACTTCAAAGCTGGTGCCAGGTATATAATTAGGACTGTCAGACCCATTTTTAAGTTCACTTCTGTACCTGTGAAGGACTCTTGGAGGACCTGAACTCTCGGAAGGCGTGCTAAACGTGCTCAAATCCAAAACTTGGGACTTTCAGCCAAAATGTACCTTGAGAACTGGTAGTAAACTGAGACATCCCTGCTCGCCGATCCGCCCATGGTGCATCGCCGGTCAGCCTGACTTCTCTGTAGCTCCCGCTATGTTCTTCTCCAAAGCAAAAAATCATGAACTCATCAGCTACAGCCTGCAGCTACGTCATGCTGGAGATTGGAAATGTTCAACTTTCAAAATAAGAGACAATGGCAGATTTACTAGAAAGTCTTGCAAAGCAACGCATTAAGTGTGCATGCTGCGCTGCATTGTGCAACAGGGAGAGGACAGAAATGTGTCATATTTACAAAGATGTTGGCACGCTGTGTGCTGCCTAGCACCAATGATGGCCCCATTGCAGCATGGCACAATGGGGCCTGCATTACGAGCAGGATTCTTTTCGTGAAGGAAGGGATACCTTCTGTAAGGGCATATTTCTCTTTCTATGTGTTGCGTAGAATGCAGCGCATATGGAAAGAGGAAATAAAGAGGAGAAATAAAGATATTTCTCCTGGTTGCTCCTGGGTCAGGGAGGCGCACCATTTTGACGCAATTCCTGGTTTACTGGCCTTAGTAAATTTAGGATTGCATCAAAATCCATGGATGGATGAATGGGAATACCCATATTGAACCGATGGACTGCATCCTTTACGCGGGGTGGCTATTTACTAATCCATGCAGAGCCACGCAAAGTGGCTTTACATGGCTAGGTAAATCCCAGTCAAGTGCTTGTGTTATGCAAGCACCACGCAAGCCCTTAATAAATCTGAGCTTAATTTGAATGTAGAAATCTTCACCGCAAATTCGTCCTAGCGGCTCCCCAACGATGACATCTCCTCCTCGGACACTGCCAGCTGCCTTGCCCCACTGAACTTTAACTTTTCAGGCATTTTGTCTAAAAAAAAATTCTGAAGGTAAACGAAGACCAGGCCCTCCATTTCGTGCATCCGAACTGAGCTGTATAATGTTCGGCCATAATTTTTGAATTTGCCTATGTCTCACACAACCTGATGTTCACGGTTAGTGCTTTGTTCTTTTAGGTGCTATTTTTCACTTTAAAGTTTTGAAATTCATAACTCCAGTTCTACTGATTGGATTTTTATTGTTTTGGCGTCAAATAATTTGTTAAATTTTACTCTATTTTTCTAAATTGGTTGTGATTTTTCTTGTGTTGTGGTTGCACTTTATAACTGCTTGTGTGCTGCATAAACACTTTACACACTTTGTGCCTCTAAGTTAAACTTAACTGCTCTGTGCCAAGTTACCCAGGGTTGCGCACTGGTTAATTTAATGACTTTTTGTGGTTCACAGAAACAAGTTTTATAGCTGTTGCTTGAGAAAGGATCACCCCTCAACAAACAACCCAATTTCTAACAAGGGCAAACATGTAAAAATGGGGTCTAATAAGGGGCTGGCTAAAATTCATAATAAACGGAAAAGTATGGTTTTGAAGCTTTAGGGTGTATTGGTGCGCTTCAGTGCTCGCCTCTGCTCTCTTCTCCATAGACTTCTTATGCACCAGACCAGTCTCCCCAGCCTCTCTGTGCCTCGGAGTAACGGTCCGTGAATATTCATCGCATTGCACACCCGGATCTTTCCGGTAGGGGGCGCCCGCTGCCCGGTGCTAACGCATCCCTATTGAGCCCGTCCAGTTCAAAGAACCGCAGCATCCCGCCTCCCGCTCTGTGAGGGTGAGAAGGGGGCGGGGCCATGACTCTTCGGGCGCGGCTATGCAAATGAGCCGGTCACAAAGACCCCAGAACCGGCAAAGAGTTTGAAGACTGTCCTCCCTGTCCTGCCGCCCGTGCCCGGTGCCGCCCTGCCCTCGGTGCCCCCGGATTGAAGGACCCCCGGGAAGGAAGGAGCTCAGGTAAGATGTCCTTGTGCGCAGTGCGGACAGAACCGCGACCTTCAGGGAGCAGCATCCGCAGCGCCTGGAAGCGGCTGCGGATGGAGCGTGAGAGGAGGCGCTGGGAGCAACGGTCACCGGCCAGCGCTGTGTATTCTATAGGGGTCTGCGGGCGACATCTCCGGAAGCGCTCTTGGATCTATAAGGACACGGTACCTCTGGCTGTGTAGTCTATAAAGACGCTGTGCGGCTGGCTGTGTATTCTATAGGGACACTGTAGGCATGACCCTATAAGGGTACTGTAGGGCTGGCTGTGTATTCTATAGGGGCACTGTAGGCATGACCCTATAAGGGTACTGTAGGGCTGGCTGTGTATTCTATGGGGGCACTGTAGTATTCTATAGGGGCACTGTAGGCATGGTCCTATAAGGGTACTGTAGGGCTGGCTGTGTATTCTATGGGGGCACTGTAGTATTCTATAGGGGCACTGTAGGTCTGGCTATGTACTCTATAGGGGACTGTAGGCATGGTCCTATAAGGGTACTGTAGGGCTGGCTGTGTATTCTATAGGGGCACTGTAGGTCTGGCTATGTACTCTATAGGGGACTGTAGGCATGGTCCTATAAGGGTACTGTAGGGCTGGCTGTGTATTCTATAGGGGCACTGTAGGTCTGGCTGTGTACTCTATAGGGGACTGTAGGCATGGTCCTATAAGGGTACTGTAGGGCTGGCTGTGTATTCTATAGGGGCACGGCAGGGCTGGCTGTGTATTCTATAGGGGCACTGTAGGGCTGGCTGTGTACTCTATAGGGGACTGTAGGCATGGTCCCTCCGGGGGCGCTCAGGGGTCGGTAAGGTCACGGTAGACTGTACTCTACTGCAGGTGGGGTGATGTACTTGTGGTTACCTGTGTCCCATGTCTGCTGGTCCTATGCACCATTCTCACATTTACACTGTGGAGTAAACCTCAATCGCGTCGTGTATAGTGTTTTTTTTGGGGGGGGGGGGGGGTTATTCAACGTGTTTACGGGCATTGTGATGTTCGTGATGCTCAGAGTTGTGGGGCACTGTTCCGAATGTATAGTGTGTTTGTTTAAAAGTACTATTGTTCCGGATGTATAGTGTGTTTGTTTAAAACTACTCTTGTTCCGGATGTATAGTGTGTTTGTTTTAAAGTACTCTTGTTTTAAAGTACTCTTGTTCCGAATGTATGGTGTGTTTGTTTAAAAGTACTCTTGTTCCGAATGTATGGTGTGTTTGTTTAGAAGTACTCTTGTTCCGGTTGTAATATATATATAGCGTGTTTGTTTAAAAGTACTTTACACAGTCTCTGTCTGCCAACGTACACCGTGCTTTTTGCTGTGACGTACAGTTTGTGTATTCTCTGTACACGTACCTGTTATTTTGCTACGTACATTGCACGCCTCGCTACCTTTGTACACTGGGTACATCTTATGGCGACAATGTATATGGCTTTTGGTGAACGGGGCGTGTAAAGCTCTCTCCCCTGCTGTAAAGTGTACACCGTCCCTCTAGCTCGTGATGTGCAGCATGTTCCATCTATGCGCTATGACCCGCATTCCTTGCCACCTGTTTGCACTGTATCTAAAGCGCCTCGAGCACTGTGTGTACGCGGATTACCATTACTAGCCTCTCTCTTGCTGTAAAGTGTACACTGTCCCTCTAGCTCGTGATGTGCAGCATGTTCTGTCTATTAGTGACCCGCATCCCTTGCCATCTGTTTGTAAAGTGCACTGTATCTATAGCGCCTCGAGCACTGTGTGTACGCGGATTACCATTACTAGCCTCTCTCTTGCTGTAAAGTGTACACCGTCCCTCTAGCTTGTGATGTGCAGCATGTTCTGTCTATGTCGCATCCCTTGCCATCTGTTTGTAAAGTGCACGGTATCTATAGCGCCTCGAGCGCTGTGTGTTCGCGGATTATCATTAATATCTTCGAACTTATTTTAATGTCATATTCATGTCAATTTGCAGATTCTAACTGACATAACCGGGCCAGATCCAGATTTATGAAGTGAAATGAAAATGTGTTTTGTAAAGCGCAATTAGCTGCCTAGAGGCGTCCAAGCGCTAAAGCTAACAGTGTATGGACAGCTAGGCAAGTGACAGAACAAGAACAGAACTATTTATTAAACAAATAAGTTTTTAGGTGCTTCCTAAAAGAGGTAAGATCTGAATTGGACCTGAGAGATAGGGGTAAACTGTTTATATGGAGTATGTTCTAGTTACACGTTGTCAATATGTAGCGCTGCTTTCTGTTTGCTTTTGGGCGCTGACGACTGCGGGCAGATATTCGTTTCTTGGGATGATCTGAGGGAAAACAGCAGCGGAAAGAAAGAGGAGCAAGGGCCGAGATATTTGCATCTTTTGTGGCACTGTCGAGACACCGCATGGCTTCGTGTGGCACTTTTCACTTCTAGGCGCTTGACCCAGTGCGGCGTAGCGCATCGTTCACTTTTAGCTGCAACGTTCTGTGAACCCTCACCTCTGACTGCACGAACACGTCTGGCTTCTGTGTTTTTCAGTCCTAGCCGTGCGTTTATGTGCGCCACTGTCTTATTGTCACCGTCAGTTACAGCACCATTAGTGTCACCTCTCACTGCGCGGCACTGCACCGTGGCACGTCATGCCCTTCCCCCTCTAGGGTCACCTCCACGTGTATCACTTCTATATAGTTTTCTCTGTGTTGCACCGACGGCTGCTTGGTTGCACATCCAGCTGCACGGCCATTTGTATGCCTTGCACATCTGGCTGCACGTCCGTTTGTATGCCTTGCACTTCTGGCTGCACGTCCGTTTGTATGCCTTGCACATCTGCCTGCACGACCGTTTGTATGCCTTGCACTTCTGGCTGCACGTCCGTTTGTATGCCTTGCACTTCTGGCTGCACGATCGTTTGCATGCCTTGCACATCTGCCTGCACGACTATTTCTGGGCCTTGCACTTGAATCTGCACAGCCATTTGTGGGCCTTGCACTTCTAGCTGCAAGGACAAGCGAGCAGCATCTATGGTCTTGCTGCATTGCAGTGTTTTGGCGTCTTCTTGTGCGGTTATTTTGGTCTCCCTGCTCTTATTCCATGCTGGTTCTCCATGTTGTACAGTGCTCTCCCGCCCCGACTGGGCATAGAATGAGCCTTACACAACATAAATAAATATATTTTGATCCAGGGTTTACCCTCCCTAGATCGGGCCTACCGCCTCTTGAGGCATGTTGTGACACCAAGAACATGGAGGGGCTTGAAGCTGCCCGTTGCTTACCATTGGTTGGCCTTCCTCATCACTTTCATTTGCTTGCCACTTATTCATGCCCGAGCTTGTCAATCATGGGTTCGTCCCACCCATGGAGCATTGCCTCTTCACAGTCTCTTTGATTGGTTAGCAGCCATTAATGCTCCCAGTACTTGCTTCCCGAGCACTACTTTTGCTGTGTGAAGCACTCCATTAGAGTGCATGTGTTTTCCTGCCGTCTTCCTCATATTCGTCTCTTCCCCTGCACTTTCTGTTGCTCGGCTACAGCTTTTGCCTGTCCTTGCCTCCTGCGCTCACCAGCGTGCCTCTCTGCATTGCTTTACCACCTGGCCTTGTGTTGCTTTGCGTCCTCTCAGCGTTCCACCGCCCACTCTAACATCAGTTGCTATGCTTGCCCTGCCCATCAATCCGCTTAAAAAAATGCCTTTGCATGTTTATATTCTCTTTAGTTACCCATCGGATCGGTAACTAAAAAGAAAAGAAAAAACACCTTCGTAATCTTATTGGCACGTTCATGTGTGGTTCGAGCGCTACAAAATAGCGAGGGCGAGTGCGTCAAAGGTTTTTTTTTAAACTTTAGTCTTTTTGCACAGCATAGTGGATGGCATTCGGCGTGGCTAAAAAACACTGAGAAAGCCAATAGGTCACAAAGGCGAGACCTATTGACTTTGCCAGTGCTTGTTTTTTATAAGCATTTTGCCACCTGTTCTGTGTCATTGTATGGGGATTCCGCGTCTTCTATGGGAGGCCGTCCAGCCCCAATGCTCTTTACTGGCAGGTTTCACTTTGTTTTTGATCCAGGCATGAAAGGAGACCTGTGGATCAGTAATAGATGAAATGTGGAGTATAGACGAGACACATTTGTGCCTTTGGTGTTAAAATTAGACGAGAAAATTGAGAATGGATTGACCTGGTAGCTTTACACCACCACCAAACTTACCCTTCTGCCGGAAATGACGCACTTTACTTTGCATGCACAAGACCTTGTGACCTTCTCCTTGCCCCCAGGTTGAGCCACCTCTCCCTTATATCAGTTTATAAGGAGCACATCCGAAACAACTGTATTGATGCTCACGCATCGACCTATAGAAAGATGAAAGGCGGAGGCGGCTCAGCTAGGATACAGTCTGGCAGCAAAATGTTCCATAGCATTTCTCAGTTTTTTTTCTTTTTTATCCCCAGGGTGGCAGGATTGGAAACTGCCCCACTAGAGTAAGGATGCTGACTGTTCACACGTGACACCTGCAATGTTTTGATTTGATTGTATGTTTGAAAAGTGCTAACTAATAAACAACAACACAACAATTTAAAGAGGGTCACAGGGATATAAAGTTTAAAGACCCATACCTGGTTCTTATCCCCAGCTACTACCAACTGTATAACACAGAAAAACACAGGGGGTCTAACAGCTTAATTATGAGGCTGTGCTGTCAAACCGAGTCAACAAGATCTCGGAGTGTATAAATCACATAAAGACAGCGTATTGCAATATAGTGGTTGATACTAAGTGCATAAGGAAAAAACCAACACAGCTTGGACAGTTCAAAATTGGCCAACAAATTCAAAGCGATTAGCAAAGGGTTTCCATCAAATTGACTCAATGATCAGTCCTATCATTTGGCCAAACCCTGGTGCATGTCAGGCTGGTCCCCTGATCATTGGGACATCAAACACCGCACCATTGGTTGCTAATTAAGGATTTGGACAACCAACATAAACAAACCGTCTGAGATGGCTGATCTTTGATGGTAAATTAAACAACAGTGCAACAGAAAAATTGTGACTTTAAAATAGGATGGAGTGTCCACCTAGTAATAACTTTATTCTGTGGACAAGACACGCCTCCTAATTAAAAACCAGAACAGTGCAAAGGAAAGACAGTCAGCAAATATCTGTCTAATAGAGGGCCAACATGTTTCTGCCTATTGGGTATTGAATCCCTCGGCATTCGTCAGGGCCTATGTTCTTACGATAGTTGCACTCATAGTAGTGAAAACAAAGAAAACACCACCATCACCAAGGAGAAATATATAAAATGTGATCAAATAAGGTTGAATACGGTACGACCTGTAACAACCAACGACATTACCCCTCCATATCAATTTGAAAATATGAATTCTGTGGAGGAAAATGTATAGACATTATTATAAATTAGCTGTGTCCTTCACTTATGCATTGTGTATCACCAAAATTACCTTTTTAAAGAAAGGATTGATTTATTAATGCTCACCCTTCTTGGTAGGGGAAAGGACCTCACCTCACCTGGACCGTGCTCAGGTTATACGAGGCCCCGCACTGTAGATATAGGAAGTAAAACAGAAATAGAGCGCCATCAAGCAAGGTAAATAAACCTTATTATGATGCCCAACCTCATTTCTGTGGGACAAATCCCCTATATCTAAGGCCACCATGTGAGAGAATTCAAACCCCAAAACTCTGTGTGCCCAGCCCTTAGGAGTCTCAAAACACTAGACACCAATCTATTCTCATCCAGACTGGTAACTTAATCATAGTGGGATAACTAATAGGCTGAAAACTCTTTATGTATCATTAAATGTGAATAAAATATTTATACAGCTGTACAAGCTGACTATCACCTACTATGAACACCTTAAGGACTCACCTATCCGTCGGTGCCTCAAGCTTCCATCTGAGACTTGGGGGAGGCACCGACTGGTAGATGGTGTCATCATTCATAGTTTCCAAGGAGGTGTGTTTGTATGGTATCCCTCCATCAAAAATACTCTCAAGTAACATTGTACTGTGCTGCTAAGTTGAGAATAATGTCCCAAGGGCTCACTCTCCCTATCAGTTAGAACCACAAGAGAATATACTGTGGGATCTACTCAATTCATATGTTATATGGTGTAAATCAAAGCGCACTACTTTGTACTCAAAAAAACGCGACAAGCGCGAAAGAACGCGAAAGCTTGCATTAGGAACTACTGGATGACATCATTTCTTCCATATTTGTAGTCCTCTTTGCCTGAGTTCGCCCAAATAACATTCTACTACACTGTTATATTCATATTCAAACCCCGAGGTTCCCTCTGTTTGTCAAATAGAGCGAAGGAGAGAATGCTATGTGGGGCATACTCATTCCTCTTATATTAGCCATGTACTGCAGGGCAACGCTTAGCGCTCGAAACATCGCGAGAACTCGCGATCAGAACTACGGAATGAGGTCATTTCCTCCCTCTTTGTAGTCCTCTCCTCAACTGAAGAATAAGTGACCCAAAAGCGCATTTCTGCTATAACACACAGAAGACATCACGTGGGGAACTGCTAGATAGAACTATGTCCTTCATTTTAATGGTTCAATGTCTATTAACAGGCTGCACTGTCTCTCAAGAGTAGTAACAATATTCTTAGAATTTGAAAAGGGTTGCTTATGTACCCATTTGCTGACGCGGAGCAGTGCATATCAAACGCATCGCATATTGCCCATCAGCACATGGTGTGTCCTTCCGTTATTGATGCTAGCAATTGTGTACCTAGCGAGTAACGTAGCTCATATAGAATCTAAGGGAACTTATGTATATACAATAGAACATCCATACTAGTCCTCACACACCATGGACTATTAGTGTCCCTAAATCCATTAATGTGTGTCCCAAATCTTGACTACTCTTGTGGTGTATGTCAATGACAGAAGTGTGTCCTGCTGGTTCGTGCAAAACTCACTTTGAGGTAAAAAGATCATTTGTGTGAAATAGCTATAGCTGCAATTAATGCCTATCACTGCCATAACTGTGTTGATGGGATTAATAACTCACATCTCCAGTTGTATTGTTGTAAAAGAGTGGTTGGACCTAGGGAAGGCAACCTACAGCAAGGTCCAAGGAATGTCATTGTTCATTCCACATTTGTCAGACTGAAGCCTGTGAATCCACTTTTGTTCCTTTAAGAACAAATAACCGGACACATCACTTACATGGCCTGGTATAAAGGGCTTCTCAAGGACAGTCCATTGGAAGTCCGTTTCCAGATGTGCATGCTCCAGGAAGTGTCTTGTAAGTTTGGTGTTGGACTTCTTACAGCGAAAAGAGCTCTTGTGCTCTAGCATTCTTGTGCGAACTTTTCGAGTGGTCATGCCCACGTACCGGATGGAGCAAGGGCATGTCAGCATATAGATTAGGTTGTTGCTGTTGCAATTTGTAAAATTGTTCTGCACCCAAGGTCTATTTGTACCTATGTCTATTTGGCTTGTGTGTTTAGTCTGCGGACAAATTGAACAGGTACCACAAGGATGGTGCCCTACCACAGGGGGTAGATTCCATCAGGTTTCACCAATCTTTTTAGTGATCTCTTTGGGGCGAGTGTGTACAAGCCGGTCACGGATGCTACTGGCTCTTTTGAAGGCAAATAAGGGTTGCGCTATCTTCTCCTTGCCATGATTGAGAAGGCGCCAATGTCTTCTAACAATCTTCTGGATAACATTGCTTCTTGTATTGAAAGTGCTCACAAATGTGAGCCTTTCTAACAGTGGTTTTGCAATGGGAGGTTCGAGGAGAGCTTCTCTATTATTGTTCATCGCCCTTTTCTTTGATCTCTTGATGAGCGAGTTTGGATAATGTCTCTCCCTCAATTGTGTACTGAGTTTTCTCGCATGTGTCTCAAAATCCTCCTTACTGGAACAGTTCCTACGAACCCGTAGGAACTGTCCATAGGGTAAATTCTGGCATAAGGATTTAGGGTGATAGCTTTGGTATAGGAGCAGAGAATTGCGCGCCATGGGTTTCTTGTAAAGCTCACTCTGCAAGCCTGCAGGTGTGGCATAAATGGACAGATCTAGGAAAGCAATTCTTTCATTATGTGCCTCCATCGTAAATTTGAGATACTGATTTCCGGTGTTTAACCACAGATGGAATTCTTTGACCGAATCAAGAGTGCCTCTCCACACCACCAACACATCGTCGATATAACGCTTCCACCACCTAACTAACTACAAAGAAAAAAAAACACCTTCGTAATCATATTGACACGTTCATGTGTGGTGCGAGCGCAACAAAATGGCGAGTGCGTCACAGCTTTTTTTTTAAACTTTAGTCTTTTTGCACAGCAAAGTGGGTGGCATTCGGCGTGGCTAAAAAACACTGGGAAAGCCAATAGGTCACAAAGGCGAGACCTATTGGCTTTGCCAGTGCTTGTTTTTTATAAGCATTTTGCCACCTGTTCTGTGTCATTGTATGGGGATTCCGCGTCTCCTATGGGAGGCCGTCCAGCCCCAATGCTCTTTACTGGCAGGTTTCACTTTGTTTTTGACCCAGGCATGAAAGGAGACCTGTGGATCAGTAATAGATGAAATGTGGAGTATAGACGAGACACATTTGTGCTTTTGGTCTGAAAATTAGACGAGGAAATTGAGAATGGATTGACCTGGTAGCTTTACACCACCACCAAACTTACCCTTCTGCCGGAAATGACGCACTTTCCTTTGCATGCACAAGACCTTGTGACCTTCTCCTTGCCCCCAGGTTGAGCCACCTCTCCCCTGTATCAGTTTATAAGGAGCACATCCGAAACAACTGTATTGATGCTCACGCATCGACCTTTAGAAAGATGAAAGGCGGAGTCGGCTCAGCTAGGCTACAGTCTGGCAGCAAAATGTCCCATAGCATTTCTCAGTTTTTTTTCTTTTTTGTACCCAGGGTGGCAGGATTGGAAACTGCCCCACTAGAGTGTGGATGCTGTCTGTTCACACGTGACACCTGCAATGATTTGATTTGATTGTATATTTGTAAAGTGCTAACTAATGCCCGAGGGCGTCTAGGAGGCGGAGAGTTGACTGGAAAGGAAAAGAAACAGCTAGACCTACACAAAAATAATGATTTGTTATTAAGCCATTTGAAGACATTGCAATATCATCTTTCACTAGGTGTCACATTGTGCACTAATGTACTGACCAGTCACAGCTCAAGTGTCCACATTCCACGCGTAAATAGCTCGTCCACTCCAGCTTTGGTCTTTGCATTCAGGTACTTGTAGTCCAGAAATCACATTCTGTAATTAGGACTACAAATCCCATCTAGGGTGGTCAACTGTCCAATTTTCTGCATGTTTGTCCCCTCTTTTGTGTTATCTGTCCCGGTGCCCACGTCGAGCTACTGGCGGTGCCAACTTTCCTGGTTATGCCACTCAGGGCAAGCAGGAGAGGAGGATCACACCTGGCGCTGTGTCTAATTTACCACCATATTTCATTTGGGTGATTAGACCAGGAGACTAGGTAATGTCTCTAATCCACCTCCAGCTAATAGCTAGCCCAGTTTGTAACTAGATATTTACTAGCAGTGTTTACATGGATTAAAAATGATGCTCGTCTTGACAGAAAGTTCAAAGAAAGAAAGAGTAAGTTCAAAAAGTGATTGCCCAAGGACACACAGTTTAACCGAATGGGAAGGCTGGGATTAGAAAGTTCATCTCTGGTTTCCACACTTTCGAGCTAGCCCACTCGCCCACCACTAGGGAGGACATGGTCCTTAATGCCATCGCCCAGAATCTATCCTTCAAGAAATATCACTGTTGTAGGCCCTCTCCAGATGTAGAGGGGGACATCTTTTTCAACGCGGAAGTTACCCCGCAGTGCTTTTATGACGCGTCCTTTACAACGCAAGCCGAAAACAACGACTTGCGCTGGAGGGTGCTAAAGGATAAAGAATAGTATATTTACTATTCCAACACCTTCCCTACTATCCGCGGATACTGGTGTTAGAATAGGAAATGTATACTATTTACTATCCGCGCCCAACAACGCAAGTCGTTGTAACGACTTGCGTTTTTAAAGACGCGCTGTAAAGGCACGCGTTGAAACGGTACGCGTTGTACCGTCATACATCCGATGTAGAGTACCGAGTCTATTTCCAGCATATTTCGCCGAAGTAGTAAAGCCGCGACTAGATGGCAAGTGTGCTAGTTCAGTGCAGAGAGGATCCCCGCTGGACCACCCCAGTGACCTGCCCACCTTGTCAGGGTTCTGTTAAGGCTCATTTATATAATGTAGCTTTCACTTCTGTGTAGAGCTTTTTTCTGAGCTCCACCATTATTTCCATATAATAAGGGAAAAACGTGTTCGAATTGCTAGACCAGGCCTCTCCAACGAGTAGCTCGTGAGCTACTAGTAAATCTCCAGCTACCTGTGAGTAGCTCCTCTAGGTTGCAGTCCAGCCTACTAAAGTTTAAGCGTCTGCTTGGTTGAATTAATATATTTGTTCCAAAACTGAAAGTGTGTGTTTGAGACGATAATGTGTGCTTTTTCCTAGCTCATAAACTGATGCATGATGAAAAATTATTGAATTTCCTAAATATTTTTTTTTTAAGTTGATATCTGAGTGATAAATGATGTGGCATTGGTGAGACTTATTAACTGTATAATGTTCTTGGCACCAGCAGCATTGCTATATGGCCAAGAACATGTATTTACTTTTTAAAGCCTTTCCAAGGTGACTCATCCTTTTTTAAAAAAATTCTGGCAACCCTGCCTGATTCACTGAGGTGACCGCTGCTTGCATTCTTGCATAGGGGGGGGCACTAACAGAATCCTGTCTAATGTCATCACTACTATAACTCTAATAATATTAGTAGCTTGGGATGATTTTCTTTCAACATAAGTAGCTCTTGTTACAGAAGAGGCTGCAGACCCCTGGGCTAGACCTTTCCTTTATGTGTTGTCATTGGGTGGTTACGGTCAGAATCCGCAGTGGGGAACATTGTTTACCGTTGGTGTTTCAGGGTTTAACTCCTTAACCCGCAACACAAATCCCGCCGCGGTGCGGGAGTTCTGAAGAGTGGGCAGGGCGCATCGGCCAACGGACGTGCGCCGCACTACCGAAGCAGTGCTCGCGACGGCCATTGGCCGACGCGCGCAGCGAAGGGGTTAAGTCTATTTTATTCCATGTGGTGAACAGAGTTATTAATTTTGTAAACTTGTCTATCAAACGTGGCAATAGCGAGATGTTATGGCTTACTCCATGAGGTGGTAATCCTGTTGGAACGCAGTATGGCATAGTAAATATAAACAATAAGCATGATTATGGCCAAGTTATATCTTTCAACCTGGCCTGATTTTAAAATGGGATTTATGGAGTGAAACCCCAAAAGAAAGGCGCTGTATGACTCCTGGCTTCCACGCTCCTCAACAAACGTCTTCTGATGTCTTTCTGTATGCATGGTGTCTCCGTACGCGCAAACTATCCAAGTGGATACATGCCATAGACCCGGTTAAGGCGGGAGATTCTCGGTTTATGTAGCTAAAAATGGCTTTACTTTGGCTGTCTCCTGCCTGAAATTGTATCTGCTGCAACAGAAGTCAATGGGGGAAATACATTCTACTGGTTATTTTTTTTTTTATCTCCCACTTCCTTCTTCTAAGATGTTGGCATGTATTTAAGTTGGCCACCCTACTAAGCACGTGCAAAAAAAGTTCCTTGACTGGTTCAGCTACTTGCAAAACTTGAACATTTTAAGTTTTTTTTCCTGGGCACTGAAGCGGGTGCCTTCTGGTATCTTGTGGGGTGGGTTGGGGTGTTGTGTGTTTGAGGGTGGTGGGTATTGTGTGAGAGACAGAGATGGGAAGGGCAGCAGTGAAATTGCTTCCCCAGAGGAGGGGATGGGTACTGCAGTTATTGCTGTCTTCAAATGCACGTGTATTGTAAAATGTCAGCCAGCTGTTTGGGGCTGCTGTGGAAGCTGCACAAGATTCTACCACTGCTCCGCCAAACCTCGTGGCAGGTTGTAGTCCCGGCTTTAATTCTTTCCCACCTGGACTACGGCAACTCTTTATTCCTGGGTTCTCCCGAGGCAACCATTCAGAAACATCAAGTGGTGCAAAATGCAGCTGCACGCATGCTCCTGGGTATCCCCAGGTCCCAATTAAAGCCCGGCAGGGGCTGGGGGGCTGCATTGGCTCCCCGTTGCTCAAATAATTGAATTTAAGTCTCTCTGCATTGCCCATAGAGTCCTTCACGGGAGAGGCCCTCCCACCCTTCAGCCGCCCGTTACCCACTGTGCCCCCAATAGGACGCTCCGCTCCTTGAACATGCACTTGGTCACTGCCCCGAAAGTTAAAAGAGGCAGAAGAGGAGGACCCTCTTTTAGCTTTATTGCCACAAAGCTGTGCAATTCTCTCCCCTTCGCCATTAGGTGTCTGGATTTCGAGCCGCGCTTCCGCAATGCTTGATCTCACCCGATCTCTGCTTAGTTGTGCGTTCTCCTCCTCTTTGCACTGGGGATGCCTGTGGAAGGTTAGTAGTGGTGTGCCTGGTCAGCAGGGGGCAGTGCTCTGGGAGGTTAATAGTGGTGTCTGGTCAGCAGGGTGCAGTGTTCTGGGAGATTAGTAGTGGTGTGTCTGGTCAGCAGGGGGCAGTGCTCTTGATGGCTAGTGGAGGTGTTCCTTGCCAGCAGGGGGCGCTCTTCTGGGAGGTTAGTGGTGATGTGCCTGGCCGCCTGGGGGCGCTCTTCTGGGAGGTTAGGGGAGGTGTACTTGGCCAGCAGGGGGCTCTCTTCTGGTGGATCGGTGCTCCCCTGGTCCCTCAGAGCCTGCGGTGTCCCCTTCACACATTTGAAGCTTTGTTTGTCTAGCTGCTCACAGGGGCCTCGGTCTGTTGTTTCCCGCTCTTGGTTTGTGTAGAGTTCACAGGTGAACACAGCCAGGGTCCTTTCTGTCACAAAATTATTCGAGCCCTCCAGGGAAGGAGCACCTAATAAGCAGGAAGCCCCTGCTATTACTAACCTACTCAGCCCTCACCAGACCTTCAGCTCAGGAGCACATGAATAGCAGTAAGGCCCCTGCAATTAGTAAATTAATCAGCCCTCCCCAGCCCTCCAGGCCTCAGGGCAATGTCCTGGCAGGGGAGCACAAAACACAGCTGCTGGGTCATTGATGGTAGCCAGGGGGGGGGGCTGAGGTGAAGATGGTGCAAGTTGCAAAGATCACCTGGCCCCCACAGCGAGACCCATTCTTCCTCACCCACTATGCCCTGAATGTGAAGGGCTGTGGGCAAGGTGTTGAAACTAACACTGTTTATGTGCTGGGTGGGTGAAAATGGCTCAAAGGCCTGCGCAACACCTGGCCCCCAGGGAGGCCGATTTTTTCAATCACCCCCTCCCCAGCCACCCTCAGCGTGATTGCTTTGCAGGGCAGGGGGTGACTGTGGTCGCACAGTGAAGTTGCATTCATTTCTCTCTCTGTCTCCGTGCCCTCTGTGGGCTGTTTTTTTTTCCTCCCCTTTCCTAGTCCACAGAGAGCACAGAGACAGGGACCGAGAAATGAAAGCAGCTTCACTGTGAGGCTGGGAAAGGGGAGAAAAAAATGGCCCACAGAGGGCACGGAGACACCGGCCCTTCGGCCGATGCCCGAATGCCCGCATTGCCAATCCGCCCCTGAACACAGCGGCTAAAAGCCCCAGTGTGCTCACAGTGTAACTATCAGGGCCCTCGGTGCACCTCTCCCAGCAGCTGCAGCGGTGGGGCCAAGCACCAGCGTGTCATGAACTTGCTGTCATGTGTGAGGAGCCCTCGCCCCCACCCCACGCTTCCCCAGAGCCGCACTTTCCATCCTCCCCCTCAGGGCCTGGGCCTTTGTAATGTGATAGTTTAAGGCTCCTCGTCGTATTTTGCAGTGGGAGGGCCATTTTGTGAGCGGGTTGCTGTGTTTCATTCACACCCGGAAGCAAATGTTGAATGGAACTTTGTGTGTTTTTTTTTTTTTGGGCCTTCAAGTGAGGAAGTGGAGTGGATCCGGCGGAAGTGACCTTCCTGTGTGTGTTTTGCCCAGAATCGGCTGCGTGCGCAGGTCAGCAGCAATTGAAGTCGGGAGAAGCTGTTGCTGCTGGTGTAGAGGGTGGGCCCGGCCTGGGCACAAACTTTATTTTAATTATTTTATTTTATTCGATTTTATATAGCGCAAACATTACCCAAAGGTGTCAGAGCGCTTTACAAAAGAACCAGTTGAGATACATAAGGACTTTGGCTTACATGAGTTACATAAGAGATACAAACAGAAAAGAAAAATTGCAAATGTACAAGGTGTAAAGTCACTCAACGGAGAGATATAAACAGGAAGAAATTTCACATGTACGGTACAAGTTGTAAAGTCACTCAAGGAAAGACACAAACAGATACACTCTAAAATCACATAGGAATGGTAGTAAGTACAAAGGTCTACTACATATACTAGTGGTTAGAGTTCTATATATACAAATACTAAAGTGACACAGGATTACATTTTAACAGTGGTTAGGCTTGGACAATTATATAACACACACACACACATATATATATATATATATACACACACACATATATATATATATATGTGTATGTGTGTGTGTGTATATATATATATATATATATATATATATATATATATATATATATATATATATATATATATATATATTTATTTATTTATTTAAGGCTTTCTTGTGAAATGTGCATTTATTATTGTGCGGTATAACATCGGCATGTAGCCCGTCTGCTAGATGAGGGGAAATCAAAATGTTACTCCCCATTACAGTAATATTGTCAGGATATAACAACGCAATCAAAGTACACGTTTGTACTTCCACTCCCCTCCCTCCCCCAGACATTATGGACCCAGCACCCTCTGCAGGAACCTTAGGGGTACATTTCAACCTGCCTGGGGCGCACAGCTACAACACTCCGATTTCAATCACTTCTTTAAAACGGTAGCATGGAGCAGGCCACTGAAAACTCGAGCCACATGCCTGGCTCAGCCCGTGGTCTTCTTGATCCTCGAGCCCAGATCGAGCCGAGCTACCAGGTAGTTTAGGCTTGCCACCCACTCTCTAACCTCGTGTGCCAAAAATAAAGGCAAAGCACAACCGTTGATGTAAAAAAGGAGAGAGAGATAGATGGATCGGGTGCCTGAATTGTACAATGTGAATCAAAAAAACATTGAATAATCGCAGCTTCACTGATTGATCAAACTGTGTGATCCTAGGCAAATATTTTATTTCACGGAGCCACCTTTTTTCATTATTGCTTATAAGAGCACATTGAACTATCTGAGCTCAGGATGTGCGCTGTACAAAAACTTCTTGTGTTTGATTTAAAAGACTATAATATTGCTTTACCTACATTATGAATATAGGACACATACATGGCACGCATGTCAACTGAGTGGCCTCTTGGTTGTCAGTGGCGGGGAGGGGGGGTGGCAGGAAATTTCATGGTTAAATAACTTTCACTTGATTCCTCTTAATGCAGAGTTATAATCTGATGTACTAAGGTGAAACACTTCCGCATGTTAAAGAAATACACTTCTAAAAATTTTGAAGAGTGTATTTTTACATGATGTTCATTGCATGATTTGCATGCCAGATATTTTCTTGGCTCGGCGTATGCACTGGCTCTTAGAACGCCGACACTTGGCTCAGCTCGTCTTTCCCTGTTAATTTGTTGGCTTGCCCACCTCTAGAAAAAAAAGCTTGCGTAATCTTCCACAGAGTCGAATCAGTCTTTTCCTCACCTGTCCATAACGAATTAGGCTAATATTAATTCCCTGCTTGTTGGTCATGCCACAATACTTTTACACTTCTGCATATAGTTCTAAATTTCGTTACACAGATTTTCTTTAATGTCCTTGTACACAATGCAGCCTCACAATACCACCACCTGATTTCGGCAAAAAATATTGAAATTATGCTATATACCTGCTTCAAATCAAAGTTAATTTTATTTCTCAGTGGTACAGCAGAATTTATTTGTGATGCCCGCTGCACGGGGTCACAGATAGCCCCAGGTGCCAGTCAGTGATATTGCATCTCATCAGCGTGTTGGACAGGCCATTGATGGGTGGCTTTTTCTGCCCGATTAAAAGCGCTCCACCATAAAAGAAATGTCGCCTGACAAATAATAGGTGATATATATCACATCAAGCACACAGAAGGTGATGCAATAAGTCTAATCTTTTGCAATCGCTCGGGAAAGCATTCCAATCCACCATTCTTTTGCCCATGATGCCATCTCAGTGCGGAACCAGCCATATGCAAATCAGTCTTGACCCTGCTCCAATAGGAACAGCCCAGCCAGGACTGCCAGGCCAGGCCCTCCCTGCATTGGACCACAAGCAACCCAGGATCGGTTTTGCCCTGAATGTGGCTCGTCAGTCGAGTGCTGGTTGGTTCCAGAGGCACGGTGAGCACAGGATATTTCACCTACCTCATTGGCAATCATTTTATCAACCTCATTAGAATGAAAGGCAGATGGATCTTGTTGGATTTAAACCTGTGACCTGCATGTTACACACAGAGCTCTACAGCAGTTGCCTGGGCCTGCTGAGCTATCCTGCCCTAGTCTGAGGAGGAGGAGAAGCAGTTTGTTTCCCCTGTCAGGTACCTCCTGACAGAGAATCTCTCTCTGTCCTCCTCTTTCAGGGCCTGCTGACTAGTTGTGTTGTATCATAGTTTCTGCAGACTACAGATCTTCAAACTCAATTCTTCATTTCATGAACATTTTATCTGACAACTAATTAAAACAAAAACAAAAAATCTGCTCCAGGGAGTGAGATGAATGCCTAGGTAAACATTTAGAGCCTGGAAGCCCATGCACCACCTCTTTCCCTCTGTGCTCCTGCTGCACTACAGCAGCCATTGGAAGGCGGTGTGTCCTCGCGGCCAGAGCTGCCAACGTAGGAACTGGGGAACCAGGTTGAGTTCCAGGATCGACTCAATATCTTGAGGTTCTGGGAAAATCACCCAATCTCCCTGTGTCTAATAAAAGAAGTAATGCAATCTGGTGCTCACGTAGAGTGCTCTAATGCCCTTGGGACAAGTTCAAGCTATATAAAACTGCAACAAAAAAAAAGTACTCATGTGGAACTAGGACTGCACGTAGCAAGACTAACCCACATGTCTTGTTACCAGACTAATTGAATTTATTTTCGATGATAGTCCTGACAACAGCTTGGCAGAAAACAAGATAGATGTTGAGCGAAGAGCAGGGGCTGGCGGCGAGCCCGGGACTCTCCGTAAGAAGATTATTCGCAGAGCTGATGATGAACCAAAGGTTGTTCCTCGTGAACCTGGCAGGGATCAGCCGCAGGTGAACCCCCTGACACTGTATGTGAAGGGGCATTCTCTGGAGACACAAGACTAGCTGACCAGAGCTTGAATACCAAAAACAGGGATGTACCACAAACATAGAAGTAGGACTAATGTTTTCATCCACCGAGACTTAATTGACAGCAGTAGCACAAAGTAGAATTAAATTCAAAATTAAATTAAATTCTGGGTTGAATTCAATTTTTAAAGACGGAATAATCGGTTTTAACTAAATGGCTTTCTGATAGGGGGCAGCTAATTTTTCTCCACTTGAACCATGAAAACTTGCCTTCCTCTGCGTTCAGTCACAAGTTACATTCACAGAAATCTTCTGCGACAAATGCTGAAAAACTAGGACTATCACATCAAACCTGGAGCTCCTGCCTAGCTGCCAGGTCCACGAGTGATGTATTCACTATTCGTGTGATGAATTCTTATACTTGTCCTGTTTTATAATGGTCTAAACAGATCTACAAGTCCCAGAATTACACACAAAAACTGGACTGGACCAACACAATGCATGGACCTGGGAAACACGTGAGGGGTGCTCCTGGTCGCCCTACGTTAGACGCATACCCCATTGGTGCAAAATGACTAAGAACAGTGGAAAAGTCAGTTCTAAGGCTAGACACATTTATTTATTTATCTTTCTGTGGTAAGTAAATCCTCAGGAAAATCTGCTTTTTATATAGTATCCTGTCACACCAAAAAAACCAGGAGGCGGCAGTCCAATCGACACACGAGTCTGGGGCATTTCGTCTCTGCTAGTCTGAGGGCATACCAAGAGCCAAATAGAACGGCCCTAAAATATAGTGTGGGGGGCCAACCTTTCAAGCAATTGGAATTGGTGCTAACACCACTCTGATTGGCTGATACTGGCCAATCAGAAATGCTATGCCTACGTTGGAAATCCTTGGATCGCTGCCTATAGACAGGCCTTCACAGTGTAAAGGCGTAAAATGACATTTTTTCTAGTCTGCTTCGGTTTTTCTCAAACCAAATTCTGCACTTAGAATACACATGAATGCAGATTTGTCTAGTTTTGCATTTTTGGCAGCTTTTTTCACAAATTTGTTGTCAGTTGCCTGTCGCCTACTTCTATAGAGAATTGACAGTGGGGCCCTTGTATTCACTGAATGCCCACCCTGTGCAGGTGCGATGTACTGATCTCCATACCTGACCAGTAGCCCTCTGTCACTCGTGATGCACTCAGCCTGTCTTTTTAGCAAAGAGCCCTGGACACTTTAAACTTCTCTATACATTTTGAGTTCCTGGGGCCTCATTTATGAAAAGTGACGCATTGCTGCGTGAAAACAGCGATGCGTCACTTTTCACTGTGCACTCCTTGCGACATTCCTGATGCGTCATATTTAATGTATGACGCATCATGTCGCAAGGAGTTCCAGATACGTCAGTATTTCTGACGAATCTGTAAGCGCAAAAGTGACGCATTGCTGGAGTGTGTCACAAAAGTGACGCAACTCCAGCAATGCGTCCTTTCACATGGGGAAAGCCCCATGTGAAAGGGCTTGCGTCAGTCTTACGCCTGCTGTGAGGCAGGCGCAAGATTTTGACGCAACAGCGTCCTAAAAGTGACGCAGTGAAATCTCATAGATTTCACTGCGTCACTATTACGAGGCTTTTTGCGGGGGAACGCCCCCTCTGCATACATTATACCTGACACAGGTATAATGTGGCGCAGGGGCTTAAAAAGTGACGCATCTACCTAGATGCGTCACTTTTTAAATATGGCGCAACAAGGCGCATTTTTTTACACCGCTGGTGCGTCACAAAAAGTGACGCACCGGCGGCGCAAAACTGACGCAAGGCCTTCATAAATAAGGCCCCTGGTGTTTTGGTACTTTCTTGGACTTAAAAATTATTTTAAAAGGCCAGCTCGGAAGCGCTGGTACTTGTAGTTCACTTGTATATGTATTTAGGGTTTTTTTACAGCGCTACGTCATCTCCTTGCTGCCTTTTCATAGCGCTAGTCTACAGATGCAAGGGAGCAGGTTAGTGTAAAATCAGGTGTTTCTCTTTGGCGGGCAGCCTGAGAAGGCCTACGTGAGCCTTCGTGGCCACCTAACGACACAAGAGCCTTGACAGTATTTCCAGTCCTGGGCTCTCAAGGGCAAATGTACTCTGGGTGATGTAGTCTGAAATAGAAATAGAAAGTGGACAAGCCACACAACCGGCTTCGGTGCAGGCTTGCCTCTGGCATTGGCTTTTTAAGGCGACTTTGCAAGATGAGAATTTTGAGTCCATGCTTACAGTGTTAGAATTGAAACTACAAGTACCAGAATGCAACAGTTGTTTAAGAATCTCAAGACTCTCTTATGGTGTCAAGCATAGCCTTTGTCTGTTCGTGAGATCTATTTTCTACGGATGGGCGGTCTGCCAAGGCGGGCTCTTCCTTTCTCTTATAAGGTAAAGGGAAATTAGTTCAACAGAAGTCCATTCACAGAGCATTACGAACTCTTCCCAAAGCGTCTTTTCCCTACTGGGCCTCTAGCTAGGCAGCTGGGGCAGGACGTGTTTGTTTAGGTCTTTGAAGTATTTTTCGTCCGTGCACAAAGCTCTGCGTGCAGAAGGAAGCTAAGCAGAAAACAAGCCAAAAATCCAGAAAAGGCAGCTGCTGAAAGAAACATGCTGGTTTTAAGATTAACATTAGAAGTAGCAAGGGGATTCGCAGAATCCTGTCAAGTGTTGTGATCCTGAGCAAATACCTCGAGCTCGTTCCTCATTTCTTTCGTCTTTCTAAAATTTAGAATGCTTAGAGTTCGAGATGAGGATTGGTGTTTCATTAAAAGCTGAGCGTTGATCAAAAAACTTTTTGGAAAGTTTCAAAGTGGCGAAAGATGCGAAATTGTTGGCCCGGTATAAAGAGAATTTGCAGAGCTCTCATGTTTCCCATGTGAATGCGTGAGTATCTCATGCACGCCTGGTATGTTACTTTGTATTCTGGGAGTTGTCCTGCTTTACAATTGCATAACACAGGACTACCCCTCCCAGAATGCCGATGTCTCGTGGAGTGGAAGTGGCGTTAGGGCCAGAGCTGCCGACTTTCGAACCATGGGACCGATTACGATGTCCGCCCGCCATAGCATCGTCAAAAGGGGACCGCCCGCCATAGGTGCGACGGTCCCGCAATACAAATTACGGGCATCCCGTATTTTTACATTGCGGCGAGAGGCAGCACCCGCCACAATGTAAAAACACATGTTTTGCATACGTATGTACAACGTGATAGGCACTGTGCGGTGCCTGCCACCTTGCACATGCAATTGCAGGGTGGTACCATAGGTAGCAGCCCCTCACACCTCCCCGAGGGCCCACAATGTGCCCCCAACGGCATTCACCGCCTGTCTTTTTTGGGGCGGGATCTCCGCCGAAAAAGACAGGCATTCTAATGCCCACGGCGGTGCATGTCCCGCAAGGCGGGAGGAAAAGGACCGATTTGCGGGATCACGGCAGACGGTCTTTCCGTCGGCTGCGGTACCTTTCCCATTCTCACCGCCATCCTAATTTGGCGGTGAGAATATTCAGGGTAATGGCGGGTGGCCCCCATGTTCGAGGGATTCATTCTCCCCGAGCCTATGAAAAAGTGAATTTGTGTCATGCAACTGATGCTCGTGTAAAACCTCCCAATATTTCCGGGTCGAGTTGGCGCTATATAATTTTTTTTTAATGCTAATCAAAAACCTGGCCTTGCTGTGCCGCTTACACGTGGGCCCGGGACGTTGGAGAGCTCTGTCAATGGAATTAAGTAGTTAAATAAAAAAGATGCCGCCCTGCTGTAATCTAGGAAAGAGGGGCCTAGGAATCCCCCCACCTCTTGGCACGCGGACACCCATGCCAGCTATGGGCAGCTGTCCGTGGCCCCGCCCTCTCTCATGACCCGCTGTGAGTCCACGAGGGAGTTTCCGTCAGGGATTACACTCTTGTCTTCTGTGATGCGCGCGGCCCTCCTGCCGCAGGGGACATTCCTGCTTCGGGAGGGGGCGCCGCCTGGAAGCCATCTGTTGCATCAACACCGGTGGCCCGCTAATCATTTACCAGGAGGCCGGTTCTCCAGCGTGAGAAGACAGTTTTCACTGCCACAGTGTGTATTCACTTTGTAGCGGAAGCCTCATTGGCCGGTCACTTAAAGTGCAAACTCAACTGGTGCTGACTTGTGTCTCTGTTTACAAGCCCTCCCCCCCCCACCCCACCCCTGCCACGAGGCCCATATAAGATGTTATCGTATAGTCATGTACAGGGGTGGAACAAAATACCCGTCAGGAGATAAGGCAAATTATGCAAAAGACACACACTTGATGGACAGAATGCAGAACAAATCAAAACATTCACCCACAGTCAAGCGGTCTGGGTTAAATCCATCATTCTTTTGCTCACCACGCCACCCCAGTTTAGACCTGGCCATTTGCAAATCAGTCTTAACCCTGTGCCTCATGGGAACAGTCCAGCCAAGGCAGGTCCTCACTGGACCGGAAACAAGCTTCCTGGGACCGGTTTCAGGGTTTCACCCTTCATCAGCCAGGTCAAGACTGATTTGCATATGGCTGGGTTCAAACTGGAATGGCATGGTGCGCAAAAAAAACGATGGATTTAGGCCCAGATCTCTGTACTGGGGTGAATCTATGTCATTGTCCTGCATTCTGTCCATTAATTGTTCTTTTTGCATTTGTCACCCCGAGCGGGACAGGTATGCCCAGACCTGGGTCCTGTGCTCTCCATGCCACTGGTGTCAAGCTATCCTGGCTGATGAGGGGTGAAACCCCAAAACCGGTCCTAGGATGCTTGTTTCCAGTCCAGGGAGGACCTGGCCTGGCATTTCAGGTTGGACTGTTCCAATTGGGTGCTGGGTCAAGACTGATTTGCATTTGGCTGGGTTCAAGCTGGAATGGCATGGTGAGGGAAAAAAACGATGGATTTAGGCCCAGATCTCTGTACTAGGGTGAATGTACGGCATTGTCCTGCATTCTGTCCATCAATTGTTCTTTTTGCACATTTTTACACGTTAACACTATCTGGGCAAAGGTTTCACATTATTACCACCAGTCTGACACAATGCAATGTTTGCATTCTGGGATTTGTAGTAACGATTACCAGTGCCTTAAATGGAAAAAATGAAATGCAGGTACTCTGTACCAGAGTACCTGCTTGTTTCTGAGAAAGGACGGTGCTCTCCAATTAAAAGTATAGCATTTCTCTTGAGAAGTGCCTGAACTCTCCCTCTCACAAAAAAAAGTGCTGGTACTCCGTACCGGACAGTACTCGCCCAATTAAAGCACTGACGATTACTCCGTTAATAAATCAAGACTAAAAGTTCCAGAATACACAGAAATTCAGGGCTGCCTGAGCTGTTCATGCATAAGTTTGGGAAACGTGATAACTCTGGGGGGCGGGCTTGGGGGCATATTGGAATGCCGCAGGACGTGGCTATTGCGGGCTTGACGGAAACAATGTGGGCTGTGTTGCTGCAGGTGTTGCCAGAGGGATGTGACATTGGGACCGGTCTATGGATCCCAGACAGACTTGACCGAGCTCTCAAATTTCCCAATTCTCATTCTATGCATGAGTAGCTCATCCAATCCTGGTCTTTTGCTTTGCATCAAGGGACGCGTAGTTTTGATTTTAAAATGGGACCAACGGGAAACAGCCTTTACCAAGCAGGTCTTACAACGCAGTGCCTTTCCCACACATCCATTACCACATAATGCTTTTACCACACATTTATTACCACACAAGAGTAAGTATATATAAGGTAAGTGTGAGTGTGTATGTATATAGGAAAGGGTGTTTTTAGGGTTTAAGGATGGGTGGGAATAGGGTGGTAAGGGTATTTTTATGGTTTGGGGGTGGGTAAGGATATTAGCTGGTAAGGGTACTTTTAGGGTTAGGGTGGGTAAGCGTATAGGGTGGTAAGGGTTTTTTAGGGTTTAGCAGTGGGTAAGGGTATAGATAGGGTGGTAAGGGCATTTTAGGACTTAGAGGTGGGTAGGGGTATTGGGTGGTAAGGGTCTTTTTAGAGGGTTTAGGGATAAGGGGATAGGGTGGTAAAGGTGTTTTTAGGTTTTAAGGGTATAGGTGGGAAGGGTGTTTTAGGGTTTATGAGTGGGTAAAGGTGGTGGTTAGGGTGTTTTAGTGTTTATCGGTGGCTAAGGTTATTGGGTGCTAATGGTGTGTTTAGGATTTTGTGGTGGGCAAGGGTATAAGCTGGTATGGGTGTTTTGGGGGTTTAGGGTGGCTAAAGGATTTGGTGGTAAAGGTGTTTTTTAGGGTTTGGGGGAGTAAGGAATTGGGTGGTATGGGTGTTTTTAGGGTTTAGGAGTGGGTAAGGGAATAGCGTGGTATGGTTGCAAAAAAAGGTTGCCTTCAGAAAATAAATCACTATAATAATTAAAAAATGGGGGAGGTTTTTGGGGCCTTTCCCCAAATAAAAAAATAAGATACACATTCGGGACGAACAAGATTATAAAATCTAGGTCGCAAAGGAAACCCCTGGACTGGGTGACTGCCTCATGCATGGCATACGAAACTTTTGGGGTTTAATTTGAGAACTGTTTATTCGTCTTTTGTTGGACAGACACAGGAACTGCCCACGCATTTCCTGCTATATTTTGTTCAAGGGCTTTTAGGCAGCTTCCCGAGGTTCAGTTGTTTAAGAGCAAAATGCATTCTGGGAGCTGTAGTCTTGCTTCACTTAAGCGGCATCAATAGGACTAATACACCTAAAAACAACGGTCTGTAAAAGGACATCTTCAGACTGAGAATTGCCCCCTTGGTAATGTGCAGTCTTGTAGTAACGTGGCCTTAGGGGTTAACAGGGTGAGGGGTAACAGGGAGTCATCTGGGGAAACCTCAGCTCTACTCCTCCCAGGTCGCCTCCCGACTGACGGACACTCTCTGGCACGTGCATCTGCTCTGCCGTTAAAGACCCTAAGTGACATATGCCAGCCTCTCCCTCAGACAGCAGCTGGCACCAGATTTAAGACTCTGGGAGCGAGGCGCTATGGAAGCCTGCAAAGGCCTGCACGTGGCCCGGGCAGCGAGGTAGCGCCTCTTCCTTGCGCTCTCTATTCTCAGCGCCCGCTCTGCCCCACCTCACTGCCAAGACCTGGCAGATGGGCCGAGCCGGGAAAAGACTCTTCCTCACTCTCTTTCGCGCAACCCCCTCCCCCGCCCGCTCCTCTCTGGAAACACCTGTCAGGTGTGCGGACTGGCCAGACAGGGCCTCTTTCCATCCCCGCAACTTATGCTGCCTCACACCTGGCACTCTCTCTCTCCTTCCACTTCTCATGTTCTCTCTTCCTTTCACCCCTCCCCCCACACCACTTTGTTCTGCCAAGCTCTGGCTGATGAGCTGAACTGTGCAATAGTGTTCATTTCCGATACTTTCCCCTTGCTTTTGGAGTTTTAAAGCTACAGTAACCAGACTAAAAATAGTAAATATGTGTCTGTAAAAGCTCCTCAGACCTATTACGAGGTATCACGTGATCTCTGGCTTTGAAAGGAGCAGGGTGGGTGGCCCTGGGGGCTCATGGGGCAGAGGTACCACAGAGCAGTGCAGGTTGTCTTAAATTGCACGTTGCTAGCATCTGGTTTCACCTTCAAAGCCACGCGGTTGAGCTCTGGCCGGGCCTCCGAAGCCTTTCATCCTTCTACTGTTGATGCACTGAGTAGCACTACCCTATGTACAAGTATACACAAAAAATGATGGATGCAATGCTTGAATTACTCTCAGTCACTGGTAATGTGAGAAGTTGGCCTGATAGGTAGTGTTTCCAATTCTGGAACCACTGGTTATCAGTCCAAACAAACCCCAAAGATGTCAGGTTGTAAGTCAACCTTGTAGACAAGCTATCCTAGTGGTAGCATGGACTAAGCAGCCTTAAAGGCTTAACTTAAGAGGTCGTGTTAAGCGAGCTGTTTTACCACATACAATCCTGTAATCAAATGAAAGGACACCACACAAGTATATATTATAAAAATATATGTATTTATTTCTAAATTACTCCCCAGTACTCTTTATGAGGAAAGGGGCACAAGCGTTAAATCAAAAGCACTGTTACACATATAAAGTTGCACGTTTATGGATGAGGGCGGGTGGCCACTCAGACCATATATCAAAAAAGTGGTATAAGTAACACTTTACGAACAATGGTTAGGCCTAGGGCCTAGAGATTCGCTGGGAGCAGTCAGGACAAGCAATGAAGAAGTCGGGAGTAGCCCACAGGAGACGGGTGCAGCACGGAAAGTGCGGCGCGCACCAATGCACTGTCAATGGTGCGTAAAAGTCAATAAAAGTGAATAAAAAGATACTTCCGCTGAACCTAGGAACACAAAACTTTAGACACAGACCCTAGAGGTGTGTACCAGTGTAAAGACACCGGCGTTGCAAAGTTACCTCACCCACAGGCCGTGGGTGCACAGGGTCGAAGTGGCGTCGGGTTCTGTCACGCAGGTTCTGGGTGCTTGGAGCTGTTGCAGCTGCAGGCGCTGTGAAGCAGAAGTGTCCGGTGCGATCCAAGGGTGGATCGATGTAGAAAAGTACCTGAAAGCAGAGGGGACAGAGTCTGGGTCACTCAGCAGTGACCAGGGTGGAACCAGGACGGAACCAGGCAATGTCGGGCGCAATCAGGCGGTTGTCGATAGGCTTCTCTCCGCTGTCACGTGGGCTCTGGGGCATCTGCGACGTCCAGGAGCAGGTCACGATCTGTCCCACGTAGGCTCTCGCCGTCAGCACCGTCGGCTTGAAGATTGTAGCAAACAGCACTTGGCAAAAGCAATCCACGCGGAACCGGGAGATTGCTTATCACTCGAACCAGGAGGGTCAGAGTGGGTGCTCCTTTTCACAGGAGCTGGTGCAGATCTGGAGCAACCAGAAAAGCAAGTCGGATTTCAAAGTTCGTCGGCACAGGGGCCACAAGCCAGCTGGCAAGTGACCGGGCCAACGCGTCGAGCGCACACAAGCAGAAGGGCCCCACGCAGCACTCAGCGAGTGTGGAGGGGTGAGCTTTGGTGCAAGTGGAGCTCGGGGCTGGGGCTTCTCAAACCCCGGTGTACAGCTTCGAGGGTCACTCGTGGGCCGCACGGTCAGCGTCTCGTGGCCTTTTCAAGATGGCGTGCCCCACGCTTCCGGTCGCCTCCACGGGTCTCAGCTCTGCAGGGACTGTGGATCGGGCAGGTAGAAGGCAGGCAAGCTTGATCTCGTCGATCTCTGTCGCTCGAGTTCCGGCGGGAACTGCAACAAAGCAAGGGTCGAGGGCTGGATGGTGCCTGTTTGCACAGGGTGGTCACTCCTTGACCACAAGGGAGATTCTTCGGTCTTCTCACGTCGTGTAGAAAGTCGAAGGGTCCAGATTTCGTTTCTTATGTTTCTTCAGGATGATCTGAGGTCCGTTGGGACTGCTCCCCCTCTTATTCGAATCTAGGGGGTTGGACATCCTGCTAGGTCCCCTCCTATGGGTGGGACCCAGGAAGGGGGTGGTTACACCCCTCTCCTTTGATCCTGGCCGCGCTGGGACAGGGGCTGGGAGGCCCCAGAACCGGTTTGGCCGGATCCTGCAAGGGGCAGCCTTGTGCTCCCCAGGCAGTGTCTGGTTTCATTGAAACCTCCCTACTCCAATCCACTATCTCCTGTCTGGGGTGGTTTGACACCGCCCTGTGACAGGAAACTCTTTGTCCAGGCCTCCTCTGCCGGGTTTCGGTCAGCAGCAGGAGGTCAGACCCGTGTCTGTGGCAGGGGCATCCATTTTGTGGATCTGAGGCTCATTTTAAATTAACCGCGTTTCAGTAAAGTAACATGTCTTCTCCCTCTAGAAGGGTGGAATGCTACCCCCGTCGCCAGAACTGGCGAGGGGGTAGTATTCCAATTCGTATGACACCTTACACGACATGTTTTGATAAAGCCAAACCAAAGTTGCTATATAACCGCGAGGATTATAATGCGCTTAAGAGTATATGGTATGGCATTACCCCGGATCAGCTTAGGGAGTTGTTCCCGACGGCTGCAGACAGGCTCAGCTCACGCCAGAGCACCATCTCACATAAAACCACGCACTCTGCCTCCAGGATTGATGAGGCCTTCCATAGGAGTGGCTTACAGGCTATATATGTGTCCAGATATAGGTTTAGATATAGGTATACTATATCTAAGCAAGGGGTGATTACACCCACTTGCCCCAGCTGAGTGATCAGCCAGTTGTGTCAATTTAGATAGCCAGCCAGGGGTGGCAAAAGATATGCTGCAGCCCCTGGTAGGCCTTGGATGCACCTATGCCCTGGGCACCTATAGTGCTCTGTACAGGGGCTGATAAGGTGACCCAAGCCAATCTAGTTATGCACCTAGGGTACATGGAATCCGTTTTACAGAGAGAGCAGATAGCCTGGGGCCCTGATTAGCAGGGAACCAGGCCAACTAAGTCGAAAACCAGCTAAACACAGGGCAAAAAATCTGGGGTAACCATAGTCAGGTAGCCACCTTCCTACAGGTAATCACCAGGGCCACGTCCCAGTCCATCGTTATTTTGCACACCATGAAACTCCACTTTTCACCCAGCCGTATGCAAATCAATCTTGACCCTGCACCAACAGGGACAGTCCAGATTAGAACACAAGCAGCCTACTTTAGTGTGTCACCCTATGTGGGACGGGTATGCCCAGACGTGGGTTGCGTGCTCACTGGGTCACTGGCACCAAGCTATACCCGGCCGAAGACCCCTAACTAGGGGAAACAGTCCTGGGTTGCGTATGTTCCGGGTTCAGGGAGGACCTGGCCGGACAGTTCGGGCTGGACTGTTCCCATTGGAGCAGGGACAAGACTGATTTGCATATGGCTGGGTTCTAACTGAGGAGGCACGGTGTAGACAACAACGTTGGACTATGATGCGGCCCGAGAAATTACCACTGGCTGAGAGTAATTCAAGGATTCCATCCATCGCTTTGTGTTGTATACTTTAATATGTAATCGTAACAGCTGCTATTACGAGGGTAGAACAGGCAAAACAAATAATGCACCACTATATCAAAATCACTTATTGATCATTCCTTCCTTGGCCTCTTTGCTGAGACTGCCACCTTTGTTTTTTAGTTGCATGGGTCCTCTTCCACAATATACTGTATAAAGGCCATGCACTAGGTTCTCGCGCTTGACTAAGGAAGCCACCTATACTAAAGCATATCAGACCCACTGCAATTGGAGTCACACCTGACATAGAGAGGTGAAAGATGTACTAGATATGTAAAACCCTTCAATTACCCACTGCATCCACCACTTAAAGGAGTGAGAATATGGCTGCATACCACACCTCCTCTCCCTGAAGAGGTGCCGAAGTGCTATGTGTAGCAGAGGGTGCTATCTGGGCAGTGTTGTGGGCAGTATGGGTGGACGTGTGACATCACGTGTGAACACCAGATGTGTGCTCACGTTGTTTTGTTGCGGCGCATGCGCAAGGCCCTGATGAAGAATGGACTAAGGGGCCTGAAGCTTTAAGTGCTGGGGTGAGTGTAGACAGGAAGTGTTTGAGTGCATTGAGGCAACGTGGGAAGTGTTATGTGCATGTATGACAGACAATGGTTTGCAGCTGTGCCTAAATGCTGCTGTAGGTAGGAGAACGTGTGGGAAGCGACGCGGCCCTGCACGTGTGTACTAACCATTTGTGCACACATTTTAATGCACCTGGTGGTGAGGTCTGTGTTCTAGTTGCCCCCACGTTTGAATCCCAATAGATGCAAGCACTGCGTTTTATCCTTTATGGATCAACGAAAGGAGAATGTTACTTGCAGTGCTACGAAGCTTAAAGTCTAAGCGCTTTGCAAGTACAAGTTACTATTGCCAAGGGTCCTCCCTTGCCACGGCCTGCAGAGAGGATGCCCTCGGCTGTGCCTGGCACCCCTCCATCTTGAGGGCAGCTTATAATTTCTTTCGGAAGAGGTCGGCGAGCCCGCTTCCCGTGGGCGCACAGAAGGGCTGAGCTAGGCACATGCACGCGGCTCGGTGCCCACTTCAACGTGCCGCGGGATGCGGTCATGTCTCGAGCTCGCCCGGGGGCCCGGCGCCTGCACCTGTAATTGTGCCCCGAGTGGGCGAAGGGCGTGGTGCACGCGGCATGTTTGGGGCGACAGATGCACGCCTGGAGACGTGCGTGCACCCGTGGGCCCCACTCTGAGGCCTGCTCGCAGAGATAAAGGCGAGTGACGCCCGAAGTGAGAGGCCCCCTGACCTGGGTGGTCACGTCTTGTTTACTAGTTCAAGTACTGACTCCGGCTCATACATGGTAGATGGCACGTGGCCTCGCTTCCCTGCAGAGAACATGGATGTGTGTATTTTCATTGCACGTTTACGTGCAGACACTATGGGGCAGATTTACAAGCCCCTTGTGCCTCTTTTATGCCGCTGTTGCGTCACTTTTGTGATGCAGTGGCGGGACAAAACCAGCGCATCCTGCGGGGTATTTACAACGTGACGCATCTGGGAGATGCGTCACGTTGTAAAGCCCTGCACCAGAAGTAGGCGTTCCTGCGCAAGGGGGGGGGGGGGGGGGGAGGGGGCGTTCCGGTGCAGGAACGCCTCCTAAAAGTGGTCAGTCACTTTTGAGCCCATGCTGCGTCAAAACCCTGCACCTGCTTGAAGCAGGCATAATGACTGACGCAGCATTGTAAAGACAGGGCACCCCAGAGCCTTGCTGGAGCTGCGTCGCACTTATGATGCAACTCCAGCAATGCGCCGCCTTTACGGCACAGATGCGTCACGCATCTGTCAGTTTTTGCCCCATGATGCGCCGCATTTACAATGCGGCGCATCCATGGTGGCGGAGCCGTGACGCACAATAACTAGCGCATCCCTGCTGATATGCAGGGTTGCGCCAGTTATTGTAAATCTGCCCCTATATCCTTTGGCTTTTTAGTAGAGTGCTGCAAAGGCGCACCTATCAGATTGAGGTTGCCAGAGGAGTCGATTAATTGTTTTGTGTTATGCCACACGCACGTAAATAGCGCACATTCTTCCGTTATGGCTTCACAGCACTAGAGGCCTAATTTATGAAGATGTTTGCACTTAATTGGTCAGTTAGCAAAGTAAGGAATCTTAGTGAATTGCAGACAAATGAATAGTCATTAGGCAGGGTGTAATTTGTGACTCACTACGAATAATCACAAGGCTGGGCCGTACTAGGATCTACAGACCCTTATGTCTGTGATTGCCTTTTAAATAACATTGTTTTTTGCATTTTCTTTTTTTATGAAGCTTGTTTTCCGTACTAATTAGCTATTTATAAGGATGCCTTCAACACGCTGCTTACAATTTGAATCGGTATCCCTACACAATCCCAATTTAGGAATCAGTAATATTTTACAGACTTCTAAAACGGGATTAGTACATAGCAAACACCTATTTTGCAATCACAAACACACCTATTTTGTCAATCGCAGCATTTGAAACTGCAAAATAGGCTAGTACGTCAGGGCCTAGATGCCAATTTCAAATTGTCTATGCCATTTTGTCATGGAATGTGTTTTAAACCACAGTCACACACCTGCAAACTCAAAATGTAACAGTAGTCGAAGTTCCAATAATATAGTGCTTAATACTCGCATTTTGCACTCTAGACACTTGATAGTTGCATCAGACATGCAACTATCCAACTTATTTGGCACTAACTTAATCACACACACAAAAGGTGATGGGAGGACGTTTGCAAATAATCCAAACCACAGGTAAAAGTTCTGGGCAGCATCCAACCCGTCATTTTGTGCAAAAAGCGCGTACCATGCAGATCCCAAAGAGCCTATAATGTAGCTAGTTCAGTGGGTTACTGCTTTTGTCGCAGATATCCTTTTGTTACTTGCAGTGTATAGGTTACAATCCTAATATAGCACACTGAGGTATTAACTGTCACCAAAGAGCTGCATGCATGTTGCCAGGTATGGGTTAGAACCTATAAATAAACGCAGGCCTGTTTATTCAACATATGGCTTTAAAAATGAATGTGCTCCTAAGGTTTAGTGCTACAGCACTCAATAGTTACTTCCTTTATTTGGCACAAATTAACCTTCAAATAAACACAGGCCTGTTTATTCAACATATTTGTGTGTTAGCATCTCTCTAGTAAACAGCAGATGAGTACTTCTGTACACCAGGGGCTGCATCTGAAGGTCAGGAGGGACGCATGTGGCCCCCGGGCCGTACTTTGAGTATCAAGGTTAATTGGTGCCAAATAAAGGAAGTAACTATTGAGTGCTGCAGCACTTAACTTTAGGAGCACATTCATTTTTAGAGCCATCCCGCAGTAAAAGTGTAACAATATGAAAAAGTCTCAAATTCAAAAAGTGTATCTAACTAATATGGAGAACCTTTTCACTTTAGTACATCAGATGATAATGGTGCATTGAGAAGTATTATTTTTAAAGTGATGATTTTCAAACATAAATTTATCAACATTAATTCTTCTCACCCTGGGGACAAGAATGACAATAGTGAACGGAAGAGGCACGTTTGAAATGATGTGCACTCTTTGGGTTCCTATTATATCAGCAAAACATTACAGTTTATTAAATCAAACAAAGGGGGAGGTTGTGTACAGCGTGCAACCCGAATTCCTGTATTTCTAGTTCCTCGTATATCTGATCATGAAGAAAAAGGAGGGAAAGTGAAATGAAACTATTGCCTAGAATCACACCATTTGGAAAAAGTGGGGAAGCCGGGATTAATCCCGGGTTTTCTGGCTTCACATTGTGCAATTCAGCAACTTGATGTATATGCTTTGCCTCCCCTACACCTACCTTACTACCAATGTCCCCTCCACACACACACACACCCAATCTGGGCCCAACTGCACACATCCGGCATCAATGCGGCCCTCTGTCACATCACTGACCACACCTTCTGGCCCAGAGAAAATGTTTGCGAGTACCCACGGGTTAGAAAATTATGTCCTTTCCTCCCTCCATCCTTCATTATCCTAATGTTGTAAACAGGGTTCATTTGGTATAAATCTTTCTTATTAGTAAACACAACCCCAACCATGGTGCCACGTTTTAAATTCTGAGTTTTTGCTTCTCCGGACTTAAACTATACTATCTACCAGTATGGCTGACGTGAATCCTACACCTGTCCTGTCTTATGTAACATTTCCTATACACTGATTTACAAACGCATGATTGTCTTTATGTGATGTACACTGATTTACAAACGCATGATTGTCTTTATGTGATGTAAAGTGCTCTGACACCCTACACTGGGGTATGCGTTGTGCTATAAAACATAAGAACTGTATGGAGAGAGAGTGGTTTTGGAGACACTGTTACGGGTGGTGGTGAGGGAATCCACGCATATCATTGGGAGGCTCAAACATTGTCGTAAGGGGCGTGTCCAGCACTAAAGCCGACCCTGTCCAGACATACAGGCAGAGGGGGCTACGTATGAGATGGAAGCAGGGGTCACCCAGAGATGCGAGAGGCTGCACCCAACACATGTACGGTGTTGTGGGCATTGGGTAACAGAGAAGATGGGTTCCAGAGACACAGGCAGATGAGGCCATGAAAGGGTGCATCTAGACAGGGACATCTTAAGGATTTTGGGGTCCTGGGCTAAACATATTTTGGGGGCCCCTGTCTGGAACCGTTTTGAATTTATGATGCAAATTCAGCTCTTTCATGTCCGCTTTGGCCAGGCCACTGACAGTGCACAGGCACACTGGTCCAAATTCTAAATGTGTTTACATCTAATATTTAGGAATAGTGATGTGTGTTTTCAATATTATAACATAGCAGCTGCCCGCTAATATTACTACCCATAATCTCCGTGACACCCTCCCATTTCTCATATTTGAGGTCCTGTTTTGATCAAAAAGAAACTTTTTCATGCATGTTGCACTTAACATAAACACATTTCTCTGCAAAATATCGGTAATAAAATTGCACATCACCTACATTAAAAAGAAATTAAAGGAAAACGATAATTAAAACAATCAGGTTTAAGTATTATTCAAGGCTATCTGGGGAAGACATCTCTGCGGAACAGCGCAAGTTATATAAGGGGGGGCCCTAAAAGGCTGGGTCTCTGTGCCAGTGCCCACTTTGCCCTTGCCTTAAAACGTCTCTGCATCTAGTGGTACAGGCGGAAGGTGCCTGGAGCCAGGCAGGGACATACCTAATAGAGCCAGGCATAAATAAAGAGCGGGAACCACAGAGCTGAGCGGCCTCGCATTTTATTTAATTTAATGCGATTTTCTATAGCACGAACATTATCCTAAGGTGTCAGAGTGCTTTACAAAAGAACCAGTTGCAATACATAAGGATTTAGGATTACATGAGTTACATAAAAGACACACACAGGAAAAAAAATTACAAAAGTACAAGTTGTAAAGTCACACCGGGAAGAGCTTATACAAATAGAACAAATCGCACAGAGGCGCAGCCAGCCAGTGCTCACTGAAGCCTGCAGTGACTGCTTCTCCCCTCAGAACACAGGCCTCAGGGCCGGTCTGGGAACCAAAACCGGCCTGCTGCTCTTCTGATGTGACGCCGTTTCCTGAAAATGTGGTTTGCTCTGGGTGGAAACCGCGCTGCCTTCCTCCCCGCTTCTTTCTCAGAAAAGCCAAGTCAGGGAAGGAGTCAGCACGAGCTCCCTTTTCTGTAATGCGCGTGGTGCTCCGCGTGCGTGCGTCATGACGCCCAGGGTGACCTCGCCGTCTCCCAGAGCCAGTTAAAGGGACCGCCCTGCCAAAAGGAAAAGAAGGTTCTTGTTACTCATCCCTTTATCGACATCTAGCAACAGAGGTTTCAGAATGCCTAAAATCACCAACAGCCAGAGTCCCAAAAGGCTCAGTCAATCCTGACGACGCAAGTTGTAGAATCACCAACAAAGGCTCCAGAATGTCCCATCTGTGGTAACAGAAAGGGATCAAGAATGTGCCTTCAGCCACTGACAGGATGTGTTCCAGAATGTACCACCAGCCACTGACTGTAAAAGTTCCAGACTGTACTACTGACTGACAATGGACTGAGGGTTCTAGAATGTACCATTAATCGGTGACTAAGGATTCTAGAATATGTCATCCATCACTGAATGTAGTGGTTCCAGAATGTACAATCGGTCACTAAACAGCAAGGGTCTGGAATGTACCATCAGTAGGTGACTGCAGAAATTCCTGAATGTACCACCAATCACTGGTTTTAGTGGTTTTAGAATGTACCATCTGTCGCTAACAGCAAGGGCTTTAGGGGACAGCCCACTGATTGCAAACACCGAGGGTTCCAGAATGTTCAGCAACAACAATCAGCAACAGCATGGATTCTGGAATGTCTCATGTCAATGCCACCAACAAAGGTTCCAGGATACGCCATCAGTCACGAACAGTCAGGGTTCCCTATGTTCTGTCAAGTACTAACAGGTTCCACATCGCCCATTTTAATGTAGTGAAGCCATTCAGAAGCCAGCACTGGGCGGCTGCTTTCAGTAAAGGGGGTACCCTACCCATGTGCAAGTTATAGTTACATAGGCATAGTTATAGTTCATGTTGAGAGGACTCCTCTCTTCGTGACACTCAGGAGGATACCTGAAAGAACAGAATGAGGGCACAGGTTTGGGATAGCGGCTGAGAGAGAGCAAGGGATGAGGAGAGGTTTAGAAAAGCTAAAGTAAACACACACGTTGAGAAACTATCCAGGGCCCCTACCGCCCCCTCACTCTTCTCATAAAAGACACATAGCATACTGATCAGATCATGGGCCAGGACAAGTTTGGGGGGGGGGGCTAATAACAACCCCCTCTTTCTGCCAAGGGCTGCAGGGGCGTTCTAGGAGCAGAGGCATGTCGGGGTTTCATAAGGGCACTGAACCTGGGGTGTCACACTCTCACTGGGGTTGTAGGGGACTGGCTGGCAGCAGCCATCGGTTTCACCCTGTCTTGCAGGGGTGCCTTGCCCAGTGCTTTTTTATAATTGCAGCATAACCTGCCTGAACCCCCAGAGATGGAGCCAGCTGCTTCGGGTTCACTGACCGGCAACAATCGGGTGGGCACCTCACTCCATGCCATCATGGGCACCTTGTTTCCTATTTCCTATTGTGGGATTTTTACTTACAACCATTGCCACCTGGTGTTGTAGTTTTATGAATTCAATGACAGTAACCAGGACTACAATACCCATAAAGCAGGGCTCGAGTCGAGGTACCACGGGGGTGGACGGCGTCCCCCCACTTATTTTACCGGGGGGACGCCGTCCCCCCTGCCAAACAGCTGGACTTCACTCTTTGGCCTCTCTGGGACGAGGAGCTCAGCACCGTTTGTGACATCACTTCCTGCCGTGACGTCACTTCCGGTGACAGCGCCCCCCACTTTTTTTTTAGGACTTGTGCCCTGACCCTATATATCATTATTCGAGTGATTAGCAACAATTCACCAACAATTAAGCATTTCAACAACAGTAAGGTGTCCTGTCCTTTAGCTCCGGTGACCATTACAAACTATTCGACCATTGATTTTATAAGCTCTAAACAGCTTACTCATTGGTCAGTTTCACCTCCCTGCCAATCCTATGTTCCGGGCAAGAGCCAGGGCTCGAGTCGGGGTACCACGCGGGTGGACGGCATCCCCCCACTTATTTTACCGGGAGCTCAATAACTATAAACTGCAACTGAGTGCAAGCCACCTTTCGTAATGTCACTTCCTGTTGTGACGTCAGCGTCCCCCCACTTCTATTTTTAGGACTTGTGCCCTGCCATAAAGCATTAGGTTGACACACAAGTGCCAAGAACTGGAAAAATGATGTCCACGATAACATGGAGTGGGAGGACCACCTCTAAAAACCAATGCCCTGACCCATTCTGAAGCCTTTGTCAGAAGGGCCCGAGCTGCTAGGGTGGAGCAGCAGCTAGAACTGCGCAGGGTATTTCGGCCCTTCAGGCAAAAATTATTTTCCTTTTGAGCCTACCTCACAACCTTAAAAATACAATTTGTTTGTGTCTTTATCGTGACTTTGCGCCATCTAGTTGTGCAATCTAGTTGTGCATCTAGTTGTGCAACAGCAGCCATACCTGCCTTATGAAGGTGCCAGTCCTAGACAGGGCCTTTAAACTTCTGGACCTCAGCCTTGGTCTCTCTGGTTGGATGCAGATGTGCGCAGAGCCTGCTTCAGACTCGAGCACCGCCCTGACACACAAGACCAGAGCCCCCCCCCCTCCCCCCCGCTTTCTCATAGCTTGACTTTCATCTCTTGCAAGACCGTCTCGTAATATTCATATTTCATTTTTATGTACTGCTTATTTAAAAAAATATTTCTTTTTTAAATTATGCAAAATAGGTGCTATTATTACCAACCTTGGAAAGATGAAGGGCTGAGTTGCCTCTTCCGGGGGTTCCAAGTCAATTCATTACCTGCGGATGTCAACAGCGAGCAATTAACTCAGTGAGCCGCCTGATGCACAAAACTATTACAGGCCTTCTTCTAGGCTGGTGTTCATCAGACTGGTGATCAGTGTGGCATTATGAGAGATGGGCGAAGTCCCGCCCACTCGCTCATAGAAGCAGTGTGCTGCTGTGACACCCAGAGATATGGGTGAAGACCCACCCATCTGGCCAGGAGATGTAATAAGTGTGACAAAGAGAAGATACGTTCATAAAGGCAATGTGCACTCCTGCCAGCCGGAGAGGTGGGAGGAAACCCACCCATCTCTTGTAGGCACCCAATAGGTGTGACACTCTGAGTACTTGGAACCTGCCTGAAAGCGAGTGCAGCCGGAATGTGGCTGATTAGAAGCACCGGAGATAATTAAATTAAATTACTGCATTAAGAAGTCTCTGGTACAGTGCACGCTGTACTGTTCTGCTGGGCACATTTAGAGCTACATTTGCCAAGACATGAAGAGTATAATTGGCATATGCTTGTATGTTGCTATTCTTTCTACTCATTCAGGCCGTGTGCTCACGTGTTAGTGACGCCCAGAAAGATGTGCGCAGACATGCCCACTCGCTCGTGAATAGACACTGTGCTGGTGCAACACGTAGGGTATTGGGAGCAAAGTTACCCATCCTTCAAGGACAGGCAATGCCCTGGTGAAACACCCAGTGAGATGTGAGCAGGCCCGCTATCAAGAAGAGGCAGTGTGCTGGCGTGACACCTACATATAGAGATGAGAGCAGACCTGCCGCTCGCTCATAGAGAGGCAATGTGCAGTATGAGACCAGAGAGATGAGAGCAGAGGTGTCGTCTCACTCAGAGAGGCAATGAACATTATGAGACCAGAGAGATGAGAGCAGAGCTGCCAACTCTCTGAGGCAATGTGCAGTATCAGACCAGAGAGATGAGAGCAGAGCTGTTGTCTCACTCAGAGAGGCAATGTGCAGTATCAGACCGGAGAGATGAGAGCAGAGATATTCGCTGACTCATAGAGAGGCAATGTGCAGTATGAAACCAGAGAGATGAGAGCAGATTTGTTAGCTCGCTTAGAGAGGCAATGTGCAGTATGAGACCAGGGAGATGAGAGCAGGGCTGTTTGCTCGCTTAGAGAGGCAATGTGCAGTATGAGACCAGAGAGATGAGAGCAGGGCTGTTCGCTCGCTTAGAGAGGCAATGTGTAGTATGAGACCATAAAGATTAGAGCAGAGCTGTTGTCTCACTCAGAGAGGCAATGTGCAGTATCAGACCGGAGAGATGAGAGCAGAGATATTCGCTGACTCATAGAGAGGCAATGTGCAGTATGAAACCAGAGAGATGAGAGCAGATTTGTTAGCTCGCTTAGAGAGGCAATGTGCAGTATGAGACCAGAGAGATGAGAGCAGAGCTGTTTGCTCGCTTAGAGAGGCAATGTGTAGTATGAGACCAGACAGATGAGAGCAGAGCTGTCCTCTCAATCAGAAAGGCAATGTGCAGTATGAGACCAGAGAGATGAGAGCAGAGCTGTCCTCTCACTCAGAAAGGCAATGTGCAGTATCAGACCGGAGAGATGAGAGCAGAGCTATTCGCTGACTCATAGAGAGGCAATGTGCAGTATAAAACCAGAGAGATGAGAGCAGATTTGTTAGCTCGCTTAGCGAGGCAATGTGTAGTATGAGACCAGAGAGATGAGATCAGATTTGTTAGCTCGCTTAGAGAGGCAATGTGCAGTATGAGATCAGAGAGATGAGAGCAGAGCTTTCGTCTCACTCAGAGAGGCAATGAACATTATGAGACCAGAGAGATGAGAGCAGAGATGATAGCAGAGCTGTTCGCTCGCTTAGAGAGGCAATGTGCAGTATGAGACCAGAGAGAGGAGAGCAGAGCTGTCGTCTCACTCAGAGAGGCAATGTGCAGTATCAGACCGGAGAGATGAGAGCAGAGCTATTCGCTGACTCATAGAGAGGCAATGTGCAGTATGAAACCAGAGAGATGAGAGCAGATTTGTTAGCTCGCTTAGAGAGGCAATGTGCAGTATGAGACCAGAGAGATGAGAGCAGAGCTGTTTGCTCGCTTAGAGAGGCAATGTGTAGTATGAGACCAGACAGATGAGAGCAGAGCTGTCCTCTCAATCAGAAAGGCAATGTGCAGTATGAGACCAGAGAGATGAGAGCAGAGCTGTCCTCTCACTCAGAAAGGCAATGTGCAGTATCAGACCGGAGAGATGAGAGCAGAGCTATTCGCTGACTCATAGAGAGGCAATGTGCAGTATAAAACCAGAGAGATGAGAGCAGATTTGTTAGCTCGCTTAGCGAGGCAATGTGTAGTATGAGACCAGAGAGATGAGATCAGATTTGTTAGCTCGCTTAGAGAGGCAATGTGCAGTATGAGATCAGAGAGATGAGAGCAGAGCTTTCGTCTCACTCAGAGAGGCAATGAACATTATGAGACCAGAGAGATGAGAGCAGAGATGATAGCAGAGCTGTTCGCTCGCTTAGAGAGGCAATGTGCAGTATGAGACCAGAGAGAGGAGAGCAGAGCTGTCGTCTCACTCAGAGAGGCAATGTGCAGTATCAGACCGGAGAGATGAGAGCAGAGCTATTCGCTGACTCATAGAGAGGCAATGTGCAGTATGAAACCAGAGAGATGAGAGCAGATTTGTTAGCTCGCTTAGAGAGGCAATGTGCAGTATGAGACCAGAGAGATGAGAGCAGAGCTGTTTGCTCGCTTAGAGAGGCAATGTGTAGTATGAGACCAGACAGATGAGAGCAGAGCTGTCCTCTCAATCAGAAAGGCAATGTGCAGTATGAGACCAGAGAGATGAGAGCAGAGCTGTCCTCTCACTCAGAAAGGCAATGTGCAGTATCAGACCGGAGAGATGAGAGCAGAGCTATTCGCTTACTCATAGAGAGGCAATGTGCAGTATAAAACCAGAGAGATGAGAGCAGATTTGTTAGCTCGCTTAGCGAGGCAATGTGTAGTATGAGACCAGAGAGATGAGATCAGATTTGTTAGCTCGCTTAGAGAGGCAATGTGCAGTATGAGATCAGAGAGATGAGAGCAGAGCTTTCGTCTCACTCAGAGAGGCAATGAACATTATGAGACCAGGGAGATGAGAGCAGAGATGATAGCAGAGCTGTTCGCTCGCTTAGAGAGGCAATGTGCAGTATGAGACCAGAGAGAGGAGAGCAGAGCTGTCGTCTCACTCAGAGAGGCAATGTGCAGTATCAGACCGGAGAGATGAGAGCAGAGCTATTCGCTGACTCATGGAGAGGCAATGTGCAGTATGAAACCAGAGAGATGAGAGCAGATTTGTTAGCTCGCTTAGAGAGGCAATGTGTAGTATGAGGCCAGAGAGATGAGATCAGATTTGTTAGCTCGCTTAGAGAGGCAATGTGTAGTATGAGATGGATCCTTTTGTGCTGGGCATTTGCTGGTGTTACGGTCATCCAGTGGTGGTGGGTGGTGGCCACCACACCGTGACTGCTCTTTTAGTGGTCTACAGATGCCGATGAACCCTTCTCCACTGGACATTTCGCCCCTCAGCTGGAATCCACTAGGATCCCGGAAAGCAATAGTCTGTAGTGTACTGCACGAGAATGAAATGCCGGTCACGCAAACTATTTTGTCGCTGTGTGGTCATTTGTTTTTTCCTTTGGTGACACAGAAGCTTCCTGCCCATGCTCTCAGATCACAAGAGCGGATGAAGCAGCGGTTCAAGGCTTCCACATCACCGGAATCTAGAGCCGCCCCTTGTAGTACGCTACCCAAGTACAGTCGCCGCACACTCACAGACACTGCATGCCGGCGTTGTTCTTTAATCCCAACACTATTTTTTACTAATACATTTTTGTGCTTTATTTTCCAATTTTTAAACATTTTCTCCCTATTTCTCTCTCTCTTCTCGCGTGTCTCTTTCCCTCTCTTAATATCCCTCAAAAAAGGCCTTGTGCAATCATAGAAAAAGAAGAAAGACTGGGCTTAAATATGACTATTACAACTGCTGGCCTTGATCTGCAGCCAACATGGGCTATCTATGTGTAACACTGGAAGCCCATGGTGCAGCCGGTCACACTCCACATGGTAAACTGAGGTGTGTTACCAAGCACAGGGTCACATTTGTGCCTTCCTGGTTGTGTCCCGTCGAGCGGCTCGATCAATGCTACCGTAGGTAGCGGCGGGTTCTTTCAGATCCCGAAGATGAACAACATTGAATGACATGATTTTGAGACAGTAGTTGGGGTGTTAGTTTGTGTCTGGACTGCTTTAACTCTCTCTTTGCTGTACTCACAATGGCTCAATATAGTTGCTTCATAAGAGACAGCATGTGAGCCCCCCTTCCAGAGACCCCTGTATTGGCCCACTCTTTGAAGAAGGCTGATCTTTCTCTGATGAAGGTCAGGCAACAATGACAATAATAATTACAAAAGTGATAAGATTATGAAGATCCACCTGTTCATCTAAAGAAGTTTGTGAAGGCTGGCGCGTCCAGACATTCACTGAGGTCAGCTCAGGTACGGTCTGTCCAAAACCCTTTTTCTTTGACCACAAACGCTGCAACAAGGATCTTCAGCGGTCCAAGCTAAGTAGAATTCTGCCTCTTGGAGCGCTCCCAAAACCCTTTAAACACTCTAAAAGGGCCACTTTTCAGACCGTTGACAATAATTTGGTGTTGCCACCGTGTGGTACACTAAGGCTGCTGACTCCTGGCGGTGCCGTCCTGGCTAAAAGGACCTTCAAGGTCCACGGGGAATCTATTGAGACCCTGCCCATCGCTCATAGACATTATAAAGATCATCTTTGCTTTGAATAACTACTGAGTAGTGTGTACAGCACAGAAGTGGTAGATGGGCATGCGTAAATGAATCTTGGCCACCGAGAAGTCTTCCAAGTAGCATTCCATACCATCCATTTTAGCTGTGCCAGTTTACAGAAGGGGACTGCCAATATTTCTTTGGCGCCAGCCAAACAGGGGGCAGTCCATCCTGAACTGCTGTTCCCCCTGTGACTGAGAACAGAAGCAACCCAGAATATGGTAGGGCTTTGTTGGGTCTCATCCATGATGTGCCGCTCGAGTCCATATGGCACAGGATCTGGCTGAGAGGCCTTCTGGCTCAAGCCCCAAATCTGATCTATCACTTCAGGGTTTCTTAATTCATTTTGCTCCATATAGTGCTCACCTGCCACTACTGTAACATCATGGCACTCTAACCGCCAGGGGCGAATACAGGTGGCTCTGCATGTTTGTAGAAACTGAGGTTGTAGTAGGACCTATGTGGAAAGAGTTGGTGAGGTGTGTGAGGTCACAACACCTTTCCTATTAGTAACCGAGCATGTGTGGCATTGCTCATATTTTAGCGTATTTGAGAGAGCTGGCCTGCACTTCATGCAGCTTTATGCTTCCTGTTGTTGTGCTTTCACCTGTAATATGTATTATTTTGTTTGTGGTGTGGTCCACCCGTTTTGTGGTTGATAGGTGTTGGAGTTTCCTAGGTATCATTGTGGCACAAAAAATGCCCCAGATGTTACCACCCTTGGAGTTACCCATACCAAGGGGACTAGTAAAATCCATCCCATTACAACCACGACCCTGAAGTTCCCCTTAGAAATGAGGTCTTCCTGGAGAATCAGACATTTATGATCTGATTTCAATGCTAATCCCTCATTTTCCCACAGATCTGCACATGTAGATTTTAATCTCCATGTGAAAATTAAGAGACCTGTAGTTAGATTACAGATGTCATAATACTGATCGGAGTTAACCCAAGGGTGTGAACATTTTAAGTGCCAAGTTTGTTCTGCCTTGGGAAAGTGAGGTGTTGTTCAGTTTCCTTATCCGCGTATGGAGTGAGTTCCAGAGTTTGTAGGCTCTCACTGAGAATGAGTGACCTCTCGGTTTGTGGAACCATGGTACTTTGAACTAACGGTAGGGGTGTGTTGGGTTGGAGGTTTTGCCCAGGATGATGATTCTCAAACTTTTGTGGTAGGAATGTTGGTTCTGTGCCGTACAGTGATCGTAGTTTTATGCACAGTACTGTGAACATGGTTGTGCGTGGCTCTGAAATCCTGTGCCCGGCTACTATGGCGGCCATGAATATGATCATAGGATTTGAAGGATTGTATGAACTGTACTGATGCACTCAAATAATTGGCTGGAAGTCACTCATACCTCCCACATGCCTACAAAGATTTAACAATAAGAGTAGACTATACCGTTAAGGAAACTATACTTTACATCTGGAAACCATAGTACTGAGTCACTTGATTTCTAGATCCCCTGGATACACCAGCTAGGAACTACTCAGTGCAAAAGTGTCAATAAGCTCCTGCAGACCCTCATTGTGGAGCGAACATGGATGGAAGATACCAAGGATCGCATGGATTCAACGCAAAGAGCATAGATTATCCTGCAAATTTATCCAAAAATGCTGCCAAAAAATTCAAACACAACACCTTGAGAAAAAATCCGGACATGCTGTTCTCTGACCCATACTATGATATAGTCAAAGGCAGCATGATGAACGACCTCATATTCTACACTGACAAAACAGCTAAATGGCGCAACGTCCTGACAGAAATGCTGTTCACTAAAACTATAAAAAACATACCATATGGCACAAAAATAACGACCTCATTAACTAAAAGAAGTAATACAGATTTATGCATTACCATGTATAAAACAGGAATTGTGCTGATACAAGCAACCAACAGAGAACTTGAGAAATTTGAGATAGCCTTCCAAAACTTAAAGGAACGCATATAAGGACCAAGCTACCAACAAAACGCGACATTACCGGATGCCACACTTGGAAGCAACGATCCCACTACTAGAGACACCATTCTAACGGAAGGCCAGAACAACCAAATTGGTAACACCGGAGATTTAACCGAAAACGCGATGATAATACCAGAGAATGAGATAGTAATGACAGCGCTGTCCACTAATCCTCGAAATAAAGAGAAGAACCAGACCCTAAGGAAAGAGCCGCTGCCGCTAATGCACAACTCCAACGCGCCTGAATTAGATTGTACCCCAGCTACAAGTGAGTCCCGCTACGAAGTTATCGAAAGATCTAACGTAGATGATATGACAAGTGAGTCCCGCTACGAAGTTATCGAAAGATTTAACGTAGATGATATGGACCCACTCCATCCTCCCTCGAAGATGAGACTTGAGCCCCAGAGACCCTCATCCACAAAAACACCCCTTACACCCCAGAACATTAGAATTAATGGGGACATCTCTCATAGAACATCTTATAGAACCAGAACTCAAAACCAAATCAAGATTACTAAGAAAAGATCTGTGACAAACAGATCAGATTACCCACGAAGAAGGGCAAACTCCACTACCAATCCAGCTAGGGCTATCTCACATGCAAAATCATCCCGAACACAGAAACAACTCAAGGAACTTCAGAAAAACGTAGATAACCTGACACAAAACTCGATGGAAATCTCACAGACAAGTGGAAAAATCTGGGAGATGGCGATAAATACGCACACCAAGGTCTCACACATCCAGAATCTGATACTCAGACCCAACAGACCTAACAGGACCAAGCCCGTGTCTAATGAAGAAGCTCTGACTTTGCTCCGATCTTATGAACAACCTGCCCGGAGTAGGGAGAAGAATATCATAGTAGTACCCACTGATCCCAATAGAAAGTCCAGAAAGAATGACAGGAAAGCAATTCACCAAAATTTAAAACAAATTCAGTTAGCCGCACCCGAATCCGATAAGGGAAAATGCGTAAAATCTCAGAAACCCCTGAATTGTCTACTACTTAACTGTCGTTCGGCAACGAAACATGCATCAGACATAGCTGCCCTCATCATTAATAAGGAGATTGACTTGGCCATCCTCACGGAAACATTGCTCAATGAATCATCATCTCCTACCATGGACCTCTTAATACCACCACAATATAACATCGTCAGGTTGGACAGACCAAGGAATGTAGGAGGTGGCATAGCTTGCATTCACCGCTCAGAGATCGAGGTCTGCCAATTCCAATCTGACCCACTAGACTCTTGCGAATATCTTGGTATCAATGTAAGATCACCAAATAATCAAAGCTGCATCTTGCACGCATTCTATCACCCACCAGGAGAGAATGCAAAGTTCACAGAACAATTGATGGAGATCATAACGACCAACTCTAACTCGGATGCCAACAACATATTCCTAGGCGACTTCAACCTCCACTGGGATGACGGCAATGACAAACTGGTCAACTCGCTTAAAGACTTCCTCAGTGAGCTAAAACTTATACAAGCATGCAACCAGCCCACTCACTCACAAGGAGCGACTTTAGACTGGATTATTGCAAGAAAAGATGAGGCATCAATCCTCACTATAGACCCATGTGACTGGTCTGACCACCACGTCATAACATTTGAGATACCGACAATGAAAAAGGGTAGGACCGTGCAACCACGCAAGCTCAAGAAACTGATCCGAGACACAAAAGAGGCTAATATTGAACTACTGGTCGAAAGGTGTGAGAAAGATCTGAAACCACCTTGCAATAAGAAAAATGTAAACGAGCTGACGGATCACTATACAACCGCGATTGGTAACATTGTCAATGACACCATGCCCCAAAAAATGAAAAAGATCTCAGAGAAACCAAAAAATCCTTGGTTTAATGAGTCATTGAACGAGGACAGGCGCAAACTGAGAATGGCCGAAAGGAAATGGAGACAACATCCCTCCTCCCCGGAGCTGAAAGCCCTCAGGAAAACTAGAAGTGAATACAATAAAAAGATAATCAACTCCAAAAAAGAATTTATCCGATCGGAATTGGACAGTGCCACAAACAGACCTCGAAAACTCTTCGAGATTTTAAAACTACAGTCAAACAAACTAGCCAAAACAGTTCAAGAGAAGACAAAAACTCCCATAAGCTGTGAGGAATTTTCCATATTCTTCACGGAAAAATCCAAATTACTAGAGGTTGAACTCTCAAATGCAGCAACAAACCTCATGACCCTTCCCCCACCTAAAAATGAGGCCAATGTCGAAACAGAAGATCTCCAAACAAAAAATATGGCAAAATGGGATACATTTGAATTATATGACCAGAGAACGATCGCCAAAACGCTGGCGGAACTCAGATCGAACAACCACTATCAAGACCCTCTACCGGGAAAGTGTGTAAGAAAAATCAGCCACACTCTAGTCCCGATCTGGACCGAGATAATAAATGCCTCACTTGCACAAGGAACCCTCCCGGACTGCCTAAAAACAGGGCAGGTAGTGCCCATCATCAAAAAACCGACAGCTGATGCAACAGACCCGAACAACTATCGACCAGTGACCAACATCCCACTACTGGCCAAACTCATTGAAAAATGCGTACAGGGCCAACTAAGTCAACATATCGCAAAATTCTCACTACTTGATGACTGCCAATCAGGATTCAGAACAGGACACAGTACTGAGACTGCGATCCTGCATATTGTCGATGACGCCCTACAAGCCTTAGACCGAAATCAATCATGCCTACTAATCCTCCTAGACCTGTCATCAGCATTTGACACGGTAAACCATGAAGTGCTAATGACCAGGCTACAAAACAGGATGGGATTGTCCGGAAATGTGCTGAAATGGTTCAACTCCTTCCTACAAAACAGGACTCAGCGATTCTTGGTGAATCAAGCAATCTCTTCCCCGAGCCCCAATGCAATCGGGGTCCCACAAGGCTCAACGTTATCCCCAGATCTATTCAACTTGTATGTAGAACCTCTCACGGAGATTCTTCAACAATCACAGATATCCTATCACATGTATGCTGACGACACACAATTATACATAAAGATCGCCTCCCTTGAGGACATTGACCTAATGAACAAAACACTAAAGAGAGCTCTGCAATGGTTAACAATGAACCATCTGAAACTAAACGCCCAGAAAACAGAATTCCTGCTAATTTCACCGACAAGGAGCCAACCTGATGTTAAGGAATGGACTAAATTGGTAACGGCGTTAAATTGCGCCCCGACACTAGTTAACTCAGCCAAGTCACTAGGAATTACCCTTGATGAAAACCTTGACATGAAAGACCATATTAATTCAATGGCCAAGAGCGCCCGCTTCCACTTAAACTACTTAAGAAAACTGAAACCCTTTATCTCAGAGTCAGATCTAAAACTGGCTATCCAATCACTAGTTATCTCGAGGATCGAATACGGCTGCACCACACTAGCGGGCCTACCAAAAACATCCACAGCACCACTAAAAGCCTGCCTCAACGCAGCGACAAGACTCATCACGGGAACGAAGAAATTCGATCATATATCTCCGCACCTGAAAGCACTAAACTGGCTTCCCTATGAAGCCAGAATCCAAATGAAGATGGCCTGTATTACACATAAAGCGGTTCACTACAACACGCCTTTATACCTAGCCAAAAAACTCAAGCTATCAGGAGGTAACAGAACAACTAGAAGCGCAAAAGAGTTGCTATTGCGACCAGCCTTTTTCCACAAGAAAAAGACGTACAACAGAGCATTCGCTGGAGCTGCCCCCAGAATCTGGAACTCTCTCCCGCCAAGCATCAGGAAGATTCAAAATACAGTATCATTCAAAAGAGAACTTAAGAGCCACTTGATGAGTAAATACCCTACATAGAGAGACCTACGGATTACTGAGACGAGCATTCACGCTACCAGAGGATTGTTCGCTTCATGAATGTTGGAAGAGCAACTCCTGACATCTGACTGTGTCCAGGTTCAAGCCGAGGCTAGACACATATTGCTACCTCATAGACTTGTAAACTGATAACTTTATCTCACTGAAAAAAAACTATAAAACCTCTACCTCACCTGATTTATTAATCTATACTAACCTGTTATGCACTGGAATACCTTATAACTCTACCTCACCGAACTTGGTTCGAGACCAATGCTAATTGCACAGACATTAAGAACTTATATATCTAATCACGTCCATTCATTATATTGCCTTCTACCTCATATATATGTTGTTGTTATTATTGCTACTATAATGTCTATTTGCTATTCTTTCCTTGTTAAGCGCTCTGACACCCACGGGTCTTGTACGCGCTATATAAAACTCTATAAATAAATAAATAAATAAATAAAAATTCACCTTCCAGAGGTGACTGCACAAGTGGTACATTGGACTTTCTGTGAAGAGGACAAAAAATAATAAACACTGGTGTTAATGATTAGGGTTCCCAGTTTCATGACATTTTTGTTCTTTTTACATTTCATTCTGTATTTATACATATTTATTTTTTTGCCATACTATTGGTATTTATCCATATTTATTTTGTGTTTTAAGAATGAATGGAGTTCGAAAGTGGTACATTTCCACATTTAAATAACTCTTAAGCGGACACTCATACGTGGAAGCCTGTTGCGTTTTAGCACATTTAGCAGCCACATATTAAAAAAATTACGCCCATGGGTGCATATTAGCTTTATACTACAAATATATGTTAACAAATGCCTGTATTTAAGAAAATCTGATCCTGTTTTGTAACTCTCTCTCTATCTATCTGCTCAGTTTTTGCCTGGAATTCATGAGATAGCATGGAGAGTCTTTCCAAAAAGCACTATTTTCAGTAATTTTCCGCTTTTAAAAAATAAATACAGACAAGAAACACATTGTTTTCTATCATTATTTATCTGTTAAAAATCAGTAAAAATGGAAAACTGAGCCTTAATTGTGATATGGTGGATTGATCGCCTCAAGTGTCTTCGTGCTTCCATCGAGGGGAGATGTTGGGAAAGGGGGTTGGGATGGGAGGCAGGAAGAGGAGTTTAACACCGTTGGGTTTGATTATGCACATAAAAAGACAAAACCGTAGATACTGTTGAAGATTGAGAACTCTCCACGGTTGCGAACTCAGGCATTATCGTTGACATGTATTCTTATTGTGATGTGCATCACTTCGGCTGAGGTGGACGAAATGTATACTTGTTGTTTTGGATGCGAGCTGCTGATTTGGAGAAAACCTACTAAAGAAATTTTTTTAAAAAGTGTCTTTGTGCTTCGATGCAGATGGTGGTGCCCGCTTGTGGGACAAGAGGACCCTTGTGCTGCGTGTGTCATATAACTTAGGGGTGATCCTCTGCGCGTCGAGGCCATCCTGAAAACAACACTCTTTGTCCTACTGCAGGACAGATGTGCATGGAAGGCTCGACCTAGAAATGTCTGCTGATGTGTGCCTGCTGAGGATACAGAGCAAAAACATCCTGGTGTGGGGGGAGGGTTGAGAGCAGCTTCAAAGGTGATGCCTCAGTGAGACAGGAACCTGCAACCCCTGGGGTGTATTCATGTATGAGTGAGATTTATATAGTGCCAAACCTAATTGCAAAGCGAGGAAGCGCTGTGCAATTCAAGAAGAACACAATATGGATTGGCTGGGGGTGCATTTTGCTCAGTGGGGGTAGGGAGGGAGAAGATAATATAAACTGGGGGTGGGGTCCCGGAGATGTGGGAGATAAGTAGAGGGGCAGGACCTGAAGTCCAGATTTTAGCGGAAGTGGCATGCTCCTCAGAAAGCTAAGTAGAGGTGAGTGTGGTGGAGCTGGTATTGCCTTGTTCAAGGGAGGCGGCGTGAAGTCTCAAGCAGTGGAGCGGTGGAGAAGTGTGGCTCAATGGTTAGAGCGGCAGACCCTGATGCAGAGGTCTAGCCCGGGACCAGGGTTCAATACCCCGCCTCGGCGAGTCTTGGGCTCAAAATTCCACGGACCTGATAATTCTCGCCTCGGTGCCTATTCTAATCATAGAGTCCCACTCTGCAACTCTGGGCAATAGCTTGCTTAATCTCCACAACGGCCCCCACAACACTAAGGATGCCTGGCCTTCACCCTGGGGGTGCCCAGGAGTGGACGCCTCACAGGTAAAGCCAGGACTGGTTCCACAGCGGTATTCGTACAAGCGCCTTGAGACCCTTGCGGGTGAGTAGTGCGCTATACAAGTATCAATTTACATTTTTACATTTACAAGCACAATAAATTCTGATATAGTCAGTGTCCAACCAGAGGGACCTCTTTTGAGATTACTCCATATAGAGACAGGCTGAACAAGCCTTAAACCCAAATGGCTACGGGAATAGGACCACCAAACCTACCGGGGCTACTGCTCCCATATAAATGCATGGGTCAGTGATAATTTATGGGGTGTTTGCCGCTAGCCCCATAGCCTAGCACCTGCATACAGAAAGGAATAGTCAATGTTTAGCCCATGGCTAATCTTCGTCTTTCCGTGGTATTTGTGACCCTTGCAGTCTATGTGCGGGCCACTGGGATTATGAGATTTTAAGACTACTGTGTTTCATGCATAGTTATGAATTTGTTGCATTTTCCTCACAATATTAGCTGCTGCATAATCCTCAGATTTTAACAAATAAGTGTTGGTTTTCAGCTCAACTGGATCAAAAGTTCCTAAAACGTGTCAACGTGTGTTGCAGCACAGTGGAAGGCTGACCTTTCTGTTGTTGTTATTGTATTTCGGTGTCAGACTAGTACTAATGAGTTCAAACATTTGCCTAGATAGTGTTAATGTGTGAAAAAATGACAAAATAATGAGGTAATACTATTACAAAATGTGCTACATTATCTCAAAACATGTATGCCCCCTGTGCGGCAGCCATCCCTCTTCACCAATTTTTCACGGTCCACATGGGTTTCCTTGCTGCTGCCATGTCCAGTTGGTGTAAAAACACAAAATCTATAGAATAATTTACTTTGGCTAGGGGCAGAGGGCCACAAAGTTGCTACCTTTCTAAGGAGCGGATAAGGTCTTGGGGTCAAATCACTTAAGAGGGCGGTTCATCCATTTGTTTCTGGCTTTTTACCACGCACTATTCGCTCATGGTGGTGGTTAGAAGCCTTGCACATGGGACCATTCCAGGCCCTGTAGGCTTCGCCCGAGTGGTACAGGAAAAGCCTGCGCTCTAAACTTCAGAGAGCTACCAAGCAAGTACTATTGCTTTAATTAGTCGTGGGACATAACACACGCAAGACCAAATAAAGTCTGTAGCTTTGTTAATGACCCCATTTCTAGTCATAACGCATATATGAAACATTTTAGACCGGGAAAGTGGGGGATTTTGTAAAAAAAATTGGGGGAATGTATTTTCCCCATTGAGTTCCATTATAGCCTTAGAGCCCGCCGGCTCTACCAGCCATTAAAGGTCCGCTCCAGCGTTAAAGGCCTATTCGGCCTTTAACAAAGGAACGGGCCTTTAATGGCCGGTAGAGCCCGCTATGGAGGGCTCTAAGGCTATTAGAACGTTCCGCCCCTTGAGGGCAGAATGTGCTTATTTGTAAAACAAAGGCCTCATAGAGCCGGAGGGGGTAGAAATCGTGAGGCCTCTGCTGTGAACAAACATTGGAATGTTGATGCCCGGAGGACTCTATTGTTTTCAATGAAGCGCTCAACATTCCAATGTTCTAATAAAAAAAGAGGCAATTTCCACGATGGAGGCAGTTAAAATAAAGCCATTTTTTTCTCTAAAATCGGGTGTGTCCAATCTGAATCGAGTCTTTTGGCATGCATGGCGTCACCTAACCCAGCCAGCAGCACCACGTGGCTCTGTCAGTGAACACCCAGTGGTCCCGTGGTGCTCCTTGAGGGTCACAGACCTCAGAGTGAAAACAGGGAAACTTGAAAGGAAGGGGGAGGGGCTTAACATGCCCGCGGATTCTCTGGTAGGAAACCAGAAAGGATTTATCCCATCTCTCAAACACACTCGGTATATCCTGCAACTTCCTCCCCTCTGTCTGTAGTATTTGTTTACTTCTCAAGTGTGCATTTGTTTACTGTGTGTCTGCCTAAGGAAGTATCTACAAAAGGATTGCGATTGCAGAACTGCACCGGAAAGCCGAGGGTAAAATACAACAGCCGCCTCCACAAGAACAAAGGAAGGCCTTGCTTTGTTACCAGACGCGCCCTAGCACAGGATACACACGTAACTTCCGGTGCAGTTCACCGGCTTCACCAGCACAGCACGTACACCTAAAATAACGCGCCTGGACGCTCCCTGTGCACAAATACATGTCTGCGCCCTAATTTGTAGTGGTTGCAGGAGTGTCCCTGCTAACGTGCATTTAGCACAAGTGCCCGTCCGCAGCCAACCCGGGCCCGCGCCGAGCCGTGTCTCCTGCCCAGGGTCACACGGTATCATTAGGCGAAGAAAATCAGCGCCGGGTGGAGCGGCACTAGAAGCTGAAAGGGCTGAGTCCACTGCGCCGGGATTTGGGAACTTCAACCGTCTGGTGAACACACACGAGCAGACGTGTGGAAAAAAGATTCGATGGTGCCTGCTCATTAAATGTATTCTGCTGTCTGCTCGAGTTCATTTTACTTTAGTAACCTTCTTCTCAGGAACCTAATCAAAGCCAGTTTTTGGAAAAGTGCATTTTTAGGTCTGGTTTTAGCCGGTGCTTAATTTGTACAAGAAAGTGCCGGTGCCCGAAGCTCTGCTCAGAATTCCGTGGTCGAGCAATTAAATATTGGCAACCCAATATCAAGACTCCATAGTCTTGAATCTGCTGGATGCCTCTTTAATTCACTACCAGGCACCCCAACCCCTTTGTCTCTCTCTCTCGCATGTTCCCGTTTTCCCCCTTCATGATGTTTTTTCTGTCTTCCACTTTGTGTGTTTTTCCCTCTGTGTTGCTCCGCAAATGTCCGATGTGGAAAAGTGCGTGCGGGTCCCCAAAAATGACTGCCGGTGGCCCACTCTGAAAACCACTGCCTCAAATTAAGTACTGGTGTTAGCCAATAATATTCTCTTATAGGGGCTTTCTGTCAACCCTCTTCCTCCATTGGTCTGTTACTGTGTCATTCACATTTTCTTCCGCCCACTGCATGGGCCAATGGGTGAGCCCACTCCAGCTATTTGCTACAGCTTTTCTTTCACAAGGAACACATCCTCACTTAGAGTAGGTCACTTCAGTCCCATGGACTACTGTTGCAATGTGCCTTTGAAGACCCCAAAATATTTCTGCTTTTAGGCCTCCAAAAATAAAGTTTTACAAAAACAATGACAAAACAAAAAAAGCATTGGTAAATGTAAAAGCCTGCCAGCCAAGGCCAGACGTATTGACTTTGCCACTGCTTTTTTTTTCTTTGAAAATATTCTGTCGTCAAGGGACAAGGGGGAATATCTTAGTGCCCTGAAAGGTCACAATAATTGTGTAATTCCCTGGAGAGCCTCCTTAATTGCCCCACCCTGTTACGGATGAATAATGAGGTGTGCGTTAGAGTTAATTTTGATTAAATTGGAAATTAAATTACTTAATATATAGGGAGGATCTTTAGGCACAAGGACTAGTCACCTGAAGAAAGACTGTGGTGATTGAATGAACGATTACTTAGCAGCAAGATATAAAAAAACCTCCTGCTTATAACCTGGCGTTCTTGATCTGAGGTGGTTGTAGGAGGTTTGCGGTAATCCAACAAAGACTTCTTGCCGGTGTGTATCCAACCAGTGGCAACGAAGGTGTGCTGGGCTGGTGCCATTGTAGATTCTGCAGCACCGGCAAAGAGCCTTTAAAATAAAGTACTTTATCACCGGTACCCAGTGGAGAGAAAATAGGAGCCCGATTTGCAAACCCTTTGCGCTGGGTTTGCGTCACAAAGTGGCGCAATGCTGCGCAAAACTTTTTTGTTGGAATTACTTTCCAACGCAAAACTTGTTTTTCGCTGAAAAGTTGCCTTAAAGTAATGCAAAGGGCTGCTTTACATTACTCTGCGTCAGACTTGGGTGGTACATGGGCGTTCCCATGCAACGACTCGTGCTTTTTGGTGCAAAACGCGATCTACTAACAAGTTTAGACAGGGTTTTGCACCTAAAAATGGTGCCACTTTGAAGCAGGTGTTAAAAGGAGAAATGCTTTTATTTCTCTTAACTCTTCCCACTGTGCACGTGAGCTGCACTGTACATCACACATCCAACGTGGGAAACGCGTTAGTTGGTCTATGCATGGTACTTTGAACTGGAAGGGGGGCGTAGTGTGTCCGATCCTCTATCTAGAAGTTTGCTGTGCACTCACTAGGTCTCGTGACCACTAGAATAAAAACGTGCCCATGGGGCTATTCTACTTTATTCATGCCGTCCCTCTGCACTTGATTAAAACCACGGTCGACATGTTTCATTGCCAAATAATTTTGTGGCACCTTCCTCAGGGCAAGAAGACCACATTTTCGCTGCATCATGTGTCCTCTGGGATCGCCTACTGGTGGGCAGCCGTATCCGCTGCTGTATCAGTCATGGCTTCATGACCACCCGCGGTGCCGGAAGCCCCTCGTATCACCAGAGCACCTTCCTGGTCGCACAAGGAGGCAAGCCCAGGATAATGCCGGACGCCATGTTTGGAACGAGTTGCCCTCTTTGGAATGTTTAAGCTGGAAGCAGGGCCGGCCTTAGGCATGTGCAAGCTGTGCACCTGCACCACGCCACGCCAATTTTCGTGGTGGCCCCTGGCAGGGATTTGGCGGCTCTGGCTCTGTTCCACTTCTATTTTGGAAAAGGTGATGGACAGAGTTTCTGAATGATGCAGAATACACCTACCCAGTCAAGAGATCAGGGCTTGATCCATCACCGTTTTTTAGCTCACTGCACCATCCCAGCTCAGAACCTGGCTATATGCAAATTAGTCTGTTCCTGTCCCAGTGCATGATGGGAACAGGGCAAACCAAACTACCAAGCCAATTCTTATACTGGGAAGGAGACAAGCTTCCGGGGACCGGTTTCTGGCATTTTAGCCGTCGTCGGCCCGGCTTGCTTGAAACCTGATGGTGCAATAAGCTAGGGACTCACGTCTGAGTATACCCTCCCACACTTAGTGCGGATAAAATCAATTTTGGAAAAGGTGATGGACAGAGTTTCTGAATGATGCAGAATACTCCTACCCAGTCAAGAGATCAGGGCTTGATCCATCACCGATTTTTAGCTCACTGCACCATCCCAGCTCAGAACCTGGCTACATGCAAATTAGTCTGTTCCTGTCCCAGTGCATGATGGGAACAGGGCAAACCAAACTACCAAGCCAATTCTTATACTGGGAAGGAGACAAGCTTCCGGGGACCGGTTTCTGGCGTTTCAGCCGTCGTCGGCCCGGCTTGCTTGAATCCTGATGGTGCAATGAGCTAGTGACTCACATCTGAGTATACCCTCCCACACTTAGTGTGGATAAAATCAATTTTGGAAAAGGTGATGGACAGAGTTTCTGAATGATGCAGAATACTCCTACCCAGTCAAGAGATCAGGGCTTGATCCATCACTGTTTTTTAGCTCACTGCACCATCCATCTGTTCCACTTCTAAACACCCTGAACCCCTAGCCCCCCCTCTTTACTGGCCTCCGCGCTCCGCCCTGCCCGGATACCCTCTTCCGGGGCCCCCTACCTACGCTCCCTGCCCAGGGCCACCATGAGCCTAGAGCCGCCCCTGCTGGAAGTCCTAGGCAGAGTTAATAACAGTAGTCCATCCGAGTTGGAATTTCCGCCTGGGTCATAGTGTGCGCCTGGTGGACTTCGGATCCACATACAGGGCAGGAGCGGCCATTAAGGAACCAATGACGGTTGATATCCACATGGGTGGAACTTTACATAGAGTACGCTTACGTTATAAAATAGTTGCCCGGGATGTATAGTAGGGAAAGGTGGAATGCTGGCCGCCCAGCAGAATGGCGATAGGTGCAGGGACTAGTGGGGTTTGCTGTGGATAGCTCAGTGGGTTAAGCACCTTCCATGGCCCCCACTAAAGGTTGTAGGCTCGAATTTAAGCAGGAAAATAACTTCATACTTGTACATTTTTCTAAATTGATAAATCCTAGTAAATCCCAGTAGCATTAAGTTTAATAACAATTCCAGGTACTATTAAGAGGCGAGGGCCGTTCAGCTGGCGCTCGCGCCGTGTATCCACCCAGTGTTATTATTGCAAATTCTCGTTTCTTGGAAGAATCTTTCCTTTTCTGTAAACTTTTCATCAGCACGTGACAGTAGCCAGGGTAACGGGCGAGAAGAGACTGGCACGGACAGTGGGTACTATGAAGTGCATATTTTTAAAGCCAGAATGTTCTGGAAAGTAGAGGCTGTCACACTGTCTCTCCGAGGTGTGGGCAAGGTTGTTTGTACACATGTAGTATACTTGGAAAACAGTTTTCTGCGTGAACCAGTGGTTACAGATTCTCAGACCGATGTATGCATTGTTTGTGCATCTGTGATGGTTTGAGAGGGAGAGGGAAGGAGAGAGAGAGAGAGAGAGGGAGGGAGAGGGAGGGAGAGGGAAGGAGAGAGAGGGAGAGGGAGAGAGAGGGAAGGAGAGAGAGGGAGAGAGAGAGGGAAGGAATGAGAGAAAGAGAGGGAAGACGAGAAGAGAGGGAGAGAGAGGGAAGGGGAGAGGGAGAGAGAGAGGGAAGGAGAGTGAGAGAGGGAAGGAGAGAGAGAGAGGGGAGGAGAGCGAGAGAGAGGGGGGAGGAGAGAGAGAGAGGGAAGGGGAGAGAGGGGGAAGGAGAGAGAGGGAGAGAGAGAGGGAAGGAAGGAAGGAGAGAGAGAGAGAGTGAAGGAGAGAGAGAAGTAGAGAGAGGGAAGGAGAGAGGGAGAGGGAGAGAGAGAGAGGGAAGGAGAGAGGGGGAGAGAGGGAGAGAGAGAGAGAGAGGGAAGGAGAGTGAGAGAGGGAAGGAGAGAGAGAGAGAGAGGGAAGGAGACAGAGAGAGAGAGAGACGTATGTAAGGATTGGGCCAAAGGAGAAGTAAATATTGCGGGGCGAGGGAAAGGACTAAAGATTGAAGAGTATGGGGGTAGAAGTAAACACCAGGAAAGTAGAGGTGGTGTTTGTAAAGAATGTGAGGTAAGAGAGGGTGGGAGTAAAGAATTGAAGTAAGAGAGGGTGGGAGTAAAGACTGAGAGCAGGGGCAGAGTAGCATTATGAGGCCAGAGGATGGAAGTAAAGAGTAAAAGAGCAGAGGGTCCCCGGGGGAGAGACTGGGGGAGCAGAGGAAGCTGAAGTGAAGTTTAAGGGGTAGAATGAGTGGAAGAAACATTGGAAGAGCGAAGAGGGCCGAAGAAAGATTGGGAGGACGGAGGGGTTGGACGTAAAAATGAAGAAATATGAGTAGGGAGTGGGAGTAAACATCATGTGAACAGGAGGTGAAAATAAATATTGAGAAGCCAAGGGTGGCAGTAAAGATGTGATGAGTGGACGGTTGGAAGTAAAAATTGGGGTGGAAGTAAAGATTGAGGGAGCTGGAGGTTGGAAGTTAAGGTTGGGAGAGCTGAAAAGGTGGAAGTAAAGGTTGGGAGAGGATAAGGAATGGATAGAAGTAAAGATTGGTAGAGCGTTGATTAATCCACGTCAAAATAAGGAATCATTTTTGCAAAATAATTAAGGTAAGCTACTGCTCCGAGCTAATCGCAACTGACCACAGAACTCATGAAAACTACAATAAGAAGGAATCCCTTGTGGGCACCTTTACCTGCTGATATACTTGGGTACCCAAGCCTCCACGGGCTTACTGGGTTCCCCACTCTCTTGTTTACTAATTTGAGCTGGTGGCTGCCGGTGGGGGCTCCTGGTACTCATGTTTGGGGCCGGTTCTTCTTTTTCTGCATCAGACATTTTACAAGAGGAAGAGGGGGGGACATAAAGTGGAAAGACAAAGGAAGAGAAAAACTGAAAACTGTCAGCAAGGGAGGAGGTAGGAACCTGTAGGAGTGAGATGAAGGGGGTGTCTGGTAGAGAATTAGAGAGGCACGAGGCATGAGTTGGGTGTGTGTCTGCGCAGCCTCCGTGATTGGACGCACCGACTCCATTGCACCGACCGCTGGCTTCTGAGCAAAGCCCTGGGCACCGGCACTCATTCCTTTACAAATTAAGCCCTGCACCATGAAAGTAAAGATTAGGAAAGTATGAAATGGTGGAAGTAAAGTTTAGGGGGGCTCGGTATGATTGAAGTCAAGATTGGGAGGGTATGGGGTGGAATTAAAGATTGTTATGGATCAGCTGGTGGAAGTGGACTGGAAGAGCGGGTGGAATGGAAGTAAAAATTACGGGAGCAGAAGGGGTGGAAGAAAAGGACGGGAGTACAAGGCACGCTAAAAGAGTTTTGGGGGGACAGTGATGGTTAGAAGTGATGAGGTGACTGCCAGGACAGATGGGACGAGCACAGAGTTGAGCCCAGGGACTGGTTTCTAATCTTAGGAAGGGTGCCCTGACAAACTAGTTTCATTAATATGTAATTGTCATTTAAATTCCCTTTCTAAGCTCCATTGTGATATTGCTTAGTAATATAACTCTGTATATAGCGCTTTGTACTGCACCGCGGATGTCAGCGTTGAGCGTCTAAACTGTAATAAGTACAGATTCGATCTAGCAGGAACCATTGGGCATTGGCCTTCTGGGGTGTCCGCTGCATAGAATCCAAAGCCGTAACAGTGGCCTCTGTAGCAGGGTTGGGAGGGGGGGGAGGGGGGGGGGGCCCAGGGGGCCCTCTCCAGCACTGGTGACGGGCTGACTGGGTACCGGGGGCCCAGGTACTAGGTACAGGGGGCCCCCCTCAGGTTTCGGTAGCCACTGCCTCACGGCGGATACATGAGCTCGCTTCATGTCTCACATATTCTGCATTTATGAACCCACAAAGCGCCTCTCTATAAACATACACGTGCTTTTGCTTCCATGGGAGCGGCGCTACACTTACCTACACGCCTCGCCCACTGCGCCATGTAATTTTGTAAAACTGCATCCTTAATTAGGACACCTTTCAACAAAGGTCTTGTGAAGTTATTTCCCCTCCCGGGCTACAGGTGAGCTGTCGGATACGGAAATTAGACGCTGTAATACTCTATTTATATGCTGACGTTCCTGCACCCTCTCACCTTTCAAGGAAGAAAGGAAAATACTTTTCTTATGTGCCTGAATCAAAAAATTAATCTTTTTAACTTCCCTGAAAACGTGTGGCACATTTATATTTATCTGAGAAACAACCCCTTCTTCCGGCTTCCACTGCTACAAGGAGTTTAAATACCCAGGGGTCAGGAGGGCATTGCTCTACGTCACACATTGCTGAGTCATCACCTGGGGAGCATGGAGGCTTTCTGTAATTTGTAATCATTTGATCACACTGTCCCCATAAAGTGAAATGACTCCATACTTGTGACTCTGGGAGGGGCTAATCCTGGTCACAAAACTGACTTTGGAATTTGAAGTGGTGAGCCTGGCTGCCGCGCTGGTTACTTTACAGTGACACTATGAGGGTCCGCACAGCTCTCCGCAGCAGGCACTCGGGCTGCTGAGCTATCTCTCCACCCAGAGTTCACCACGCTGTGAATCAGGAATGTCTTCTTGGTGCACGATTTTACAAACCAAGAGTGTCCGTACAGGAGCCATTGGCACCCTGACTGTCTGCCTGCAGGAGGCCAGTTTACGCAGACGCACATCCATTCGCAGGCCTCTTGGCAGTGTGGAGAAGGCAGGCTTCCCGAGTGGTGTTGTGCAGTGTGACAGACGTGGTGTGGCTTACACCGACTGTCCTGGGACCGGATCCTCTGCTTCCGTCCTAGACAAAGTATAAATAAAATACAATCAAAGCCTACCCCGAGCTTCTATGAAGTAGGGATACCACAGGTGCACCAGCAGTGCAAGCGTCGGTCTCACAAACTCACCACACGCGGGGGCAGCACGCCTGCCTCTTGGCATCGACATGATACCAATTAGGCATCAGTAGTGGGAGTCACGGGCGTGCATCAGCGGTGCAATCTTTCTCGCATGGACAATAGACGCCTCTTACACAGGCATCAATAGTGCAAGAGTCTCTCCCACTCACACGTACCTTGTTCTTCTTACCACACGGGCTTCAGCGGCGCAAGCCACAAGCACGCAGAGAGTACCACTTTTGTGTTTTTAAGGGTACCCGGGCCTAGTTTTGACCCCAATCCAACCCTGTGTGCACCATCTGCAGTGCAAGCTTCCCTTACACATGTTGTCTTTTCTCTATCCCTTCGGTAGCAAATATGGTATGAAAGGGCTGAAGGTGGCTCAATTGGTCAAATGTATTATGTCATTGGGGGTCAAAGGGCGCTTGCTATCAGTTCTGCTACCCCTGGCATTGCGGTGCCTCGACGTCCGTGGCGGTACAGTGCACGCGTCCCTCTGGCACAGAGTTAGAGTCGAGCGTCAGCAGTGCAGTCGTTGGGAGGTAGGGGGGGGGGGACACTCCTTGCAGGGGCGCCGCCCCCACACTTGGAGGCGAGCTCTTATAGCGCCTACGGACACGGGGCAGCTGTGGTGCCCTGTAGGGGCAGGAGAGAGGCCAGGCAGGCGGGAGATTCGGGTGTCGGCCTGTGTGGTGCACACGGAAGAACGGCGGAGGGGGGGTGGGGAGGATGGGGGACGTGGACGTGACGTCTGCACATCCCTGGCTAAATCTCGAGGCACAGGAGCAGCAGAAGATGAGGGCGGAAGTTGGCCTGATGTGCTCCGGGTAGGCAAATGTAGTAATGCGTAACTTCCGATAACGGGTCAGGCTGTAGAAGCGCCTGCAGGCGGACGTTGATGACATTACACAAACAAACTTTACAGCACACACCGCCACTGACGTCATCCCACTCAGCTAATTCGTGCACATTATGGAAACATTTCAAACCGGCACTAAAGGAGCAAACAGAATCACAAAACACATTTATTTAATAATTGCATCAGTAATGCCACAGCAGGCGGAAACCTGAAGACGGGGCCTGTAGTTCTCTGTTGTGATTTGTACAGTGCCGGCCTTTGCTAAGACGGCGCCCTGGGCGGGAGACATTTGGCGCCCATGCTGAAGGGGTGAGTTAAATGAGCCAGCAGGGGGTCCCTTTTATGTCCACTGGTCGGTCCCTGGATGAGCAGGGCCTGGCCCCTGAAGGCAAACATTCCCGGACCTCCCCCAGTTCAACTAAATCACTGATAGCTTAGCTGCCTAGGGGATAATGGTTTTGTTGATGTGTGTCAGCAGGGGTCAGAGGGTGAGGGACAGGGACAGGGAGGGGAGAGGGTGAAGTGAAAGGGAGGGAGCTAAAGGGGTGTTAAAGACCCCCACCTCACCAAAACCACTTTTAACTCACTCAGAAAGGCGCAGGCAGGGACAATGACAAGACTGTAGCAAGACGAGCAGGGCGCTGCTGTTGGCATAACCTTAATGCACACAGTTCCATGCGCCCCTCAGAGTACTGTCGCCCTGGGCCTTGGCCCAGCTCACTTATGCTAAAGGCCAGCCCTGGTTGTACATAAGAAGGTTTAGCTCCCAGCTCCATATCAGGCCTCCGTGTTTCCACTCTGTGCTTTTCCTTACTAAATCATTACATTCTGAGATTAGTACCAACCAATGGAATGGAGAGTTGTCCTTAACCAATCGAAGCAAAGCACGTGACAACAATGAACTTTAAAAGAAAACCCCCAGACCCAGTGGCATGGAGGTGTCTAAATTGTTACTTGTATAGCGCACTACTCACCCGCAAGGGTCTCAAGGCGCTTGTATGAATACCGCTGTGGAACCCATCCTGGCTTTCCCTGTGAGGCGTCCACTCCTGGGCACCCCCAAGGTGGAGGCCAGGCATCCTTAGCGTTGTGGGGGCCGTTGTGGAGATTAAGCAAGCTATTGCCCAGAGTTGCAGAGTGGGACTCCATGATGGGAATAGGCACTGAGGCGAGAATTATCAGGTCCGTGGAATTTTGAGCCCAAGACCCACCGAGGCGGGGAATTGAACCCTGGTCCCGGGCTAGACCTCTGCATCAGGGTCTGCCGCTCTAATCATTGAGCCACACACATACCACTATCAGGGCAACGGGAACAGCCGACAAATGGAAGTCCAGCCAAAATGGCCGCCAGGTTTTCTTAGAGAAATTGGACCAGCTTGAGATATGCTGACCAGCAGTGGGGTTAGTTAGAGGGTACATTCACCAAGACGAGGAGGGATTTATATGGGAGAGGTCTGATAGGTACATATCCTTCCAATGTGGCGCAACCTGGGACCCCCCGGCAGCGCACACTTCCATCAACCATACTGGCGCACCACACAACAATGTGAGGGCGTTTTTGTTGTGTTTCTTGGAAGGGAGGAATGTCTCCACCATATTTTTGATAGACTTTTGACAGGCCACCATTGCAGAATTTGTAAATCTGCACCATAAATAATGTATTCATCCCATTTAAAGTTTAGGTGAAAATACCCTATGATTTTGTCACCACTGCGATCCCTCTCTTTTAGAGCCGCAGTGTTTTGCCGCTACACCGCAAAAAACATATTAGTGTTTTAGTACGTCAGTATTAATTGTTGGGTGTTTTTTCCCACGATTGTTTAGTACATAGGGTGAATAGGGAAATGTAATCTGGTGCATGACCGTCTGAGGGAAACTTGTTGAACATGGGAGCATCATTGGTTCTCAGTACCTGGCTTTCATTTAACAGTCCAGTAGATTCTATCAATGGTGTCCTGGTTCGCCTCCATTGAACACAATGTCCACATTACACTGGTTTCTAGGAAAGGGCGGGCTGGCATAAAGTGTTCCCGAGTTTTACTGCATAGTACAATAGACAAAACTTCCATGGATGAGAATATTGCATAATGGGAGGACCAGCCCATTTAGGAGGGGTGCATTCGATGTATTATAGCAATATATCAGGCGTGCAGCGACCATACTGCTAAAAGGGCTTTATAAAACCCCCCCGGGTTGGGCTCACTGGGCGAGGGCTGCAGTCCTGCTGGATCCGAAGTTATTTTGCCAGAGAATGGTACCGCGTCACGAGGTTCCGTTTGTTCTTTCTACGTGTCTACTGTACCTTCAGATGCAGGGGAAGAAGGGTCCAACCAACCACTGCTGTCCCCTTAGAACACACAAATACAAACAGCCGAAGGTGGGCACCAAAGGTTGCAGTTTATTTTTTGCAGTTTTTAGGCCAGAACCCAAGCAAGCCCAGATTATCCAAAGACTGTCTCCTACTCCTCCTGCAGATCACAGATTAAGACTCACGCACCACACAGCCTGAGAAAAATAAAAACACCGACCATTTAAAGCACTGCACTCTGTTCTAGCTAAGACATTTTCTTTCTTGCCGCCATTACTGCACTAGGGCTTCTAAATAGGTCTTTATTTCTGGCATTACAGATGAATTGTACTGTTTTTGTTGTATTGTACCTTGTTTGCGGCGCATGCTTGCAATATATTGTGTGCACAATGAGGGTTGCATTGTGTTTTAGGGTGGTGAGATTTGTAGAATGTGTTGTGGGTTAGCTGGTTTGCAGAGTATGTGGAAGGCATGTGGTTTTACTGAGTAAGTTAGGGTTGTAGTGTGTGTCAGGTGTCGCCGCAAAGTGGGCTGTGGTCAGTGGGTTTGGAGAGGGTCAGAGGTCAGCAGGGGAATAAGAAGTATAATCAGTCAGCATGGCTTGCAGACAGTGACTTCTAGGAAGCCAGTGGGCTTTCAGAGTGTCCCCTTAGTGGTCACAGGCTGCTCTGAGGACATGCACACGAGCAAAACAGAGAGCCAGTCCGCAGAACCAACAGAACCTAGCCATCCTTGCCCTCAGCCGGTCCAACCCCTGCTGTTGCTTGATTTTTTTTATGATCAATTTTGCAGAGATGAACAGCAATAGCAGCTAAAGACTATACTCTTTCTGTGTTACTTCAGTGTTCGAACACCATTATCTTACCGGAACACGTGATATAATAGCAGTTATGTGTGGCACTGGTGGCTCAAGGAGCTAATGTGCCCACTCCAAGGATTTGTATTTGCACCCCCATACTCACATGTTCGATTCCACATGGGTTTATATAGCCTTTCATCCTTCTGAGGTTGATGAAATGAGTACCATTGTGCTGAGGAAGCATTACCATTGAAGAGCACAAACAAACTCTGGGGGTTGAACTTGCACTCTACTAATATGTGTTCTATGTTTCTATGTTTGTTGGTAATAACAAATAAAAACTCTCAAAAAATGTTCTCTACAAACAGTGGTGCTGTGTTCTTTCAAACAGGCTGAACACAGCAAAAGGCAGGACTGAGGAATAGTGCTGCTATACAGAACAACAATCCACCTCATGACACCAATGGCCTGCAACCCCTTTATATGACCAGGCAGGTCTAAAATGACTGCTGATGGGGCACCACTGGGTCTGTAACCCCAGGAGATGGAGCAGGAATGGTGAACAGCTGACAACCTACACCCCCACCCCCCATTTAAGTTGGCCTCATTTCTGACGTTGCAGAATGTGTCAGCTATAAAAACGAATTGCAGTCCCCTTGAAAAATCCACTCTCCCAGCAACCTTTGAAGAAAACATTGGAAATGACCCAGAATTGCAGACTTCTTGTGTCTTGGTTCTGTTTGGAGAAGACATGTAAGGTGGCAGGGCAGTACTTTTAGAAGTCAAACACAAAAAGGAGCCACAGAAGGACTAAAGAAATACCAAGGGCGCCCTTCACTCACTGTATCAGTACCAACAACAAAGCCCTTGATACTTGTCACACCCAACAGAAATGATATAAAGGTGTATATAAGGCACCACCCTCAAGAAAGCATCACTTTTAGGGAAGGTCACGCTCCAATAACAATTTAGAGTCAAACCCTGAGCCCAGGTGTGATACCTTTTTTTAAGGCCGGTGCCAAGGTACCTGCAGATCAAAAATTAATAAAAAATATATATAGGAAGGGCCTCATGTAAGCTAGCACCACCAGCCAGTTCGCTGTTGCTCACCAACTGGCTCGCTGTATCATCATCGGTCAGTTTGCTATACTAACAGGAGGAACCAGGGAGAGGATGTACCCTTACGGCTAGAGCGGTCGTCCTCGAAGCTGGGGAACCGGGTTCAAGCCTCGTCAACGACGCTCAACATTCTGTGATTCTGGGCAAATCACCTAATCTCCCCACGCCTAACAAAAAAATATTAATGTGTCCATCTGTAACGAAAATGGTGCTCATGTAAAGCGTATGATACCCGATGTCTCGGGATTAGTTCGTGCTATATAAAATAAAAAAATAAAAACACCATGTCAAACGCTAATGGTGCTCACTGAGTACGACTTTTCTCTAGACAACCAAAAACCATCAACTTCTTGTCGCCCTCATTAAGGGAAAAAATACAATGCTATCTTCCTCACAAACAAGACTAAAATGAGTCATATAAAGCATATCACATACATCTTTATTTTATTCTGATGCTCATGAATAAAAACGAAATTGTATGTTTAGACCATTTTATTGTGAACGGCCGACATGTTTCAGTGCCACACAACTTACTGGCAAATTCATCAGGGCATAAGGACCAATACTCACCCAATTGTGCATCAGACCATATGACCCCCAGGTGACCGCCTACCAGCAGGCCACAATAAAGCAGTTTTTGAACATCAGTTGTGGTTGTTGCCGGTGCTGGCAAGCCGCATTAGTGACGGTGCCCAGCTCCGGCACAGGTTAAACACTGGGGGGCTTATTTACAAGTTCCCTGCGCTGCCGGTGCGTCACTTTTAATATGGGAAAAAGTGACGTTCCGCCGGAACAAAGGGCTTGTAAATAATCTTCTGGGTGTTTAAGGGCAAATCCTCAAGAGAGAATAGGGTGGGAATTGTGAAGAGAGATGGATAAAGGACAAGGAAGTGCTGCGTGAGTGTAGGATGAGGGGCAGAGGAGGAACTTCTGAGCGGTGTAGGATACAGGGGCTGTCGTACTATGTGGTTGAGAGGTGTGGAAGATGCCAGGAGGGAGGAAGGAGAGATGAAGAACTGTTTGGTGACAATTACATATTCCTTCTCAATTTCTCTTAGGAATGAACAGTAGTTTTCCATCGTGCTGACATTCACGCTCCACTGTGGGCGAGTAAGAGACCGAGAGAGAGGCCCAAGTTTGATTCGAGAATAAGAGACCGAAAGAGAGGAGGACTCATAGAAAGAGTGACCGAGAGAGAGAGAGAGAGAGAGAGAGAGAGGGAGAGAGAGGGAGAGAGAGAAAGATCTTGTAATACCCAAAAGTGATACTGAGTGAAAGTAACCCAGTATTGCTTCAAAGTGATGGCTTAGCATGTCAATGATCAGGGGCTGTGGTTGTTGGCCGTCCTAAACTATTATGCTTCTTATTTGTAAATTTTTTGTTTTATTTATTTGAGTTTTATATAGCGCTGGATAGACCTGGAGGTATCAGAGCGCTTTACATAAGGTTCCACACAAAGTTACAAAGTTAAATCCGTTACCAGTTACATCAGTTACTAGAAAAATATTTCAAGAGCGTAAAGACAAGATAAATGAAGCTTGAAAGGGTAGGGTCAAGGGGTAGGCAGGAAATAGGATGGAGAGACGAGGGAGAGTCTGCCCAAAGTCCGGCTGGGTAGTTGACGGCCGATGGGGAAGTCCACAGCTCATCTCCTCTATAGCTATCGGGATAATTCTTCAAGTGACGTAAGGGGTCCTCAAAGCGCTGCCAAAAGGCGGCAAGAGAAGGACAAACAAGGGCGAGGAGAGAGGAATTGAGGAGAAACACTAACGGGAATGATAAGGAGATTTGCAGGGGGAGTGGTTTCTCCAAGACAGAAGAAACAGTGGTTCATGATACACTGTCTTAGGCCTCTAACCACTAACAGGGAGGAAGGGAGCGGGAGAGTGCAGACATACGTGTGTGGGGTGGCGGATTCAGAGCTTAGCGCACAGTGTACCAGGGCGGGCCGGGCGAGCCGCTGAGGCCGGAGATGGTCCATCTTCTCTAGAGTGTCAACAGCGAAACCTTTCATGATCCTACCTAGGACACTGCGCTGTGCCCACAGATGAAGAGGGACAGCTAGACTGGGAGGGACAGTGGGGCTGCAGGGAGGACAGAGACCATCAGGGTTAGAAATGTCGGGTTCGAGGAGGTCATAGGCAGAAGGAAAGGTCCACAGGACGATGGTCCTTGAAAAAGAAAATTATTTTGGCAGATATTTTCACAAAAGGTGTTATTATATTATATTCCGCTGCTTCTAATGTCTATCGTTCGGCTGCAGGTTTGGGTATCTGGTCTTTGCTGTGGAACCACCATGGATACTTACGCTTTTTGATTTTTTGGGTGTTTCGTGTTGCCGTACTGCTAACATCTTTTCCAATGTGTGCTGCATTTTAGACCATGGGAGTGTCAAAAGCTAAGGATATTTGAGGAGCTGGGCCTCAGGGTTACTGTGCATCACCAGGATTGCAGCTTCTGCATCCTGTGTGCTGACAGTGCCTAAACATTAGTGTTAGACCTGACATCCTTGGCGTGGTTTTTCCCCATCTTTTTGCCTCTGACTCATGTATTTTTGATGCTGTGCTGGATTTCGTTTTTGCTGGTTTAGATGCTTTGGACCCTCTGCCACTGCTGATCAGTGTCAGAGGGTAAGTGCTCCCTCTGTAAATTGTCATATTGATTGGGTATACCTGATTGGCATATTTGTGTCACCATGAAGTCCCTAGTAAAGTGCACTGTGTGTGCCAGGGCTGGTGATGACAGATGCTACTAGTGGGCCTGCAGCGCAGATTGCGCCACCCACATGAGTAGCCCTAAAATGATGTCTCAGGCCTGCCAGCGCAGGGCCTGTGTGCAGTCAGTGGACTGCCATGTCCGCCTGGCCAGTGTCCCCACTGGCTGGGCCTAACCCTTCCCTGTCTGTGCACACCAGTCACCCCTATGGAAGGCTCAAGGTACCCCCCTGGGCAGGGTGCAGTGCATGGATAAGGTAGAGCATGTACTAGTGCAGGTAACATGCTCTGGTAGTGAGCAGCAGCCATTTTTTGTGCTCACTGCTGTAAGGCTATCTTGCTCCATAGAGTAACATGGGGGAGGCTGGTCCCATTGGATCCCAGCCTATCTTCCCATAGGAACAAGATGGGACATAAGTGAAAGATATCCCTGAACTCAGAATTTAATAACACATCTTTTAGTAAAGGTTGTTTTTAAATTCTGTGTTTGAGAATGGCACTTTTAGAAAGTGGCTGTTCTCTTGTCTAAACCTTTCTGTGTGCCTGGGACTGTTTGTGGATTGACTGTCTGGGTTGAGGATGACAGGGTCTGCAGAGCCCCGGGGGGTTATCTGAGCCAGCCCCGTGGATGAAAGGCAGCATCTGCTGCCAGGGAAGTGGGAGGAGATAGCACCTGATAGTGAAGGGCTGTGCCTGCCTAACCACAAAGCTGGCTCCCCCTCCTGCTGGGCGACTGTCACCTCTGTCCCTGGGACAGGGAGGAAGAAGGAAACCAGAAACACCCCAGACCCCCAGAACTGGTTTGGACCGGGCTCAGGGCCCCCTTTGCACAAAGACTTCTAAAGACTTCAAAGGACTTCAAAGCCTTTTTGGGGTATAAGAGAAGGACCCCTGACTACAGAAAATCAGATTCTACAATCAAGAGGAACCTCTGCCAGAAGAAGGACTGCTGAAGGAGCTGATGGAAGATTGCCTTGCTGTGTGCTTTAAGGGCTGACCTATCCTGCTGTCCAACTGAAGGAGAGGAGAAGAAAGGGACTTTGCTGTGTGCTGTGACCCTGCCTGCTTGAACTAAGAAGACTTTGCTGTGTGCTGTGTCTTGCAACTGAATCTCCAAGGGCCTGAGAAGAGCTGGCCTCCTGTCTGGGAACCCAGGGTCAAAAGGTTCCCTTGTAACTAAACTGCGCCAAGAAGATCGTGCTTCAATCCTGCTGAAAGCGTGACTAGTAGCTGTGGCCAAGGAGGAAGATCGTCGTGCTCATCGGCACGTTGTGGTGGAGAACCGGAGGTTGGTTGTGTCCCCTCCGTGAACTATCCCCCTAGCAAGCGTGGGGGCTTCTCAAACACTCTGCCCGCTCCTGACTGCATACACTCTACTGGCCGCCTAGGAACCGCCGCTGCCCGTGTCCAGAATCATCCCCGAGAAAATCGGCATCTGGCCGGGGCCGCCGAGGGCGAGAACCGAAGGAGCAGAGCCCTGATTGGCCCGGAGTGCCGAGCCCCCTCACCAAACGCCGCGCTGGGATTGGCTCCCTAGCGGCAGTGTCATCGCCTGGTTTGAGCTCTCATTGGCTTTGGAGGAAGGAGTCGCGTCGTCATAGGAGGGCTCGCCGGTGGAGCCGCGCTGTGAGTGGTCACCCCCTCGAGGAGTGCCTACGTCACGCAGGGGGCTCGCCGAGTGAGCCGCGCACCGATTGGACGAGCGGAGAAGCACCGCGTTTCAGCCCGTGAAGAAGAGCCGACCTCGCCGAGGGAGTTTAACAGCGCCCCGCACCCCTGGCCAGCCGTCCCTCCAAGGTGAGCAGCACCGCCTCCCCCGCCGCTCGTTGGATTGTCGAGAGCGGGCGGGAGAGGAAAGGGGACCGGCCGGGGCGGGGGCGAGCGAGATCTGTTTGGCGCGGTGCGCCGTAGGCTATCTAGAGCGCGAGGCTGTGCCGGGGAGAAGAGAGAGTCCCTGGACCCTGCGTGAAAGCGCGTTGGCAGCGCTGAAGGCCACATGCAAAGACGTACGTGGGCATTGTGATTATTGCTCGTTTTGAGGGCAATTCCAATAACGATTAGTGGCATTATTTGATCACTGATAAAGAGACTAGAGACCATATTTGTTTCTTTAGAAGAAGCTTCCTGATGACAACAAGTGCAAACCTTAAGAATTAAGTTTCATGACAAAGTATTCACCAGTGCAACCACTAAGATTATGTGCAACATTTACCTGAAGAAGTAATTAATGTATATTGATGATTCTTGCTGCTGAAACTAGATAAAGTTATATATATTTTTATAAAATATACTTACCTGTGTGGTCTCAGTTTGTGGTGGATTGGGGATTATTGTTGTGTTGAGTGCAAATATTATACACATTGCCTTGGGGATAAGCCTGCCTGCTCGCGCCAAGCTACCTAGAGGGAGAGCGGAGGTTATCTACTGTGTGTATTCCTTCACCCTGACTAGAAGCAAGGGTCCCTACTTGGTCTAAGGTACTTACCTCTGCCAACTAGAGACCCCCAGATCTAACATTGTTGGACAGCGGTGCGGATTCTGAACTAATAATTGCACTTGACCTGCAGTGATCTCTTGTACATCACTAGTCTAGTTTAGCAGCACAGGTTGCGCAAGATTCTTTTCTTTTTGGTGAAACCTTTTGTTGAAAAGGTTAGGAAGCATCATGTCTGTGAAAGCGGCAAGCGTGAGAGTAGAATTGGAAGTGGAATTCGAAATTCAGGAGCTGTACAACTACAGAAAGGATATCCTGAAACAATTGTGCAAACAGCTTGGATGCCCAGCAAAGGGCAGCGCAAACAAGGAAGAGCTGCAGAAAGCTCTAAGGGCCTGGTGGGAGGCCAAACATGTCTCAGAAGAAGCTACTGAAGTGGAAGGCGCACCGGAGAATGTTTTTTCGCTCAGTGATTTGCCAGCGCGGCCAGCATCTAAGGCTGGCAGCAACCGTTCCAGTAGGGTTATTTCTCCAGAGGAGGTGGAGGAAAATCAGAGAGCTAGGGCTCATGAGATTGAGATTTTTAAACTCAGAGCCCAAGCAGATGAAAGGAGAATGCGCCTTGAAAATGAGAAGGCGGCGGAGGAGAGAAGACATGCTCTCGCTTTGGAGGAGAAGAAACTCCAATTGGTTCATGAGAGGATCATGAGGGAGCTGGACATCAAAGAAAAGCAAGGGGGGTCCAGCTCTAATGGTGGCAGCGCACAACCAGTACAGGCGGGTAAGGTATACATACCAAAGGATCTGGTACAGAATTATCAGAGGGGTGAGGATATTTATGCGTGGTTTAGAGCGTATGAACTAGCCCTAAAGATGAATGAAGTGCCTGAGAAAAGTTGGGGGGCAGGTTTATGGAAGCACTTTGAGGCCTCTGGGAGGGATGTCTTGGCACCCTTAGAAGCAACAGGTACTTTAGCCTACCCCTCCATGAAGGAGGCTTTGTGCCTCAGGTATGGGCTCACTGCAGAACAGTACCGCCAGAAGTTTAGGAACTTCAAGAAGCTTGATTCAAGTACTTGGGTGGAGTGTGTGAGTATGTACACGCGTGCACTGGAAGGTTGGATAAAGGGCAGCAAAGTTACTGATTATGTGGGGTTGTGTCACTTGATTAGTTGGGAGCACTTAAGTAGTTTATGTGTTCCAGAGCTGCGCCAGCATCTTTTAGACAGCAAGTTAACTGATCCCAGTGAGCTTGCTAAAGAGGCGGACCGCTGGACTAGCACCAGGGTCCACAAGGGGGTGGTAAGTACCCCAGCCAAGGGTGGACAGGGTCCCCAGCAGAAGAGTGGGGGGGACACGGGTAATCAAAAGGAGTCTTCTAAAGGGCCCCAAAATAGTTCCCAGGAGAAAGAGTCTCAACCCCCCAAGTCTAAGAAGTCCTGGCCCCATAAGGGCAAGCAGGACAACAGGCCCCCACCTACTTGCTATGCCTGTAGGGAGGTGGGGCACATTGCCCCCAAATGTCCAAAGAAACCTCCAGCACCCACTGGTGCTCCAACACCGGCATTAGCTAGTGTAGCTTTGGGAGGGGATTTGATTTCTAGTGGGGAGGAGGGGTTAGCAGTGATGACCCTTGTCTCTTTAGGAGACCAAGAGATGGCCCAGGAAACCTTGCTGCCCTTAAACACTAAGAAATATGGGCAGAAGGTGACCATCAATGGAAAAGAGATAGAAGCTCTGAGAGACACAGGGGCCAGTGTGACATCTGTCAGGTGTCAATGGGTGTCTGAAGAGCAGATCATTCCCGATGTACTCCGTCCTGTGGTGGCAGCTGACAGTTCAGTGCGCCTCTGCAAGTTGGCACGTGTTCCATTTGAGTGGGGAGGAGTCTCCGGTACATTGGAAGTTGTTGTAAGTGATGCCTTGCCTGTAGATTGTCTGTTAGGTAATGACCTGGAGAGCTCTCCATGGAAGGATGTAGAGCACAGGACTCACTTGGAAATGTTGGGCTTGCCTGCGTGGATCTGTGTGACCACACGTGCAATGGCAGCCAGTAAGGGTGGATTAGCAGAACTGGAGCCTGGAACAATGGCCCAGGGACCTGTCAAGGGAGGAAGGGGCAGAGGGCGCGGGAAACCAGCCCCCACTGTTCCCACGGTCCAGGAGGAAGCAGAACCTGAGGGGGATGCCCTGGAACCTACAGGGGAACAGGTGGCCGAACTAGGGGAATTGCCTGAGCTGTCCCAGTGGCAGCAAGATGGTGGTCCCTCCAGGGAGGAATTCTGCCAAGCTCAAAAGGAGTGCCCTTCCCTCATTGGTGTGCGGCAGCAGGCTGCAGACCAGGCAGCAGGCCTGGGGTCCAAGGAACATTTGATCTACTGGGAGGATGACTTACTTTATAGTGAGCCTAAGTTCGCTGAGCCCGGTGCAGCCCGTGTGCTGGTGGTACCCGAGCGCTTCAGGAACTTCCTACTGGGCCTGGCTCATGACGTGCCTCTCGCAGGACATCTGGGGCAAGACAAGACCTATTACAGGCTTGTCACCCACTTCTACTGGCCCCAGATGAAGAAGCACGTCGCTGCCTTTTGTAAGTCTTGCCAAACTTGTCAAGCCAGTGGCAAGAGCGGAGGGAAGTGCGTGGCACCCCTCCAACCCTTTCCTGTGGTGAGCACCCCTTTTGAGAGGGTGGGCATTGACATTGTGGGGCCCCTGGACCCCAAGACAGCCTTAGGCAACAGGTTTATCCTGGTCTTGGTGGACCATGCCACCCGATACCCTGAAGCAGTCCCTCTCAGGACAGTCACAGCCCCTGTGGTGGGCCGTGCCTTAATGGGGATCTTTTCCCGTGTGGGATTCCCCAGAGAGGTGGTTTCTGACAGGGGTACAAACTTCATCTCTAGGTACATGAAGTCTCTGTGGGAGGTGTGTGGAGTGACATACAAGTTTACCACACCTTACCATCCTCAAGGAAATGGGTTGGTTGAAAGATTCAACCGCACCCTGAAGGGCATGATTATGGGCCTAGAGGAGCCCATGAGGCGGAAGTGGGACGTCTTGTTACCATGCCTGTTATTTGCATACAGGGAGGTGCCTCAGAAATCCTTAGGGTTCAGCCCCTTTGAGTTGCTGTACGGCCACCCTGTCAGAGGACCTCTCACTCTGGTGAAGGAGGGGTGGGAGAAATCCCGTGGGAAAACCCCTCAGGATGTGTTCAGCTATGTGCTGGCCATCCGCAATCAGACCAAGCGCTTCAGGAAGCTCGCTCAAGAGAACCTGGAGGCTAGCCAGGAGGAAATGAAGAGATGGTATGATCAGAACACCTCTCTTGTGGAGTTCCAACCTGGGCAGAAAGTGTGGGTGATGGAGCCAGTGGAGCCTTGTGCGCTCCGTGACAAGTGGTCTGGGCCATATGAGGTGGTGGAGCGCAAGAGCGAGGTTACCTACTTGGTTAACCTGAAGACTCCCAGGCAGCCCCTGAGAGTGTTGCATGTAAACCGCCTCAAACCCCACTTTGAGAGGTCAGCAGTGACTTTGCTCATGGCTACAGATGCAGGAGGGGAGGAGGATAGTGATCCTCTCCCTGACCTCCTGGCAACCAAGGAGCAAGATGGGTCAGTTGATGGGGTGATACTCTCACCCACCCTGACCCCAGAGCAGCAACAGGACTGTCGCCAAGTCTTGGGTCAGTTCGCCCCCCTGTTTTCCCTGACCCCAGGTGTCACTGACTGGTGTGTCCACGATGTGGACACTGGTGACAACCTGCCTGTGAAACAGAAGTTTTACAGAGTGGCTGACAAGGTCAGGGCTAGCATCAAAGAAGAGGTTTCTAAGATGTTAGCGCTAGGGGTCATTGAGCCCTCCAGCAGCCCCTGGGCTAGCCCAGTGGTCTTAGTGCCTAAGAAAGCTGCTACCCCTGGTGGCCCCCAGGAACTCCGTTTCTGCGTGGACTACCGTGGGCTCAATGCGGTCACCAAGACTGACGCGCACCCCATCCCCCGAGCTGATGAGCTGGTGGATCGGTTGGGAGCTGCCCGGTACCTGAGCACCTTTGATTTGACTTCAGGTTACTGGCAGATTGCCTTAACTGAGGGGGCCAAGGAAAGATCAGCATTTTCAACACCAGAGGGGCACTTCCAGTTTCGTGTCATGCCCTTTGGGTTGAAAAATGCCCCTGCCACATTCCAGAGACTGGTCAACCAGGTATTAGCAGGGCTGGAGGAATTCAGCGCAGCATACCTGGATGACATTGCTGTGTTCAGCTCCACTTGGGAGGAACACTTGCAACACCTCTGCGCAGTGTTGAAGGCTCTGCAAAAGGCAGGCCTCACTATCAAGGCCAGTAAGTGCCAGATAGGGCAGGGATCTGTGGTGTACTTGGGACACCAGGTGGGGAGCGGCCAGGTGGCGCCCCTACAGGCAAAGATTGATACCATTCTGGCTTGGGAACCCCCCAAGACCCAGACTGAGGTGAGAGCCTTTTTAGGTCTCACCGGGTATTACAGACGGTTTGTCAAAGGTTATGGCACCATTGTAGCCCCTTTGACAGAGCTGACATCTAGAAATCAGCCCAGGAAAGTGAATTGGACTGAGGCCTGTCAAACTGCTTTTGACACCCTCAAAACTGCCATGTGCACAGCACCGGTGCTTAAGGCACCTGACTTTTCAAGTGAGTTCATTGTGCAAACTGACGCTTCAGAGCAAGGCGTGGGAGCAGTACTCTCACAGATCAATAAGGAGGGTGAAGACCAACCGGTGGCTTTCATTAGTAGGAGGCTACTCCCCAGGGAACAGAGATGGAGTGCAATCGAAAGGGAAGCTTTCGCTGTGGTCTGGGCTCTGAAGAAGCTGAGGCCCTACCTGTTTGGGACTCACTTCCGTGTTCAGACCGACCACAGGCCCCTCAGATGGTTAATGCATATGAGGGGTGAGAATCCAAAACTGTTGAGGTGGTCCATTTCCCTACAGGGGATGGACTTCACGGTGGAGCACCGCCCTGGTACAGAGCACGCCAATGCTGATGGTCTGTCCAGATTCTTCCGCCTTAGTGATGAGGACTCCCAAGAGGTTGGGTAGTTCTCCCCACTTTCAGCTGGAGGGGACACGTGTTAGACCTGACATCCTTGGCGTGGTTTTTCCCCATCTTTTTGCCTCTGACTCATGTATTTTTGATGCTGTGCTGGATTTCGTTTTTGCTGGTTTAGATGCTTTGGACCCTCTGCCACTGCTGATCAGTGTCAGAGGGTAAGTGCTCCCTCTGTAAATTGTCATATTGATTGGGTATACCTGATTGGCATATTTGTGTCACCATGAAGTCCCTAGTAAAGTGCACTGTGTGTGCCAGGGCTGGTGATGACAGATGCTACTAGTGGGCCTGCAGCGCAGATTGCGCCACCCACATGAGTAGCCCTAAAATGATGTCTCAGGCCTGCCAGCGCAGGGCCTGTGTGCAGTCAGTGGACTGCCATGTCCGCCTGGCCAGTGTCCCCACTGGCTGGGCCTAACCCTTCCCTGTCTGTGCACACCAGTCACCCCTATGGAAGGCTCAAGGTACCCCCCTGGGCAGGGTGCAGTGCATGGATAAGGTAGAGCATGTACTAGTGCAGGTAACATGCTCTGGTAGTGAGCAGCAGCCATTTTTTGTGCTCACTGCTGTAAGGCTATCTTGCTCCATAGAGTAACATGGGGGAGGCTGGTCCCATTGGATCCCAGCCTATCTTCCCATAGGAACAAGATGGGACATAAGTGAAAGATATCCCTGAACTCAGAATTTAATAACACATCTTTTAGTAAAGGTTGTTTTTAAATTCTGTGTTTGAGAATGGCACTTTTAGAAAGTGGCTGTTCTCTTGTCTAAACCTTTCTGTGTGCCTGGGACTGTTTGTGGATTGACTGTCTGGGTTGAGGATGACAGGGTCTGCAGAGCCCCGGGGGGTTATCTGAGCCAGCCCCGTGGATGAAAGGCAGCATCTGCTGCCAGGGAAGTGGGAGGAGATAGCACCTGATAGTGAAGGGCTGTGCCTGCCTAACCACAAAGCTGGCTCCCCCTCCTGCTGGGCGACTGTCACCTCTGTCCCTGGGACAGGGAGGAAGAAGGAAACCAGAAACACCCCAGACCCCCAGAACTGGTTTGGACCGGGCTCAGGGCCCCCTTTGCACAAAGACTTCTAAAGACTTCAAAGGACTTCAAAGCCTTTTTGGGGTATAAGAGAAGGACCCCTGACTACAGAAAATCAGATTCTACAATCAAGAGGAACCTCTGCCAGAAGAAGGACTGCTGAAGGAGCTGATGGAAGATTGCCTTGCTGTGTGCTTTAAGGGCTGACCTATCCTGCTGTCCAACTGAAGGAGAGGAGAAGAAAGGGACTTTGCTGTGTGCTGTGACCCTGCCTGCTTGAACTAAGAAGACTTTGCTGTGTGCTGTGTCTTGCAACTGAATCTCCAAGGGCCTGAGAAGAGCTGGCCTCCTGTCTGGGAACCCAGGGTCAAAAGGTTCCCTTGTAACTAAACTGCGCCAAGAAGATCGTGCTTCAATCCTGCTGAAAGCGTGACTAGTAGCTGTGGCCAAGGAGGAAGATCGTCGTGCTCATCGGCACGTTGTGGTGGAGAACCGGAGGTTGGTTGTGTCCCCTCCGTGAACTATCCCCCTAGCAAGCGTGGGGGCTTCTCAAACACTCTGCCCGCTCCTGACTGCATACACTCTACTGGCCGCCTAGGAACCGCCGCTGCCCGTGTCCAGAATCATCCCCGAGAAAATCGGCATCTGGCCGGGGCCGCCGAGGGCGAGAACCGAAGGAGCAGAGCCCTGATTGGCCCGGAGTGCCGAGCCCCCTCACCAAACGCCGCGCTGGGATTGGCTCCCTAGCGGCAGCGTCATCGCCTGGTTTGAGCTCTCATTGGCTTTGGAGGAAGGAGTCGCGTCGTCATAGGAGGGCTCGCCGGTGGAGCCGCGCTGTGAGTGGTCACCCCCTCGAGGAGTGCCTACGTCACGCAGGGGGCTCGCCGAGTGAGCCGCGCACCGATTGGACGAGCGGAGAAGCACCGCGTTTCAGCCCGTGAAGAAGAGCCGACCTCGCCGAGGGAGTTTAACAGCGCCCCGCACCCCTGGCCAGCCGTCCCTCCAAGGTGAGCAGCACCGCCTCCCCCGCCGCTCGTTGGATTGTCGAGAGCGGGCGGGAGAGGAAAGGGGACCGGCCGGGGCGGGGGCGAGCGAGATCTGTTTGGCGCGGTGCGCCGTAGGCTATCTAGAGCGCGAGGCTGTGCCGGGGAGAAGAGAGAGTCCCTGGACCCTGCGTGAAAGCGCGTTGGCAGCGCTGAAGGCCACATGCAAAGACGTACGTGGGCATTGTGATTATTGCTCGTTTTGAGGGCAATTCCAATAACGATTAGTGGCATTATTTGATCACTGATAAAGAGACTAGAGACCATATTTGTTTCTTTAGAAGAAGCTTCCTGATGACAACAAGTGCAAACCTTAAGAATTAAGTTTCATGACAAAGTATTCACCAGTGCAACCACTAAGATTATGTGCAACATTTACCTGAAGAAGTAATTAATGTATATTGATGATTCTTGCTGCTGAAACTAGATAAAGTTATATATATTTTTATAAAATATACTTACCTGTGTGGTCTCAGTTTGTGGTGGATTGGGGATTATTGTTGTGTTGAGTGCAAATATTATACACATTGCCTTGGGGATAAGCCTGCCTGCTCGCGCCAAGCTACCTAGAGGGAGAGCGGAGGTTATCTACTGTGTGTATTCCTTCACCCTGACTAGAAGCAAGGGTCCCTACTTGGTCTAAGGTACTTACCTCTGCCAACTAGAGACCCCCAGATCTAACAATTAGCATCTGCCCATGACAGCAGGAGAGTTGTCTCGCGAACTGATTCTACTGAGACTCATCCCAAAGGGCCCAGTGTAGTTAAGAATACTTCTTTTGCCTTTGACTGTCCTAGAAAATGGAACACATAATTCTGCATCCTGCCAGGTCACTGCCCCAATGTGCATTAAAATGCAACGTTGTTACATTGCTGTCCCCAAAGGGTCATTTTGACACGGGCTCTGGAGATCACTGCGCCCATACAATTCAAAATCTTAGCCTCACCCCCAAAATTTGGGTCTAGTTGTGCCCCTGCTATATATCAACACTAATCCTTCATGGATTCAGGAGTAGCGTGCTACTCGCCAAAAAAGTGATTCAACACATCATCAAGCGCTATATAAATGCAAATCTTTTATCCTCTTCAATCCCTACCCTACCCTTCTCAATCCAAATAACTGACTAATATCCACCTCTCAAATGACTTTAATATTTCACTATACTAATTCACCACTAATCCTTTATGGGTTTCCGGAGTAGCGTGCTACTCTCCAAAAAAGCACTTCAACACCCCATCAGGGGTAACAAGCACAATATAAATACAAGCCTTGTTTCCCTCTTCTATCCCTCCGCTATCCTTCTGAATTCAAATAACTAACTAACTTATCCACCACTCAAATTACTTTCATATTTCACTATACTAATACAACACTAATCCTTTATGGGTTGCGGAGTAGCTTGCTACTCGCTGAAAAGCTCTACGACGCCTCATCAGGCGTAGTAAGCGCTATATAAATGCAATTACAATACAATTAAAATACAATATGCAAGAGGGCCAGAAAGACGATGGGTTGAATAAAGTGTCTTCAGGGCGCTCTTTTTTTTCAACACACTGTGTGTGAGTACCCACAAATCAGAATGGATCTAGGGCAACAGCGACTGTTCTAGCCCCTCCCCCACCTGCCTCTGCAGCATCACCGCTGTTTCCACAGAAACACATTGACTCACCTGGCGTCAGGAATGCTGACGGAACTGGCGCCATCACTGGCGCTCTCTGCCTGGCAGCTAATTACAGCCCTTAATGGACGCAGGCACCATCAGCGTGCACGACAAATAAATTAAAAAAATATGACCATCATTGTTACTGCAAATAGAAACGCGCCACTAGCCCCCACCAGCGAAGGCCTTTATTTGAAAAATTGGCCTGCTGCCCTTTCCAGCAGCGTGACGTTTTGGGACCTTTGTTGCAGCCGTAGGGACCGCTCACTGTGCCGACATCTGAGCCATCCTGTCTATTTTACCTTGTGGTCAAGTCAGACATAACAACTTGTTGTGTCTGACTGGGCCACGTAGCTGGATTTGTTGTTACCAATTATTTAACACACAGGCAGAGTGGAGTTTAGTCCACCTCTTGCTAGTAATCCCTCCCACCTCATGCTATTGGCTGTTTGGTGTATCATTCCACCTCCTATGGAGTGTCTGGATTGCAGTCCTTGAGGGCCTGTTGGTGCCAATAAAGAAGGGTGACTAACAGCACATCACGCCACCCCTCTTTTATGCTGGAAGCAATGAAGGGCCACATTCCGTCACTTAAATAATGCAAAAAACTATCATTTATTAATGTCTTTTAAATAATGCAAAAAACGTTCATTTATTATTGTCACTTAAATAATGCACAAAACGGTCGTTATCGTTGCTTAAATAATGCAAAAAAAGTTCATTTATAATTTAGACAACCCTAATTGCAAGAGGAGAGTTCTGTACTGGTGCTGATGGTGCAACCACAAGAGAGGATGCTAAGCGACGAGAACCAGGCTCCGGCTGTAACCTGCAGACCACAGCTTAGCTTCGGAGGGCTGGCGCACGTTTCATCTTTGCTGGGTCGGAGTGCTTTCCATTAATTTGGGTAGTTGCACCAGTTATTTGAGATTTATAAATGGTCAATATGATCATTCTATTAAGCATTGTTAGAATATTTCGGTCTTACGTCCATGCCCTGCTTGCATGACCCATGTGCAGGGACAGAGAGTACTCGACCTCTTTTACTCTTAATGTAGAAAAAGTTAAGGAAGTACCCAAAAGTCCCACTACAAAAAATATCAAGCATTTGCAATGTAATAGGTCTCGCATTTACGCAAGTTTTTATGCTATTGGCATTGCAAATGACAGTGCCTATTATTTTTGTTTTTTAAAACATAAAAAAAGGCATTGTCATTTACAATGCCAATAGCTTGAACTCACGTAAATGTGAGAGCTATTGCATTGCAAATGTTTATTTAAGTTTAAAACTGAGCGCGCCGCAGTGTCCTTGAAGCGGGCGCTGTGCTCAGTGTTAAAGTAAAAAAAAGAAAGAAAGAAACCGAGTGTTGTGTCCTTGAAGTGGTGCTACGCTCAGTTTTAAAGTAGAAAAAAAAACAAGAACAAATAGAGCGCGGTGTCCCTGAAGCAGGCACGGCGCTCACAATGAAAGTTTGAAAAAAAACAAGAACAAACAGAGTGTCCCAGAAGTGGGCGCTGTGCTCAACATGAAAATGAAATATAAATAAATAAACTGAGCGCAGTGTCCCTAAAGCGGGCGCCGCGCTCAGGGAACAAATACAAAAAAATAGCATCTGCCATTGTCCCCATAAGTGCCCATAAACAAAATAGTTCTGACCCCCTAAATAAAGCCGACCATGTAACATGCCAAGTAAATGTCCAGTCGTTATGGACAGTAACAAATGGTGACAAGGCGGTAACAAGGAGGGCCTAACAAGCCTCATAATGAATCAGAAGCCAGCATTTGCCAAGGACAATTACATCAGCCAATGAAAAATATGAGAGGATAGTGGGCGAGGCTTCCACAGCATGCTCTACTACAGCATGCCTCACAGAGCGAGCAGCGCATGCTCGCTGCCGCTAGGCTTGACCTTAAAAGTAAGAGAGTTTCAAACAAACCAGAACTCTGCCCCTCATACACTGCGTTGGGCCACGCACGTAACACCACAGATGACATCACCCACTGCAGCTCAGTGATAGGCAGCTGCCAACAGAAATAGGATTCCCACCCTGGGGGCTTGGGTAAGGGGAGAGGGAGGCGATGGAAGGGGCCATACAGGATAACATTACTTGAGCTGTGCCGAAGAAATGCTAGCTACGTGCTCACCCTCAGCTGTGATCTTGGGTTCGAGGATACATGGCGTCACCCAGGACTTCCACAGGGAGCTTGTGTTTCACCAGAAGAGATCTGGCCTCTAACTGCATGTGCATTCCAACTCCAAACCCTAGCCTTGAGAAGTGGTGCACAGGGCCACTGCAATTATGCAGCATGTGACAAGTTTAACTAAATTATGCGGCAAAATATGTGTTGTAATGCAGCATATTTTTAAGCGGCGTTCACTATTTTGTCACTTTTACACATTAACCCTGCATGGGCAAAGTTTTCACCAAAATGCAGCAATAAGCCGCTGAAATGTGACCTGCTTAAAGTCTGCTGCTGAGCTGCAACACATTGCAGCATTTTTTGTAACTTTTGATCCTTTTGTGCTAGAACTTTTTTTGATTGTTTGTTTAAAGCTACAAATAATGCACAATATGATGGATTATATGGCAATTTCGGCCAAATCCATAATTATGCGGAAAAGCGCCTTGCCCAGCGAATTGGCCTTATGGTACCAGCACAAGAGGGTACCAGATTGCAAGAAATTCTCTAATTAAGGCCCTGTTAGTGAGGGGTGCAAACTCTCATGTTGTCTGGGGCTATGAAATTCCTTGCTCCAGAGCTGCAGACAAGCTTTGGCCTGCACTCATTTTCAGTTTTGTTGAATGTGTCAAGAGATTAATGCTCATAGGTTTGAAGCGACAGGGGATTATGCAGATGCCAATTAGCAGTGGATGGCAGAGGGTCTCTGCTGGCAGTGATAAGAATGCTTTTCAGTCCCACTGACTGGCACATAAGTGAGAAATGTGCCACCAGGCCCAAGAAGTGACATTAAGGAGATACATCCTTAAAGTGAAAAGCCCTAAAAGTTCCTCATATAATTATTCCTGATAATCCCTCAAAAGGCATCACCAGTCTCCTGACGTTCATATCAATATTCAGCAGCATTAGTTCTCGCCTGTGCTCGCTGATGCAGAGGGTGGGTAATTACACCAGACCCAAAGCTGTCAGCAGTAACTCCTGCAGCTGAACTGTGCTATGGGTTTGTCAAAAAAGACCCTGTGAGCTAAAATCATGAAACTAAATGAAAATGAAGTCCTTTCGCTGCATAATTGCTCCAGTGCTGTGTGTACACATAAAGTGTAACTATCCCAAGGGGAAAGCTGTAGCATACCCCAACAACTCCTCTTCATAGAGGAAAACCTCTATTTTGGGTCCCAGAATGTAGCATTTTTTTTAGTTCCTTCTCTCCTTTACTAATCTTGAAAATTGATTATATTCATATTTACGGATTCCAGACGGCTCTGACGTCACCACGGAGAACATGCTCCAGTTTTCTGCTTTTCTTCCACAAATCGCTGTTTTCAGGTATATCAGATCAAATGGATCAACTAATAGGGACCAGTACTACAAGTCCCAGAATGCACTGCACCGTTTTCCATGACATACAGTTGTTGGGTAACCTTAATTAAAAGGCTTTGGAATCTGACTCTCTCACAAACAAAATTTTATTTCAAATGTTTTTTTTCCAATACAGACACACTTCAAACCAGGGCCGGCCCTTAGCATGAGGGAACTGGGCCTCTGCCCAGGGCGCCAATATTTTGAGGGGCGCACGGAGCTGTGTGCATTAAGGTTATTCAAAAAACAAACAGTGTGGAGGGTCAAGGGGATAGTTTACCGACCTGTCTACTCACTCCCCAGAATGCAAATATATAACAACCAAAGAGTAGACCAAGTCTAGAAGGTGGTGTGTATGACTGAGCAAGTGAACATGCAACCAACGAAAATGCATGCAGGTGGTGTCGAATACTGTTGACTACCCGAGGTTTTGAATAAAACCCATCAGACCGCCCGTTTGGCGGAAATTCATCATTTAGGGCTTGGTACATATTCAAACCTCTACCTGGCCATTTTAGTGCCAGGGTAGCATAGAACCTCTGTGTACAATGTTCCTCACTATAATGATGTTGGTAAAGTGCAGTGCTCAAATAATAATGGTGAGTAAAATTGACTACTGAGCCTTAAAAAAAAATTTTCAAAGCGAAGGTCAGAGTGTCAAAACTTAAAACCACGCCCTGTAGTTGAAGATGGAAACTACTCTGTGGCGCTAAGCAAGGTGGTCACTTAAAACCACGCCCTGTAGTTGAAGATGGAAACTACTCTGTGGCGCTAAGCAAGGTGGTCAACATGTTTCTGCCTAATGGGGAACTACCCCGGCTTTCTTCAGGACCTTTCTCATGTAAACTTGCTACTGCAACAAACATTAATATGTAATTGTGAGGAATAATGAAAAGTAGTGCTTATAAAAAGTCACATAGCTACCAGGAACGAGCTCGTTCAACATCAGGGGTACCGACGGACAGAGCGGGGCCTCATTCTCCAGAGCGGTTGCCGGGTGAGGTGGGGTCGTCACCCACACAAAGCTGGGAAGAAGTCCTGTCTCTCATCTTCCAGTGAACGTTGGAATGTAAAAGTTCCTGGTAGCTATGTGACTTTTTATAAGCACTACTTTTCATTATTCCTCACATTTACATATTAATGTTTGTTGCAGTAGCAAGTTTACATGAGAAAGGTCCTGAAGAAAGCCGGGGTAGTTCCCCATTAGGCAGAAACATGTTGACCACCTTGCTTAGCGCCACAGAGTAGTTTCCATCTTCAACTACAGGGCGTGGTTTTAAGTGACCACCTTGCTTAGCGCCACAGAGTAGTTTCCATCTTCAACTACAGGGCGTGGTTTTAAGTTTTGACACTCTGACCTTCGCTTTGAAAATTTTTTTTTAAGGCTCAGTAGTCAATTTTACTCACCATTATTATTTGAGCACTGCACTTTACCAACATCATTATAGTGAGGAACATTGTACACAGAGGTTCTATGCTACCCTGGCACTAAAATGGCCAGGTAGAGGTTTGAATATGTACCAAGCCCTAAATGATGAATTTCCACCAAACGGGCGGTCTGATGGGTTTTATTCAAAACCTCGGGTAGTCAACAGTATTCGACACCACCTGCATGCATTTTCGTTGGTTGCATGTTCACTTGCTCAGTCATACACACCACCTTCTAGACTTGGTCTACTCTTTGGTTGTTATATATTTGCATTAAGGTTATGCCAACAGCAGCGCCCTTCTCATCTTGCTCCAGTCTTGTCCTTATCCCTGCCTGTTTGTTTCTGTCTGATTTGCCAGGTTAAAGTGGTTTTAGTCCTTCATTATCTTATGGTGGGTGATGTTTTCAACACCCTTTTAACCCTCCCTTCACCCTCTGACCCTTGCTGACACACACCTTCAACAAAACAATCACCCCCTCCCACCCCCAGGCAGCTCAGCTATCAACCAGTGTGAGGTGTGCTAGGGGGGGGGGGGGGGGGGGGGGGGGGTTGTTTGGTATGTACGTCAGTACAATGCAATCTTTTAGATCGCTGTACTTTACAACGCTGCCATTACAACGCAAGTCATTACAACGACTTCCGTTGGTGTGCGCGGATTGAGGATTATTATAATTTTATATTCCAACACCAGCCCACGTAACAGTCGCCATCCAGCGCAAGTCGTAGTAACGACTTGCGTTGTAATGGTATTGTTGTAAACACTGCGTTGTAAACAATGTTTCTTGGGTGTTTGCCTTGGGTGGGGGTGGTGTTCCCAGTCCCTGCTCATCCGGGTACTGACCAGTCAACACAAGGGACCCCCTGCTGCCTTATTTAATTCACTACCATCAACAAGGGCGCCTAATTCCCCGCCCACGCCACAAAGGCCTGCTCTGCTTCAAGCCAAACTTGCATAATGATACCCTCCCACTCAGGCGTGGCTGGGTACTTTATCACTTAATCTCCCCGTGCCTGAATGTGTAATGTAAATATGGTGCTCATGTAAAGCGCTCTAATACCTTCGGGTCGAGTTCACGCTATTTAAAAATGTGCAAAAAAAAGAAATTTGCAAATGCTTGTTTTCCTGTCTTCTGGCCTTGATTGAAGCATGGGAAATCCTAGATGTGAGCGAGTCCCCCCTCTCGGGGCCGCACCTCGACAAGAGCCCATCCTAATGTGAACACAAATGCAAGTTTAACAAAAGACTTCATCCTAGAGCGAGCCCTGCTGAAGGGTCGTGTGACGAAACGAGAACCGGCTACTGTGCGTCATGAGGACCCTGGCACGGCGCGGACGGGGCGAGCCCCAGTGACGCCCCGAGCCTGAGGAGACCGCGGAGTGGGGTGGCCACAGTGGAGGCCGAGGGCATGTGGGGGATGAACGTGAACCATCCACGTTTTGATATTCTGACACTTTGTGAGAAGGTGACCACTTTTTTTTTTTTTTTTCTGGATGAAGTACTTGTGCTTCGAAATGCATGGCAAAAGCTCTATCAGGTGAAGAGAAGAGGGGAGGATAATGAAAGAAGTGATAGAACACTTTTTTTTGCCTCATTACGGATCTTTAGTGTGCTGTTTGTTGGACTTCCTGCAAAATCTTCTGGAATGTTCCCACTCTGGGCCTAGGGAAGAGAGTATAAGCAGAAACAGTCGTTTTGTAAATAATTTAACCAAAAACAAAAACGTGACCGGATTCCACGTGAATGCGTATTGTGGTAGGACAGAATTTATCACCAATCTGGGTTTATGACAAGAGCATCGTGATTTCCCATGGAACACGTGTGGTGCCAAAGACCTTGTTGGGTTAGGATGAGTGAACCCTCAGAACAGTCCAGATGCGGTTCCCGACCTGCACCGCTGAAGTGATTGTGCAACATCTGTGCGCTCCGGGGCCCGGGAACTCTCTTGCAACACCGTGAAAACTCCTTTTCTGTGACGTCGACCCAAATCCGAGCTCTTGCCCAATGACATTCGTGTTTAGCTGCTTACCCTGGACATCGGGTGTGGGACACCCCGTGTCAGGGAATGTACTTCACTCGCTCACAAGGATGACGAACTCTCTAACAAGGAAATTCTGATCTAGAATTTAAAACCCGGAAAATAAAGGCTTCGGAGGGTGTGACCTAAAAGGCAGCGGTAGGAAGAGGGGATGGGCAAGCCATGAGAGAGGTATTCGATGCCTGGTTCCAACCAAACATATGTTATCTGACAAAAGGCATTCTTATTAAATACCTTACCAATATCACATATTTTCTCTCGCTCAAAAATACTAAGGCCCCCCATTAGGATGACGGGCGGACTTTGTCCGCCCGCCATATCATCGGAAAAAGGGACTACCCGCCATAAGGGCGGGGGTCCCGATGGTGGCATTAGGATGCGCAGCCCACAGTGGCAGGCGCATCCTGTATTTTTACCATTGCGGTGGGCGGTGCTGAAAGCGCCGCCCGCCTCAATGGTAAAAATGCACGTTGTGCATTTCAAAGCACAACATGACAGGCAACATGGCAGGCGGTGCCTGCCATGTTGCACTTTGAAATGCGGGGGATACCATAGGTACCCCCATGTGCACCTCCCACCCCCTGGAGTCCCTGGGGGCCTGCAACGGGCCCCCGCAGGGATTCTCTGCATGCCTTTCCGTGGCGGCATTGCCGCCAAGGAAAGGCATTCCAATTGGCCCATCATATTATGGCTGGTGGTGTCTCATAGACACCGCCACCATATTATACCAAGGCGACCGGGGCGGGAATGCAGCGGACGGTCTTACCGTCCGCCGCGATGCCCCCCGCCATCCTAATATGGCGGGGGTTTTCAGGGCAAGGATGGTGGGCGGATCGCCCCCGCCAGGCCGGCGGTGGCTATCACCAGCCTGGCGGGGGCGATCCGCCCGCCATCCCAATGGGCCGCTAAATATCCCCTCTTCCACTCGGGAACATTACACATCCCCTTTTTTTTATTTTTACATAGCACAAACTCAACCCGAAGGTATCTGAGCACTTTGCATGAGCCCCAGTTGCGTTACAGACGAACACATTAATTTTTAGGCAGGGTGGGATTTAGTGATTTGCCCAGAATCACAGGATGTTGAGCGTCCCTGCCGAGACTCAAACCCAGTCCTCCAGCTTCGAGGTCCTTTCCAGGATTACAATATTGGTTTTCCCCCATTTCCACTCAATCAATCATTCAATCAAACATTTGTAAAGTGCGCTACTCACCCGTGAGGGTCTCAGGGCGCTGAGGGGGGGGGGGGGGGGGGGAGAGTGGGGGGTGCGGCTACTGATCAAACAGCCAGGTCTTGAGGAGTCTCCTGAAGGTCAGCAGGTCCTGGGTCTGTCACAGGTAGATGAGGAGGGAGTTCCATGTCTTGGCGGTGAGGTGGGAGAAGGATCAGCCGCCGGAGGTTGTTCGGTGGATGCGTGGAACGGTGGCGACGGCGAGGCCAGAGGAGCAGAGCTGCCGGGGGGGGTGGGGGTGTAGAAGGTGAGTCGCTTGTTGAGGTATGCTGGTCCTGCGTTGTGGAGCGATTTGTGAGCGTGGGTGAGGAGCTTGAAGGTGATCTTCTTCTTGACGGAAAGCCAGCGCAAGTCCTTCAGGTGGGTGGTGATGTGGCTGTGGCGAGGGATAACGAGGATGAGGCGTGCTGAGGCGTTTTGTATGCATTGGAGTCTCTTCTGGAGTTTGGCCGTGGTTCGCACGTAGAGGACGTTGCCATAGTCCAGTCTGCTAGTGACGAGGGCCTGGGTGACCGTCCTTCTGGTTTCAGTGGGGATCCATCTGTAGATCTTGCGAAGCATACAGAGGGTGTTGAAGCAGGAGGAGGAGACCGCGTTGGCTTGTTGGGTCATTGAGAGGTTTGAGTCCAGGATGAACCCCAGGTTACGTGCGTGGTCGGTGGGTGTCGGCGCAGTTCCCAGCGAGGCTGGCCACCAGGAGTTGTCCCAGGCGGAAGGAGTGGAACCGAGGATGAGGACCCTCCGTCTTGTCCGAGTTCAGTTTCAGGCGACTGTTTTCATTTATTCGGCGACGGCCTTCATCCCTGCCTGGAAGTTGGTTTTGGAGCTGGCGGGGTCTTTGGTGAGGGAGAGGATCAGCTGGGTGTCGTCGGCATATGAGACTATTTTGAGGTCATGTGATCGGACGATGTTGGCGAGCGATATCATGTATACGTTGAAGAGGGTCGGGCTGAGGGATGATCCTTGAGGTATGCCCTAGGTGATCTTTGTGGCTTCAGATCATAATGGAGGGAAGCAGACTCTCTGGGTTCTGTCGTGAGGAAGGAGGTGATCCAGTCTAGGGCTTTGTCGTGGATTCCTGCTTTGCAGAGGCGTGTGCATAGGGTGTGGTTGCAGACGGTGTCGAAGGCGGCCGAGAGGTCCAGGAGGATGAAGGACGCGGTTTCGCCGTTGTCCAGCAGGGCCCTGATGTCGTCGGTGGCGGCTATGAGAGCGGTTTCGGTGCTGTGGTTGCTGCGGAATACAGATTGGGGAGAGTCCAGGGTGTTGTTCTCTTCCAGGAATTGTGTCAGTTGTCTGTTGACGATCTTCTCGATGACCTTCGCCAGGAACGGGAGCAGGGAGATGGGCCAGAAGTTCTTGAGGTCCTTTGGGTCTGCCTTGGGTTTTTTGAGCAGGGTGTTTATCTCTGCGTGTTTTCAGCTTTCCGGGAAGGTTGCAGTCTTGAATGAGCTGTTGAAGATCTTACGGAGTTGGGGTGCGATGATGGAGCTCGCTTTGTGGAAAATGTGGTGGGTGCAGGGTTCTGATGGTGATTCGGAATGGATGGTGCTCATGGTCTTGTTGGTGTCTTTGTCATTGACATGGTTCCAGAAGATCAGGCGACTGGTGCGACTGGGGGGCGGTGAGTCTGGGGCGTCCTGGCTGTCAATGAGGTCTGGGTGTTGAAGCTGACGTGGAGGTCTGCGATCTTTCGGTGGAAGAAGGTAGCTAGGGAGTTGCAGAGGTCTTGTGACGGCGGGATGTCGTTGGAGCTGGGGTTGGTGAGTTCCTTCACGATGATGAAGAGCTCTTTGCTATTGTGTGCGTTGTTGGCAATGCGTTCCCTGAAGGAGGTCCTTTTGGCGGTTCGAATGAGTTGGTGGTGTCCGCATCTGGCGTTCTTCAGGGCTGCATGGTTGTCCGGTGTTTGCTCGTGGCGACATTTCTTCTCTAGCCTCCGCCAGGTCTGCTTGGATGTCTGGAGGTCGGCAGTGAACCAGATGGCTCTTCCGTCGATGCATCTGTTTGTGGGTTTCTTGATCAGGGCGAGGGTGTTGGCACAGTCGTCGATCCATCTCTTGAGGTTGCGGGCGGCTGTGTCAGTGTTGGTATGATCGGTCGATGGGTCTCGGGCGAGGGTGGTGGTAAGCTGGTCTTCGGAGACGTTGTTCCAGCTGCGGTGGGAGATTCTTTGCTGGTGGTTGTGTGCAGTGGTTTTCTTGAAGGAGGAGTGGATGCAGTGGTGGTCGGTCCAGTGGAGCTCGGTGGTGTGGCTGATGGAGACGTGGTTGCTGGTGGAGAAGATGGGGTCGAGTGCGTGCCCGGCGGAGTGGGTGGGTCTCGTCTCTCTGCGGGGAAGCAGGAGGCACACATGCTCCCTTCCCTAAGCCAGTGCAGTGCAATGTTGTGATTGGTCTGAGCACCGTGGCTCGTCGCTCAGACGGGGAACGAGAGGCTGGGCATGTTTCCCACCAGGTTGTGTAAAGCATCCTGGTGGGGAACATGAAGAGTGAGCATGACTGTTGGTCTGGGTGCAGCAACCACTGCTCCTCCTAGACGTCCCAGGAGCCCAGCAACGCCCCGCCCAACCTGGCTGATGCCAAAATAATATGATAAATACAGAAATAACTTCAGTTATTATCATTTTATTTTTGCATTTTACACTGCTCCGAAAGCGGAGGAGCCGCCACTGGTGTCAGAGCACTGGACATTGAATTTAAAACACTTACTAGGAAGCATTGGCAAAGCCAATAGATGGGGTACTGACTGCCAGGCTTTTTGCTTTGTCGATGCTTGTTTTGCGATAGTTTATTGTCGTGCAAGCCACTGGGTCCCTGTCATTCTAAAAAGAAACATTGTCCACGAAATATATATATGTTTTTCTGGTCTCAAAAAGCACACATTGCCTGAACCTGGAACTTTGTGTGTGGATATTCTCCTTGTCAGTGGGCAGAATGCTGTCACTCACAATGAAGTTAGCCAATGGCTGGAGTGGGCTGGCCCAATGACCCCTGCTGTAAGCTGTAATTGAATGGATGAAGATTTTGAGTGACCCAATAACAGGCCAGTGACTGAACAGAGCTGGTTGAATTTTCAATGTGCATATAACATGCATATAATTGTAAAATCAAAATATCTTGGCTAACACTTGAGCTAAAAACAATGCCTGCGCTACAAGAATCAAGAAACAATGCACAGCCTTGTGTCAATTTGAGTGCAATTTAAATATTATGACATGTGCACGTGCTTGGCCTGCAGGTCTACATCCCTTATTGTGTTACTGGAGCCAAGCCTTGCCCTGTCTGCCAGGCACCGCAAACAATCACATTTGATTTGCAGAAACAGCAGAAAAGGATGCTCTGGTAAGATCCGAATCTGAGTGTGCTCATGCGCCTGCGGCAGAGGTGTTCTGCTCAGCCGATAATTGCAGCTTCCGCTGCACATGGGCTCCCCCACCCTGCCAGCCTTCCTCGCTTGATAAAGCACAATCGAGTTATGTAACATGATTTGCTCTGGAGAACACTTTAATGATGCCCTTCACTCGACATGATAATTAATATTACCATCAAAGATACATCTCGTGAGCGGCGTTTGTAATTAGCACGAGTTGTTACCTAACCTGATGCTTTCATTTACACCAACGCTGCACGTGCGGCTGCACGGGTTATCCCATTGTGCAGAGGGGGTGCAGAAAGCCACCCCCGCAGAGGTCCATTGTATGGAGCCGGCCTGTCCGGAAAGCAAGCTGCTCCCTCAAGTGGATTTCCGGGTGCCAAGAATGTGAGGCTGTAATGGGGCTCCTGGTGCAGGGCTAACCTGATTCAACCGGCAGAAATGCTTTCTAATTACACCGGAGCGCCCGGAGTTTACAGGATTTCGCGGTTTCTATTACACACAGGCAGGATTCTCCCCCCTGGAGTAGGCCAGTCGCGGATAATTACAGGCTGCAGTCAGTACCTCGGCATTAGAGACTTATCATAGAGGTATACGCTGGTCGGATAGCTCAGTCGGTTAATACACTTGCTGCAGAGATTTGTGAGTAACGTGCAGATCACTGGTCTGAATCCTAGATTCGGTGACTCAAGTTACAAAATCGAGCACATCGAGTTGGGCAAGAAAAAGCCATGAGAGATAGTAAAGTTTGGGATGGGATGGGTGTTATTTATGAGGCCTAATGTATTTTGAACAGCATTGGCGTAATAGAGGTATAAGAAGATAAGATAGTTCTGTGGGTTAATGCCCTTGCAGTAGAGATTTGAGAGTAACCTTTGCATCACGGGGGTTCATTCTACCAAGGTCGATTCAGCTGTTCTGTTTTTCTTTTTCTCAAGTTACTGAAATGACCTCATCGTGTTAAGCACAGGTAGTTCAGTCCTGTTTATATGGTCTAACTTATTATCAGCAGCATTGGTGTAACCGAGGTGTAAGGCGTTAAGATAGTTCAGCGGCTCGTGCACTTGCAGCGGATATTTCAAATTAACTGTGTATGATTATTGTCATTCCTAGAATGGTCGACTCAGCGTTTTTTTTTCTCAAGTCGCTGAAATTAGCTCTTGCCGGGATCATTATTCAAGGGCGGCGCCAGGAGATAGTTCAGTTTGAGGTGTGTACTCCTTCGTTATTAGCAGGGCCACTGGCTGCAGGGAGGAACAAATTATGCGGCATGGCTGACTACATTATGCAAGAGGAAAAGAGTTATGCAACCTAATGCGTTACATTTTGTGATAGTATTACTTCATAATTGTGTCATTTCTTCACATGTTAACACTGCCAGGGCAAAGGTTTCCCTCATTAGTACCAGTTTAACATTCAAATATATTAATAAGCAATTGAGAGATGACCAGTCAACCTTTGCAGAGGCCATTTCCACTGTGCTGCAAAACAGGTTGCAGCAATTTTATTCACTTTTTATCCATATGACCTAAAAACATGTTTTTGTTAAAATCTTCAGAATACGCAGCGAATTATGGATTATGCGGCAAATGCGACAAACCAATATGCAGAAAACTTTGCAGTCGTAAAATTGCATAATTCCAGTGGCCCTGTTTATTAGAGAGAGAGAAAGAGGTTCCTGGCGGGCCTGGCAACAATTCACAGAAAAAAAGAAGAGACAAGATGCCCTTCAGGGGTATTGCCCCAGTCTCTGCTCCGCCCACAGGCGCACAGAATGTTGCCACAGGGAATGGCCCACATGCAACGTAATAATAAAATATATTTTACATATATCACTTACTATCGGTTTTGCAGTATTGAAAATATCCGGTGTCACTTTTATTCAAATGAAGCAGGCCTTTTGGCTAACTTTTTCCCACACTCTGTTCTGAGGCCAAAACGCTGTGTTTTGCAGTAAGTAAACCTATATATTAGAAACATCTGGGCAGCAGATCTGTAGCTCGCTGAGCTATCTTACCACCTACTTAACTTACCATATGTTTGTACTTCTCAAAGCCTGGCTACCTAATCAAGCGGTCTTGGTTCAGGAGCCTGAACAGGCCCTTTCGTCCTCTGCTTGGACAGTTTCAGGTGTGACCCGGAAAATCTGAGGGCTCCACCGACCCACAGACCACGTCTGATGCCACAGCCTGTAATATATAAGCAAGGCAGCCCGCGCGCAGAGGCCTAACTCCACAGCCAGACCTGGTCTGTTCCACCACATTAACCCCTCATAGGCCACCAGACAATAGCAGGGCGGCGATGGGAACCCAAAAGGGTCATACCAGCTCCACTTGGCCGTGAATGGCGTGGTCTGACATTCTTCCGGGAGGTTGGAAGTTGTTTCAGGGAAAATGGGCCCAGATGGCATTTCAGAGCACGATTTTGCAAATGCATTTCTTAAAAAGCCAAAAGCTTTGCACACTGTTCAGAAAAGGAATATATTAAATATTCCAAGAATCCGGGCTGTATCAAACAACCTAGGAGGATTATTTCTCCGTATCAGCAAATAATTATTGCTGGGTGTATTAGAAAAAGTTATCGTTCCCTTGGGCTTACTTTCAAATTTGGATTTTGCTGACGAACCCTCAGTCCACCCAGCCATAAAAGCAGCCAGGCCCCAGCCCTCCAGCCTCCCGGGGTTTTCCCGTCGTCCTGGGCGGCCACAGGATGAAGGGAGCTGGAAACCAGAGAGACACCCGTAGAAAGATATTCTTGGAGAAATAAATATACAGTATGCGAATGGCTTGTTTTTTCCTCAGCCCTAGAAAGACAGTAATGTCCTCCCTACTGGCAAGTCAAACTAAACTCTCTTCAGGATTCACCGCAAACCCTGTCATTGAACCTAACACTGAGGCTCAGATTGGCAAACATTTTGCACTGACGCAACCCGGCGCAAAATGTATTTTGGGATGTACTTTCCCACGCAGGTTGCCTCAAAATAATGCAAAGCATCACTTTGCGTCACTCCGTGCCAAGTGGGCATTCCAAGGGTGGGACATGGGCGGACCCACGCAACCACCCATGGGGTTAGATTTACAATCCCCGACATCTTTACGACACTGTTGCGTCACTTCTGTGACGCAGCTGTGTCGTACACAATGTGCCACTACGCAACATATTTACAATGTGACGCATCTAGCGAGATGTCATGTTGTAAAGCCCTGCGCTATATTATACCTGCGTCAGGTATAATGTATGCAGGGTGGGCGTTCCGACGTAGGAAAGCCATGTAAAAGTGAAGCAGTGAAATCTACAAGATTTCACGGAGTCACTTTTACGAAGCCATTGCGTCAAAACCATACGCCTGCTTGAAGCAGGCATAAGGAGTGACGTAGCAGGTTAGGAATAGGCATTCCTAACCATTGCTGGAGCAATGCGCTGCCTATATGTCAGAAGATGCGTCACGCATCTTTCCATCCTTGCGCCACGGTGGGCCACATAGTAAATGCGGCGCAACAATGGTGGCGCAAGGCAATTTTTCTGTGACGCAAAATAACTGGTGCAACTCTGCTACTATGCAGAGATGCGCCAGTTATTGTAAATCTGCCCCATGGTTTTTAACGCAAAACCCTATGGGGCAGATTTGCAAGCCCCTTACGACACATTTACGCTGCCGTTGCGTCACTTCTGACTTAGTAGATATGGCGCTTTCTTGCGCAACTCGCGCAACGCAGCAACTTTGGTTGGTGCAGTGTGTTCAGTGCCACCTTTGTAAATCTGGACCTGACGTTTGGTCATGACTGAAGAACTTGGGACAAGCCACCAACCTCACCGATTCAGACCCAAACTGCTGAAAGTTGACTTTTTCTGCCAAAACTTTCCTCGCTCTGAAGTAACCAGAAGGAGACAAGCAGCCGATTGCAAAAGTTGAATATCAATTAAAATTAAATGCTTCCGGGGAGATGGGAAAGGCCCCAGCCTCCAGCGGGAACTGGTCCAGTGGGGCGGGAAGAGGAAGGCCCAGGTGGCTCCGCCCCCCTCCCGAAAGGAATAAGTGGCCCCGTTTCCTGGAGCGCACCGCACACCTGTGGACTCGTCTCTGACAGCCGAGCTCGAGACAGGCAGAGTGGGTTTTCATGCTCCAGGTCACGGGTGAGTCACCAATGAGAGTGCGCTGCCAGGACTCGCTCTCCCCCGGTGATGAGCCAGCAGAGACGCGGCTGCTGACGGGATCTAATTGCAGTTGTCGGTCCGCGCCAGACCGCTGATCTCCAGAGCCCAGACTGGGCTGCCATTGGCTGACAGCTTCGGAGAGGTGCCGGCAGGTAACGGGAGGCACAGGTAGCCTCATCTGCCGCTTGGCGTCAGGAGATCCCGGCGTTCAGGACGACACTGTGTGATCTTGGACTTCGTGCTAAAGAGTTCGAGGAGCGCGCACGGTCCACCGAGACATAAAGACAAGCATTCCAGTTGCTGACACAGGTGAGATGAGCACACTTGAGGAATCTGAAGCAGATGTACTCCAGTTCCTTCCCTCCTCCAGATGCTGGAAGGAGCCATGGAGCAAGGGGTGATAACTGAGCGACACCCAGCTGCCCACCCATGGTGGGGCCTGCTGTGAGACGGACAGTCCTTGTGTTTAAGGATCTTGACTGCTCCCCCAGAGTTGAAGAGGGCGAGCCTGTTGTGAATGAATAAAACATAGCGCTTTGCACACTTGTAGTGCACGAGTGTGCAAAGCGCTATGTCCTAGACTGTCTTATGCTATGAGTCTGTGTGTGGCACTGTAGGGCTGTCAGAGTATGGGAACCCTTGAAATATCCTACATGCTGCATTCACTCGCCTTTATATTTAGCAGGAATAAGCGCCGGGCCTGCTCTGGGAGTTGCATTAACAGCTGTGATTTCTGTTAATGCTGGAATACAGATCTTGGTTCCCCCTACTCAAGAGTCTTTTTTTAACTTAATTACGACGGGAGGAACAACAAAGCGCTATTTTCGTATTATTGTATTGTAGGAATGTAATAGCGCCTCGTACCGCGGATGTAGCCCTGCCCCGGAGCTTGCTTGATCTTGTGTTGGTTGCAGTTAAGGTCTTCGTGGGAGGTAACGGGAGGTGTGTGAGTGAGGTCTGCAGACACTCGAGGTATAGATGTTATATAATTTAGATTTTAATTTGTTAAGTGATGCATATACCCATGTAATTATGTAGCGTTGTGCACTGAAACTGAGCCTGTTGTAGACACTTCATGATGGGGCAGCGAGCCGCAGAGAAATAAAATATTTTGCCCAAGATCACACAATATAAACAATATTTTGTAGGAGGGATTTGGACCCGGTATTCTTCATTTTGCCGTGTGCAACCTAACCAGCCCCCTGATGTATTCCCATAAGCAGTTATTCAACACGACCTTACATACTTGAAATACACGTATACATTTTTTTTATATATCTGGACGTTGGTTGCAAGATTCCACACCCCATGCATTCTCGATTCGCTCCTCTGTAATTGAGGTGACGTTTTTACTTTCTGGTGTGACATTAATCCGGCTATAATTCTGATGCTGCCGTGTAGTGAACATTGATGTGTGTCCTGGCTGTCTGTTCACCTATGCAAGGGATGCAAACATTTGCATGAGTGAATGTCCCGTTCGATCATACACTGTCTCGGTACTGACGGTGCCTGCTTAATGTTTTCTACATTGAAGGCAATGCTGGAGAACTTGCAGTGACGTCATCACCATGCGAGAGTGCGTGGCGTCTTCAGGGCTTGTGAGCATCATTCTGGGCTAAGAGTATAAACTCCAAAGGGACGCTACCTATGATTTGCGAGGCCCTGGGCCTAAAGTGAATGCGGAGGCCCTCTAAGTGACTTAAGTGACCCTTTGCAAGGAACCTATTCAGAGACACCGCGGGAGGCCCATTGTACAGGATTTTAGCATCCCCCCAGTTTTAACTTTCAGCTCACAAGCAATTCTCACACCTCCTGCCTGATAGGTGTAAGAATTGCTTGAGTTAACACTGTGGGGGCGCTAAGATCCTGTACAATGGGCCTCCCGCAGTGCTCTGAATGGGTCTCCTTGCAATTGGGACAAGGGGAAGTGTCTCCCTCCCTAGGCCTCCAGACACCATCCCTGAGAGGCCCAGGGAGGGGACCCCTCCCATAGACCCTAATTGCAAGGAGGCAGGGAAATAACAGGGCACACAATCGGTGCGGGCCCCATGCTGGTGGGCTGAGTGCGAGGCCCTGGGCAGCTGCCCACACTGCCCATGCCTAGCGCCGGCCCTGGCTACCCCTTTCGGTGGGAGTAACTAACACTTAAGTCCACCACGTAAGATATAGTGAGGGCTAGAACCAGATAGTAGAGGTGCTCTTTGCACCCTGTCTCTACTCGTGCTTCCTCGCAGTCACACGTGTTGCTGCGCAGTGGAAGACCGCCCTTTGCAGAGGTCGACTGGTCGCCTTTCTGTTGCTTACTGCTCTATTTGGGTTTCAAACCTGTACTTATGAGGTGAAACCTTCCCCCAGACAGTGTTAACATGTTTAATAAATATTGAGGTAATATTACCGAAAATGTGCAGCATTATGTGATATAATGTGTCTTTTCATGCCACATAATTTAGTCAATTCTGCTGCATAAATTGTTTTCCCCCCTGCTGCATAATTCCAGTGGCCTTGGGCATTACAGGGTGCATTCATTACGGGATGCAGAACTCGGAATGGTGCAATAATGCTGCGCTAACGGTATTTGTGTTCACTGGGTGTGGTATACCATCCTAAAATAACAGGACACGTACTGAGGAGGTAACTGATTTCTGTAAAGTGACCTACAAGCTAAACCATATTCTTAGGGTTTAATAAGGATATTTGCTACAAATATACTCGTAAAAGTCGTGATTGCCACGTAAATGTGGAAAAGAAGAGTACAATTTGCAATCTTCCAGAAGTTGCAACATTTTCCAAATAATCCCCCCGAGGTTGTGCGCAGCCCCTGATGTTATTGTGATATTTCAACCCTGAGTCGCTTTGTGCGCTGGTCTTGAATCCCCCAGAGGCGGGGCTGGCACCTTCCCCACTGCTGCTATTGGAGGACTCTGGTAATACCAGGTGAAGGGACGCCAGGCGCGCTGTACTGAGACAGGGGGTACCGTCCTCCGGTGCTTGGGCCTGCAGCACAGATATCTCGCAGCGTCACCTCCCTGAGAAAGGGCCGACTGCAAGCCCCGCTCGGCTGCTGCTTTCAGGCCCAGCGCCGGCACCAGGCGCTCGGGTCAGAAAAGACGCAACGAGGGATGTTCTTTGCTGCGAAGTCCCAGCGCACACCGTGTACCCGCCGATGTCTCATGATTAGATTCTGCCGAAGAGCACAAGGCAGGCTCTGCTGCCTCGTCCCTCGGGCACTAACCGAGCTCGGTGTCGCATCAGCCGGCCTGGGCTTAAGCTAACCTTCCCCCTCCCGGGTAGACGAACGGTTGCGGAGACTGGCCTACTTCTGAGAGCGGTTAGAAGGCATGGGGGTCGAGATACAGCGCTGTGAACAAAGCTTCCCAGACGCAGGCGACCGCAGCAGCCGCAGAGTGGGTTGAAGCATCACACCTTCTGCAGGGCCTCCCCGTGTCTGACTCTGTGGTGTGCACCATATGTGGAGCCCAGGCACCTGCCCAGGTTGGCGATGCCATTGCGAGTGGAGCCGGGCGCCTGCCCAGGTCTGCGGTGCGCACCGTGGGGCATATTACCAAGCAATAGCGATAATTATCGCTATTGCTTGGTTAGAGACAACAATTTACCGCTAAGCTGCGGCGATTTTTACCGCAAATAAACCTTGCTATTATCAAGGTTTATCACAAATGCGATAAATATCGGCCGCAATGCATGAATATCGCTGAAAAGTCAGCGATATTCATGCATTACCGAGCTAATGCTCTTAGCCATGTTATCCACCTCCCATTGGATAACATGGCTAAGAACTGCTCAGGGCAGGTGTTAGCTTTTGGAGATATTCGCTTAGCGCGAATATCTCCAAAAGTTGGTAATAGGAGATAGCGATGTTAGCGACTGTTTCCAGTCGCTAACATCTTGGCACGCCCACTTTGCATGTCATTAGTGATAAATATCACTGACATGCAAAGTGGGGCCCAAAATGGTCGCTATCTCCTACTAGCTGTCGCTAACTGGTGTTAGCGACAGCTAGGTAATAGGGGGATAATTTTAAAGCCAAAAAAGAGGAGATAAACCCCCTTGATGATATGCCCCCGTGTGCGGAGCGCGGGCGCCTGCCCAGGTCTGTGGTGCTCACCATATGTGGAGCCCGAGCGCCTGCCCAGGTCTGCGGTGCGCACCGTGTGCGGAGCGCTGGCGTCTGCCCAGGTCTGTGGTGCGCACCGTGTGTGGGGCCAGGGCACCTGCCCAGATCTGCAGTGCCCTTGAGCCCGGGCACCTGCCCAGGTCTGCGGTGCGCACCGTGTGCGGACCGTGGGCGCCTGCACAGGTCAGCTGTGCCAAGTGCTACGCAAACGGAATGCTGAATTATTCATACATTCACCCCCAGTCAAGCGATCTGGGTTAACTCTATCATTCTTTTGAATTTTGATCACCATGCCACCCCAGTTTAGACCCAGCCATATGCAAATCAGTCTTGACCATTTGCCTCATGGGAAAAGTCCAGACCGAACTGCCAAGCCAGGTCCTCCCTGGGCTGGAATCAAGCATCCTGGGACCGATTTCAGGGCATCACCCTTCATCAGCCAGACCAGCTTGAATCCAGTGGCATGGAGAGCTTGGGACCCACGTCTGGGCATACCCATCCCACTAAGGGTGAAAATGAGTTATAGTGTGTATAGAGTCCAGGTGACCCCAGGTCTGTGTTGCAACACACCTTTAACAGGATGCGGCACGCACAGATGGGATTGTGCACTCTAGTACAGTAAAAAAGCTGTGCAGCATTACTGAATAGTTCACCCTCTGTTTGAAGCCACCAATCGTCCTTTCACTGTGCAGGTGGCAATCTGCCTGCTGCTTTTGAAGGGGGTGGTGATATCCCTGCAGGTATATGCCACAGGTGCTCCAAGCAAGGGAACAGGGGGTGGGGGGGAGGTGTGGGGGTTGCTGCTGCGCACCCAAAATAAACATGCTAGAGTTCAGAAGGAGAAGGAGCATTGAATATGCCTTTTAATTTTGCCTTTTGGCTTCTCACATTTGCTGTGTGTTCGAAGACTGAGGTCAAATGTCAAATTGGTGTTTACTTTTCATTTTCTGACTGCAAAGTGGGAGGATTTTGTAAAGGGAACTGTGTGACAATCTTGCGGCAGTACAGGAAGTGTAGAAAGCTGCAATTTAGGATCCAAATAAACAAAGACACTATTTGGTGATGTGGAAACAATATTTGCTGAAACCCAATTTCCACACCTTATCGTTTGTGATTCTATATAGTTTTTTATCAGTAAAACTGCATGTCTCTGCAGATTTAGTGGAAATTTCAATGGAAACTGTGCTGCCTATAAACAACAATGCACTACCACACCATGCTTTAGCAATATATTTGTGATAATTGATTCAAAATCCAGGTACGTGCTACGCCGGTACCCCTCTGCTGAATACATTTGCTACACTTGTTGTTTGTGAGACGCTTGAATTTTTCACAATCCTTATGACTTAGTGATGTAACAGTGATTGTCGCACCCCTCCTCTGACAATGCACCACTGGTGTAATGAGTGAGTGACTTCACCCCCCTGCTGGGTGTTGCCTCGGGCTCCATTGATTCCTTTGCCTCATTTTACAGAGTGCCCTCAGGCGGGCGCATTCACCGTGCTCCACCTCTGTATGCCTCTTAGCAGCTCAGTTGCCGCTGGCCTGCATCTGTAATAAAGCACAGGCGCAGAAGCAAAGTGTTCCCGCCCCCATGCAAATGAGGGAACCTTGCTTTCAGATTGTGCCAACGCTTATGTTGTGCCAGCTCTTTCTCTAACACCAAAGTGCCAACCACGACAGTGCAGAAAATTGGTGCACACAATCTATTGCACCCCAGGTCACTTTTTTTTCCTAACACATTTTATTGAGTTTTTGCCTCATATCTGGGCTAAGCCGGCCTGTATACCTGTACAGAACTTTGTAATAGAAAATCCAGTAAATAGTTAGAACATAAGAACCTGCACCATGTCTACCCGCCCACCCTCCACAAATTATTAGCGATGCCCAATGCAGATGTTGCGCCAGTTCCCAACTCGGTCTCTCATGCTACGTGACCATATTGTCATATTTCGGGATCTCGTTGGGAGTCCATGCTGCGGACAGCCCCAGGGCACTGTTTTCGAAAGAGTCCTCCTTTGGTAGTTCGCTTGCCTGATTTGCAACTTATCAGGCATTGCACTACACGTCGGTGAAGTGATTGGTTCATGCCGTCTATAGATACATATCTAGGTTGTCGTCCATGGATTTCTTTTATTTTAAAGATGTTTACTGCCCCATCTTCTCAATCAAGTTATTTATAATGAAGTACATTTAAACTCCTGATTCATGATCCGGCTACAGCTGAAGTTTTGTAATGACAACATGGGTGTGTTGTGGAACTTGCCAGTGGTTGAGTGTTTAACTCCACTTAGCCTTACAACTGGTGGCTCAGTTAGATGCAACCAGTCAAAGAAACCCCTTCTGAGGACTGAAGGCCTTGGTTTTTCTCTTGGGATCCGCATTGTGTGGCTCTGTAGCCCTTCTAGTCATCGCCCGGGTATAGTGGACATTAGAGCTCAGGCGAACGGCTGCAGTGTCCAGTGTGGGGCAAGCCAGAGCTAGCATAGGTGGTTGCTTCATGTGGCATAGTGCAAGTCAGAGTGTGTGTGAATGGTTGCATTGTATGGATTGTTTGCAAGTGGGGTTGCCTTGTCAGAGTTTAGTTTAAGCTGCAGGTTGTAGGCATGTTTGATGGAGAGCAGGATTGTAGTGTGTCCTCCATGGGAAGTGTCAGAGTTGTGCATAAGGTCTTGGGAGGTGCTATGGACGTGCTGCCACCGTCCTGCTTGTGTTATGAAAAGGAGCACCGTTGGATCCCTGTCTGTACCGCCATGCCAGCGTCTTCTTTGATGCTTCCATCTTTCCTCAGAAAGAGTTTTTGACAGTTGTAGGGTGGTCCAGGTTGTCCTACAGAATCTCTACATGAAGAATGGAAGGGCTGCTGTTCACTAATACTTTATTCAGGACCACTGGAATTATGCGGCAAGGGAGCACCAACTTGTGCGGCAGAGTAGACAAAAATATGTGGCAAGAAAAGGCAAATTATGAGGCATAATGCCCCACATTTTTGGTTACCATTACTCCTTTACTTTGTTATTTTTACACATGGTAAAATTGCCTGGGGAAATATTTCACCTCATAAGTACCAATTTAACAACCAAATGCAGATGAAATGCGGCCAAAAGGTGACCAGTTAACCTTAACAAAGGGCCTTGGACTGTGAGTGGAGCCACATCGCCACGTTTTTAGTAACTTTTGATCTGACTGAGCTAGAAACAACAGCAGATTATGCGGCAGATGATGTATTATCTGGCATACATGGCCAATCATAATTACGTGAATAAAGCTGTGGCGCGGAATCGCATATTTCCAGTGGCTCTGATGGCGGTACTATAGACGGTTGAAAACCAGTTTGCCAAGTGACGTAGAGCATTGTCTACTATTTATACAAATAGCTGTCGCTGCATGAAACTGAAGTGCTGACTCATGTTTTTCTTTCTTTGTCTTCTCTGCAGACTCACCTGTGAAGAAACCTGTCTGGTGTGAAAAGGCTTTCCAAAATGACGATGAATCACGACTCCGGCCTGCGGATGGCGCTGGCTCTGCTTGTCACTGTGAGTATGAGTTGTCGCTTTCAAAGCTGAGGCTCTGATGGAACCTTGGTAGGATGGTTCAGTGGGTTGAGCAACTGCTGCTGCAGAGATATGTGCAGAGCCTGCTGGGCATAGATTTAAACTCCAGCATTGGCAAGCTTGCATTGGATTTTTTGAGACTTTTTATATTAGTTTTTGTAATCTGACCAATTAGAGTGCTTACTGCTTGCCTTATCACTAGCTAGTGGGTTAACACATAAAAGAGTAAAGAGATATGTGAACAGGCGATAGCTCAGTGGGTTTGGAGCCCTTGCCACAGTCCTGTGTACAGCCCGGGGGTGACAGGTTTACATCTCAGCAGGCCCCAGTTAGTCGTTTGTCCTGCTTAGGTGTATAACAGGAGTACTAGTGAGCTGAATTACTGAAAACTAGCAGTACGCGGCAAGAAGCAGTCCGGTTTATAGCAGATGCTATGTAAATGGATAATATTATTGTTACTATCATTGGTAGTACTAGTACTAAAAGTCATAGTGTGACCGAAACGTGTCATTGTCAAGCCGTAGGCATGAAAAATGGTGCCTGGTGAATGTTCCACAATTTTTGGCCTTTGGAAGACATTGTCTTGGTTAAATGTCCTGTGTCAAGTTGCCCTATTTGGACTTTCCTACTAAAGAATATCGGAAAGCATAAAGAAATTATGAAAACAGCTAAAAACCATGTCATTAAAAATATCACTTTCTGGGGGAGAGTCCCAGTGCCTCCGTTTATGGGCATGGATGTCTGCAGCCTTGACGCAGTCCTGTGCATTCGACTGGGTCCTGGCATTAAGGAGTAGATATAATTCTAGTAACAGGATCTCAAGTTCCCACACCTGCGGAAGGAGCGGAGCGGGCCTGTCTACGGGTTCCCCATCTTCCTCTTTAAACAATATGAAACTAAATGAAAAAAAATTATAAAGCGCAAACAACTGCCCGGAGGCGTCTATGCGCTAATAGGGTTACACCTACAGAAGAAGGAAAAAGCAGAAAACAGGAGTAACAACCTCAAAGACCCATACCTCCATTAGAGAGTAAAGAGCCAGGGTTTTAAGGCCTTATGGAAAGGGGTGTGGCCTGAAGGCAGGAGATGGCCCCGGGGAGGGTGTTCCATACCTTGGACGCGGCCACCGAGAAAGTCCCGCCTCCCCACCCAAACTGTCATGTAGTTTAAACCAGCATATCTTGTATCATTTCTGGCATGTCGTGTTCCGCTTGTTACACAAAATGCTTAAGATTAAGCTATAATGCCAGTCTTTTAATTAAGGCTAGGGCTCTCTATTTTCTGTTTTTTTCTGATTTCTACAGATAAATACAAACAGAAAACAATGTATTCTCCTGTCTGTAATTATTTTTAAATGTGGATAAAAACGGGAAGTGTTTTTTTTGGGGGGGGGGGGGGTGATTGTAAATGCTGTCAATCACAACTGAAAAGATAATGGGGGTTTGAACAAAATAAAATAATTTTTGTAATGAATCTTAACCCCTTCCATGCTGGGCCGATTTTCCTCGTGTGCTAGGCTTTTAAAGAATCAATGGCTTTATGACGGCCCCCAGCCGTCATCAGCACACGAGCACTGTAATGCATGACGGATGGGGGCCGTCATCAGCATGGAAGGGGTTAAACAGCAGTAGATATACACAACCTTGAGACTAAGATTTGGATGTTTCACATAGGTGCATATTTTATCATCTGTGTGTTTATATCACTTAAACCGGGCAGGCATTTAGGCATTTTGTGCATACTTATTGGTTAAATAAATGTAGAAATATACTTATTTCAGCTTCATTTTGTCACAAAACCCAAAATAAATATGGATAATTCAGATGAAATGATCAAAAAAGAAATATGGATAAACACAGACAGAAATGTCAAAAAAATAAATAAGATAAAGCTGGGAGCCCATGTGAACACATGCAATTTTGCACTCTTTTTATGTGCACAATGAACTCACACTAAAAAACAGTGAAAAGCACTGAATCGACTTTTCGCATCATTTTTCAGGAATTTCGTGTGATTTCCACAAAGTAAATTGCACAAATTCACTCGGGCCTCTTCCAATGCTCATAAAAGCAACTGTGTTGGGCTTTCTTCTTTCCCCACCTGCTGTGTGTGGTTCAGCTTCTCTGGGCTGAAAAGGGAACAGGGACATTGTTCATGTTTCGAAATTCTCCTGAACATTTCCTCCACACCTATATCATCACCAGCGTTTGTTCTAAGACTCACCCACTTTTCCGGGACCACAGGCGAAGATTGCACAAAGTGATCCTTCTTACTGGGAAAGGCTTGCACTGTGCAAGGTGTGCAGGCCAGGGCTTAATTTGTAAAATATAAAGTGCCAGGGCTCTCGTCGGGAGGACACTGCAGCTTGCACCACACATTGTCCCTGCGATGGCGCCAATTATAGTAACAACACAACACCTAACCATCACACTCCTACAAGTGTGACAATTCAGACTATTCCATGGCTTGGGAGACAGGTATCAGTCATTGTAAATGTAAATTGTACTAATAAATGGCTTTTGTTGTGCTCATACCTAAATTAGCCAGACAGCTTCACCATGTCAATTAGGTGCAGGAGCCCAGTAACGGAAACCACTGGGTCAAATTAAGCACTGGTGCACGCCATCTTTCTTGAGGAGCCCTCCCCCACAGGAAGTAGTGTGGTGCTTTGGGGCACATGGCGGTTCAGTTAGTTCATGGCGGTCCCCGGTCTGAGAGCTTCCCGCCTCCGCGGACAGAAGGCCCTCCCTCCGCGGACGCGGCGTCCTGAAATTCACTACCGATCCCTACTCTCGGAGAAAGAAAAGGTCATGTTTCTTTTTATATACGCAACGACTTTTGCCTCTGGTGCACCAGGGCTTTGTTGTCTGCTGACTTGGAAGGAAACTCAACAGGTGTGACCTCCACTGGCACAGGCTTGGGTGACACTTTCTTTTGTGAGCACCTGATACCGGACTCTGCGAAATACTTGGACGAATAATGGACCGACTTCTCTGGAGGCCTGAGCTGAGAACAAACCGACCAATCAGGGCTGCTCTTGCTCAGGCGTGTCGTCTGATAGTTGGCCACTGTTTTGTCATTTTTCTGGCTTTGTGGTTTTCTGTCCCACGCCCACTCTTGCTGTCCCAGGACAGGGGCTCAGACAGAGAGAGGGTCCTTTCACGTTGGGGTGGATTTCATTTCGTCAGGGTCAGGCTGGGAGCTGAAGCGGCCCTGTGAGCCCCGGAGAACGCCCACTGTGCCCCCTGCAAGCACAAGAGGTGTGTCTGAGGACATTCTCTTCTAGAACGTGGGAAAAAATTGGGCCAAATATTCCATTTTAGTGCACCATTAACCAAATATATAGGCTGAAATGTGATTCATTTAATATGCAGCTCTATAGAGGAAGTGATTAAATATTCCCGTACTTCTGTGTACTCAGGAGCTTTTTGTGTCTGCAGCATGAAACCGAATTATGCGCTTAGAAGAAACTTGATATTGAAATAATTTATATAGAGCGAATGCCAAAGGCGTCTTGGCGCTGACATCTAAGATGTAGAGTTGTGGGGGAAGCGGGTGCTACCGTGTGTAGCACAAATAAGGATTACAACTACCAGAGTGTTTGAGAAAATAACCATTTTCAAAAGTATTTCTTAAAGCTGAATAGGTTAGACTGACCTCTAAGCGGGCCAGGTAACTTATTCCAGAGTTGGGACAGGGCATGAATAAAGTTGCTTCCACCCCAATTCTTCCTTCTGATTTTGGAGACATTAACTGTCTTAGAATTTGCCAGGTACACAGCTCTTCTGGGGAGGTACCAATACTTTTTTTTCTCAGGTATGCTGGTCCATCACCATGCAAGGTCTGGTGTGCCATGCACAAGGCCCTAAACATCACTCTCTTCCTCACAGGAAGCCAATCAAGCTTCGATACAGCTGTTGATACTGACTTACACATCTGAATTTTCTTTAGTAGTAGATTTGTTCCGCTCCCTCTGGGCTCCTTTTAGGGTCGAACTGCCTGGGAATCCCTCCGATCGCTCAGTCCTCCTGGGGGGTGTTTGCCTGTGTCCATGGGACCATCCAGTATTTATTTGTGAAGACGCCAGTTCTTCGAAGCTTTGCCCCTGTGGTGAGTTACTCATAGGAGCTAGATACTTGCTGTCTCATTACGCTCATATTTCACAGCACATGCGCATTCGTTGCACGGGTGCCTGTATGCCAACCGCAGATGGACTGGTATTTTTGGACTGTGGTAACAGTAAAGTAGAAGGACTCCAGTTTCTCTCTCTCTCTAATTTCCAGCAAACCCTCCTTGACCAGCTCCGGCACCAGGTCTTTGCATTTCTGCCCAAGTACATCTAGCCGCAACTCCAGACCGCTTCTCTAGAAGAGGCATTAGATACTTTATCTGTTCCCTCATGGCACCCTCCACAGACGTTTCATGACATATCTCCTTGATGGTGTGCCCTCAACTAAGACCAAGATAGCCTTGTGCCTACGTGAAACTCCACATCAACCAATATCTAATGTTTCTATTCCCTTGCTGAGTACTGGTCATTTCACAGCTTGACAAACATAAAGGGATAGAAAGACCCCTGTCAAATGTCTTGTGTCCATTTCAGGTCGCCATATTAACACGTGACAAAAGGAGTAAACAGTACAGCTATCGAAAGATCCCATCGTCTCACGCGAGTCAGTGTTGAGGCTGTTTCTCTGACTCACCTTGTCCAGACATCCCGTCTACCAAAATACAAATCTCATTATATCCTATGGGATTTATATTTCGACCTATGGGATATCCGTCACCGTTGTGACGAAGTAACCTGTTTGCCAAAATCTAAATCAGTCCCATAATTCCTTCTAGGAACTGCCCAGTCACAGTCTGAACATCTGACAAAGTTGTTTTCTTTCTGAGATCCTGTTGACTCTGGTCTTTCCTGACTCCAAACTCCAGGGCCTTTTGCCAATAGATAAAACATTCAGGTTTTCAAAATCTGAAAAACAAGCATAAACAGGCTATCAGACGAAAAAATGCATGCCCCTCCCCAAAAAAAAACCCAAGCACCCTTGATGAACTGGTGAGACTTTCATTCCTGATTGCCTGCCATCAGAGCCACTAAAATTATGGGTTTCTGAAGCCACAATGTTTTCCGTATAATTATGGATTTGCCGCATTTGCCACATAATCTATCATCTGCTGCATGATTTGCAGATTTTACCTCAAAAAATTGTTAATCGCCCAAACGGATCAAAAGTTACTAAAATGAGTTGCCACGTGTTGCCTAGCAGTGCAAAGCCATTAACAAAAATTGAATGGTCAACTTTCAATTGCCAAACACTGTATTTGAGAGTTAAATTGTTTCTATGGATGGTGAACCTTTGCTCAGGCACTGTTGATTTGTGAAGAAAAGCCAAAATAATGCACTAATGCCATCACAAAATGTGCCGCATTACACCCCATAATTGTATCTTTTTCTTGCGCATAATTTAGTCAACCATGCTTCAAAATTTGGTCCCCCCTTGCCGCATAAATCCAGTGAGCCTCCCCCACCAACTCCAAGCCTTATCCTAGATGGTGCCTATGGTAAACGAAGCCTTCCGTACCCGCAATCCTGTTTACTCGGATTCCTAAAAATAAAAGACAGTAATGTCAGAAAGAGGAGCAAAAATAAGACTGGTGTTAATCGCTTTCACTGCAGAGTTTATGGTGTGAATGTGGAGTAAAAATAACTAGGTGGCGGGTATTTTTTCTTCTTCTTGAATAACCTGTGGTTGACACTACTTGCTTGCAGCTGACGCACACCTCTAGATTCGTCTGTGAGTCATCTTTTCGCTGCACCCAGGATTTAGGTGCTGTATTTATTCTCAAGCTCTGCCCCATGCCTCGATAAGCTGTAGAAATGCTTGTTGATTTGCCTCTTTGCCAACGCTGTGGGAACTGATGTATCAGCATTGACCGAACAAAGAAAAGGACGCGGTTTGCTTCCAGCCTTGTCACGCGTGCGGAGCGGCAGATACAGGGTCACTCGTGCATGGGACAGGACAATACTCCTTTACTCCTCCCCTGCCATGTTTCTGCAAATCCACTGATATTCTGTTTACCAGAGAGAAAATTATATTTACCGCCTGTGAGGAGTTCCGCGGACGAGCACCCGAGAACCACCAGACCACCCGGTCCAGCATCGAGGTTCTGGTCTTTCCTTCTGTTTTTCTTCCTCATTGTAACCATCTCTGATCTGATCCCCCTGCTAATTTGTGGCCACCTTAATATCTCATCTACTGCATCTCAAGGGCCAAAGCGACGAAAGAGCCCCCCTCTTTCACTAACCAGGACCGACTACTCCTATAGTCTTGGATATAACCCAGTGCAATCCTACGTGATGTAAATATGTAAGATACTCGCTTTATGTAAACATCGATGATAGTACGATCATTGAATACTCGTGACTCACTGCACTTGAATAGCGCACACATACATGCACTAGGTGTCTCGGCGCATGTGATATAATCACTGCAGATCCCGGACCCTACAAGGAACCATGTTTCAGCCTCTCCAGGTCTGGGGGATCTGAACCCAGCTCCCTTTGGTGGCTGAGGACAGCGGAGACCATCGTCATTCTCTTCCTTACTGCACTCGCCCATCTCTTATTTCCGTACCGAAACTGATTTCTCTCCTTACATACGATTGTGCTCATTGCAGCATTTCTGTTAGAAAATGCTGCAATGGTAAATAAATACAAATACCCTAAAAAAACAGCAGCTGATGTCACCTTAAACCAGAAGCTGGGATCAAGAAAGATTCAGATTGATCACATACAGGCAGAAAGAAGCATCTTTAAACTTTATGTTCTGCCTAGTCAATGGTACGATGCTCGGCATGAAGCTCGTTTTCAGAAAATATGTACACCAGTTACGTTAACAAGACTTAAATTAGCAAACACAAGAATGCATTCATGTCAGTTCCTTTGAATCGAAAAAGAGCAGATAGCCCTGAAACGATGTACCTGTGAATAAAAATCGTAAAGATCATCGACAAAACACAGGAAAAATTCAAAAATGTTAATAAATAGTTTATGTGGTTGTGTACCCCTTTTGGAGGAGGTAATAGTTTTACTGGTAAGAGCAGCACGGGAAATGTGGGGATCCCCATTGACAGCCGGAGGACTCTGGATAGTAATCTATTGCATTTACGTTCCCTAGAAAACCAAAGTTGCAAGAGTCCTCTGGTGATGGTTGAAGAGATGCTTGTAAGGAGCTTTTCAGGACACTTGTAACCACAAACCCCAGAGTCTATGAAACTCCTTTAGAAATAATATATGTAACTGGTATAAATGACAGGCCATTTAAGGTCATCATGGGATTTCCTAGTGGTTCTATAAGGTCCTACTGTCTTATTTTTAACCAGCAGCTCTTCTACAAAATCCTGTAGACTGTATTTACATTACTTACAACCAACAGAGGTGCGGTATGAAGCGCTATATATAAGCCATTTGTAATAACCTCAGCTTGGACATCGTTTCCTGTTCGCGTAGGGATCTCCCAGGCTTCCTTTAGGAACCATGCAGGAATCCACTTGCAATCTCAAAAGTATCACTAGGAAAAAACATAGAGTTGCTCTTTGAGGCCATTTTCAAGCCTGGATCTTTGCCCATCTCTCAGTTTCAGAATCCCCCAAAATACAGAAGACTCCTTTCTGCAGATCTGCCTTCCAGGACCGTGTCTTTTCCCTCACTGGTTTGGTACCTTGGAGAGGCAAGAGTGGGGCAAGAGACCCCTGCCCTAGAGCCATGGGCAGCTGTCTACAGGCAACTCTGAAATGTGGGCACTCCTGTGAACGTGCACTGTGCTATTTAAGAAATGAGGGTGTATCTGTGGACCCCCTGCTACGCCCCCTCGACCTTTACACCTCCCTTTCGCCTACAAAATTCACCTATGGATACGAAGTTAAATTTCATGGAGCAGATCATGGCATTGCTTGGTTGTGCTGTTATTTTTACTACACTGTGGTTTATAATTACGTGAAAGGAGGCGATAGGGGACTCATACTTTATTTTTTTTAAGCTAAGCTGATCTTAATTTCTGATTTCATGGTCTCTTCACGCATGTGTTCTGCTTTCCAATCATTGCACAGAAATAGCAGATAAATTCCAGTGCTTCTCATCTGCCTTGCCACCCCTCCCCACTCCCCCCCCCCCCCACACACACACACAAGCGGCCAAATTGCTGCTACCCAACTAAAGGCACATCCCCAAATTCCCATCTCCAGAATGAAGATTGAAGATTGGATTCCCAGAAGGTTTTCTAAACCATAGGCAAAAGGCATGTTGCTGTCTGGATGCTTCCCCTCCCTTACCTGCGCCGTTTCAAGACCATTGGTTGCTATCTAGTGCCCTATTGTCGTAGCAGTGTAAGGCAGCTGCCCACAGTTGCCTTAATAAAGTATCAGCCCTGATTTCAAAAGGTGAGCCACCAGGGTACACAAGTCTCAGGGGGTCTCCTGCACCCAACCCTAGCTTGATTCTAAGCCACAATCTATTTGCATATTGGAACAGGTAGTTCTGTTTCTATAATTATAATATGGTCATAAATACTGCATAGCGCCACGGTTTTCTGGCTAGTAACCAAGGACTCGTTCAAGGTGTCGTACATGAAATGGGCGTAACCTGGCAGCTATAGATCTGGCAGGACCTACATAGACTGGTTATTGGGAACTACAGCATCCTAACCTTCCGGCGCCCCAGCACCGGCGCCCCCGCCACATTGTATTTTTCTACCACCTCTGACGCTAACTTGTGGTGTTTTGAACTCATGTAGGTATGTCAGAAGGCTGATCCAACAGGCAATTGAAATACTGTGAAAAGGGGGTCGATTCCAGAATAGGCCTCCCTGCCACTTAGAGAGACAAGAGGAAGATCTTCCAGGCCAAAATAAATTCAGTTATTAGATTTTGTTTGCACCTCTAAATCACTGATGTCCACAGCATTGAATAACAACACCCGCCAACAGCCTGTCGTAGCCAGTGAGGAAATCCCTTCACACTAGGAGGTGCCAACAGCAACATTCTTCCTCACTCAGCATGCCAAGCCAATGAGGAATGCCCTTTGCCAAGGGAGTATGTAATATTAAAGACCCTGCAGCAATCTAGTATATCAGTGCCCCCCACACATATATCAGGGCTTCGCATGCTGTGTGTTATATTAAAACCCCAACACACTCAGTGGTGCCAACAGCTACATTCTTCTACAGCCGTGGTTCTTAATCTGTAGTCCACGGGCTCATAGGTGTCTCTGACGCCTACTAAAGGGGTCCACGACTGCTTAGAAAATTAAGTAATATTAACAGATTAATAACATATATGTAAATAAAGAGGCAAAATGTACATTTGAAAATGTGAACACATTCTGTAAGTGTGAAAGAAATTGAAATTGGATGCTAAAAATTAAGCTGTTTTCCTCAGATAGATTCGCGGAGCAATATAAGTGCATCAAACAGAATATAATATGGTCGATGGGTGTCCTCAACTGAATTTTGGAAAGCTCCACCCTTACCATTAAAATGTATATTTCTTATATTTGTGAATTGAATAAAAATGTTCTGCCATGAAAATGTATATTTTTATATATTTCTTATGAATTGAATAGAATATTGAATTAATAATTTGTGTATTTGTTTGATGAATGCTTGTTTCTGCATTTTTGTGTACTGTTTTGAGGTACAAATCATCCAAATTGCTTAGAGACCCCGGATTCCAATAATGTCTCAGTGGGGGTCCCCGGATTCCGATAATGAGTCAGTGGGAGGTCACCGGATTCTAGTAATCATTAAGTAGGAGTCCACAGATGTCAAAAGGTTAAAAAACGCTGTTCTACAGCATGCTTTACTCAGTGAGGACAGTCATTCACTGAGGGTAATATCTGATATTGGAGTCTATTCATGCAATATGTCTTTCAAGGCTGCAGTATGTAGCGGTGTCCCTTTTGGAACACCGGTGTGGTAACACACTGTCATTACAGACCGCATATTTTCAATTGAAATTACCACTAAATTTGCATAGACATACAGATCTGCTGGTAAAACTATATAAAGCACAAATTGATGTATACAAAGGTTGCAGTATGCGTGATAAAGTATTTGCAAAGATTGCAATAACATTTCTGCAAATCTTGCAGTATTCAAATTGAAACTTCTGCTTCGCTCGCAGAATCCCTGGAACCTAAAGTCCCAGCGGGACGTGGATCCCGTCATAATGATGCTCTGCGCCAAGCTTCGGGTTTGATATCTCATATAAAAAACAATGTAGGACAGGCTATAACTCAACAAAATGTAGTGCGCAGAACCCATCAGGCTCCCAACTCTACAGTCGTCTCAGAGCTCGATGAACTATGTGCACATCCAAGGGTCCATATTCACTGACGTCTTTGTGGGTTCTCTTGCAACTCCAACAATAGCGCTGATCAACAGCCTTTCCCGCCTAAAGTTTCTGCCCACTCAGAATGACATTGCGTAATGTAGAGCGAACCTCATGATTACCCACCTGGCCTCTGAAGCCCTGGAGAACACATATATGGAAAGGGGGCTTTACAGGGCAGGCACTGTGTAAATGCAACCACCAGAAGGGTCAAAGCCAGGGCTTTAAGTGGGATGAAAAAACTGGCGGGTCTCTCAAAGGGGCGTGGCCAATGTGATTAAGGGCGTTGCTTAAAAAGATTTACGCAAAAAATCAGTTCTTAGCATAGTGTGTCGCCCGACTTGTATTTTGCTGTCTCTGTCATTGCAGCTAGATATATGAACCAACAAGTAACATCATACCTACAAGTCAGGACAATTTCCTTTGTCAATGGTTGTTTGTTGCATTAGATAAATAAGCAGCAACTATGGCTCGTTGTATACAATATTGTAAAAGCTTCCACTTGCCAGGGCACAAAACAGAGCCCGATGGAGACCCGTTTTGAGGCCTCCTTAAAAAAAATGTGGGTGCTCAGACCCGGTGAGACCCGCCCCGCTTAAAGCCCTGGTCAAAGCTATACCTACTAAAGTCTTGCAAAGTAATGCAACCTAACATAGTGTGGATTGCTAATGTGAAATAAAAACAGGTGCAGCAATGGTAAAAGGTTGGCATGGGTCACATTGGATGTTGTTTTAACATGTAATATTCGTAACACTCATGCAAAGTACATACATTACTCTCTGTACCTTCGGGAGGTCCATCATGTGAAGCTAATTGAACTGAAGAGTGCACCTTGAGTACAAAAGTCACAAAAGATGCTGCTCAAAGGCATTTGCACCATGGTGCAATGTCAGGGCCAGCGCCAGGCATGGGCAGTGTGGGCAGCTGCCCAGGGCCTCACACTCTGCCTGCCAGGATGGGGCCCCCCACAATGTCAATTAACACCCCACCAGTCCTCGTGTGTGTACCCCTGCCGATCAGAGTGAAAGAAATGCGTCTCTTCACAATTGGGATAATGGGAGAGGCCCCCCCCCCCCCCTCGTGTGGCCTCTAAGGGATGATGTGGGAAGGCCATGGGGAGGGGGACACCTCTCAGGCTGCCCAATCAGAGACTCGGCAGGGCCCCCATTGTCAGCACCTTATCCCACACAGGTTTCACTCAGCCCCCAAGTAATTCTCACACCTTCAGTCCAAAATAGGCTGTACAAGAGGTGCTTGGGGTGGCTTAGAGGAGGGGCTGTGGCCCAGGTGGAGTCTGCACAAAGCAGCTTCCCGAGATCAGAAGGTGTCACTTAGGTAAATTTCAGGGGCCTCGCACATTCCCTTTTGCCCAGGCCCCTGAAAATCCTCGGACCGGCCCTGTGCAATGCTACAGTGCATTTGGCATCACACGTGTGCAGATCTATTTGCATTTGCACTCGTGGTGTCCTCCTCAAGGTGCAACGTGTGGTAAATATGACACTGAAGTGATGAACTCAGTTTGCACTATGCCGCGTGTTTTCACTCAGTGCTGCGTTGCATGAATCTTAGTAAATCTGCCTGTACTGTCGGAAGAAAAAAAGTCATGAACAATAAGCCTTTAAAATAAACCTGTCAATATTTGCATGTCACCCTCTCAAACTCGAGGTGACCTGCTAATTCTCATGGGTCAGTTTTGTAATCTGAATAATTAGAGTGACCTTTTAAATTGCCCAAAATATTCAGGAGGTCCCAAAATGGTGGACCTGGCCCGTCAAACTTAGGAGACGTTTAGCCGGCCTCTGAATCCCCGAGGGACGTGAAACTCAGAATGATTTGGGTTGAGATGAAAAAGTTCTCCTGGTCTGCCAGCAACCACCCCTCACCACCTTCAAAATGGCGCAATATTGACATTGCTCAATGATTACTCCATCCAATAGCGAAGTCTGTACGCTCTGGACCAGTGAGTGTCATTCTGGGAGGTAAGAATTCCCTCTTTCCTGGGAGTCTTTGTCCCTTAAGAGATTGGGTGCCAAGCAGTGATTCCAACCTATCAGGGCATACCACCCAGTGACAAAGGCCAGTGGATTGGCTGCAGTTTTTATTGGACGGCGTCCTCCATATAGTCAATAACCCCCTTCCATGGAAGTTCTGTCCATCCCCACCTTGGTCACCGTCCACCGTGGTCCTTGAGCCACCAGCGCTCTTCACTAATGAACGGAAGGGTCCACACAAGATACTTTTTGGGAACAGATCTGAAAGTTTTGGGACTAAACACTGCAACATTGTGCATTTTTAAAGCATATTTGATCTATTTGAGTGATAAAACAAAATCTATATGAGTGGCTATTAGCAAGTAGGAGGGTTCCTTGGTCAGTTTCACTTTGGAAAGCCCAGGAGACAGAGAATCACGTGTCCCTCCAGGAGTCACCGAACATTGCTATTTTTAAAAGCAGTGATGCCCTTCAAGTGCAATGGAATGTTTCCCCAGCAGTTTTACAACTGATCCATCCATTCAGTGGCAAAAGGGTAGGTACCTCGGCTACAGCAAGGTTTACTTAGCTTGCAAACCCAAATCTTGTAGGGCCAAGAAGGACCTGCAGGTTGTATGCATGCGCTACAAAAGCCACGCATTATGTAGCATGAAGACGTGAACCAAGCGGGGTGACATCAGTGTGCGTGGGCGCTATTCTGAAATGTGTCCACTATTTAGTAAAATAAGTTGCAACTGGGTGTTTGCCATTGGTGCGTGGGAGGGTGATGTCCTCCCACGCACGCACGCACCTCGCACGCACGCACATTATATATGTAAACAATACCTTAATGCATTTAAGTAAGTCATGTATTGTTTCCTCATCAGCCCAGCCCCTTCTCTAGGTAGCCACCCAGCCTGCTAGGTGTCCACTGTAGCGACCTGCTATTGCTGTGTGCAGTGTGTTCTTCCAGAAATGCTCAGAGCTCTGCATAAAATCAACAAGTAAAAGAAATGCCGCCCTCGCAGCCTGACTGGTGCAGAGCCAGCGAGGCTGGGAAGTGTCAGGAACAGATGGCCTCAGGCGGCACGGCGCCGCGCTGGAAGCGCCGTCTGCCCTGGTGCGAACCGCACCATCTGTGAACACGCGCGTGCTCCTTTCTGCACTATGCAAGTTCGGCCATTTTGCAAGATGGCGGCTAAGGTGATGGGGGCAGTGTGGGACAGGGGCAGTGCGGGGTGGGATTGCGAGGGGCAGTAGGATTTTCCAAGCAAACGTGGAGTCTGAAATCACTTGTGCGGTGATGCCAGAGGCAGCACAAGGACTCGTGACACCTGAGGCTGGTGGCATTTTGATGCCCTCAGCCCTGGGTAGCAATAGTGCTTGCCCTCGCCAGGGAAAGTGGCATGCTGCCAACCCCTTCTAGTGCGTAGGGCTTGTCTGCTGCAGCAAGAGGCGCGGCTCCCGGGTACGGTTTTGCTTTGCAGCCAGCTCTGTGACCCTGCGCTGATCTGAAATAAGTGGATTAAAAACAGACGCGAGCAAGCACTGAAGGCGTGTTTACTTTTAAAAGACTCTGTGTCAGCTTCGATTAATCACAGGCAGGGCCGCTGGAATTATGCGACAGGGGAGGAGCAAATTAGGCAACAGCTATGACTAAATTATGCAGCAGGAAAAGGGCACATTGTACGGAATGACGTGGCACATTTTCTTATCGTATAAGTTCATTATTTTGTTTTGTTTTTACACGTTAACACTGCCTGGGCAGAGGCTTGAACCCACTGGGAACAGATGAACCCTCAAATACAGCCATAAGCAACTGAAAGGTGACCAACCAACCTTTGGAAAAGGGCCATCCACTGAGAGGCAGCAAGTCACCTTCATTTGTAATAACTTTTGACCTGTTTGACTTAGATACACATTGTTTTTGTTACAATTTGAAAATCATGCAGCAGATTTTGAGATATGTGGCAAATATGGCAAATCAGTAACTATGCGGAAAATGCTGAGGCCCGCAGAGTTGCATACTTCCAGTGGTACTGTTCATAGGCGTAAGAAAGCAGGCTGCAGATAGAGCAACATAGTGGTAGCATGTTCTGCCACTAACTGACCCTTGTGGCCTGTGGTTGATGCCTTTGGGCAAACTTTGACCTTAAAGTGAGTTGATCAGGCCATGCCTTCAGTTATGACAGCTCTGAATACAGAAGCCCTGTCCTCTTTTGAGCTGGTAGAGAGAACAATTGTACAAAGGTGCATTAGGTGGCATTATGTTCAAGTTCAAGTTCAGTATAAAGCTGGCTTACCATGCTAGAGCAGTACAAAAGGGGGTGGTGATGGACGGAGCATCTGAACCAATCAAACACTCACACCCAGTTAAAAGATCTGGGTTTAATCCATCACCGTTCTTTAGCCCACTCTGCCACCCCAGTTCAGACATGGCCATATGCAAATCAGTCTGACTCTGTGCCTCATGGGAACAGTCCAGCCCGAACAGCCAAGCCATGCCTTCCCTGGACTGGAAACAAGCTTCCTAGGACCGGTTTCTGGCATTACAGCCGTCTTCAGCCCGGCTTGCTTGAATCCAGTGGCAAAGTGAGCAAGGGACCATGCTAGAGAGCAGTTTACAGAGTTCCTTTTGTGAGAGGATGCCAGGGCTGGTTCTACAGAATGGCAATGGGTGAAAGCCTAATTGGTGCCACCCTGGGAGCCCAGGGTGCCCCTAAAAGCAGCAAATATGTCCCCATTGCCAGGGGAAAAGGGCGAGGGAATGTGTTATGTTATCAGCTGGTGGGTCATGTTCGCGCTTTATAAAACCTTTCAAATCAAATGAGTAAATAAATAAATCAGCATTTGTATATTGCCTTCTAGCATTAGTAAGGCATCTGAGGGCTTGCTCTATCTAGGCGCCTTCTTTTAATGTTTTAGGACTTCTATTGATAGGTTATGGATGATTGCTTAGTTTTGTATGGTTAGTAGAGATGTGTTAGATGCAGTTCTTAATTTGTAACAAAAAATGTACGCGCCAGGGCTCTGGTTAGGAGCCCCTGAAGCTTGCACCACATATTACACCAGCCATGCTTCCAATGATAGTAAAAACACTGCTACTAACCATCACACTCCTACAAGTGTGACAATTCGGACTATTTCAGGCCTCCAAAGCTATGGGCAGCAGGTAATAGTCATTTTCAATATATATTGAATTAATAATTACCTGTTGTAGGTGGAGAAGTGTGGCTCAGGGGTTAGAGGCGGCAGACCTGGAGCTTGAGTTTCAGCCCTGGACCAGGGTTCAATTCCCCGCCTCGGCGGGTCTTGGGCTCAATAATCCCATGGACTCGATAATTCTCGCTCCGGTGCCTTCTCGACTCACGGGTTCACACTCTGCGACTCTGGGCAATAGCTTGCTTAATCTCCACATCGGCCCTTCGCGGCGGGATGCCTGGCTTTCACCTTGTGGATACCCTTCCAGGGTTATCTCACAGGGGAATACCAGGACGGGTTCCCTAAGCAAGCGCGGAGATGCCCCAGGGTAAGTCCTGCGCTATATAAGTTTCATACATTTACATTTACATCTCTAAATTAGCCAGAAAGCGCCACCTTGTGGCAGACTGTCACAAACATCGTTGTTGACAATTAAGTGCCGGTACTGAGCACCGGAAACTCCAGCTCAAATTAATCACTGGTAGATGTCTAGTTTAGAAGCACTCTCTGGATTGATCCTACAAGTTGTGGGACATTTTTGGAGACTCATTTCCTGCTCCTGTAGCTGCCTCACCTGGATAAGTTTACATCGCAGGCCCGTTATTCTTGCCAATCCCCCGTTTTCCCCTTGCTACAGAGGTACAGCGTGTTCCTGGGACAGGTGCTGCTTGACTTGGCTGGGAATCCCCCAAGGATATGTGACGCGGAGCAAAGGCAGGTGTGTGCACCATGTACGCATTAGTGTGACCGTCACCGCCATTGGTTCCCGCACCCTCATCCATAATAGAGACCGCGCATCGCCAGCTGGTGTGATGGGCCCTGCTATGCATGGTGTCAGCCAGAAAGCAATATTCTTGTTCCATTAATTGCTATGGAAACAGAAGGATGTGCTTCGGCCGACTGACGGTGCCTATGCATTTGTGTGTTCAAGGTTAAGAGTTGCTGTGAAACTGAGTGAGAATATGGGGAGGGTTTTTCATTCGTAGATGGTGTAGACCAGCCAGTGCCGTACCTCAAATCAACACCAGCACCAACATATACTTACAAAAGGTGCCCCTATTTTAGTCTGGCCCGGCAGCATTACTGCTGCTACCGTATGTGATCAACAGAAAAAGAGCTTTTAGAATTACTTCTTGTTTGAGGCGTTGGGGTCTGCCCACACATTGGTTGCCTTGAGTACCTCATGTGATTGGGAAGATGGCGTCTGCTTCCACTGAAAGAGTGCTTGCTTTGTACTTTTTGTCTTGTGGAAAACCTTATACTTCATTCAGCAGGACTCATTTAGTTACAGTGGCAAGCCAATGATCAAGACTGTAGGCCTGATCTGTTATAATGAAACAGAATGATAAAGGAAGTAGGAATGACATTTATTGTGAAAAGCACAGGTTGACCTTTCAAGGTGGACGTTATTATTCTGTATTAAAGCACTTGGAGAGATTTAGTATCGTGGAATGTCAGCCCCAGATTGGGAACCAAACTGCCCTGTCAGATTTTATCAGACCAGCCCCCATTTTGCGTCTAGCTAGAGAGCACAGCAGAAGAGTCTTGCCAAGTGGGGAGAGTAACAAAAGATCCCAATTCCCCCAGCTCGTGGTCCTGCAATTAACCCTCTCTGGTCTACCGGAACAGGCTAGGCCAGTCGGGGTGCCGAGTGCTCGATACCATTCAAGGGTGGATCCATCCGCCTTAAAGCTTCCAAGCCTGGACCATCAGAGAAAGGCTCCCAGGCAGGCCCCATTTGGTGTCCTCAGCATCAGAAGGGTTTGTGTCATCCATTTGTGGTTGGAGATGGTCTGCAACAACCAGGCACCATAAGCAGGCGGAAGTGTTTTGTTTCCTGCAGTAATTGGTGAGGCATTTGATGCTAAAGTAGGCTTGGACGTGAATGTGGTACACGGAATCTCACCTCTTTGCAAACTAGGCAAGGGGTCTGGTTCTGGTGAGCCACTTGCAGAAACCATGGGGATAAAATATTTGCACAGTGATATCCTTTTTAACAGGAAAATTATATAGCTATGACCAGCATAATACTATACATATTTGTAATTAAAATAAGAAATACTTAACATATGCCTTATGGGAAACCTTAGGCTCAAGACAGTAGGTCTGAGTTGGTTATGGTGAAAAGCTTGTAGGTCTAATTTGTTCATTGAGAAAAGTTATGCCAAATTACATAGGCCTGATCACTTTATTATGAAAAGTTCACACAAAGGAAATAGACATGCTTTATTTATCCCACTGAGCTATTTTATGACGATTTAAACATGAGACTAGAAGCTGCACATGTATCCCTCCAGCAAACCTCGTAACATCTAGCGTTATCTTTAAAGTATTACACCCTTAGCCTTGCAGAATCACCTATATCTCTGCAGCAGGTGCATTACCTTCCCTCCTAAAGTTAAATTAAATTACAGTAGTGTTTTGTGCCACTACTTTAATAAGCCAGAACCACTTGAGCATCCCATTTTATTTTTTTGGCAATTTTTTGAGGACAGACATTGAAAACAAAAATAAATCAGCACAGTAATCACACGTATGCCATGGTTTTTAAAGCACGGTTTCCCTCCATTATGAATTGTCTTGACCTTGATGTATTTTGTCTGTAGGTTCTGAACTGGCACGGGGCGTTCCTGCTAGAGTGTGGTGAACGTGAGTACCAGGCGGAAGATGGGCAGTGTGTACCCTGTACGGAGTGCCCGCCTGGGCAGGAAGCTGATAGGGTAAGCCAGGAAGTCAGACCGAGGCGACACAAAGTGCCTGCCTCAGTTATTCCTCATTCTGATTCCTAAAACAGGAACTGAAGTGGTGGGAACTCATAGTTTGTTCTGTTTTTTCTTGAGATTGTGTTTATGTGTACTGTTTTGTTTACCATTAAGAATGCTGTTCTTCATGGACTGCAATGGACAGATGCATTCAGGCCCGCCTGAACCATACACATTAGACATTTTGGGTTCTCTGATCAGACAGACTGTCCTCTCTGTTTACGGGGTGGCCAGATAATTGGTGCCTGAGCAAATCGGGTTCACGCAGGGGTCAGAATAAGGAGCAATGTGAACTTTACTGTGCCTGGTACTTGCTGTTGGGGTCAAACTCTGCACCCCTGCTATTGTCCTCTTTGTACATATTGGCAGGTCAGACCTGACAACTTTCACTTCAACTGGCAGAGAATACCACGTCACATCAGTACATGTGGCTTTTGATGCAGAAACCTCAAAAATCAGCTTGTGGTGCCACATTTGGTAGGATAACAATGATCAGACTTGTTAAATTCTGAACCCCAGGGTAATCGCTGTTTTGTTTTGCAGAGAACCAACAGAACACGCATTTCTACTAACAAACTATAACATAGATTAAACAGACAGCTCACGCCTGCACAAGACACCAAAACGACATAGTTTGAAAAGGACACAGCATCAACAGCCACAACACTAAAAATTGAATAATGGAAAAACATTATCGCAAAGTCCTATGGCCCATGCACCCGCAAACAGTGGTTGAGCAGAAAGTTATTTTGCGAGGCATATCTCGATTTATTCAACCCGAAAGAAACTTACGCAAACACAACACTGGATGATAGATTATCACCGACCAAATACACGACCCCAGCTACCTTGAAGGACACTGCAGCTTCCTGACAGCACTACCGGACAATAGGTTCCGCCATAGTGCTCAATACAAGTAAGGGTAATAGGCCATTACATATTGAATATTGTATGCCAACTCTAGGGTTAACATACTGGACTAGCAGCATAGTTGTTATCGGCAAGTAGCCAAGCATCTACCTCACTCAGAAATAACAGGGTCTTTGCGTAATGAGTACATAAGTAATAGGGGTTTCTGGACGGGCCTGGCCTCCACTCCATCAGATCCACGGTTTCATTGTGCCACCTGACACAGTCTTTCGTAAATTTCCCTTGGCTCAGATGACGAAGGTCTTCTGTGTTGGTCTATTGTTGTTCTCTGGCAGTAGTTATATTGGGTTCCTTGTTCTGTCCAAAATATATTGTCTCGCTGCCGTACATTCCGTATCGAGCGCGCAAACACACGTGACGCAGGAATCTTCCCCTTTTCTGCCAAGTGTGAATGCTCTTGTGGCCCTGATAGTATGCTATTTATATGTGTGGATAAAGGTGGTGCATCTAAATGGATTACTTCTCAAATTGCAACAAATAGAATACAAGAGGTGATGATAGATACAAATGTATTAACATCAGAGCAGTTTCGTGGAAGAGCCTTCCGTATCCACTTGTGGAAAATTTGAGCCCTGCTGTGATAAAATATAAATGTAGCTTTTCAATACTCAGAGCTCGCACGGTGTCCCATGCACAGCTCATCCAGTCGTGCAACATTTCCTTTGCTTTCCAGGAGTGGTTGTTTTGCTCTTCCCGTTATACGTACAGAAATACAAGTACCAGAATACTAAGGAGAAAAGTGATTGGATAAACTACCAGCAGAAAACCTACCAAAACCTGGAATCTCTTAAGGTTCTGCCTAATGCACACTAAAACATGCTTCGGATGCACCTGATTTACAAAAACGAAGTACCAGTCAATAGAATTATCTGCCCAGCATTACGCAGTTCAGCCCTAGGGAAATGTGGTCAACTTCACCTTGTCTATGCCACATTTTCGTTAGACCTTTTTGACCTGAAAGTTATACCTGGAAGCTGGGTGATCGACCCAGTCAACAATTTCTGGTATACACCTGTTACAACGCATTTGTTACAACGCAATACTGTTACAACGCGACTTTTACAACGCATACCATTACAACGTATTGCGCTGGGGGGCGCTCTAGGATAGGGAATAAGTATAATTTACTATCCAACACCTTCCCTAGGGTCCACGGGGACTGGAGTTAGAATAGTAAATTATACTTACCACTATCCAGCACCTCAAAGCGCTATGCGTTGTAATGGTATGCGTTGTAATGGTCGCGTTGTAACAGTAGGTAGTTGTAATGGTATGCGTTGTAACATGGTACATCCACAATTTCTCTTCGTTTACGCCATTTTATAATTCTGTATCGCCATTGTTCGAAATGTCTATGACCATTCTGCACAACAGCAGGCAAGATGAGATCAAACGTAATTTTTAACAGAATTTGTTTTTATTGTTTCTCATAGACGTGTGGTTTTGGGACAGGCGTGGGGATGGGCTGTCGTGCCTGCCCCCCTGGCACCTTCTCGGACATCCATGGAACAGGACCATGCCAACCGTACACCCAATGTGAGACGGTGAAGAGGGTACTGGTGCAGCCTGGCACAGCCACCACCAACAGCCAATGCGGAGGCTGCATTTCTGGGTAAGTTGACCCTCTCTTGTCTGTTGCTTCACAGTGGATGCACATGAGCAGTGCAAGCTGAAGGGCATATATAGCGCTTGTGAGTGTTTCTGCAGAGAATGCAAAAAAAGGAATTGTGAACTCAAAAGAAAAGTTGATAAGACACAGCCTGGTGTGTTCACAGCTTGTCTTGTTGTTGTCTGCTGTTGTAGTAGTGTGGCCTGCTGCTTCCAGGAAGTGACATGTTACTATCAGGTGCATAGGTCTGTGTGTACATACATGGGTTTGTCTGTGTTTGGATGATTCTGCTCATAGTATGGAGGAACTGGGGCATCCTCTAAGCTGAGAATCCGCCATGAGCGGAGCTGCTTGGTTCACACTGAACACCTCCTCGTCTTGCAGGTTCTACGCACCGGCTGGAGAGGCCAGCCATCTTGCGGCATGCCTTCCTTGCTCCTCCGCCTTGCAGGACACCTCTGGATGTGAAGGTTAGTTGAAAACGAAGTGCACTAAAGTACTTTCGTCCTGCGATTCTCAAGGTAGAACAAGGAGGGCTTGGACCCAGGTCATTTTTTCAGAATAATCGCTGCCTGTGTAACTGAGCGCCATTTAGATTGTTTGCATGATCAGTCGTATGTAGATCTCTTGAAAATCTGGCCTGGGTCTAACTCTGCTGAACCTGCATTGGCGTCCCCAGTCTTAGACCATTCCAGTGGTATATTAATGCCTGCATCAATTCCACCATATTGTCTCTCTTCGACTGTCCAGTTCTCTTCGGGCTTCATTACAGTTAAAAAGGCCATCCAGTGTGGAGAAAAACAATTCTCTTTACTCAGTATTGCATTACCAACAATGACAAACAAACGATATTCTAGAATGTCGCTTTGTTTGGTGATGTCTGCTTGGGTTATGAGACCTATTGTGACATCATTCACTGGTTGGTTCACCTTAAAGGAGTCCTCCAATTAAAGAAAAGCAAGCTGTTCTCTTCAGCCAACCATGAATGACCAACAATCAAGGATTTCAGAAGGTCCCTTTGTCTGGGATCTGGTTGGGGTGTAAGAACTGTAGAGACATTATTCACTGTGTGGCTGATTTGATGAGCGCTTCCATGTTGGGTGCCATTCTCCACCGTAAGACCGAGCATTTCATTCACCCAAAACAAGAGGCCTTCACAAGTCCCATGACCTCAAGTGCCAGGCTCTCCCTCCATCTACCCCAAGCACCTTTCCGCAAACAGAAGGCTGTGGCCACCAGTACGTATGCCAGGGATTGACTGAGCATAGCATCTCTCCCCTTGAATATCTAAATGTTATGGCATCTCCTGAGGTCTCTACGCTGCGTGACCCACACAACCGGAAAGGAGCTCCAGGGGTGGGAAAGAAGGTATTATTTGGGAGTTCACCTTTCTTAATTCAATTTTCTGCACTCCCGGTGGGGCACTGAATGGCAAAAGGCATTTCCAAGTAAGGCAGGGAAACTAAAAGACTCTTCCACCCCATCCTGAGGACCAAGGCCGAGGCATGCACCAGAGCAGAGTTGCACCTGGGCAGCAGGGAGGCTGTCTTCGGAACGGTCATTCAGTACCATGTATCAAGAGCAGTACATGGCCCTCTAGTCACACTCAACAAGATGGAGGCGGTGCAGCCATGACCCCTTCCACAGGACGAGAGCAGTGATGATTTCCTCAATGCCGTTAGCAGGAGGGCGTCTGTACAAATCATGACAGCGCTCTTGGGAAGAAGAGGGCAGTCCAACCAATGACCACGTCCTCAGTAGGAAGAGGGCGGTGCTTCATGTGACAACGCCTTTATCAGGAAAGAGGCAGCGCTAACAATGACAACTTCCTCAATCAATGAGGGGTATTCGCTGACAGCGCCCTCAGCTGGCAGCTTGCAACAGTGCCAGTGGCAACCTCCTCTGCAGCAAGGGGGCAGTGCAAGCAGTAATAAACCCCTCAGCTCAGAAGGATGGGCGAGGTGCTGCCACTGACAGGCACGTTTGAGCAATGCATTAGTGCAACCCTCTCCACCCTCACACACTGGGAAGGGGTCCCACCACTGATAGTTACCCTGGGCATTCTCTCTCCCAGGATTGGTTTGCTTACTATGCCAATACAATCCCCTGCCATGCATATGCAAACCAGACTTGGCCCGCACCAAAAGTTCATCTCAAACTGCCAGGCCCCATCCCCACTGGACAGGAAAACAAAGGCAGATGTGTTTGAGCCTTATGGGCCCTCATCAGGGAGGTGCCTCGTTAGTCCCTATACTAGTAAAGTCAGGTTCGGGACCCAAGTCTGGGCTTATCCCTGGCACTCCGGGCGCCTCACTGAGAAGAACAAAATGTGATGGATGGAATGCTGAGTTAATCTTCGCCACTTGTGATTGCTCTGGGTGCACTCCATTCCGTCATTTTTTCACCCTGGACATGTTGTCAGCTCTGGCCAGAGACACAGACATTCTTTCTCTCCCTCATAAGTGATGTCTCTCTCGTGCAGCTGCTAACAATAGGAGCTCTCCAAACTGATCCACTCGAGGCTGATGACACGACGAGTGATGCATAATCCCAAGCACTACACTGGAGGCCCTTTATGTGCAGCCGCTGTCAAAGACAGAAGACATTTCTTGTGAGCCGCACAACGTCTTTTCTTTTTCCATTCTTTTTCTTGTTTTCTTTTCTTTTTCTGTTTCTTTTCTCTTTTGTTCGTTTTATTTTATTATTATTATTCTTTCTATCCTTTTCTTTCCTTTCTTTTCCATTTCAGAGACAATTTTGTTACATAAACCGGGTTTTTGGACACCAATTTCTAACTGTAAAATGTTTTATTTACCTTTGGACTCTGAGAAAGAGTATGAGCAAAAATATCCCTTTGCATTCTGCAGAGTATTTTGGTCTGACTGAAAAAGCACATATCTTGGTAATTATGATTGATGTTACACCGTGGTATTTTATGATCAGCAGGCGCCATTGGGTTGGCCACCACTTGAGGTCAAAGCATAGCTGGTGTTGGCCAAGAGTAGACCCGTATGGTCAGTTCATCCAAATTTGTGTCTTCTAGTTCTCCTTAGTCCAAAGAGCAGGACCGCCTGCTATTGACCAGTCATGGTTACCTATGGTCGGTGCCACTGGAATTATGCGATTGTGCAGCCACTGCGATTTTCGCATAGTTAAAGATTTGACGCATTTCCCTCATAATCCATCATCTGCTCCATAATCTGCATATTTTATCCCCCAAACTATTTCTTGTAGCCCAAACGGTTCAAAAGTTACTAAAAAGTATGTGACACGTGTTGCCATGCAGTGGAAGGCCCTTTGCAAAGCTGGACTGGTCAGCTTTCTGTTGCCTATTGCTACTGGTACTATTGAAGTGCGATCAATGCCCAGACAGTGTTATCAAGTATAGAAATAACGAAATAATGAAGTAAAACTATTACAAAATGTGCCGCCTTATGCAGCATAATTTGCCTTTTCTTGCCGCATATTTTACTCAACCCTGCCTCATAATTTGGCCCTTTCCTGTCGTATAATTACAGTGGCACGGTTTACTGGTTTCAGGGGTTGTGGCCCAGAACAGAGCCAGTCACTCACAGTCCCAATCATAATGAATAATATTTATTTTGACAACAGGTCAGGATGGGGAAATGGGCTGCAGCCAAGGGAATGATTTTTGTCCCTGTGTACTGCAAACACTGTTGCCTTGTCCATGCTAGGAACCCTGGCTCCCACTTCAACCACACTGTTGCACATTTGCGTATCTCCCCGTGACTAGTTTTCCTACACACAAGGATTGGGAAATCCCAGAAACAAGCCTTTGGCAAGTATTGAGCAATATGAAAAGAACAGGGCATTTACTCTTCAGTTTTTTTACCTGAATCCAGCAGGTAGAACCGCCTCTATTTACAGTAAATAAGACAGTATATTTTGTGGTCTCAGCACAGTGGTGCATTAGGCAACCCTTCTACACGTGACTTGGTATCATCTGCAGAAAACAAGATGCATTTTACAGTCGAAAAGTAGGGCATAAAGGAGGAAGAGAATGCAGAAGAAGGGCTGGAGGTGTGAAGGAATATAAATAGAACCCTTATACGGCGAATCTTCTGATGGAAGAAGAAAATGGAAGAGGCTATTATACACATATGGAAGGGGGAATTAATCACCCAATTGTTTAAGGGTAAGCAGGGATTAAGGAAAAGAGAAACGAGGATGGATACAAAAAGGACAATGTAGGACAAAATACAGGTCAAGAAGAGAAAAGTTGGGTGGGTTGGTGAGGTAAAGTAGAGAAAAGGTGCATGTGTAAAGAAATTAAGGTTCCAAAAGTGAAAGAAAACTGGTAGGAGCAGTTTGAGAATGAGAAAAATGAGAGATAGGACTAGGGAAGCTGGAGAAATGAAGCAAGGAAAAGAGAGTTGAAGATAAAAAGAAGGATTGCAAAGAAACACCAAAGGGAGTAATAAAAGGATTGAATGTAGGGTTCAGGAATTCAATTGAGAGAAAAAAAGAGCGTAAGAGTTGGAGTAGAAGGGAAGTCTGGTGAATGGAAGAGTAAAGGTGCAGAAAGACCAAAATAAGGAGGTAAGGGAAAAGCAAGATGAAAATGGTGGAAGAGGGATATAAGTGAGGAGGAAAGACACGGGAGAAAAAAAGAGAATATGAGGAAAACCCTGTGCTCTGGCCTTCACTACACCATTTAGGGAGATCCTATTCTTTGAGGTCTTGTGGTCTTAAGTCCTTGTTTCCTCTTTGCCTTGAAGGTGATTTAGGTTGCCTTAAGGCACGTTTATAAAGTTGTCTTATTCTCCTTCATGCTCATCCCATGTCCCGGTTTATCTCTTCCACTTTAGGCTTTAGAGCTTCTCCTGATCGACCTCAAAAGGGAGCGATCTCCCTAGTGAAACGAGAGACTAAAGTGGCCATCAACGGGACGCAGACAGGCGGCCTGGAGGAGTCCGGGACCGAGTATGCTGTGCTTGCCATTGTGCCAGTCTTCTGCCTGATGGGCCTGTTGGGCATCCTGCTCTGCAACCTGCTGAAGAAGAAGGGCTACCACTGTACGGCCGAGAAGCAACTGGACGAGGAGGCCTCGCTATCTGACGAGAAGGCGGGTAAGCTGGCATGCATCTGCACACAGTCGCATGGGTTTAGAAGATGGTGTACCTTCTGGGTGAGGAATTGTATTTGGCTATGAAGTGGGTAAGCTGGCACGCATCTGCACGCAGTGGCATGAGGGTTAGAAGAGGGGGTACCTGATGGCCCATTGAACCTGGTGAGGAATTATATATGGCAAGAAGGTGTGTAAGCCGGCACTCCTGTGCTCACAGTGGCATACATGTTAGAAGAGGGTGTACCTGTTGACTGGATTGAACCTGGGCGAGGAGGGCTATCTGGCAAGAAGGCGGGTAAGGAGGCACACATCTACGTCCAGTACCATAGGGGTTGGAAGAGGGACTATCTGCTCTCTGGCCTGAATGTGGTTGGGGAGGGCTCTTTCTGGCGAGAAGGCGTGGTAGCCGGCATGCATCTACACTGTGACGTAGGGTCAGAGGAGGGTGCAATACAAAACAGAGTGGTATGCTGTTCCTACTGGATGGTACAGGTAGATGTGTGTATGGAGAAATATTATGCTCACTGTAGGCAGGAGGAAACGTCCTCCTTTCGGAAAAAGACCCTCACACACCCAGTCAGCTAGGTGTCTTGCTTCATCATTGGGTCTGCTCCTCGTCGGGTCGACGCTCAAATACCCCATTGGCACCCATGATGGGGCCCTTTAGCGGAGATCTGTTTTCCTGGCCAATGGGTGCAGTGCGTGTGAGGGCCCTAGTGAGTGTAAATGTAAAAATGTGGGGTTAAAACAGGAAGTAGAGGTCCACTCAGAACAATTTTAATGAATGTGTCCGATCGGGTACAGCAAGCTTAAAAAATGCATTGCAGAGAAAGTACGCTACCACACCACATGCCTGGGGTACAAACATTAGAGTCTCTTATTGGATCACGGGGACGGCTGAGCCAGGAGTAGTGTGAGTCCTCTGCCAGATACCAGCAAAGATTGATTGATAATAAGGCTATAGTTGTTCTCGTTCTCCTATGTGTGTTTTGGTCCTGGTTCGGGTTGTATGACGTTACAACGCATGCTTTTACCCCGCATGCCGTTACAACGCAATTTTTTCCCCTGACTTGCTGTTGGTGGTGCGCTAGAGTTTTTGGAATAGTATGATTTACTATTCCAACTCCAGTCTGTGCAGCAATAGGGAAGGTGTTGGAGTTAAATCCAACACCTTATACCTCCTACAGCAAGCCATTTTTGTTGTAATGGCATGCGATTTAAAAGCATGCGTTGTAATGCATGCGTTTTAATGGTTGTTTCCCCCGGTTCGCATGCTGCTGTGTGCTCTTGGTCGAGCTCTGAAAAGGGTGCTGTCTATGAGTGTGGTTTCTAGATATTAGTGCATACGGTTGCAAAAAATATTCCTAAAGCATACGGTGGTGGCACACCATCATATAAAAACAGCACATTTTCAAAATTCGCACTGACATGTAGTTTTACTGATATAACTTTAATGTGTGGAAATCGGTTTTCAGCAAATATTTACCATTTACACATCACCAAGTAAAGTGTCTTGATTTGTTTTGATCCTTTAAAAATCTTTGTTTCTATTACACTTCAGAAATACAAAAATGGGCTTCATTTGGGCTTTCCTAACCGCTGATATATTTTGAAATATTTGTACAGTTATTTTACAGGTATTTACATGTTGTAACTTAGAAAAACTTGACACCTTATGTCCTTTCCTTCCACTCCCTGTAACCCAGCAAGATTTTCAGATAATTTACTTGACAAAATTCTCTAACTTTGCAGTAAGTGAAAGAAATGAACATTAATCTCCAGGTTAAAAGAATAAGCAACAATTTATCAGAAGACAGCCTGACATTTCACCTCTGGCTCTGGACATACAGAAATTGTCACCGGAAAAAAAACATTTAAAGGCAACTTTATTGCTCATTCGCGTTCTGAACTCAAGCATGATTATTTTGAGGATGCTGTAGCACCCCCTCGCATCCCTTCTACCAGCACCTATGTTTGCAGGGCCTTCATGTATCCCAAGTCCATGCATGAGTAGCTCAACTGCCCACATTTTTGCACTGCATTTTGGGGTTTGTAGTCTTTGATTTTATAGTGGGATTAGCAGGACTAAAATTCCCAGAATACAAAGTGCCAGGAAAACTTTAAAGGCCCGTCCCTTTCTGGTGGTCAGGACTGTGTAGGATTGGAAACACATGTGGTCAACCCTTGTTTTCAGTCCTCACCACTTTTTGTCCATGATCTGAGAGGGCAAGAACACCTAAGCGGCCATTTTCTCTATTAGTGAAGCTAAGATGGCGTCATTCGCCCGTTCGATGGACAGTTTCCGGGATCTGTAACTGAATGGAGCTGAGCGGAGAGAGGGCTTCTGCAGATAATGTAATTTATTTAAACATTGTTACCTTCGTGGACCAGCAGTTCTCTGTTGCTAAATCTCCATTTCTGCCTCTCTCCAGCTGCCGCGATACAGCTAGGAGCATCATTCCGAGAAATCAATGTAAACAGAATTACACAGCCCCAGTAATGCTTTGCCAAACGCCTTCGAAACGTATGGATAAAGGAGTGATTGGACGCAAGGGATGGGTGGATGCGGTGGGGAAGAAGGTGTTTGTGGGCAGTTTCTGGTCTGTTGCAGTGGAGTGAGCAGCTCTCTTGTTCTGTTGCAGGAGCTAATTATCTCAACACAATTCAAACTATGGCCAGATACATCTGTGCTTGGCTACGTCTGTTTCAGGTTTAGCGCCTGTTCCTATTAGCCCATGCACTAATTGCACAAGTGTAATTGTGCAATTCTTTGTATCCATCATTATTTGCTCAAAAGTTTACAGCAGACGAAAGGAGATTTTGTTCACAAGCGACATAAAATTCTGATTTGCGAACCTGGAACGTTTTCCAGGCTGCATCAGAAATTTGTGTTATTTGCCAAAAAGACTCTTAATTAGTTTTACTTTCTGAAATCTTGTTGGCAAGCAGGGTTAGGTACTCAGTTTCCACACATGTTCAATTAGCATGTTGCCAAATATCGTCCAACTGTGAATCCTGTTTCGGGCGCAAGCACGAATTTCCACTCAAAAGCTGAATTAGCCCTTTACTTGTAATCAGGGCCTTTGTCTTAAGGGCTATGGACAGACGTACTGCTTTTAGAGAGGCTTAGCCTGGGTAATACCTGAAATGCAAACAATTCTAGCTTTAGCTCATTCACATAACACACAATTGAAGGAATGGCATAATTTTTTGTTAAAGTCCCCTCATTTTTTTTTCTGCCTGGTGTTGCTGTTGCTGGTTTTAGAACTTTGGGCGGTGTAGCACTGCTAAATTGGAGTAAAGTTTCTGTGCTCCCCCAAAACACGTGCGGAGCTGTAAATAAAGTACCACGAAGCGCATCTTTACTCATGCCCTGACAGTCTTTTCGCTACTAATTGTGCAGAGGAAGCCACTACTGTCCACTTGACCCATCTCACACAATCTAAATGCAGTGATAGGTAGAAACAAGTGTATAGGTCACATCTGGAAAAAGGAATGTCCTGATGTGATTGTTGCTGTGCAGCCCGTTCACGGGGGAAACAGACTTTACAACAAATTTTTTACCTTGTTGTGCCTTTACCATGCATTTTTAGCACACAAATTGTTACCGCAATTATGCATTAACGCATGCCAATACCACAACATTTAAGGTAAGTTGGGCAGGTGGGGTGTCTCCCCCCAAAAATACATTGTTTTTAAACCTAAAACCAATGCGTGAAAGTGGCATATGCATATTCGCAGTAAAAACATGTGTGCTAAAAAATGCGTGGCAAAGACAAGCAATGTATTTACCTGCGTTCTACCGTTGTACAACCTGTTCAAGGCCAGGCTTTCAGGACCAGTACCAGCCATGTCCATCCCACCGCGTTCCTGACTGATATCCGGGCATTTATACATTGTCTTCCCTGTTATAAGGCCCTTCAACTAGGTACAAGATATATAGGGTGCACTTTTGCTAAGCCACATAAAGAGAAAATATACACGTCAAATAGTTATGCACCCCTAACACTCCCTGCGCCTCCTCATTACTCGCGGATTCGACATGGTGGCACATATTTTGGACGCACACCATTTTATAGGAATAGTAACCCTAGACATGGCGCTTAGAGGACAGAAAGGGATCAGAAGGCACTGTGGGCAGCTTCAGTACTGCTTGTATTTTCATGTGTGCAGCACAATTAAATGCTGCATTTTATTGGGCACCATTGCGAAATATTTGTATTAAATATGAATTATGTATCAAAAACTGATAGTATATTAATTTCCACATCCTTTATAAGGTCCAGATTGACAGCACATCTACATGCAAGACCTATAGTTACCAGTTCTTTAACATATATGTAGAGTGCTATTGTCCATTACAGGACATACTGTAAAGCGCTTGGATGCCCCCGAGGTCAGTGATACTATGATAAGTCAGTATCAGCCAATAGGATTGTAATATAATGCGTATCTGTGATAGTGTTTTCCCTCAATTCAGCGAGCCATTCCGCAGCGTCCTTCGGATCAGGCTGGTGGTTACCGGAAAGCTGGCTCAGTGAGTTGAAGTCTCCACTGCTAGCATCTTAAATGATCTACAGGCCACATGAGTGAGTCCTGGAAAGGCCATCGTATCCCTCTTCTATTCGAGGTGGAGAGCATGAGCTTCGTCGGAGTGGGTTGGAGAACATCTGATATCCACAGTGCTTATAGAGCATCTCCTGCAGCCATGGTCTATCACGGACACAGAGTACTTGCTCACGGTGACGTTCCTTCTCTCATCCGGTGAATGGGGGTACATGAGAGCACTTCTGGCCATTGATTTTGAGAAATTTGTTGAGGCCTGCCTTGGGGCGAGTTGCCATATTCACTCGTCCCCTTGCCCTGGCATGGACTTCCTTACTCCCACGTGACCTGTTGTCCTCCATCTTGAAAAGGTGTCATGAAAGGGCTCCCGCTCCGCGGAGAGCGTATGCTGTATCCCTGCCCCCTCACCACCATAACACAGAGGCATGGCGCTTCCGTTAAGCCTTCGGCTCTGGTCTAGTAATTGGGAGCCGTGGGATGCGAGTGAGCAGTGTAAGATGCCAGAACAAACAGTGTTCTCTCCGGGGACCACAGGTACCTGCAAGCTTTACTCGCTAATTGGCATCGGTTAAGGAAGCAAAGTTTGCACAAATTGGAAGGTAATGTCACCAGAGGAGCAGGTTGTTTTACCTACGTGTAGCGAGTCTCCGCGGGGCTGGTCGATGGCGAGACATTTCGTGTGTCACTGGGGCGCTGTTTCTATGGAAAGGTGCGTGGGTGCAGCGTTCTTTGCATTGCTGCCCCCTGTGGTTATTGGGGACAGGTGCAGCGGTGGAGCCTCCTAAGTCTGGTATAAGTGAGTACATACTTGTGAGTACCTGTGCGCCACAGCCCTATCCTCGCCGATCTATACTGTTTTGAAGTTGCCCCGCACATGGTGAATTGCATGTGACAGTGTCCTCCTGTAAGTAGCCCTTACAAAGAATATATGGTCTGTCGCCGTCTGGGACACTTGCGGCACTGTTGCCTTTCTTGGCATTATTTGTGTAAATTATAAAATTGAAGAATATGAAATTAACTGAGGCCTTTTGCATTCCACAGTCCAGTGCAGGTTAGGAATTGTAGTCAATGCATATGTGCCCTGTCTACAAAACACTCCCGAAGGCGGATGGCTGTAGCTCCCAAGCCCTGTGGATATCCTTGTTTACAGGTGATGCCTTAAGGTACCATCGCCCATCAATACTCACACTTTAGCGCAATCAATGCAATCTACTAATGGAGTGTAGATCCGGGTTGGTGCGCCCAGCTCTGGTCTGCACAAATAGATCATTTTTGTTTACTAGCTCTTCAGTGATGCAAGGCTCACCCTATTGAGCCAATATTTTCTGAAGAATGTAAGGTGACCCCTGTGTCAATGCCTTTCGCCTGCCCATTATCAATGCAAGCCAACTGCCCTTTGTGCACCCAGTTGTGAATGGAGATGCCAAAGTTGCAGATTATCAAAAATGGTGATGATCTTGACACGCCACTAAGGATGCTTGTGCACTCTCTACACAAATTAAGCTCGTTGTATTTCTCAGAGTACCTGAGAAATTAAAAACTGCAAGTCCCAGACCTCAAAGAAAAAACAAAACTGGTCACACTTAGCATAATGGACATGGGATAATGGGCCATATGTAGGTGGCCCAATACCGGTCGGCAACAGTGAAATTCGTTAAATTTCACCGTTACCGACTGGTTTTTAGGCATTTGTGATGTAGGGAAGGATTCGGTATTAAGGAATCGGTAAATACCGAATCCTAATGGCCTTGCATTTAAGGAATCAGTAATACCGATTCCTTAAATACAATGTAGGTAGCACTTAAAACAGTGCACCTCAGCCTTAAGGAAGTGCTATTTACCACCAACCCCAAGTTGGTGGTAAATAGCGATTTCCTTTCAAAAAGCACTTTTTTGCTTTTTGAAATGTGGCACACATCCATACCCTTAGGGCATGCATGTGTGCCACATGTGCGCACATGCACATTTCAGGGGTGCAAGAGGGTGTCCTTTGGACACCCTGGCACCCTTGGAATACCTCCCGGTATTATACAGAATGTCTTCACATTCATTCCTATGGGCCTCCAAGCCCATAGGAATGAATGGGTAGGTATTCAATATTACCGAATCTCAATTACCGATTCGGTTATAACGAATACTAAGAATTCGGTATTTTTTACCAAATTCTTAACTACATCTGGAATACGATTCCTAAATACCCAATCGGTAAAATTCGGTATTTAGGAATCAGTATTTCCCTGTTACCTACATCTAGCCCCATGTGAGACTTCGGGATCGACACACACATGAACATTTGCACCAGACTGTAGTTGACACAAATTATGCATCCCCCCTCTTGCTGTAGGAAAGAAAACACATGCACCTCAATGAAATACTTTCAAATTATTTTAATGCTTGTTAGTCTGGAGATCACACTACTAGAAACAGCCAAGAGGAAAAACCAGTTTAGCTGCCCATCCTGCCAGCCAACGAACATGGGCACAGTCCGACTGCCCGCTAGAGTGGTTGGATGAATTGATATGATTGTGTAGGCAGTGGCGTAGCTAGGCACTTTGCCGCCCGCGATGGCCGTGGTGAAGAGCGAGGGGATGGCGATGATTCCTGCGTTTGCCACCCCTGTGGCAAACTCATGTAAGATTGGGGGTGGACTTCAATGCCACCGCCCCCAATGCTCGTACTGCCCGGTGCGGACCGCCACCCCACCCCCCTTGCTATGCCACTGTGTGTAGGCCTTTGGAACAGAGCATTTTCAGGAGAAGCAGAGACAAAGAGCAATGCACACTTTCACACTGGTGTTCAGTTGTGCTTTTTATCATTTTATACATGTGTGCCCTAAGCACTTTCTGGGCAGGAATTCCAGTGATGGCATGGAACTCCCACCTGGAATCTTCACTTGATAGTAGGGTAAAGGGTCCCCATGGATGAACACTTGACTGAGGAGAGGTCTTCTCAGAGGAGGCCTCACCCGATTCAAAGAACCTCCTGTGTGGAAATGGGTTGCTCGTTTCCATCCGTGGACCACTGAGGACTCGCCAAACAGTATTTCTTACATCTAGCCGTAGACGACTCTACACGGTATACACAAACGTTTACATTTAATCCTCCTCATCGCGTGAGCCTGTGACGACATGTCGACACTTCTACAACATTTAGTGATGTTACACTTTAAGAACAATCCAGGCTGCTCTGAATCAACTTCAGGCTTTCTCCCTGTTCCATTTCCAGGGGTCTCCATGAGATGCGAGCCCCACCCGTGCACTACCATAAGCCCTTTTCTTTCTGCACAGACAGGGTGTAGTGCTGCATCTAAGGCTCTGTTGCGTTACATATATGCACATATATGTGTATGAATATTAATAAGGCACAAACCTATCTATAACGCAGTGAAGCACTGTGAAATAGAAGTGGGACTATCATCTACAGAGGATATGAATGACTGGTTTCAGACAAAAGTGACTCAGGATTAAGAATTGGTTTGACTATTTCTGATGTCTGTCGAGCTGTGGTTGCCATTGGCTACCAACTCCTCGCCTGTTGTTGCGGTGCCGAGGTCGAGAATGAGATGCATTGGTTCACTTCACTGTACAAGGCATACGTTGCCAAAGAGACTGATGAATATGGACCTCCATTTACATTAATAGATCAGTTATTCAACATATATGCTATTTAATTGTGGTTGTGATGCGATATGTGAGACCAACATGCTTCCAGTTATAGTAGACTGTGTGGGCAGTCTACGTGTAAACCGGCAGGGAGGATACACGTTTCATTCAAAAATAGATGCACTACCGCTGGGTCTGCAGCAGGCCCCAACCATGGTGTTTGGTTTCCCGCAGTAGTTGTGTTGGACACCTTATTCCACCGGTTCTTTCTTGCATGTCAGGAGACCCTGGGGCTCAAGCTCTTGCATTGCCGGGCTCTGTTGGGAAGGTTGCAGCTGTATACGGTGGTTCCTGGAGGACACATTTTAACTTACTGAAACTGAGCTCGCGGCGGAAGCTCTCAAGTGGCCGATGCGTTCAGGGCAAGCTAGGGCGAGTCAGTTTAGATATAGATGTGGTTACAAGCATGGAGTGGAGACATGTGACTAGCAGGTGTGTGCTGCAAATTTCCAAAGTTGGCACTGGCCAGACAGGTTTAGCACTCCCACTAAGGTCAACAGATTCAATTTACATACACACGATGACCTGTCACGGCATGGAGGGACACAGCATTGACTAAGGTGATGGTTACATTTTCTATAAAGAAGCCATCATGGTTAACAACTTCTGAAATTGAGAAAACCTCCTAGATTCACAGCATACCTAATGACTTACCTGACTACTTGGACTCTGGTTTGTGTTCATTATCCCACCAACTGGGATGCCTAGGGCTAACGAAGGCGTGCCAAAGCCTCTCGAAGGCACAAACCGACAGACCAGTGGAGCATGAAGTGTATGTGGTCAGTGGGGCAGATACCATAAGAAGCAGTTCTGTACTTACATTTGAAGCTGCAACCTTGACACTCAGTTCTATGTGGTTTCTTTTTTGGAACAATCAATCGCTCTGATCTATGGCTCTTATGCTTTTTAATTTCCCCACAATAATCTCAGGTCATTTTTTTTTGAGGAAGCCGGTGGAAACTTTGATTTCATTCTGCTTTTTTACCTATATATGAAAGCCCCCCTTTGCCCCATAGGCTCCTTCCCCTAATTTAAATTTTTCCCTTTCGTCATTGGCTATTTTTTTGCGCTGTGCCTAACTTTGACCATCATATTTACCCATACCTCTATATTTCAAATTGTTGTGCTGGTGTAATGTTGTTCTCCCATTGTCAGTGCCACAATATTTTTGTAGCTCAAGAGTTGTATTGTGAAATCCTGTTGTGTGAATGAATCAGTGGCCTGGAGCATCAGGGCTATACAGGGATTACTTTATAAAAATAAAAAAAATGCTGGGGCTCTCATCAGGAGGAAGCAGTCCATTTCTCCTGTCAGCGCCGCCTAAAACAGAACCAACTACTAACCATGAAAGTGGGGAGAGGATGTGGCATAATGACTAGAGCTGCCGACTTCGGAGCTGCGGAACTGGGTTCAAGTCTCAACGTCGGCTCAACATCCTGGGATTCTGGGCAAATCCCAGGGGGCCAGATATACGACCAGTTTTGAATGCGCAAATGGGTTTGTGACCCGTTTGCACATGCATAAACCTAAATGACCATGTACTAACACTATTTTACGATTTGTTAAAAATTGTGACTCGCAAAATTGTGTTTTGCGACTCGCTATTAGAAAGGGGAGAGGAGTTGGCCTAACGGCTAGGGCGGTCGACCTCGAATCTGGGGAACTGGGTTCGAGTCTCGACAATGATGCTGAACATCCTGTGATTCTGGGCAAATCACTTAATCTCCCCGTGCCTAACAAAAAAATGAATGTGTCTTCATGTAATGCAACTGGTGCTATGTATAGCGCTCTGATACCCGATTTGGGTAAAGTTCGCACTATATAAAACTCTGTAAAATAAAAAAATAAGGGACTTTCCCTTCCTAATAGCGACTCACAAGCCATGTATGAATGTTTCCCCAGGAACCACTGCCTGCCCTTAAAAAATGAAACAAAAACGTGTCATTTTTTAAAAAAATGCATGCTGTTTTCCTTTAAGGAAAACGGGCTACATTTTAAAAAAAACTCTGCTTTATTTAAAAGCAGTCCCAGACATGGAGGTCTGCTGAGCCCTAGGAGGGTCAGCCATTCCCAATGGGGTCATAAATTGCGAATGACTCATTAATATTCAGGAGGCTAGCATTTTGCAACCCCATTGGGAATCGCAAACAGTGTCTCTGACACTGTTGTACATTGGCATTAGCGACTTGCAATTTGCGACTAACCATTTTTCGCAAATAGCGAGTCACTAATGCCAATGGCCGTACTTCTGGACCTTAATCTCCCTGTGCCTACCATAAAGTAATGTGTCCTTAACTGGTCCTCATATAAAAAAGCGCCCTTGTTGATGATTAAGTGTCAGTGCTAAGCACTGCAAACCACCATCTCAAATTAAGCACTGGGGTGTTGGGAAATGTTCCTCGTGGCCCTTCACAGCGCACCAGGAGCAGGCTCAGCTGCGAGGCCCTCTCGCAGTACCTACTATGGGGGAGAGGAGGGAGTGTTAGACGGGTTGGGGAGGTAAGTATGGCAGAGGGTGTAAGGCGAGCTGTTGTGTAAGTTTTGCTTATCTCTGTAGTTCCTCGCCGCTGCCGTGACAGATTAGAAGCGGTTCTCCGAAGGGTTCGTGACTGTTCGTGCGACAGTGTGTGGAGCTGTTTGAAGCTTGACAGGGAGGCTGGGTAGACAAGGCACCCCCCCCCCCCTCCGGGGGGGTTCGGGGGCGATATTGGGAGGAGAGGGACAACAGAGGCCTATTCCAGGGGTGAAGATGCTCGAATGCAAACATAGCTGACAAGCCCCAGGTCCATGCGTGACCAGCTTCTGCAGTCCAGTGGACCTATTTACAAGGCCCTTGCGCCACTTTTGCGTCGTTTTGAACATGGGAAAAGTGATACAAAAGTGGCACAAGGGGCTTGTATATCTGCTCCCAGGTTTTTTTTATTTTCTTTGAATGTAGGGACTTGTAGTTAGTCTTGTTTACTCCATTATAAACCAAGGACGACAAGTCCGAAAGTTCAACAAAAAAAAAACACTTGCACTGAAGCAAACCGTCACTTAGCAATGTGGAATAGTTTATTTGGTGATTGCATTTCGAGAGGGAGGGAGGTATTTTTTTTGGGGGGGGGGGAGTTTTATATAGCGCGAACTCGGTGAAGGTATCAGAGCGCTTTACACGAGCACCAGTTGTGTTACAGACGGACACATTCATTTTGTCCTGCACAGAGAGATGAGGTGATTTTGCCCAGAATCACAGGTTGTTGAGCGTCCCTGCCGAGACTGGAACGGGGTTCCCCAGCTTTGATATCGACCGCTCTAGCCTTTGGTCCACTTGGGTGTTAGTTTGTGGACATGTTTTTTCTGAGGATATTTGTTTTATGCTGGAAGATGTGGTATCAGAACAGTCCTGTCTCATTAAAGCAGCCTTTTTCACAATTAATCAGGTGTTTGTCGTGTTGTGCATCTCACCCGACAATTTAGCTGTGAACACTGATTGGAAACGTTTGGTAGCCGCCAGTCTGGAGCAGTGACGTGTGTTATTTGTGACAGCGGCTTTGGCTGATGTCGCAGTGCCGGGGACACCGGGCCGGCATGTGGTTGTTTACATGTCCGCGCCCTTTCCAAATCTGTCGATGAGTGTGTTTTGTTTTTTTGTTTTCAAGTGGCTCGCTGGCCAGTCAGGGAGAGGGCCACCTCTTGTCTGGGCCACTGCGGGTGATTTCACTGTTTTGTCGCACCACAGTTGTGTAACGTCCTCCCAAACCGCAGATGTGAAAGGGGAGGGAAGGTGATGTGCTCAGTACAACACATGTTTTCAATCTTTGTAGGTGATAGGATAGCTCTGTAGGTTGAGTGCCTGCTGTGTTTGTGAGCTGCAAGTGACATTTTTGAAACCCTGCGTGGACCTTTTATCCTTTCATCCTTCTGATATTGATGAATGAGTACAATTCCGGAGGTTAGTAAGGATCACATGTTCTTTAAAGGGAAAGAGAAAAAATAGTTTTTTTCTGTGTTGGGTGTTAAATAAATAGCTAAAACAACTTATAATATCCAACAAGTGCCTCCCTCAATTAGGACTAGCTTCTAAACTGTTGGGCTCTTGAGTTATGTTGGACTGTGTCCCAGGTTTACCAAAAGTAGCCTTTATTGTTATTCTATCTTGTAATTTTTAGTTCTGTTGTTAGTTAGGAGGACCGTTTGCTTTTATTAAAATTAGATATATAATATACTTAATTGTAGGGACTTTCAGCCATCCCTCTTTATCCTTTGGGCTGTTTTTGTATCACTCACATTTTCATTCTGCTCACTGCAGCATACAGCATGGGAAAGCGGGTCAGCCCACTTCAGTCACTGGCTAACTTGAATGTGATTGACAGCATCCTGCCCTTTCACAAGGAGCACGTGAAGTAGTTCCATTCAGTGTCAGAGACTACTACGGCAACATGTGATTTATGAAACCAAAAATTATTTTATTATTAGTCTAGGTGTTTTTTCGTGTATTAGCAGGTACACAGGAGCTCCCAAGACAATAAAGTTTTTCATAAACACATGACAATATACCAAGCATTGTTAAGGACTGGCAATCAACGCCAGGCCTATTAGTTTTGCTAGTGCTTGTTGTACAATATCTTACATTTTGTTTCTGCTTTGGTATTCCGGTGAGTTTTTAAATCTGCGTCTCTTGCTGTTTGTATTCCCTACCTTTATCTTCCCCTAAGTACATTGGCTTTGTTTTTCTGCACTCTTCTTCCTCAGGGAGTAGGGTCCACTCTTGGGGTGTAACGGTTACAGAAAAAACAATACACAGTCATGGCAAAAAAGAGGCCGATGGTCTACCTCTTGCATTAGTTGTCACAGGACTTGCCTACTCCCTGGTTTGACCTGGCTGACCCCCAGCACTTTTACCATTGACGAGCAGGAGCCATTTTGAAGTCGTGATTCTTTGTGGCACCCACTTTTCATGCACTTTGAGAAGAGGATACTGCTATCTGACTGGCTAGAGATAAAAACATATGATTGGTCATTGGGCGCATCTTTAGGCATTGTTTTGTATTTCAGGAGTTGCATATATTACCCAAGCACTTATAGCCATGTTTATTTGTGTGGTCACCACAAGTGGTGAGGAGGTACTGGTACCCAAGATAGACAATGACTTTTCGTTTCCTCATTTGTGTCTACCATCCAATCATTGGAAGGCATGTTGATGTCTGTGGGCATCAGGAGTGGTGAGAAGCTGCTGGTACCCAAGATGGACAATGTTTTTTTGTCTCGTCTGTTATGTCCAGTATTCAATCACTGGTGGGCATGTTGAAGAGTGGGCGCATCAAGACGGGTAGAGAACTACTGGTACCCAAAAAAGAAAATGTTTTTCTTTCATCTGTTGTGTACAATCAATGGTGGGCATGCTGAAGATTTGAGGCATTATTGGAGGATATCCGAGAACTGAGCATCATTTATTAAGAGTTGTTTGTTTCTTTCCAGCGAACAACCCTATGTTCGGAGTGGAAGACGCCAATGAGGACACTATCGGAGTCCTGGTGCGCCTCATCACAGAAAAGAAAGGTGAGTGGCAGGCAATGCCGTGAAGGGTGCCGAGTAATACCTCGATCGAGCAACTTCTGTATTTGTGTGCCAAAATCCGAACTACAGTATCTACGCTTGGAAGCAGATAAAAGCTTCTAGGGTGCTCTAATTAGCCTATCCTCCACTTAGTGTTGACCACTAAACCTTGATAACCTACGGGTGATTAGCTTTGCTGTATAAATCCTGTTTGATTGATTGATTAATTGATTGATAGATGTGGCATTCAGCTTCTCTCCGGCTCCTACACCACTGTCCCAGCTCTTACTGACTATACTTTCGGCCTGATTTATATTTCAGCGGATGGGTTATTCCGTCACAACGATGACGGATATCCCGTGCGGCGATATATAAATGTCATATTACCTATGGAATGTATATTTTGGTGGATAGGATGTACGTCACCATGATGACGGAGTAACCCGTCCTCCTGGATCTAAATCAGGCCTTTTATCTGTATGTGCTTATTGCTCGCACTGGAAAGTGACTGCCCTTCTAGTTGCAGAACAGATTCCGATGGTAGGCCGGAGCCTGCACATTCCAACATCACCTTGTGGCCTCTGGTACTAGGACACTTACAGAAACAATGAGAACAGTCCCCTGGTGATGCTCTCAACCAGTATGGGTTTCTGATGTCCTCTCTGAGACACCACCTTCTCGCATGATTACATGATTGAATTTGTGGTTTAACTGCTGCACCATGTTGCCCACCTATGATTGAATCTGTTTGCGTTTAGATTTCTGCAGATGCGATCTGCTGCTCTGGACCAGTCTTCGCATCCCTGGGATCCCACTTGCTTCCGATGGGACTTAATATTGATTTTGCTAGACTTGATTCATGATTCCCTTTGTACATAAAGAGCAAAATGATCTTCTAGATCTCTCCACGTGCAGTGGACATCTTATCTTGTCACTGAGGCAAAGTGATCGCGCATGCGATGGGTGATATCACCATACTCAATCAGGAGGAAGTTGACCATCGGAGACCAGTCCTACCAACAAATACATGTCACATAGACAAAGAAAGCCTTTGTGAGACCAAAAGCTTCACTGTCATTGGATAACCCCAAAACACAGGAGCCACCCGTGAGGGGACCCAGTCGAATTAGAGCTCCTAGAATCGGCCATGTCCTGCTTCTATCCCCTAAGTCCCCTTTTCTCTTATCCTACATTCTTAACGCAAGGAGCAGCGGAGCCTGCCTTCTTGTCTGCCAGTCTCTTCAAAGCAGAGTGCACTAAGCACATCTCAGCGAGAGCTTTTATCCATAATTTCCTCTTTGTCACAGAATTGCTGCTGGCCCCCCCATGCATGACATTTAGGAATGGATTGCACGCAGCATCCCTCAATCTCATGCCTGCTGGAGTGCTACCCATTGCTATGCTGCAAGCAGGCGGTGCATTGATCCAGCGTTTACTGCCACTTTGATGCCCTTTATTTTGATGTGAAGAAGAACCAGTGATTGAGAACGCGCTCGGTCCTCATCTTCAGCACTGTTACAGGACGGACCGCTCTCCAGCTCACACATTTATTTTGCTTTAACATATACTCTTTAGTTTCAAGCTGGTTGGGTAGTTTCTCCATCACAAACTCATATGTGATCCATATGCTAGTGTAACTGTATTTACTGTCCTTATTTTGTTTAGGTTTTGTATTTGCTTAGTATTTTTAATTCAGAGCTGAAACTTTGTCGATATTTGATTCTGTTAAACTTGATGTGCCCCCGGTCCAAGTATCTGCCTGTCTCCAAGTAGTAAGGCTCGCCGACATGCACGAGGAGGACACATCCAAGGCTCCCATGCGGGCACCCAAAGGTTGATTTTAGAGCATCCTTTAGATAGTAGAAAATAAAGCTACCTGCAGTCTGCTCAGCTGCAGATTCGGAGACAAACTTGCCCCTTCTTCTAGGAGCTGAATGTACGAATGTGCGGGCTCCGAAACTGTTCCCATTGGACATTCTACAGATGACATTCTGGAGCTCCTTAACTCTTGTAACGACTGAGGGGGCTTGTTTATGAACCCTGTGCGCCAGCGTACAAAATGTGCCTCATTTACAGATACGTCAGGAATACTGACGTATCTGTAAATCCTTGCGACATGGAGCGCCGTACAGTAAACACGGCGCATCCATGTTGTCGGAAGGAGGGTGCACTGAAAAGTGTTGTATCGCTGTTATCACACAACGATGCAACTCTTTTCATAAATGAGGCCCTGAATCTTTAATATTTTTGTGATCTTTGAGACTTATTGCTGCCTCCCACTACTAAACCTGTGTGCCGCATGCTTTACCCATAACTTAAACAGCTACGAAGCCAAAGTTGCACTGGTTAAAGCAATTTTATTTTTTGTTGCTACTGTTTTGATTTTTCAAAAACAAATGTATTCAGTACAGTATTTAATACAGAAATATAGTTTACAGAAAGGAAGGTATAAGATCTAAAGGAGTAAAGGGCATATATATATATATATTCATTATTGTTGTATAAAGAAATCTTTCCTTGGGTGCCTGGGAACATATATCAAACTCCAACCTCCAGCATCAGAAAAGGGATCACTCTTCAAGATTCTCAAGATAATCCTTTCCTTTTGCTATTAAAAAAAATTGCACATCGTAAATTGTTTCTCCCGTGACTTTAAAGTGTCATCTGATTATCTTGGACTATAATAGTCCTTTCTTTTAGAAATCTTGATCTGTGTTACAGAAGTCCTTACTATAGCCTTAGAGCCCGCCGTAGCAGACTCTATCGGCCATTAAAGGCTTGCTCCAGCGTATAGACGAGAGCCTTTACCAAGGGAGCGGGCCTTTAATGGACGGTATTGGCTGGTAGAGTCCGCTACGAAGGGCTGTAAGGCTATTAGAACATTCCGCCCCTAGAGAGCATTATATTCTAATTTTGAAAACAAAGGCCTCACGGAGCCCAAGGAGATTGAAATCAGCAACAGCTGTGAACAAACATTGCAATTTTGGAGCTCCGGGCTTCTACCAGCCATTATAAGCCCAGAGCACTCCATGACCTTCAATGGAGCGCCAAACATTCCAATGTTCTAATATAACTTCATTCCAGTAACTGAAGAGCCTCTGGGATTCACGTAACAAATACAATAATTTCCTAGTAAGCAACGCTTGCAGCATCGCTGTTATTGAGTTCTCCCTGTCTTTGCTTCCCCTCAGAGAACGCAGTTGCCCTAGAAGAACTGCTGAAGGATTATCAGAGTAAACAGATTGTGACGACCAGCAGCAAGCCTCCGAGCAAGTAAGTGGCAGCAGATAAGTGTGCGCTGCTTGTGTGTGCATTATCGCTGCGATGCATGGCTTGTTGTTCAGAATCCAAGAGTTTGTGTGCCTGATGAAGGTCTGAGGGGTCGCAACGTGTCAGCTAGCATGGGACAGAGAGACGCCCAGCAACAGAGCAGTATTCCCTGTTTGTAAAGGAGTGATTGAATACTTAAAGGGTTCACAAAGGATCATGGTTTAAGTGAGGAGGGGTACAGGGAAAGTGAAGGAGAGGGATGTGCTTCTATGATCTGGCCTCCTGCATGAACACCCTAACAACTCGGCCCCTAAGTGGGCTTTCATGAAAGGGATCTACGACAGCAAGAATTTGTATTCACCCGCTACCTTTCTGAAAACGTATGTTTCTTACTGTCAAGACTCTGGGCCCGATTTAGATCTCGGCGGGCGGTTTACTCCATCACAACGGTGACGCATATCCTGTCTGCCGAAATATAAATCCCATAGGATATAATGGGATTTCTATTTATGCCGACGGGATAACTGTCACCGTTGTGATCGAGTAACCCAGCCGCTGAGATCTAAATCAGGCCCTCTGCTTAGTCATTTTATCTCAAGAGTGAGCAGGTTCCATGTTTTACCTCTGCAGAGCTCACCAGTAAGATATGGGATTGGAGGTGAGCAGGAGAGACGGCAGAGAGAGGGCGTAAATAGGGACAGATGAGAAGGGCTAAAAAGGAGCAGGTCCAAGAAACACAGATGCATCTGGGAGGGAAGCTGAGGATATGAAGAGGGAAGAGTGGAGATGGGTATATGGTAGCTGGCTGAAGGTATAATTCAATTTTATTTGAATAAAGTGCGGCTGTAGTGTTTTATATTCATAACAATGTACATGTTTTTACATATTTACGAGTTTATATAACATTGTTTTAACCTAGCATTAGCATGGCGCTCGGAACCACTAGGGCACAACACAGGTCTAAACTAGAAAAATACACCAACAAAAGAGACAAGTCTTCAGTGTAATTGACAGATGTTGCTAACACTCAACACAGTTGTAAGGCTAGTATTCTGCCTCAGAAGGATGAAAGGGTGAGTCGTCCCTGCATCGCCTCTCTGACCTGTAATAGTATTGAATAGAAAGAGGAATGAGTAAAACTTAAAAGGAGAATAAGAGAGTAGATGAGTATACAGAAAAAGCCACACATTAAAGAATAACAGAAAATGGATTTGACTTTTGTCAGGACCTGCATGAACTCCACCTTTCTGGGGTCAATTAAACAACTTCAACTGAGGCTGTGATCTGAGACATTATGTGTGCAGTGGGCATTATGCCACTGAACTGTTCCCCTGACTTTGCCAATTCATTGCTCTGAGATGCCACCATGGTGTACCTTCGCAGCACGATGGTGCACAAGGGTCCATCATCCCAACCAGCTGTAGGTCACGAAAACCACATCCACAAATAGCAAAGGCAGACCAGGGGGTTAACAAAGAGGGTTATGACTATGAGACACACAGAAGCAGGCTGTCTCCCCAGGTATTATAGTCTATGCAAGACCAGCCTTCCTGTATATAGAAGTCAGTGGATGCAGTTCTAGTGGGACATATATGGGCCAAGGTAAGAAAACAGAGCTCTAGAAAGTCAGAAATCTGATTAAGGCACATGCTGCAATGCCCCATAGAAATCCAAGAGGAATGCTGAATGTTAGAAAGATTCGAAGCATGACAGGAGGCAGGTTTTAGTACTCATACAACAGATAGCGCCAACTAGAGCACCCTTGAGATGCACTCGCACTATAGAAGCATACACGAGCATGGCATGGTATAGAACACTAGAAAGGAATTGGCACAGAAGAGAAAGATATGGAGCATAAAAACAAAAAAAATGTATGGAAACAAAACAAAATGGAGTATAAAGAGGCATAACATAGCAAAACATTCAGACAAGATGATTACTGTTTATTTGAATAAAATAAACTGACTTGCCTCTAACATAAATACAGCAGTGCATGTATATACGTTTTATATATGTATGTTGAAGGATTTATCAAGCATAAACCGAGCTACAACGCTTAGGAGGACTGCACAAAGGTTTGGGTAATTGGAGGATTACCAGGTACTCAGTGGGGTGCAGGTTTACACAGGACATGCTACTAGGGCACAAGTCCTATAAAAAGAAGTGGGGGGACTGACCAAGTAAGACAATATGCAAATGACCTCATGACATCAGCGACGTAGCACTATAAAAGAAATAAAATAGTACAATTTAAATTATTTGTGTAAAAACTGGGACAGACAAACCCATCTGACAGTCTTACAGTGTCTGCATTTATATACAGGGACGGATGTATGATGGTACAACGCGTACCGTTACAACGCGTCCCTTTACGACGCAGTTTTAACAACGCAAGTCGTTACAACGACTTGTGTTGGGGGGGCGCTGATAGTGAATAGTTTAATTTACTATTCCAACACCAGTCCCTGTGGATAGTAGGGAAGGTGTTGGATAGTAAATTAAACTATCCCCTATCCTAGAGCGGCCTCCAGCAAAAGTCGTTGTAACGACTTTCGTTGTTAAAGCTGCGTCATAACGGTACTGCGTTGTACCAGTTACGTTGTAAAGGATGTTTCCCACAGGGAAAGAACAAAGGCAAAAGCATGCCTCTCTTAAGTAGCTGTGAAGAGAAGGCAAGCTGTGTGCCTTTGTTTCCCTCTGTGGTATTTACATTTAAATGTAAGTTTCCAGGCAGCCCCCAGTCAGCATATACAAACAAAAGGAGGCCGGATGGCCCCTTAACTTCGGCCCAGCTGGCGGTGAAAAAAGACTCCCTTGCTGCCTGCATGTGCTGCTGAATGTGTCCCAGTGTCTTACACTGGGACAAGTTTAACATATTTCTGTGGGGCCCAACTTCTTGGCAGGGGGTCCAGCGTCCACCCTGTGAAAAAGAGTGGGGGGACGCCATGTACCTGCCTGTATCCCCGACTCGAGCCCTGCACGCTACATACTTTTAGGTTCACTATTTTCCTAGTGCAATTAGCCTTGATCATGTGTACGTGTGAGAACACTCTCCGGGGTGATCCATTCACAGAACAAGGGGGAGGTTACTATTTGTGTTAGGGATGCTGACATTCGGTATGTGTCTGCTCATCTCACTCCCCCGCCTTCTCTCCACAGGTTGCAGTTCCTGCCCCAGATACCCCACATCTGCAAGCACCAGCACCACCTCCACACGGTGCAGGGCCTTGGCTCCCGCTCCGGCTCCTGCTGCTCACGCTGCAGTCAGAAAAAATGGCCAGAGGTGCTCCTATCTCCGGAGACGGCCGCAGCAATGGCCGCCTTGCCAGCAAAGCCCCCAAAGCCAGCAGTCAAGGCCAGCCGACCAGGAGAAATCACCATCCTCTCTGTGGGAAGGTAAGTCAGGGCACTTTTAGCATGTGTAGTTTATTCACTGACACTCTTGTGTGATTGAACAATTTTTCAGACTCTTCATTACATTTATGGGATTTGGAGCTCAAAGTGTTTTTAGGTGATGTTTCTGGACTTTCCATTTTTTATAGCTCATTGTACACTCTTCTCCTTATCACAATTGTTTCGTTTCATAAACTTTTATTCGATTGCCATTTGTTTTTGCAACCATAAAAAGTACAAAAAACATTTTAAAACATTGTTATACATTGTTATACATTTTAAAAGACATTTACTGGGTAAGGCAGTCATGATTTAGGGAAAGTATAATAGGACAATAAAATGAATAGATGTTTAACATTGACTGAAGAAATAATAATAATTACTCATAATTATGTCGATAAGTAATACAGGTTTTTAAAAAGTTTGCAATATATTTTGCAGTAAAACTTGACTCCAGGAATTGCAGGAACAGGTATGCAGGTTTACAAGATCTGAGACCTAATAATTTAAGAACAGGCAAAATCCAGGCCTTTCTGGGAAGAGAATAAAATTTACAAAAGAATAAAACGTGCATTGTCGATTGGGATGAAATATCGTCACAGGGACAGGGAATAAGTGTATGAGACCAATCTTGGATGTTAGGAAAAGTAACTAACCTGAAAAAAAGATTAAAACGGAACCTAGTAAGGAGATCACTTAGAAGCAGCTCTCACCATCCTTCTTCCAAGCACAATCCTGCGGTACCCAAATATGGAGCACAATTGCTCGTGATGAAGGCCAATCCCGCTGTGTGGTTCATAATATGGTTGGGTCCTGCCACAACAAAATATTTCTTGGGCGTCACTTGTCTGGCAAGTGATGTCCAAAGGGACTCTTTGACTTGGTGAACCATAGAGGGATTGAAGCTGTAATAAGCATCTCCACCTCCATGATGACAAATTGTCCATTCCCTGAGTGGTAATAAGATAGGGTGGAGCCATAGGCATAGAATGTTCAGGCACAAGAGGACCACACTGAACTGATTTTGGGTAATAAGATTGGGATCCTTCTCAAAGGCAAATCAGGTGCCGTTTTAGGTATGCACATGTGGAGGAGGCAGGTTGATGATCCAGCTACACTGGATATTCATCTTTGGTAGAGTGACTGGATAAGGACTGCACAGCTCAATGTGACTGAAAACAGGATGCTAAAAACAAAGTAGGGGGAAAGTTTAATTTATCTGAGCTTGTGGGTCTTCTGGAAGTGCACCTTCAACGTAGACGTGAGGTCTAGCAACCTTCTGAACCCTGCATGCAACATTCAAACACCTGTAGACCTGCAGAGGAACTAGGGCAACCAGTCCAGTTTGTAAGATTTTGAAACGTGATTTCCTCCAGCCAAGCAAGAATATATTGCTGACATTTTTTTGTTGTGTAGATATATTTGTACTCATCCTTCTTCATCATAATACATTTGTTCTAGGTTCCGAGTAGCTCGCATACCAGAGCAGAGACAGAGCTTGAACCCCACAGAACTGAAAACCATCTCTGAGTCTAGCAACCACGACACCACAGAGGTCGCGCCCAGCCTTCCCGTGGAGCAGAAGACGTTACTCGGAAATGGTGTGAAGACGAAATGGCTGAAACCAGCAGAAAACAAGCAAGAGGTGCGTAATCTGTGTCCAGGGCTAGATTTGCTCAGCTCCCGGAGGTTGTGTATCTCGTTTGTTTTAAGAGAACTGTTAATTATTTTCTTCTAAAACAAAAAAATCTGTACCCAATAGTATGATCTTTAAGCTGGAGACCCTTTCTCTTACATGCTGCTGCAGAAGTTTCTGCAGTCTTCCTGAGGTTTGGTGAATGAGGACAGGGTTGTTTTGAGGCAGCTCCTGCGTTAGCAACCTGCCCTAATCGGGTGCTGTGGATGGCTCGGTCTGGAGTGGTCTTACGAACTAATTCCAAAGGAACTGGAAGGTCTTGAATGTTGCAGCTTTTTGACTGAGCGCTACTTGGAATCCTCCGCCTTGATGTGGTACCAGAATAACTTACGGGATAGATATTGTGTCCTACATATATTCTACAAAAATATCACCCCATTGGAATAAATAATAGAAACTTAACACACAAATGGATGACATTTTTGTGAACAATATTTAGTACACAATATGGGAAACAACCATTACAACAAAACTTTTACAACGCAACATCCATTACATCGCATGCCATTACAACGCAACCATTACAACGCATACCACTACAACGCATGTCATTACAACGCAGTCATTACAACGCATACCATTACAACGCATACCATCACAACGCATAGTACCCTTACACTATCCAACACTTACCCTACTGTTGCACCCCCTGGAGTTAGAATGGTAATTTTTACCCCTACACTATCCAACACTTACCCTACTGTTGCACCCCCTGGAGTTAGAATGGTAATTTTTACCCCTACACTATCCAACACTTACCCTACTGTTGCACCCCCTGGAGTTAGAATAGTAATTTTTACCCCAACACTATCCAACACTTACCCTACTGTTGCACCCCCTGGAGTTAGAATAGTAATTTTTACCCCAACACTATCCAACACTTACCCTACTGTTGCACCCCCTGGAGTTAGAATAGTAATTTTTACCCCAACACTATCCAACACTTACCCTACTGTTGCACCCCCTGGAGTTAGAATAGTAATTTTTACCCCAACACTATCCAACACTTACCCTACTGTTGCACCCCCCTGGAGTTAGAATAGTATTTTTTACCACTACACTATCCAAAACTTACCATACATGCAATGTAATTGTATGCATTGTAATGGTATGCGTTGTAAAGGTAGTATGCGTTGTAATGGAATGCGTTGTAAAGGTAGTTTTTAAAAATGTGTTGTAATGGCATGTGTTGTAATGGAATGTGTTGTAATGGATGTTCCGTTGTAAAGGTATGCGTTGTAAAAGTATGCGTTGTAACGTCATACATCCCACAATACATATGGCAGATGACATATGTATATGATATTTTCACATACAACCTCTGTTTTGAATGCGTGTTATCTTTTATCAGTAGGCCCAGGACACGGAGTGAAAAACAGCCTGTGCTTTATAACGGAAGTGTTCCTCAGTTGTCTACCTAGCGGGAATGGAAACCCATAGCTGGCCTGCTGTCAGTCAATGAGCTGCCATCGAGTGATTGATTACCAAGAACTGTAGTTGCCGGCCATCAGTTATTCAATGGAAGCTTATTGATTGGTAGCAGGCTTGTAAAGAAGAATATAATTTCCCTCCCATTCCTCTCTGCTATTTCAGCACACCCTTTCTCACACATGTATGTTATTATTGGGTGTTTGCTAAATTTGCACATTTTTCTCTTGTGAAATTATGCCAAATTTCATAAAAATGTAGCAAAATAACACAAAATGCAAATCTGGTACTTCACACTAAAGTATAGCACAAAAATTACAATTGCTGCAAACAATGCCTGTTGTTCACTACATCCGCAATAGGATTTTTACCTGAACTGACTTGAAACTATGCGACGAGGCATGATGGCAAAATTAGGGGAATTTGGTGTAACATGAAATTCCAAGAAGTATACAAGATTACACCTCTGTATCGAAAAGTTCGAATAGATCAATATTATGTTGTGGAGTTCAGGGTCACATGCCCATCCGCTGTATCAATATGTTGTGTAAAGTGTTAGATGTGAAAGCCAGGGATTTTCCTGGTCATGCCACTGAAGTTGAACCGCCATTGCGAAAGTGGGCATCAGTCGTGAAGAATGCCCTGACTACTCCTGCATCTCTTCGAAGGAAGCAGGACGTCTGTAGGGCACTCTGTGTCCTGGAAGAGAAAGCTAGTGAAGGTGTGGGCCATGCGGTTGAGGTTGTGCTGCCACCACAGTCCATGCTGAGGGCTGGAGAACTTGCAATTGCTGCATCATGTTCCCAGTTCAATGCACGCTGTGAGTGGTTCTAGAGTTCAAACAGCAGACAGTGCCACAGAGTTCAAGACACCTTATTCAGGACTGTCACCGACATTTCCAGCACATATTGTTCTTCAGGCTTTTGATGGACTATCTGTGTTCAGGACACTATTCACCGCTCTTTGGTGAGCAGCGGGTTAATTGCGAGACAGTGTCAAGCTTATAGCAGTATTTAACTTCTGCATTTCTCAGAGAATCTCTTCCCGGACAGATTTCTTACTCATGTAACCCACAGTAGCAGAAATTACCAGCATTCAGATGCCACTGGCTAATCTGGTGATTCTTAAATAGGACATAAATATTAATTGAAACCCAAGAAAGCTGGCCATTCTAATCTGGGTGTTCTGTGAGTCTTGTAGGAAAGCACACCCAACGTAGTCTCCGGCTCTTACAGTATTTCCTCCGTGTCTTTCCTAGTCCTTTTTTAATATACGATTGAAGAGGTCTCAGGGTGCATGTCCACCCCTACAAACTACAAATAAATCATAAATGCGAATTTCCTCCTTCCCTTTCTCCCATGCGTATGCGAAGAAAAACAGGCTCATATTAGTTGTGTGCTTCCAACGCAAGTCTCAACTTATATGATCTGTTATCTTTGCAACACCTCCTCAATTCATATCATGGAATTTCCTCAGCCCTTACTTTTGTCGCTCACCTTTTTCACTCTTGTAGGGTAGAGGAATGAATGGCGGAATCTCCAAAAAACACTTTGGGGCCAATTTCTTGATAACCAAGGAAATTGTGAAGAAAGGTCTTACTTTGCTGACGAGGACATACATGCCCTCTATGAAAGCGATAATGTGATAGGCTGATATATAGAGCTTTGCAGATAGTTAGGTAGTATGCAGATAGATAGGAGGCACACACATTTAACTTGATACATTGATTGATCTAGATAGAATGAGAGGTTTCTAGCGATTTACTGTGAAACTAGAGTAGAGTTACCCTCAAAGTCATTTTATTTAACATTGCATTAGCATCCTGTATCCTTGAGGCAGTTCCACCTGGACCTTTGACCATCATTCATCTACGAGCATGAAGCTCGACTAACCACTCTCTTCACAAGGATTTGTGTGATATCCGACTCTTAATCTGCGCTGTCATGCATCCTCTTCTAACATATGTGGCTTACGACCACAACAAAATCTAGGAAGACTTGAAGACGGCCTGGGAGCATGCCCCAGTGGGACGTAGTGGCACCACTGCACATCACACACTGCTTGCCTATCTTGAGATTTCCAGGCCCTATGCCCCAGGGTGACGCGAAGAGCAGGAGTAAAATCATCGAAGCAGAAGTTACAAGGATTCGAACTGGACAGGAAGCAGACAACTCCAAGCAGGGCGCTTATCCTCTGGCCAGTGGGCAGATCACTCTTACCTAGGTGTCTACCTGGGATGGCTTGGGAGCTTGTTAGAGCCATGTGACTCAGTCTGTTTATAGATCTGTATGCTAGTGTACTTAATGATGACTCAAGTTGTTTTCCGTGCCGTATAAGTCTTTGGATTAGTCGGCCACTGGTGTCAAAGATGTGGTCGAGTGAAGGGCAGCATCAGAAGTATAATTATTCCATTGCAGGTCCTCCCAGACTCTGTGTGTGCTCATAGACAAGTCACTGAGCAGCCTCTGTTTCTATTGCACCTGTAATTGGTAATGTTCAGACAGGTGTGTGCCCACAGAAAAGTCTTTATTTAAATACACCAACCCTTCCCCAGCCTTCCATGGACCTCGTGCACAATCCCTGCATAGAAACAAATGTTCATGACATCCTTCGGTTTAGAATTATGTGGGTTTAAGACAAGCTCAGCTGCTTGGTGTACTTTGTAACCTTGGTCAAGTCACTTAATCACTGTGTGTTGCAACTTCACTATTATTCTCTTTCTATACCAACATACAGTCTTGTGTATCTCCACGTTCCTGCTCTGGGTGATTGTTCCTCAGTGGGCTACTCAGTAGGGCTGGTAGAGTGGGGTGGTTTAGCACTTGCTGGTTCCATCCTTCTGCTGGTAGATGGTCCAGAGAAGAGACATTTTAGACTGGGAGACCAGGGCAAACAAGCCCGCACAGTGCAGAGCAATGCTCCATAACCCAATTCCATGCATATCCCCTCACTGTAGAAACGAGAACATCGGCTACGCCTTCAGGACAGAGTACAGGATAGACCAAGGGGCTGGGCATGGGGAAATTAATGTCTCTTAAGTGCTTTGTTTTAATTGGAGTTTTGTCATCTCTTAATATGTACATGTAGCACTATATGTTGGGGGCCCTGCTCTGTCACTTGTTCAGAAACAATCAAATTTTAGATCTAACATTACATTTTGCACGGGGATGGAGAGCGAGGTTGCAAGGGATTTCAGTTAGGTAAACATCTGGAGATAGCACAATCAATATGTTCGTCCGACAGTCGCAGTTCCTCTGCGCATCTCCGTTGTAATCACTGTACTTGGCAAGGGCTTCATCAGGAGGGAAGCCATTCAAATGCAACGCTTTATGGACCTGCACCCTTGAATTAGAGAAAATCAGTCTGGTGGACCCTGTGACTCACTAAATCTTCAAACCAGCAGAACCGTGGCAATGGAAAAAATGCAATTCCAGCTACGTGTTCACACCTGTGCTGTTGCCTCCTCATAAACACCCTCTTCTTTTTGTGCTTATGGTTGCTGGGTGGTGTTTGATGTGAATTTGCTAGAGTAATTTTATAAGAGCATCAGTGGAAGAAGAGAAAACAAATCTTCGCATGAGTTTGTTGGAATGAAGTCATGTGTTCCTCGAAGCAAATGGAGACGTCTACCAGCGGTGTGATGCTTGGATCCTGTTTGAAGATGCATTCTTCTAAATTTAACGATTCTTCCTTTCAGGACAGTATGCACCTCATTAGCCGAGGAGAGAAAGATCTGGTCCTCTGAAGGTAATAATCACGCCCATGCTGCTAGTCATAACGGGTCAAGGATGCTTGGGCTCTTTCGCTGTAGAGTGTTAGACCTGGCCACCATCTCTGCTTTCTAACACTTGTGGGGATCTGTGCTGTGCTATTGAACTCACTAAACCTCGGTCTCTGCTTCTGCTTACTGGCTGCCGGACTCGATGCGTAGTGCTATTGGTCGGTGACACGCTTTCTCCCTTTTTTCACATACCATTTTTCAGCCTGGGGACTCACCAGCTTTCCTCGCCACTGTCTCACTTGTGACTTTCCACTTATCGACCACCCACACAGCCACCTTTATTCTTGACTGCATTTGCTTCCTGAAATATTCTGAGAAGTATTTCCTGTTTTACTGTTTGACTCCTGTTGTCTTACCATGTGTTTGCGCGTAATACTGGCCCAGAGGATCTGCCCCCCCCCCCTCGCCAACCTTCCTCATTCACTTTCAATGTTGTTAGGAGTCAGAAGGCTTCAAGCAAACACCTTCCGCAGGCCATATTTGTATTTAATTCTCCTAAAGGGAACTACTACCCATTACCCAGAAGTGAGAGTAACATGTGTCTCCAGACCAATCTACCATTCCCACTTAGACCCCCGTCACCTATTTCACCCACGGCGAACGATCTAAGATCTCTCGGAAAGGAAGCCCCTATAAAAATAAAATAAAAGTGTGTAAATATACAGAGCATTTATTTAATTTAGAGCTCTAGAGATCAGAACAGGCATTGCAGAATTGAAAACACTAATAGAATTGAACCAGTATTGTGGAGGACATAAATATAGTGTGGAATTCATAGAAGAGGTTGTTTTCTAATAGTCATGGAGCCAAATGGGAAGCTATATGTGAACATGAAATACCCAGCTATATAGTGAGATCATAATGAATTATCTAAAAATCTAAATAAGGAAAATTCTTATGAGGCTTCTGGGCATCTTTCCTCTTCCTGCCCCAGCTGACGGTCGCCTTTTCCACCTTGTATACTTTTGACGTGCATGAGGTTGAGGTGGTTGCATTGAGGATCAAAGTCTCCATGGTCTGAAAAACCAAAGTGGTCTTCAAACATTATGAATTGTTTTGACTGCTTCCCTTGAATTTTGAAGTCCTGAACTTGTCTCACCAACCGAGCCTCATTCCTCGGGCCCATGAACATTCTGTTGTCAGTCCACCCCTAGAATACTGCCGACAGCATGTGGTTTAGCAACTCACTCCTTTTTTTTTAAGCCTATTTCACCCCAGAAACGTCCCAGGAAGAGAAGTAACGGGGCAGATCCAGAATCATGCTCACCACATTCTCATCAATCGGCAGCTAGGTTCGGAGCCACAAGAGACACGGCAACGCCACACTCATTCATGCGAGGATTGTGCTACATGCCTAGAGAAAAGCCATAAAACAAAGTGGTGAAAGGGCAGGATGAGTGCCTATAAATCAAGCTAAAAAGATTCTCCTTCCCAGTGAATCTCAAATGAGATGCAAGAAGGAGAAAGTTGAGCCTGTCTGCCTCATCCTGCTTCTGAAGTTTTGCTAGACTGATCCAACCTCACAAGCTATCCAATCTTTGGAATGAATGACTGAGGCGGGCATTGTGAACGGTCAGCATTGTGGTATTCCATAACGTTGAAAGCATACAGCAATACTAAACGTAGCATGCATTCTAAAAATGAAAGACTCAGAGTTCTGAATAAAAATTATGAATGTATAAATGGCATCATATCAACTAAAACTTAACCCTTCATAGACAGGGGATTGACTCAAAGCTTTGGAAGGTGTCCATTGGCGTCTGTTACTAGGATATCTCTGTAATATTTATAAATGGGGGTGCACACCTCTACTTCTCTTATTTTAAACCCGAAATGCATTGGGCGCCATCATTGAATAAACAATGAATTTGCGAAAATTATATTATATCATTTTAGTGAAAAATATTGTATTAACAATGTACATAGAGGTTATTTATTCTGTTATGCACTGAGTGTGCAAAAATATGACATGTACGATTGTTTGTTTTTTTTAATTAATGAGTAAAAGATAATATTGTGTGAAACATCACAAATAAATATCAAGATAAACTGCAAAAGATTTGTTGGTTTATATATAGGTGTTAGAACACCAAGGGTAGTGTGCGCAACTAAGTCAGGCCACGCTGCTTGTAATAACCAGATACTAGGATATCTCTGGCATTAACCTCTTCCGAGATTCCTCTGCTTTACTGTCTCCCCAAACCTACATCTAATTCCCCACAAGCTTAAAAGTTTTATGAGAGTCAATGCATTCGCTTTGTTACAGATTTTAGTACCACAGTCTAGGAAACCCATATGTACCCTTCTCCAAAACGGCCCAATGTCTGTACCCAACCAGGTTTATTGTGCCACAGGTTGAAACGTCTCTGGTAGTCACAGGTTACTTACTCAATATCTTCAACCTTTTCTACCTCTGTCTTTACAAACCTGTGGCTTCCAGTGTGACGTGCTCTCTCCGGAGTTGCAAACCATTGGCACTAAACTGTTTATGTAAAACAAATCTTCTAGCTGAGAAGCTCTGTATATCTCAATGTGTGGCCCACAAGAGACAAAGTCACAGAGAAGACATGTTGAGTCTCCAAGACCGTGCCCTGTGTCTAGAACCGCCGACACATGAAAATCCTCTGGTACCCTGATTACCTATCACATTTGTACCTTTTCAAGCTGCTCAGGGACAACTTGTTAAGCAGTCTCCTACTTAGTTGAATTACAGATCCATGCTGTTAAGTAAGGCACAACGACAAGATGTACTTAACGTAAGTTTATTTCTGGAAAGAGCACCACCATGAAACGTGTCTTCTTGCCACAACTTCTTCCAGGTACTGTCACAGCGCTAACTCCATAATTCCAAACTGGAATACCGAGTGCACGCCGCGAGAGCATATACAAAAGTAAACACTACACATGCTTATCAATGGGGGGTGCGTCTTTTACCTGTATCTTGTATTTGAATAACCCCCTCAACTGCTTATTGTAGTGTAATGTGTCTCCTCATCCTTGTTGTCCAATCCATTTACACCGGGTCTGATGCCTACTTGGGCTTGTCCCACACTGAAAAAAATCTTTATACTACATAGGTAATTCATACAGAAGTCCCAAGGAGGGTGACAACCTAGAGAGTTGAGGCAGTAAACTGCATAGAAAGTATGAAGGGAAGAGAGATAATGATTTGCAACAAGGAGAAGCAAGAACTTACATGGTACCCATACAGAAAACAGGAAACTACAACAAGGAAAACCTATATGGAACCTACTTTGAAGGCAAGCAGGGACTTGGAAGGTGAGGAGGCGAAATAGGAGAGGGTTGAAGCAGTAACCTACATGAAATATAGAAAGGAAATTCAAACAGGAACCTGCAAGGAGTGGAGGTAAGAAAATACAGGACGCTGAGGCAGGAACCCACAATGAACTCTGCCAGGGAACGAAGGCAGGAGCCTACGAGACGAGAGGTAGGTTCTGCAGGGGGTTAAGGAAGAAACAGAAGGAAATCACGCGGGCAGCGAATACAGATACCTACAGAAAAAGGAGGCAGGAACCCGCAAGGCAGTGGAGCTGGGAACCTGCAGAGAGGGGATATGGAAGTCTGCAGGAAACCGACTAGGAATGGAAGTCATGATGGCAACTCATTGAGAGAAAAGGTATCCTGGGCAGAGGAAAAAAAAAACAAGGCTTGGAGAAAACTGACATGAGAGAGTGTGGGAAACTGAAATGAGAACAGAGAGGAGAGGAGGAACACATGAGATGAGGAATAGACATGGGGGAATGAAGGAGACAAAAGGGGAAAAGACTAGAAGAGAAGCGAGAAGATGCAACTGACTTAGGAAGCATCAAGAATATGAATAAGCAGGAGGTAGGGAAGAAATGTGAGAGGGAAAGAGACATGGGGAACACAGAGGTGACAGAAGAGACATACGGAGAGGGGAGAGGCATTGAAGAGAGGCGTTAGAAGAAGAAATATAAATTAGAAAAGGCATGTTTATCCGAAAGAGACACTGCAAGAGGTGCATTAGATATGCGAAGACACATTATGTAAAAAAGTGTGATGGTGAACATATCCGATTGATCATGGGAAGAGACGTTCATGGGAAGAGGCGTGAGTGAAAGTGTGGAAGTCATGTAGGTCAGAGATATGAGAGAGACATAGATAAAATGACATGCAGTGGGAAGAAAGACCTTAGAGTGAATCGTGATTAAAAGGCCATGGTTGGGAAACTGCCATGTACAGAGGGCAGAGAGTGAGGGGGTTTAAGCAGGAGGTATCACTGAGTACAAATGCTATGAATGGTGAAGAAAGGCAACAGTTGAGAATAGAGAAGGAAAGACACCTGTAAAGGAGAACCATGGGGCAGAAGATGTGGAATGGGGAAAGAGGGCAATTAAAGAGACAAGCCTCACAGTTGTAACATTGTTTTGTTAGACCTGCTTCCAAAGTGCCTTAACTTGAAGTATATACCACTAAGTTTAAATAAGTGGATGACTGGGTAAATCATCAATTCTCCTCCTGTCCATGGTTCGAGCTTTGACCCACAGATGCCCCCTCCTTCACGCTGCTCTCTGAGGTTCTTGGACTTGGACAGAATGTGGTTTGCTTTGCCTCTGTTAGACATACATTTGGGGTTTGTTATTGTCGTACCACAACCACCCCTTTCTTTCTTCTCCTCTTTCTTTCTAATAACTCTCAGTGATCATCCCCAGAGCAGCTCAGACCACACTGCCCTGCCATTGTCCAATACCATAGACCACGCTCTTCTGCGAGTAGTCCGTGCCGAAGACTTACTTTTACGCCATTTGCCAACAGATCACCCTTTGGCCCGCGTCATAGACACTCACTTCAAAACCATTGGTCAGTCCCATAGACCCTCATGTCAATTGTTATAGGACCATACTCTTGTGCCACTGTCAGATGTCATAGAACCTCAAACGTATGCAATTGGTCAATTCCCTAGAGCTTCCTCTCATGCCATTTGTCACCAGGCGTTACTCGTGCGCCGTTACGACAGCCGTCTCGTCAGAAGTGAGCATTGGCAGTGGTGAGGCATTCGTTCTAACGTGCATAGCTGCACATCGGGCTAACTGATGCTTCAGCAACCAATCAGGACACGGCTGACAGGATTCATTGTGCTATTCATAAAATAACGTAACATGTGTATTCGTAAAGCGCACGTTCACCCCAGCAACGGGGCAACTTGGCGCTGAAATAACAGATGTATATTGTTGCCCAACTCAATGGTACTCATTTTATTGACCTCAAATGAATGAAAGGCGGAGTGGACCCACTGGGATTTGACCTGTGACCATGAGGTCAAACACAGGCCCCTGCAGTGGATGCATTAGTACACTGAGCCACCAGACCCAGCTGGTAATTGTGTATTCCAACGTTACTCCTAGTAGTTACACCACAAGCCCAGTAGCTACTTGAAATGGCCCTCGACATCAATTAAACTCCGAACACCACTAGCGTGATGGACTTTTTCAAAAGCTGAAAATAGACATTGAAAGTTCACGTCAGTGCTGGGTGTTATGTAAATGTCCAGTATTTGTAAAGCGCAAACAATTACCCGAGGGTGTCATGGTGCTGGGGGACGTTGGGAAGATTAAGCAAGCTATTGCCCAGAGTCACATGGTGCTGAGCTGATCTGCCATCAGCACCGGGGATCGAACCATGAGCCCTGGGGTTCCGAAGTCAGCCGCCCAGGCCACTGCACCACACCTCTTCCCTGACGGCCATCTCTTCAAACGTTATGCTTTGGGAGTTATCTAGTGCTCAAACATCTGTGTGGTGTGTTTATCACCATCCTTCCACCACGCCCGCCACCCCTTGGAACCGTGGGTGGGTTCTGAGTAAGGACAGGGGTCAGTGGACAGGGCTGATCTATTCTGAGAAACCTCCTAGCCCTTCCCCGTGCCACCGCTGCCTTCCTGTCCGTCAAATACCCGCTCTTTTGGAACCAAAGGAATAACGCGGCGCGCCATTAATGGTCGCTCAAGTAAGCGATGCCTTTTGCCGAGGGTTGGATTGGGATTAAAAATCGGCCTGGGCAGGCTAAAAAAAAGTGGCCCACAAATGCATATTGCCTTTCCGCAAAACACTGCTTCAGCAAAATGTTATTTAAAAAAAAGGGGGGGGGAATGGGCGGATTAGTTTACACTGTGAAACACACCTGAAAACAAGTGAGGCCACTTCTGATCAAGCCCCCTGCCCCCGCTCAGTATGCATACATTAATGGGCCGGCCCAGGGAGAGAAAGGGAGTGACACCTCTGCCCCGTGCGTAAAAGGGAGGTAATGGAGGCCCATCTACCTCCAGAAAGGCCACTCCGACACCCACTGGGCCGCTGGCTGTATCCGAACAATGCAGAATCCACCCAAATAGCCACCCCCCAGGCTGCTCAAAAAAGCAGCACACAGCTGGAACTGGACACCGGTCCCTCGGGCATTGCCCGAGTGCCCCAGTCACCAACCCGACCCTGCTACTGTCACTCAACTTCTGAAGGCCTCAAAATCCTGACAGCAAGCAAGCTCACCTCAAAGGGAGGGAGCCGCCACCTCCCCCCTCCCCCTGTTGCCCCCTCCTCCCGGCCTCCTCTTTGGTGTTGTCCAGAGCCGACATGGGGTCACCTTTCCTGAGCAGGAGACAGCAGGTGCAGGTGCAGCCCATCGAGGGATTGATGGAGCTTGCATCACGTGGACGGTGATTTGCCAATCCGCCCTGGTGTGCGTTTAACACTGATACCTTTCAAAGGAACTTTCTAATATCTTAAAAAATGAACAAACAAGTTGGAAGTGCTTCGTTTCTTTTATGTGGTTGGTGTTGAAACTGCATCTCTCTTCTGTTGTTTAGTGTATTTTCTCAGCGTGTGTTCTGTGATTGCAACTGGTTTGCATCTGAGATCTGCAGCCGGGTGTAGAGCTTAGAAGACGAACCACACCAATGTGTTTGGACTTTTTTTCGGCACCACGTATGCATAGCTGCCAAGGTTTCAGACAGCGTCTGTGTGACATTTTCATAATTTCAGTGAAATTGTGAGTGATATTCAACGATTATGAGTGACACTTTGCTCAGGCGCAAAACCAAGCAAGAAGACCAGGAAAAATATATAAATATCAGAAATGTCACCCATTTGAGCAACCAGAAACTGTAAGGAGATCTTACAGCTGCTGCAAAGCACCAGAAACGAAAGTGTTCTTGCAACCTGAACGAAGTGTGAAACAAATGTGTGACTGTGATATTAAACTTGAACTCTGACTGGCCTCAAGGGGAAAGAAACGTTTCCTAGGGAGGGTTCTGGGGAAGATTCTTCCATCCATATCCCACAGACACCCAGAAATGTAATAACATCATAAAAATCCCAGAATATTTACATAAATACATTCGGAAAGCAATCGGGTACTTTCTATTGCAAATATAGAGAACGGACAAAGCTAAACTTCAAAGTATTTTTTCAGAAGTACCCTGGGATGCAATTAACCCGTTGCATGCTTGTGACGGAACCGCTCCGTCACAAGCCACGGGTGAGCTGTGCTTGTGACGGAACGGTTCCGTCACGGCCCGCTCGCCGCGCCTGCGCGGCGCGAATTCCGCGCCTGCGCTGACGAAATAATGGGCGGGCGGGTTCGTGGCGGAACCGTTCCATCACAAGCACAGCTCACCCGCGTGCCGTGACGGAGCGGTTCCGTCACAAGCACGGGACCGCCGCGCGACCGCCCCCTCCCCTTAGCGCTGCGGCGGAATAGCCGCCGCAGCGAAGGGGTTGATACCACTCACGATATTATTTTCCACTCAATTGTAAATATAACTTCTTTTGTTCTGTGATAGAGTGGCTTGGTTATATTTACCTGCTTCATCTAATATCATAATTCCCAAACATTATGGGGAATTTTTCTCATTAGTGCCTCCGGGATAAGATACGTAAAGCACCTCCGGGGGTAAACACAAGATGTACAGGCTTATTTAGAACTTATTATTCCAACTAAATAAAGAGCCCCCATGTTGTAAAATGTTCACCATGGTAACAACCAGTGCTAAAACACAGCGAGCGCATCTATCACGCTCATTTTTGTCTTTAAAACGTTTACAAAAAACAAATTATCCCTTCATTCACTCAATCAAACATAATGTTTTGTTATAGGTGTTTTTATAATATTTGTGTTTTAATAATATTCACAAGTACTAAAGAAATAAATTGACTTGTTTGCACTGCATGATACAGTACTAGCATTGTTTGAGTAGTTCAGGGACTTTGAGTGAGATCTTTTTTTAGTTTATCTATGTGTTTTATATGAATTAAGAATTTCACTATTGATAGGGGGTTCTTGTTGATTGGGTGAATCAAGGGATAATTTGTTTTTTGTACTGATAGCACTCTACTCCCTTGGTTGCTGACAAGGGGTCTCTCTCTGTTTAAACACATTACAAAGTTTACAGGCACAGTAGTTCTCGCCAACGATTATGAAATCGGGAAGGTAAGTGCCGGTTTACTTCCCAGCTCTGCCAATGGTCTGGCCTCTCGATGGTGATGGAATGCCTGGCAGCATCTGACTCCGACCCAACCCTACCCTCTTGTTGCTTTCTCCACACAGCTGGTGTGGCCGAGCAAAGCAGGGAGCCCGAGACCAGGGAGCTAAGGCTGGCGCCGAAGAGGCCATGTTAGTACATGAAACACGTCACAAGGTCAGCGGTCTGCTGAGCCAATCACTGCCACATTGAAATGGGCCAAGGGGAATTCAGATTTGGAAGTCTGAGTAGTGCCTGGTTAGGTTGACCAGAATTTTAAAGGAAAAAAACAGGACATTTCACAAAAATTGAAAAAGGACTATAATTTTAGGTCAAGTGAGCGCACAGAATGACAGCGCTCCTCAGCAGAAAATTACAAAACAAGCTGTAAGGACATACATAAGATGCATTTTTTTAAACTCAGTAGCTTGCCTGTGAATTAAATTGCTTTCTTGGAACAACGGGTAACTATCCCTGCTTTGTAACACCTCCCCCTGTGTTTAGTCGACCCTCTCCAAAAACCGGGACAGGAGCTACATTTCTCGAAATCTGCCCGGACAGCTGGTGAAAAACAGGGACCGTCCTGACAAATCCGGGACGCCTGGTCAGCCTATGCTGGCTCAAGAACGGACTTTAAACAGCCATGTTTGAAATGGAGCCAAACTCAGTTGACTCCAATTTAGAAGACCGGGAATGCTGATGATTGCCGTGCCCCATGTCCCCTGCACTGTGAAGTTGAGAACAGAAAACGCCAATGTGCGACATCATGCCGCTGCATGCCCTCAAAGTGTAACAACATGATCACGCCGCAAGGGGTGTGCATAGCTGCCAATGTTTCAGGATGCGTATGTGTCGCAGGCTTCGGCCCCAGGGGCTGACTCCAGAGTTCTGCTTACGTCATTCTAGAGCCACCAGGTCGCCGGAGCTCGCTGTGCGTCGCCGTCACGTTTACCCCAGCCCTCCGTTACCACTCGGACGCCGCGGGCTGCACATGCCGTTCCCACTGTTGCTGTCACTTACTTGCTTCACCCTCCGCACGCAGAAGGTCAAAATGCGTGAATAATGCATTTTAATGCAGTGAATTCGACCACCATATTAAAATGCGTTAGTCTAACACCTGATGCGTGGCACTTGGCAGGGCTGCGTATTAGCAATGAGAGTCTTCCTCCAGAGGGTGGTACTCGTTCAGTACCCAGTCATTGCCCACAAATTTAGCAAGGGTGTTTCCCAGCATATTAGAGCCACCAGCGTTACCTCTCTGTGAAAGTCTGCCAACATTTCCGTGACAGTTTGTCGCAGAGTTAACCCCGCCGGACGTGGCGGCAGATCTGTCACTTCTGATTGGTCGGCGGATCAGCCATAATGTATTCCATAGTTAACAACATTACTAAAGCACGCTTCTGGTGTTTGCCTAAATATTTGCGTTGGAAGTGATGTCACTTCCGCCTGACCCATATGTGGACAGAGACAGGCAGAAGTCCTGTCAGAGTTCTCTTTTCTCAGTGCCTTGGTAGAAGTGAAAGAGGGTCATTTGCTGTGATGGGGGTGTGAGATTACCAGGAAAGGTGGCTGACTTATTCTGATGGAGGCTGGGGGCGGAGGGGTTCAGGAGGTTTACCACTGAAAGAGACTGGCTCAGCGTGATAGAGACATGGGATTTACCTGGATAGAGACAGACTCTATGTGATGTAACCAGGGGATTACCCGGGAAGTAGAGTGACTTGGTAGGATGGAGATAGGGGGATAGGGAGGGGACTGACTCAGAAGGAGAAAAGCTTGAGGTGCTGAAGCCGGGGAATTACCGGAGGAGGTGGAGGCTGACTTGCCTCCGAGGGACAGGACACTGGCAGGTTACGAAACTGCCTTTGTGTGATGGGTGCCTGGAATTACTAGGGGATGGGACTGACTGGGTGTGATGGAGACAAGGCACAGGCATGGAAGGAGCAGGTGTAATGGAGGTGAAGACTGACCAGGAAAGAGACTGACTTGCTGTGGTAGAGGCAGTACAACGCCAGGGAAAGACACTGACTAAGCATGGTGGGGACAGGACACAGCCATGAAAGAGACTGACTCTATGTGATGGAGACAAGGCACTACCATGGGAGGGGACTGAAACCATGTGATGGAGACAAGACACAGCCGGGGAAGAGAGACTGACTCCTTGTGATGGAGGCAAGGCACAGTCATGGAAGGAGGCTGACTCTGCATGATGGGGACAAGGCACAGTCATGGAAGGAGACTGAATCCATGTGATGGAGACAAGACACAGCCATGGGAGGAGACTGACTCCATGGGATGGAGACAAGGCACTACCATGGGAGAAGACTGACTCCTTGTGATGGAGACAAGGCACTACCATGGGAGAAGACTGACTCCTTGTGATGGAGACAAGGCACAGTCATGGAAGGAGACTGACTCTGCATGGTGGGGACAAGGCACAGTCATGGAAGGAGACTGAATCCATGTGATGGAGACAAGACACAACCATGGAAGGAGACTGACTCCATGTGAGGGAGTCAAGGCAGAGCCTTGGAAGGGGACTGACTCCATGTGATGGAAACAAGACACAGCCATGGGAGGGGACTGACTTCATGTGAAAGAGACAAGACACAGCCATGGAAGAGAGACTGACTCCATGTGATGGAGGCAAGACACAGCCATGGGAGGAGAATGACTCCATGTGATGGAGACAAGACACAGCCATTGGAGGAGACTGACTCCATGTGATGGAGGCAAGACACAGCCATGGGAGGAGACTCAATCCATGTGATGGGGACAAACCACAACCATGGGAGGAGACTGACTCCATGTGATGGAGACAAGACACAGCCATGGGAGGAGAATGACTCAATGTGATGGAGACAAGACAAACCCATAGAAGAGAGACTGAGTCCATGTGATGGAGGCAAGCCACAGCCATGGGAGGAGACTCAATCCATGTGATGGAGGCAAGACACAGCCATGGGAGGAGACTCAATCCATGTGATGGGGACAAACCACAACCATGGGAGGAGCCTGACTCCATGTGATGGAGACAAGACACAGCCATGGGAGGAGAATTTCTCTATGTGATGGAGACAAGGCACTACCATGGGAGGAGACTCACTCCATGTGATGGAGATAAGGCACAGCCATGGAAGGGGACTGACTCCGCATGATGGGGACCAGGCACAGTCATGGAAGGAGACTGAATCCATGTGATGGAGACAAGACACAACCATGGAAGGGGACTGACTCCATGTGATGGAGGCAAGACACAGCCATGGAAGGGGACTGACTCCATGTGATGGAGGCAAGACACAGCCATTGGAGGAAACTGACTCCATGTGATGGAGACAAGACACAACCATGAAAGAGAGACTGACTCCATGTGATGGAGGCAAGACACAGCCATGGGAGGAGAATGACTCAATGTGATGGAGACAAGACACAGCCATGTAAGAGAGACTGACTCCATGTGATGGAGGCAAGACACAGTCATGGGAGGAGACTTACTCCATGTGATGGAGACAAGACACAGCCAAGGGTGGAGAATGACTCCATGTGATGGAGACAAGACACAGCCATGGAAGAGAGACTGAGTCCACTTGATGGAGGCAAGACGAAGCCATGGGAGGAGACTCAATCCATGTGATGGGGACAAACTACAACCATGGGAGGAGACTGACTCCATGTGATGGAGACAAGACACAGCCATAGGAGGAGAATGGCTCCATGTGATGGAGACAAGACACAGCCATGGAAGAGAGACTGACACAATGTGATGGAGACAAAACACAGTCATGGGAGGAGACTGACTCCGTGTGATGGAAACAAGACACAGCCATGGGAGGAGAATTACTTCATGTGATGGAGACAAGACACAGCCATGGAAGAGAGATTGACTCCATGTGATGTAGACAAGGCACTACCATGGGAGGAGACTGACTCCATGTGATGGAGATAAGGCACAGTCATGGAAGGAGACTGAATCCATGTGATGGAGACAAGACACAACTATGGAAGGGGACTGACTCCATGTGATGGAGGCAAGACACAGCCATGGAAGGGGACTTACTCCATGCGATGGGGGCAAGACACAGCCATGGGAGGAGACTGAATCCATGTGATGGAGGCAAGGCACAGCCATGGGAGAAGACTGACTCCGCTTGATGGGGACAAGGCACAGCCATGGAAGAGAGACTGACTCCATGTGATGGAGGCAAGACACAGCCATGGAAGAGAGGCTGACTCCATGTGATGGGGGCAAAGCACAGGAATGAGAGGGGGTTAACATGAAAGGTGACTACTCGGGTATGAAGGAGAATGACTCCGCGATGGAGACGAGGGACTGGCAAGGAAGGAGACTCACTTGTGTGATGGAAATGGGTCACTGCCCTGGAAGGGGCTGGGTGCAATGGGGGAAAGGGAAATACTACGAAGAGGCTATAGGTTTATTTATTTATAAAGTTTTATATAGCGCAAACTCGATCCAGAAGGATATCAGAGCGCTTTACAATTTGAGGCAAAGGTAACACATCAGAACATTAGTCTAACATGGTGTAAAGGGAGACAGGGTATATCAATGGGAGGCGAGCGCCTCAGCCAAGGCATCGGAGGGAGGAGACGAGCCGTCACTTCAAACATCGCCCCCACCCCTCCCCCCTCTCCCCTCCTGCCGGCTCCAGCTGCCCCCCCCCCCCGCCGCACTCTGCGCCATATTTCACTGTCACGCTGCCGTGCTTGCAGGTGACCCGGATGAATAAGGGGTTTCAGCAGTGCAGCAGAATGCAGGCGAGGGAGAGAGCAATTAATTATCTGCAGGCGAAGGGGGAGGAGCCGGGGGTCATAAGGACTGCAGCTCTGCAGAGGCGCCTCCCAGCCCCTGCAGCAGCCCCACAGCATGCACCCTCACACCTGCAGGGCCTGAGCAGCAGACCCACATCATGCACCCTCACACCTGCTGGGCCTGAGCAGCAGACCCACAGCATGCACCCTTGCACATGCAGTGCCAGAGCAGCAGCCCCACAGCATGCACCCTCGCACCTGCAGGGCCTGAGCAGCAGCCCCACAGCATGCACCCTTGCACCTACAGGGCCTGAGCAGCAGCCCCACAGCATGCACCCTTGCACCTGCAGTGCCAGAGCAGCAGCCCCATAGCATGCACCCTCGCACCTGCAGGGCCTGAGCAGCAGCCCCATAGCATGCACCCTTGCACCTGCAGGGCCTGAGCAGCAGCCCCACAGCATGCACCCTCGCACCTACGGAGCCTAGGCAGCAGCCCCACAGCATGCACCCTCGCACCTACGGGGTCTGAGCAGCAGCCCCACAGCATGCACCCTTGCACCTGCAGGGCCTGAGCAGCAGCCCCACAGCATGCACCCTCGCACCTACGGGGCCTAGGCAGCAGCCCCACAGCATGCACCCTCGCACCTACGGGTCCTAGGCAGCAGCCCTCAGCATGCACTTCACACCTGCAGGGCTGAGGAGCTGAGGCCCACTGCAGCTCTCCAGAGGCTCCTCCCTGCATCATTCCCACAGCATGCACCCTTGCACCTGCAGTGCCAGAGCAGCAGCCCCATAGCATGCACCCTCGCACCTGCAGGGCCTGAGCAGCAGCCCCATAGCATGCACCCATGCAACTACGGGGCCTGAGCAGCAGCCCCACAGCATGCACCTGCAGGGCCTGAGCAGCAGCCCCACAGCATGCACCCTTGCAACTACGGGGCCTGAGCAGCAGCCCCACAGCATGCACCTTCACACCTGCAGGGCTGAGGAGCTGAGGCCCACTGCAGCTCTGCAGAGGCACCTCCCAGCACCGTTACCACAGCATGTACCCTCGCACCTGCAGGGCCTGAGCAGCAGCCCCACAGCATGCACCCCCGCACCTGCAGGGCCTGAGCAGCAGCCCCACAGCATGCACCCTTACACCTGCGGGGCTGCGCCTCACTCAGCCCGAGAGCGCTCGGAGCAGGGCCTCATATTCTTACAGCCCCTCCAGGGTACGTCAACCGAGGCCCCTTCCGAGTAACGGGGTCTCCGTGTATGTATGGGCACTGTATCCTAGATTTCCCCGAAGGCTCCATTCGGCCCTCTCAACGCATAGGACAGAAATAGCGCCTCGAGCTATTCCGAGCCCGGCTGACTCACTCCTGCCATCAGCATCCGAAGCTGAGGGCCAGCGGGCGACCTCCTGACCGGCCGGGAGGGGGCGCGGGGGCAGATGGCGGCCGTGATTGGAATACTCATACCCTACGTGTGACATTCAGCGGATGAGTCCTCCCCACGGCCCCGCCCCCGCACGTCACACATTTGTGCTCAGGTTCCGTGTTGTGCCATCTCACGCTGGAGGCCAGATGCAGACCCGGGCTTCTACAGGCTTCCCAGGGGGGTGGTGGCGGGAGAGAGGGGGGGGGGGGGGGGGGGAGTGGGCCTGACAAAGCATGGGAGAAGTAGGAGTGCAGCTCACAGCCCCCGTCTGCTATAACATGCTGCAAAACTTCTGTGTAGCAATATACAATCTTCCTCAGCTGGAAAGGTAGGTAGCTCAGTGGGTAGAGAGCCTGCCGCAAAGAGCTGTGTTGTATATTTATCTTTCTTCCATTTCCATGCTCCACTATAATTCTTACCTGTGTCAGATGTGTTGTATATTTATCTTTCTTCCATTTCCATGCTCCACTATAATTCTTACCTGTGTCAGATGTGTTGTATATTTATCTTTCTTCCATTTCCATGCTCCACTATAATTCTTACCTGTGTCACTCATTCCAGAATGTGCATGGCTCTGTCTCCTTCTAGTGTTCTAGCTGGTGACAGTTTGTGCCTGGCCAGCTTGTGTTGAGGTTGCTTCTTTCTGTTTTCCTGCAATAAACCTCTATTGCTACTCCTGTGGTCTCCAGCTACTTACTACAATCTACTACAAGCTGCCTTTAACAGGAAGGAGATTTTAGTCCATGTTTCAGAATTCTATCATATTGAAGTTGATAAAATCGTAGAAATTATTCCAAAGCAGGTATATATTTTGGCGTGATCTACAGGCATAGACAGCTGCTTTGGTATTTGGGGAACGTGGGTGTATATAAAGTCGGAGGTAGTAAACCAGGGCGAGTTAGCAGCATCTGACTTCTTCATAACTAGAAACATCTCCCATGGCAGCACCTGCACCTCGTCGCTCGTTGTGCCTCTTACTTGAATTTCTTTTCTAGGAGCAGTTGCATCTTACTCCAGACCAAGTTTGTTTTACTCCTACATTTCTGGGAAGGACGATCTCTTGTTGCTGGCAAAACGGGCATGTGACGGTATGACCAGTCCCTTGACGAAGAGTCGGGGAGGTTGTAGGTTCAGTGGACACTACAAAGGTGGTCAGAGGCGCTAGCAGCTGTCAGTCACACCTGACAAGAGTTTGGAATCTTAGAGGTTCTTGGAGCCCAAGGAGGTCTGGCTTTTTCGAAAGTATTGAATCCTAGGCCACGTGTTGCCCTAGGCAGTAGCCGGGTGGTGATGCCCGGCCGGACAGGCCTTTTATTCCACTGGGCATTTCCCTGGTGGGCTGGATCCCTAGGAGGTCGGTTTTGAAAGCCCAGGGGCTCTCCTGGTGCCTCGGCCACTTTTCGTAGCTCCCAAAGGTTAATTGCAGCAGACACGGGGAGGGGTCATGAGAGAGAGAGGGAGGAGGGGTGAGAGTGGATGGTAGAGACAACAACATTTGAGAAACTTCAATATTTCCAATTCTTCTGCTAAATTCAAGTTAATTATGCGTCCTCATTGTGTGTTCTAATGCTTTCCCCTTTCAGAAGGCCTACAGTACCTTAGAGAGTTTGGTGTAAGCGGTTACTGCAGAGTCAACATGAGTGGTGCAGGAGCGCAAGGCATCCTGGGATATCTACAGGCAGAGCCAGGACTCCCCTTGCAATTGAGTCCTCTTGACTGAGAGGTCCAGGGTACCTGCAGGGGTAATCATTTCCCTGTCGCAAAACCCCTCTTCCTGCATCCTATCAATTTTGGGGTTTTCCTTCCTATTCCCACCCCCTGATACTGCATTTACTCCTGACATTGAGTGTAACATACACGCTTTTTTTGGGTGGATAACTACATGCACATTTTTGGTAAATGCATAAAAACTTGCGAGATTTTGAGTGTTCATCACCTTTTAGGGACAGACCCACCCTGAAACACCCCTAAACATTCACAAGGAAACACCACAATACTGCCAGAATTTCCATGGAAGTAAATCCAACTTTCTAGGGCAAAACCCCTCTATTCTTGATTTAGAAATTGGACTTTTCCTGCCAAGTGATGCTTTTTATCTGCCTAAGATGTATGGAAAAGGTTTTGAATCTGGCCAATACACGACTAGGCAAAGTACTTTTCCAACTCCAGTCCTCTGATATTTGGGGCAAGGTGCTTCTCAAATATCATAGGCATTGCAGCCTTCACCATACTATTCTATACATTTCTGTTTTTAATGTATGCATGATCTGTTTTGGTAGTGGTAACCTGTACTGTTTCTCTGAAGGGATGTCCTGAGGTGTAATGTATTGATGGCTTGGGGGCACGTGTAAACAGGCCCTGCCTACATCTTTGCACAAAATATTCACCCTACAGCCCATTTACAGCCAATCTCACTTGCACAAATGCTTGGACTGGGCTAATTTGTCTAACTCCAGTGCCTCCATGCGCGAGGGCAGGTGCTCGATAGTTTATGTTCAAGTCAAACATTTGTAATGAGATCTTCTAGAAAGATGAAGAGGTTGTTCCCATCTTTGGTTCTATGTGTTCATCAATGATTTGTTTGCTTTCTATGTTTTCGCACGCGGCCCGTCGGCAGACCCAGTATGCTCTTTATGTCAATGTGAAAGGGGCCGCCAGTGTAGAGAAAAATCATTTCTCCTTAACCAGTCCGAATAAAACATCAATAATAGGCATTCTAGCGTGTTCCTTTGTTTGTTGTTGTCTTCTTCGGTTTTGAGACCTATTGTGACATAATTCACTGGATGACCCCTTTAACCCCTTCGACGCTGATGACGAGCTGGGCTCGTCATGGCGTAGCCTCCTCGCACGCTGATGACGAGCCCAGCTCGTCACGTAAAGTGCGTTTTCGCAAAACCCAGCGTGCGAGCGGAATTCCGCTAGCGCGCATGGTGTTAATAACCTTTAGCTGCAGTCCGGAAGGCAGCTGCAGAGATCAAGGCTCTAATCATCTTCATTTTAGAAAGCTACTTAAAGCTACCCTTTTTTGTTTCTAATTTCTGCAATCTCCGCAAATGTATATGATACGCGTCCAAAGCACAGAGATACGCCTCAGAGTCGATTCTAGCGCTATATAAAACTTAAAATGAAAATAAATAAATAAAAATATGGCTAGAATGCCAACTAGATTGAGAACATAACAGACCCAGACCTGCCAACTTTAACGAAAATCTCATCGCATGAGGAGGGGGCGGGCCTCGTGCCGATACGTACCTAACCCCCAAGCCCTCTTCCCCCCCCCCCCCCCCCCCCCCCCCCGCCACACAAAAAAGAAGCCTGCTGAGGCTGGTGCGGATGTCTTAGGGTGTTTTCACACTCCTTAAATGGATGTTGGCAGCTCAAAGCCTCCGAAAACGAACTTGAAATCTACCATTTATAGTGATTTTCAGCTTGTTTCCCCTTCCACAGTGTGATATTGGCTCCTCACCATGTGATCGTGGGATGGAAGCCTATATTGTGTGTCACCGTATGAATTGGCAGGTAAGAATCCTCCCCAGCCCGGCTGTTGATAGATACTCACTTTAAATTCTGGGGATCCAGTCATTCTTTTGAGCACTGGCTACACCCCGCCTCCGCCCAGCCTGTTGGATTAACGGGTGTAAGTGAGCGGTGACCTTGTTTCAGGTGACGGCTTCAGCCCGCTGCAGGTGAGCCGGTAAGGGGAAGTGCCTGTCTGGTTGCCATGGGCACCTTAGTCATAGCCAACCGTGAAAAGCCGGAATGTTGACATCATATCCCTGAATAAGGGCTCAATGACGAGCAGCCAGATGTCCAAAACAAAAGCTGATCAGGGATTAGTAAATTATTGTGTGTGATGAGAAAACCTTTCCAAACGTCGGAGAGCTGCTAGCCTATTTCTGAGTACTGAAACATGTTGATCCTTAATTTCCAGAACTGGCTCACCTGACCACTCCCTTTCAAGTATAAAGTCTGAAAACTATAGTGAGAAAGAAAACATTATAAACTAAAGATATGTCAAGCAAAACGTTTGTAAATGTTTAGTCTGAAACAAAAGTTCTAAAAATGCTGGAAAACAAGTAAAGGAGGTAGGTGAGTGATAAGGCAGGGGAACGTCCTCACACTGGGGATGTGTTAAGGGAAAGGTTTTGGTTGGATACAGAGACAGCGTGAAGATAAATTAAGGCAGACGATTTACTGTATCAATTAGGGCTGTGGTAACGAGTAACTGATGGGGGTAGTATGAAGGTTACAGTTTACCCTTGGAGATCAAGGGAGGGGGTTAGCATTCAAAATACACAACGGGGTGAGGAGTGAAAGTTAGTGTTACTGTTACTGCTAGGGGTACGCACTGGTGGCCCTCCACTTTCTGAGCAGATGCAGCACTGAGTCTGGGATTGCACAGGACGTGTGCATTCAGAACTTTTTCGAAGAGGTTGGCGCTTGTCTGCCTGTTTGGAGCATAGTTAGGTATGCTGTAGTGCGGCTGCTCCGAATAACAATGACTTAAATCTACTTCCGAATACATGGCACACCAAAGAGTCAACACAAACTGCAGGTCTCCAACTACAGCAGTAGGACTTTCTGGAGGCTGACCTGGAATAGTATCAATGCGAGAATGTTGTCAAAACTCGAATATTCACTCACTCATCCACCTATACATTCATCTCAGTGACTTAATCCGTTCGCTGCGGGTGTCGGCCAACGGCCGTCGCAAGCACTACCTCCGTAGTGCTGTGCACATCCGTTGGCAGACGCGGCCCGGCCCGTTCAATGGAACGCTCCGCACTGGCGAGGAACGTTTAAGGCAGCAAACGGGTTAAGCACCAACTCCAGGATCTGTCTGCAACCTGTATGTCACTCATGTCATAACTGTACCTGTTCTGTGAAAGATTAAATTTCGGTTCTGTGAGAAATGGAAGACTGCATGTATCGCCGACTGTGAGAGAGGGAAGTTTACTGCCTTTCAGTCCCGGTTCTGTGTGGAAGTAAAGCCTGTGCTGCTGCTGTCCAATTTGTTCCTGTCCTGTGACGGGGAAGGAGTACCTGTCCTCAGATTTTGGAAAGCTTGCACAGTTTCTGGCCTGTTCTATGAAGAGTGGTGTTTCCTCCCTCCTCCTAGGAGTGCGCTGATAATCTGTCAAGTTTCTTCCATGAAATAGTTAGTAATATTTACTCAAATGTAAATATAATGAGAATCATGTCGCTATCAGATCACCTCGAAAGGCTCCGGATAATGTTCCCCAACAACTCTTTTAAATAAGATATCACTATAAGATCCTGAAATGATCATCCGGAAAGCCAGTTCTGGCTCTCCGTTAGATGGTTGCCCTCCGCACATTCTGAGGTTTTGAGTAACTAAATTTGCAGATGTATTCTCTCTTTAATCTTTCCCTAGACTCTGTATCCGTCCACTCAAGCTGGATAAAGGCAATGACGCTTCCACTGCTAAAAAAGACTAACTTGGATCCATTAAACCCGAGTAGCTATAGATCTATTTCTCTACTTCGCGTGCTAGGAAAGGTGCTCAAATCTTTAGTCAGTCTTCAAATCACCAAATTCATAGACAAGAATTATTTTCTGCATCTTTCGCATTCTGGCTTTTGTGCCAGTTTCAGCATAGAATCAGCCCTCTTAGAGGTGACAGATTGTATTAAAACACGGTTTGGCCTTGGAAAAAAATCTATAGTAGTGCTGCTGGATCTATCTACTGCGTTTTATACGGTGCCTCATGACATCCTACTTGAAGAGAGGGGTATTGCCGGTACTGTTTGGACCTGGTAAAAACCTTTCCTCTGCTAGTAAACAAGCTGTATTCCTACCACGCTTCACTTCTGCATTTCCGAAGGCCAAGTGTGGTGTCCTGCATGACTCGGCCCTGAGCCCGATCTGTATGTATGTATTTGAGTTTGTAAAGCGCACTGCTACCCGTAGGTTTCCTGGCGCTGTATAACGCTGGGGAACCTGTCCTGGCTTTCCCTGTGAGATGGTCCCTATTGGGAACCCCCAAGGTGAAGCCAGGCATCCCCGACGTTGATGGAGCCGTTTGTGGAGATTAAGCAAGCTATTGCCCAGAGTTGCTGAGTGGAACCCATGGTTAGAGTGGCACCGAAGGCGAGATTTATCGAGCCCGCTGACATTGGCCCAACACGCTGCCGCGTCGGGAATCAAACCCTGGTCCCGGGCCGACCTCTGCTTTGGGTCTGTCACCTCTAACCAGTGAGCCACACTACTCCACTATCTCATTTAACATCTATATTACTCCCTTTGCCTCCATTGTAAAAGCTTGGGGTTTCAACGTTGTGTCTCATGCAAATAACACTCTATTGATGTATGCCTTTAACCACCTGGACGATTCACTTACAGACAGTTTCCAGAGCTGCCTTATGGCAGTAGCTAAGTGAATGCATCAGAGCTGCCTAAGCCTAAACTCTGAGAAACCTGAAATCTTCATTTTTGGCACACTTACCATGACTGGAAATTGGCCATAAGAATTGGGTAATGCTCCAGCCCCTACGGCTGTTGCTAAATATCTGGGGGTCAAGATTTACACAACTCTCTATTAAGCCCCAAGTCAAAACCACTGCTGGAGTTTGCTTTGCCTTATTGAAAGCTTTGAGAAGACGTTCAAGTTGAGAAAGACATCATCCGTGCCTTCATCACATCAAGGTTAGATTATGCAAATGTCCTGCTCCTTTGGTCCCCTCAAGAGCTGAGAAACGGACTGCAGCGGGTATAGAATGCTGCGGCACGGTTGGTGCCGACCATTGCACAACGGCACTCAACCAGGAAGGACTTAAAGACACTACATTGACTTCCTATTAGCCAAAGAATAGGATTCCACATCCTTCTATTTACATTTAAAGCATCATACCAGAATTGCACTTTGTACATACAAAATAAGATTAAAAAGTACCTACCCCTCAGAAACTTCTGTTCGACTTACCAATACTCATTGTGCGTCCCTAACACACAGATCTAGAGCTGGAGGTCGAGCATTCTCTTTTCCGGCTTCTAAGCTATGGAATTTTCTTCCTGATCATCTTCAGACTACTACCTCAGAGACCAATTTTATGGCTTGTTTATTCCAGTCTCATTTTTTCGGTAGCTAGCGCCGGTACACTCCTGTTGGAGCAGCTGTTGCGCTTTATAAAACATATTCATTCATTCATTCCAGTACTATTGCCCCCATCTTATAAAATACAAAGGATATTTTGAATGTTCTTGCCTAACGTGCCCAGGCCAGCCAGAAGCTTTTGTTGAACCCCGGGCACTAGTTGTGGGATCCTGCTAGGCCTGGATGTGAAATTCCACTCCGCTTGTGGAGTTTGCAAAGTTTTCCCACTCCGAGCTCTGCATAGCGTGCAGAGTTCCTCGCTCGCTCCTGCCAAAGTTAAGTTGGCGAGCGGGGAAAGTCTTACTTCAGAACACTTCCCAGCGAGATTTCTCAATGCGGGCAGTCGCAGATGGCCGCAAACGCTCGCGTTGAGAAACCTTCCGTTGTCTTTGAGGAAGCTGCCGCTTGAGTAGAACATCTACTCGAGCGGGAGAAAGAAGCAGCGCCCTAATGCGCTGCGTGCGGTGCCATTTGCGCTGATTGTACAGAGCTGGACAAACACCCTGCGCTAAATATCAGCGCGAACAGCACAACTTTGCACACTCCGCCTAGTGCAGCAGAGTTTTTGGGTTCGCAAGCAGAACTCCACGAACTCCACTAAGGCCTAGTGCTGACCCCAAGACCCTGGTTTCAGTCCCAGCTTCTCAGCTTGACCACACAGTGTGGCCCTGGGCAGTTATTTATCTTCCCTCCTTTTTCTGTGATCTTCATATTTGAGAACAGCTTGAAATAATTCAGTTAAGGAAGTGCACTATACATAAACTGCTCTCTTACGTTTTTTAATAGGCCACATTGTTGCTTCATGTATAACATAAAAGGCCATGTATTTGCAACATAAGACAAATGACTTGCTTCTTGGGTCATTTAAAGAATTGTGATCATGCTGAAGGGGGAATGGACGTGATATCCATTACTGATCAGAACTGCACAATTTCTAGTCAGGAAACCTGGTTTCAGTCCTAGCTTCCAGGCTTGACCAAACTGTTTGGTCCTAGGCGTTATTTTTCTTTCCCGTGTCTCCTTTTTCAGGATCATAACACCTTGTAATAATTCAGTTCAGGATGCATACTGTACAACGATCTCTCTTGTGTATGGTTTAATAGACCATAATGTTCCTCCAGCCATGAAAAACAAAGGCTTATATAGGAGAAAGAAGACAACTGACTTGCCCCTCGAGTCATTAATACAACTGTTGCAGCAGAAAGGGTCTGCTTCATCAACTCTAGTAAAGGACGTCAGAGCAATGACATAATCTAAGGTGCTAAAGTGAAACAATCCAAACCACTATTTTTTGTGTAAAAGTTTGTACCTCAACCATATAGTTGCAGTTAGCGACACTTGCAGCAGACCATGAGATCCAGGATGAGCTAAGTGCCTTTCTCCTCAACCTCCAAAGTGCTGCTTTTTCAGATGCAATATAGAGAAGGCTGTGGAGAATTAAAGGACCCGCCCGCCACCACCTTACTACCGCTGCCCTACTGGCACTGGTAGCGAAGCCGGAGATGCTTTGGGATTTGGTTTGTGGCTTTGAGTCTCAAGGCCTATGAACTCGGGCGGTGACTCAACAGTGGAGGGTCGTTGAGCTGAGTGCCAAACACAGTGGCAGGCACTTTAATAAATCACAATGACTTTTGGCTCACATTCCAAGCTGTCAATCATGGCTCGTTAACAAAATTTATAACAGAGCGTGACTGAGAGCTCTGGAATTAAGACTGAAGGCAAAGAATAGTCTCTTACTTGTCGGTGTAGTTTTGCAGCTTGAAGATCTTTCTGGATTCACTATGCTGTGCATTATTCCGCGGTCTGGTGGTTGGGTCCGGAATCAGTCTTTTCTTTGTTTTTTTTTCGTAGCCCAGGTGGGCGTCGACGTCCCACCTTTTGGTGTCCATCCGGTGACGTCGGCATGCTTCCTGCGGAAGTTCCCACCCTTGACTCTCATGCTGCAGAGGGGTGCCATTAGAGCAGCGCTAGAATTGGATAGAGCAGGCTGCCTCAACGCTTCATCAGCCACAAGGGGCCTGTGCCTGCTCTTCACGCAGCTGTCTGAGACAGCTAGGTGTAGAGGTTTACACTGCGCATGTCAGGCTGGCCGTCGCAAGATAGCGGCTTAAAGTGACAAGCAGTGTAAACTGGTGGAGTGAGTACCACTCCCTGCTGTCAGTCAGCAACAATGACCCGCCCCCAAACATTGCTTGGGCTGGGAGCTGTGAAAATAAAATGGTAATTCCTTTTATTACCATTTCATTTTTCACTTTTGCTGCACTGAAACGGGGTAGGGTGACACTCCTGCGCCCTAATGAAGGGGCCGGCACTGCCTGTTTCCAACACCAAGTCAGCTGCGTGATTGGCTTGGCAGCTGTGCATGGCCTGTTTCATAGCACAGGCTATGATTACAGTGACTCGCCCTCGGAAACATGGTGCACTTGCGGACAGCCTCCCCAATAGCATGTTGCAAGGCCTCTTTAACCCCTTGCGTGCTGATGACGGCTCCCGTCCGTCATGCGTCACGGTGGGCGTGTGCTGATGACGGCCGGGAGCCGTCATGACCACGCCCGTGATCGGAATGTGCCGCAAAGGCGCGGAATTCCGGCCGCGGGCAAGGGGTTAAGGAGTGGGGGCTAAGAAATGTGGCCCCTTGTCCCCTCACCTCTGTTCTGAGACTACTGAACATGCACTGGAAGTGACTGTTTCCTAATATTTGATTTGTGATACCTAGGTACCTAAATTCAAGGGGAAGATGCTTAACACCGAGGGGTAATATTCGAGGACCAAAACATGCCCATGGAAAAGAGAAGAAGGGTCTGTGCTCAACCGTTCTGTTTTTAAAGTTGTGGTAGAGAGACACCAAAAAACAATACTTTTAGCTCACCCACATATAATTTTAATATAGGTGTGACAGGTTAACAAAGGGAGAACATAAATGTCGACATAAGTGACAAAACCGCACCCAACTAGAGAACCCAGAGCTAGGAGACTGTATAAACAGAGAACAGCAGCATCCTTGAATGCCTCCCAGTGCAAGATACGGAACCCATTGATGAAGAATGCCACGCTAGGTAGGTGAGCATTCGTCATCGATATGAGAACGTGAATGTATGTTACTTCCATAAGAAGTTTCACTGCTTCTTCCAGGACATTCATACTTCTTGTAGGTTTCTGGAAATTATACAACAGTTATTTAATGCCTCTAACTCAATCTATGGGGCCTCATTTATGAGGCCGTGCGTCACTTTTACGCCGCCGGTGCGTCACTTTTCGTGACGCACCAATGGCAAAAAAAATGCGCCTTGTTGCGCCATATTTACAAAGTGACGCATCTAGAAAGATGCGTCACTTTGTAAACCCCTGCGCCACATTATACCTGCGCCAGGTATAATGTATGCAAGAGGGGCGTATTGACGCAAGGAAGGGTCGTAGAAGTGACACAGTGTAATCTTTGAGATTTCACTGTGTCACTTTTAGGACGCCATTGTGTCAAAATCTTGCCTCACAGCAGGTGTAAGACTAACACAGGCCCTTTCAGATGGGGCTTGCCCCCTGTGAAAGGACGCATTGCAGGAGTTGCGTCACTTTTGTGACACTCCAGCAATGCGTCACTTTTGTGCTTACAGATACGTCAGAAATACTGACGTATCTGTAACTCCTTGCGACATGATGCGTCATACATTAAATATGATGCATCAGGAATGTCGCAAGGAATGCGCACTGAGAAGTGACGCATTGCTGCTTTCACGCAGCGATGCGGCATTTCTCATAAATGAGGCCCATAGTGTGTTAGCTCCCTGTCTTGTATTTGTGAGAGAATTGCGTTATGTTCCTTCTGCTGCTGCCACCTATCCTTAACTTAATTGTGTTAGGGATGTTTTACCTTTATTGTGTCTTGAATCTCGGTGTAAAATATTCCATTGCACATAAGAAAAAATGATTCACATTTCCAGTGTTTGCTTTAATGCATGATGTGAGTAAGAGTGAACCCTCATAAAATATATGAAACAAGTTTACTCTCCAATTTATGCATGAAAATGGGGTAGTCAATTTTGCAAAATTTAAAACATACCTGAAAAGATGACATTGTAAAAACTTAAAACATGGCTGACAATCAGCCAAAGCTGGCATTGTAGCCAACAGCACTTTGTACCTTTGAGCCCATTGTGAATCTATTGAATGCAAAATTACAAGACCCACAATGCAACTTGCACTGTTTGGTGAAATAAATAGATGACGGTATCTTTGTCATACTGCCAAATCACAGAGCTGTGAACGGAAAAGTAAAATATAGCTCATGGCTTTCTCCCTCTTTTCTTGTAGACAATCATGTGTTACACATCCCAGTGAGTGAGAGGGCAGAGATGGCCTTTCAGATGCAATTGTGAGCATCACACTTCTACTGAGCGGCTAACAATAACACTCCTCTCCTTAGAAAACCTGCAAAAGGCGTTGTGTGCCATAACTCAGAGAGGCAAACAACTCCTGAGCCTAGAACATGGTGTGCTTTAGGTGGCACTCTTACAACAGCACTTTGAAGAGCCCTGCCTGCTTGAACAAGTGCAGCACAAGCTGCAAGTGCTGCCCCGCGAAGGCCACGAGTGGGTGTACACCTGGGCCTCAGGTTAGGGTCACGGTTAGCTCTAAGGGGAAGGGCATCTAGTTGCCATAAGAATTAGAGGTAAGGTCAAACCCAAGGTTGTTTAAATGTGGAAGAATATCTAACTAAAGGAAAGATTTATAAAAATGTTGCACCGCACCCAGAGTTGCTGCACTGTGTTTCCCAAGGGGAATATAGAGCGGAAAACCAGGCTCTCAAACAGGCTGCCGTGCACCACAAATACACCTTTATACACAAAAAAGGTGTGTGAGTGTGTTGTGTGTGGTTGCACACTATGCTTAGACATTTGAAATCTTTCAGACATTCTGTTTCCTGTACCGTACAGCATACATTCAAAGTTTGGAATGATCAAAACATTTCTCCATGTTAATATCTGACTCAAGGAGGTATATTTTGTTGGTGCAAAACCATGCCTACAAATGTTAGTATATAGTATAGTTAGTATAGTTTGCGTTTAAAAACTATGGGTGTAGCGTAGGAATGGCCATGTACCTCTCATGGAATGCCCCTTCACGAAATGTCATGCAAAGGCTACTTTGTGTTACTTTTGGTAACTTTCCAGCGCAAAAAAGGTTGTGAACTGGAAAGTAAACAAAAAAGCAACACTTTGCACCAGTTTGCGTAATTTTTTCTGGCTTTGCCAGGCACAAATTGTTGATAAATCTGCCCCTAAATGTTTTTAAACTATTTGCATGTATGTAAAGTTTATATGATCAAGTTTAAAGGTTTTCACTTTGTTTTCCATCTTTTTTTTCAAACTTACTGCCTAGATTCGTCCCCTCAATGTCATTGGGGGCAAGATTGTTGTGTTAATGTTACCTTGTTTAGAAAGTGTCTCCTGTCTTAACTGACTCCCCTCTGTCTTCTCCAGGATGTCGATTGACTGCCTCACCAACCACAAGACCTGACAAAAAGTGTCCCTTCAAGGCTTCTGGACCAAGAGTTCTAGTGAGAACGCGAAAGACAATTGTGGGAATCCAGAAGTCGAAAACGAGGCACATTCCATGAGGAGATCTGGATGGCAGAAACTGCAACGTGCTGTGGTTCAGGGGATCATTTCTCCAAGAACGCGCCTTCCATTACGAAACTTATTTTTATGAAGAATCTGGGGAGGGGATGTATATTTCTAGTTAGTTACAACGCGTAAAAAAACCACTACATGCCAATAGCTTCCATGGCAACGATCCAAGTATTTTTTCACGAAGAAGACAGTATTCTTGGTAGAGACAGGAAAAGTATTTTTGGGTTGGGTCATTTTGGCGTGGGAGGATATCAGTTGAAAGCTGGTCTGAATTTGCACGTAAGGTGCTTTGCACTGGCAATTCAGTTCAACAGAGGCCTTCCACGCTACAGTCAACTCGATATAGCACCGTGATTAAGTCATGACTTTGAAGACTTCGAAGACAAACTTGTACTGGTACTTGCAAAATGATTTTGTGCTGGGAGTGTGCATGTCCCAAGAGCAGCATAAATTGATGCTGTAAGTGTTAACAAGTATTCCATGCAGGTAAACCCCCCTCGACCCCTCGATGGAACGCTTCCCTCATGCCTCTTTTCAAAGGTACAATGGCCGTATAGATGAGAGGAGCCTTTTCATATCACAATATTCCATCAGAGTTCATCACTGCGACATCCGCATCCAGTGGCAGCTTGGTACAAGGGAGGCTCAGACATTCTGCAGACAGCCAGAGAGACAGGCAATCAGAATTCACTGTCCTAGGTATCAACAAGTAAAATCCACTAGCGACCAGACGTGAGCACCAACCAATTTAACACGTCAGCAAATGTTCGAACAGTAGATGCAATTTCAAGGTCTACTGAATGTATAAAGCCAAAGAATAAAACATTGCGAACAATATTTTCATTCCAACCTACTCAGAAAAGCAACCACATATAGATTTGCATACTAAGGTATATGTTCCAAGAGATATATTTTGTTTAAGTTTTCCTTGACGTTGAAGTAGGAAACTGAGAGTCCTAACAAATGGCACTGGTATACATGCCCATTGAACTCCAAAAATATAACAAATTCATTCTGATGAGATGTACGTATTCCACTGCATAGGATTTTTCAAGGTTTTAGAGTTGAATGGGCAACTTTTGAAGAGAAGAATAGTTTTCTTATTTAATGAAAACAACACTATGTTGGCTGAAGAATGAGTTTTACAGATAGAATTTGCCCCAGGGGGCTTTGCACAGCCACAAACTATTTGACAATTTGCGTATCGCTGTTTGTGAAATATGTTTTGACTAGGCCTGGGCCACCGTGGAATTCCACAAGCGTTGGAGTGCAGTGTGAACTGCTGTTCGCACTGATCTTTCTGCTGCTTGAGTAGAAATTCTACTTTGAGCAGCAGCTCTTGCTCGCCGACTTACCATTGGCGAGCGGGGAAAAAACTCTACTGCGCTATGTGGGGCAGAGTTTTCTGCACTCCACGAGCTCCGCGGAGTACAGAAAACTCCGTGAACGGCACAGAGTTCACCGCCCAGGCCTGGTTTTGACACATTGGTAGACATAACTGAGCAGGCCCTTCTTACCTTCCTGCTTAATTGAGTTCCCTAAAGCAACTGCATTTATTTTTCACACTGCCAATGCAATATAGGGTTAATTTCTATATTGTATATTTTGGGGTTAATTCGGATAGAGGATGAACAAACAGATGATGTTATTAGAAGAGTAAATTTTAGAAGTATGGATTCCATCACTGAGTAAGTCTTAGGGGAGAATATCCTATAATACAAACACTTTTCACAAACAAAGCTGTGCACAACATTCGAATTATGTCTCTTTATGGAAAGAGTTCCATAGTGCAGGTGGTGCCTGAGCTAGGACAGTGGTATCAGAGAGGGAGTTACATGATCAAAGATCTTTATGCCACTATTTTGTTTTTAATCTGCATTAAGTTATTCTCATTTGCCTACATATCATACATAAATGTTGATGTTAGTGATCAGCAACATTAAATTCATAAATTAACAAACGGGGAAGTTATCCCAAACTGCCAACTTCCCTCAAAATGATTTATCCAACTGCACGCCCAGTGAATGTGGTTTTAACTGCATGCAAGATGGCGGTCAGTGGGCCCAATGTGACGATGCCAAGGCGTCCTCACCTTGGAGGTATTTCTCCACTACTACCCAGGTGTTTACGTCTACTACGTCTCTCACTGGTTGTGCTGTTGGATTTTCACCTGTGAACCAATGAAGAGGTTTCTGAGTGCGTGCATCAAGCATTGTACTTCGCATTTGGTTGTAACCAGGTTCTGCATGGGACAGTCCCTAGGGAGGGTGAGGATAATCGTGACCTGCTAATTTCAGAACTGACTTACCCCTACACATATGTATTGCAGACCATTAAGCTACAGCTGTGGATAGCCAGGTGTATCCTGGGAGAAATATCACTGTAGCGTACTTAGTGTAGGTTTATTGCAACATGTACCTATTCTAGATTCACATGCTGTACATTATTCCGCCATCTGCTGGTTGGCTCAGGAAAAACATATGCTGTATGTTGCTAGAAGAAGCTACAAAGGGAGGTGAGGTGAAAGAGACATTGTACTTGCTTTATTAATTTAGCACGTTTATAATTCTAAAGTTGCTTCACACATACTTTTAATGTTGGTTGGTGGCTAGAAAGCCTTTTACTATTGCCACTACCTACCTCTTTTTCAAGATGATAACACCTTTCTGCCGCTGATTGCTTCCCACTGCCTTGGTTTGCTTGCACTACCGACCATCCCATCTGTACTGGGTGTCACTGCACATAAGACACTCAGGAACACGTGGTCTGGCCCTTATGGCAGCCATTCTTTATTTTTTGAAGATCAACAAGTCGCAGATAGTGGGCTGAGGTGCGACTCGCCAGGAAGCAAAGCTGCAAAATCATATTTTCCTGGTCGCAAGGTCTGTCCTGTGCCTTGTTGTAATTCCTCTAGAAGTTAAACAATGTTCAACACTCTTTTGCTGCCTTCGGTAGACATACCACGACATAGGTTCCACAAAATATTCAGAATTAAGGGTCATTAATCGCCTCATCTCCTACTGTGGCCAGCGAACTGCTTTATTTTGTAAAGAAAATGCTACTTAAATTATTGATTTTGTAAATCCATGTTTACAGTAAGTTTTGTTACGTTATGTTATTAAGACTAGTACGGCGCCAAACATGCTACTCGTGTGGTTTCAGTGGCCGCTGTGCGTTTACACTTGACTTGTTCTGCTGCCTGCCCGTCGACCATTGTTTATAATATTTAACAACCGGATTTCTGTTATTTATACGTTTGAATCACGAGGGAACGAACTGCTTTTAGTTGAAACTTTTTATGAGTTGGAGCCGTTGGCTGGTTTTATTTATTGTAGCAGTTGTAGACCAAATTGTTTCTGCAACTTGAGAAATAAAGTTATTCAAATGACTGCTTGGTAATTTATTTATTCATCATTTTCCCCCTCAAAGGAATGAAAACAAAGCATGTTTACTGATGCTCTCCATTGTGAATGGTGGTGCTTTTGAAGGCTGCAGGGTGGAGTCCTTTGTGTTCAGGTCTCTGAGTGTGAGCATCTTTGCTTGCTGCCCTGCGTTGCGTGAATTTTTAGCAAATATGCCCTCATGCGTCTCTCGTGCACAGTCAGATGTTCAGCCTCCTTAGGTCAATAACATGAGAACCGTTTTGTTGGATAAGAGCACTGAATAATTTGTCCTCAATAGATAGTGCACACAAGGTTGTTTTCTATAAAAGACAAGCTTAAATAACCCATTAAGCGCTGCCGTCGGCCAACGGCCGACTGCAACGCTACCTCCCCAGTGCTGCGAACGACCGTTGGCCGACGGGCCAGCGCTCGTTATTCGAACATTAAGCACTGGGTGCTGAACGTTCGACGCAGCTAAGGTGTTAATGGAGGAACTTCTCTTAGCCTGTTCAATCTTATAGATGCTTGGGTGAGTGAACACACCACAGAAACATAGAAATTATACTCGTAATCAAATCATCAGTGCTCACGGAATACTCAAAATATCATGATTGATTTGTGTTACCAAGGAAAACCTAATATTACTGTGCAACTGTTTTATTTCATGCTACAATACCTCATACCCAACAGTAACCCCACACTTCATTATAATCTCACCCACAATTGGTCGCACTAAGACAGAGCTTAGTACAGAGAACGCCTGCACCATCACACGTAAACAACATCAAGACCACATAGTTGCACAGTGATACCAAATCAACGGACCTGTCACGTATCACAATAACATACACTCTAAAACACACCCAGTAAAAACTAGCATAAACTTAAGACATCCTTATCAGGCCAACATTGAGTCATATGACGCACACCTGGGTTGTGATGCTTGTAAAAAAAGCTCAATATTCTGACCAAGGAATGGACAATTTTTCAGTCGAAAGAACGGCTAGTGCTTCGATTTACCTACATTATATATAAATATAAAGACCACAAAGATCCACCTAAAAATAACTTATTATACTATTGCATCAAGTCACACAAAACATTTTGTAACTTAACATTGCACAAATTCACTAACCACAAAAAAACCAGACACTATCAGGTGATTGGTCCCCTGGTTCGATTGATGTCTTTCCCAGACCGCACAAAAGGGGGCACAAACATATTATAGCTAGGCCATCAAGGGATGTGTGGAGTGAGAGATTTTACAGTTTCTGCAATTTCGCGATTAGGCTAGAAAATGGGTCTTCGTACAGTTCTGCCCCATTTCATCTTGCGTAAAAAGGTACACTCCCCACATCCATTTAGCAGAGTAATCGAAAGTACAGTGACCACTCAATAACTGAATTCTAGATCAGAGGAATAGATAAAGGGTTTTATTACAAAAATCTCACAAACAAGTGGTAGAGAATAAAAGCTATGAAGGCTTAAATACAAAGTTATACAGAGTAGTCAAGAATCGGAAATATTTTAAGCCCCAAATGAGCGGAAGAATTGGAAATAAATCAGACTATATTCCTAGCTGACCGAGGTTAAGGGAAATCTCTGACTCACACCCCCAAAATCAAGAGGTTCTTTTACACAATTCTTGCATAACAAATTCAGGACACCGCAGTCTGATTCTGATTGTGCCATGATCACATGTAACACAAAAATTATTCGACAAATCAGAGTCGTCAATGTCACTTCTAAAGTTCAGAAACACAAACCCATTCTAATAAGGCATTGAGCATCGTCCATGTTATTGCTATCCAGATGTGTCCAAGTAGTATGAAATATTTAACAAAGAATCTTTACACAAACAGGTAAGACTAGGCCCAGTAACGGAACAATAGCGGAAGGGTTTTGAACGATCAGAACACTAGAAAGTTCATTCACAATACATGCACAATGTAAAACTTCATGACATAGGTTGAGAAGCATGAGAGAAGCGCCAGGATTCGACTGAGCGGCCTGTTTTGATGCTCATATCGGCCCAGGGAGCCAGTGCCTGTTCTGCACTGGCCTGTGCAGCACAGCTCGGGTGAAGAGATCTAAGTGCGCATGTTGGTTTGGCGGTCCTAAGACGGCTGGATAAATAGACATGGGTACTTGCAGCAGTGCCCACCACTCCTCCTCCATGCTGCTCCTGTCCATTAGGATGGCCCCGCCCCACTCTAGACTTGTCTCAGCCAGGAAAAATAAAACGATAAGCTATTTTATTATCATTTTATTTTTCATATTTTCACTGTTGAGAGAGCAGTGGGGCGACGCTCCTCTGCCTTAACCGAGGAACCGCCACTGAACCATCGAATTAGGGCTTTCTTTTGCCTTTTGGCTGATGTCCACTATGGGGACGGGCTGGATATTCTCTTCTTGAGTGCAGCTCAATGGATTTAGGCCCAGATCCTTGTACTGGGGTGAATGTAAGACATTGTTCTACATTCTGTCCATCAACTGTGTTTTTTGCAATTTTCACCCCGAGTGGGCTGGGTATGCTCAGACGTGAGTCCCAGGCTCTCCACATCACTGGAGTCAAGCTATCCAGGCTGAAGAAGGCTGATACCCAGAAACCGGTCCTTGGATGCTTGATTCCGGTCTAGGACAGACATGGCTTGGTAGTTCGGGCTGGACTGTTCCCATGAGGCACAGGGTCAAGGCTGATTTGCATATAGCCAGTGTCTGACCTAGGGTGGTGTGGAGAGCAAAAAAACGATGGATTTAGGCCCAGATCTTTGTACTGGGGTGAATGTAAGACATTGTTCTACATTCTGTCCATCAACTGTGTTTTTTGCAATTTTCATCCCGAGTGTGCTGGGTATACTCAGACGTGAGTCCCAGGCTCTCCACACCACTGGAGTCAAGCTATCCAGGCTGATGACGGCTGATAGCCAGAAAACGGTCCTTGGATGCTTGATTCCGGTCTAGGAAAGACATGGCTTGGTAGTTCAGGCTGGACTGTTCCCATAAGGCACAGGGTCAAGGCTGATTTGCATATAGCCAGTGTCTGACCTAGGGTGGTGTGGAGTGCAAAAAACGATGGATTTAGGCCCAGATCTTTGTACTGGGGTGAATGTAAGACATTGTTCTGCATTCTGTCCATCAACTGTGTTTTTTGCTGAACTCTGCAGGATCACTTTATTCCTGCTGAACCAGTTCAGACGTGTGAACCGGGAATACACATAGCCTTTTATGTAAAAGCTGGAAACCTGCAACAAGGAACACTGCTAGTCCTTGTTACTTTAAAGACAATAATGCATCTGCTACAACGACACAGGAGACTGACTGTTGTAAGCTAAATAAAAGAAAATGTCCTCACATTCTCGAACCTGCGCTCTCCCCGTTTCTCTGTTGCTTCCCCTGCCCCTCCTTATCCTGCTGGGCTTCTTACTACTTTTTATTTTTTAAATGTACGCCCCTTCCCAAACTCCTTCATTGTTCCTTCAGCAGCTTTGATTTCCTCCCTCCACCCCATTATCCTTTGTTGAACCCAGTTCCTAACAGCATCGGCAACAGGGAATGCCAAAGCCTAAAGGTTTGCTAATTTCTTTCAAAGGTGCGACCTGCTGGCTTTGCCAATGCTTATCTTTCAATCTGAAGGCTTGATATAAAATCAGACAAGATTCACCCAGCCTAGACCACAATGAACGTCTAAAAATGTAGTCTGAAACTAGCATTGGCTCGCCATGTATTCTGGTGTTTTGCTTGTTGTAAGAGAGTATTTGGCTTAACCCTTTGGATGCTGATGACGGAACCGCTCCGTCATCAGCTGCGGGTGCGCTGTGGTGATGACGGAGCGGTTCCGTCATGGCCCGCTCGGCGCGCCTGCGCGGCGCGAATTCCGCGCCTGCGCTGAGCGTTCCATTGAGTGGGGCGGGCCATGACGGAACCGCTCCGTCATAAGCACAGCGCAACCGACGCTGGTGACGGAGCGGTTCCGTCACCAGCATGCGGCCGCTCCGTCACCAGCATGCGGCCGCCCCGCCCCCTAAGCACTGCGGCGGAATAGCCGCCGCAGTGAAGGGGTTAATGCATACCATCAAGACAACAACTGTTACTGGTAAATCATTTTCTTTTGCTCCCCTTTTGAGCACACTGAAAACATGAAACAGAAAGCAAGAAACAGCTTTATAGTCCTTTGTGTCGAAAGGTTATCGAAATCTGCCACCAGTCAGATAACTTCAGAACATGGCTTAGGTTTACACTTAACATAGCACAATAGATTGCTGCCTTAAACCATTCCAAAGGATGTACATTGAATACACACAATCTAGAGGGGCGGGGTTAGGTGCCAACCAAGATGGCCACGTAGAGCGGAGCTCTTTCTCACCTGCTACACTAAAATGCAATAAAAGACTGAATACAGCACCCAAGACACTCTCTCTCAGGGTGGCTCCATCAGTGCACGCTTCATGGAACCGATCACTGTGTGGCCTGGGGTTTTCTGGTGACCTGCGTGGCTGCCGCAATCCAGACACGTGGCAGAGATGAGCTCAGTCTATAGCTACTCTGCTGGCCTACCAGTCATATGAATGGGCCGCAATGTTGATGACAGGGCCATGCTATACCCTTTAGGGTGGAGGATGAAGGGAAGCTCTCACCCCCATCACCACCAAAACTCCATGCAAAATTTTGTAGGCCACAGAAATCATCTGACATCGCGGGCAGAGGCATAGCTCAAAACCTATCAAATGCTACGGAGGTCAATAACACAAGGCGGAGGGGGCGAGTGGCTCGTGCCCGGGCCTGTGCATGACTACCTCCTAACTTCTGCGAGCTGGCTCTCTATTCCGGTGCTCCCTGCAACACCCCCTAGTTTGGCATGTGATACCTACACTCCCTGCAGAATTTTGAAGGCCACAGAGATTGTCTGATATTGTGGGCAGAGGCATAACCCAAAACCTAACAAATGCTATGGAGCTGTGCACCACCTAGCCTGCGCAACCTGCCACCTAATTTCTACCTTCTGGTTCTCTATGCCGGTTCTCCCTGCAGGACCCCATGGTCTGGCCTGTGATATGGGAGAGGTGCAACACCACGAAGCAGTGACCTGACAGCGGAGCCATTACAGGTGTGAGCCACTTGGAGAGACACGGGGCCTATCAAAAGATCCTGGGGTGCTGGATGGTGTTTTTGACGCCCCTCTCTTGGTGACAGTCTGTTCCTTCAGGTGACGGAGCTCACATCCTCACCTAGAGAGAACATCCTGGAGTCACCTCTGCCACTCACTATCCATGAGGAGCTCTGCTTTACCCCCAGTATGGGACAGCCGGATCTCAAATAGGGTAAACTGCCATTTGAGCGGAGATGACAGGCTGGGGCACGGTCCAGGCAGGCCACTCCTGTGCTACCCGATGCTTGCGAGACTGGAGACGGGGAAATAAAGGCGATCCCTCAAGAGATGAAATCCAGCCTTAAGGAATTGATACTAAAATAGAACAACTCAATGCAAAGATGAACCTCATAAAAGAAATCCCTGATAAGCATGGGGAACACCTAAGTACGGCGGAATCTAGAATCTCTACTCTAGAGGATAAAAACACCATCATTTAAGTTATGGTGCAGCAACTTGAACGGGACTTCTTGAAGGTCATGACAAAAAATGAAGATCTGGAATCCAGATCACACAGAAACAACACAAACAGAGTGAGCCTTCCAGAAACCATTGCCATGGGTAAGCCAGAGCCTTTTATTGAATCTTTACTGGCTTTGCTCCTGGGAAGGGAATGTTTCTTTGAAATCTTGGGTGTGAAAAGGGTGCACAGGTCTCTGGGATGCTGCCCTCCAGTGGGTGTTTCCTCAGGCCAATCATTGCCAGAGTACTAAATTACTGTGCCTGACATGGGAGAAAGGCCCCCTGACTCTAATATTGGCATTTACATTGATCTCAGGCTGACAGTGTTTGGTAATGTGAATCTAATGTTTCCCTGTGGTGCATCTGTTGTTAATTTCATGATGTTGTACTATCTTGCCCCTTTTCTATTTCCACTGTCTTTTCTGTTGCCCCAGAGAACTTTCAATCAAAAGTCATTTGACGCGATGACCGACAAGATGATTGTTCAGTGTAAGGATAAAAAGATCCAGTAGAGGCTATCGGCAGCGAAAGGCCTATAGATGGCGGAAGTCATTGAAGAGTCGCAAAAGTTCATGAAGGAACTAACTAAAAATAGGAATGGTGTTACTAGCATGAAAGGCAGCTCCTCAGGTCCTGAGGGTGAGGTGTGTGTTGTAAAAAAAAAAGGAAGGCAAGGGTGCAACTTTGTTTGGTGCTAAAATAAGGAGAGGGAGTATGCACTGTTTGGTAGTGGGTATCATACTTCGGATTCAAAAAGGTGCTTTGCAGTAAGCAAAGAATGTAGGAGGTGTGGGTGTAAAGGTCAATATGCTTGCATGTGTAAAGTAATCAATGCTGGGAACAAGGAAAACAAGCCAAGGGTGGGTAGTGTGGAGGAGGTTCTTGTGATTGATGGTTCCAATGTAAAGGGTCAAATGAGTGACAGCAGAAGTATGTGCAGACCCCTGGCTATGTTTGCTGTGTGCTGGAAAAACGTGGAGTTGATGGTCGATACTGGTTCAATGTATACCATCATTCCCCAAAAGATCTTTAAGTAACAATGGGGTAATGTGTAGTTGTTGCCTAGAGATATTAACCCGGCAGGATACCAAGGCACACCCATTGATATGGGAGGGGGGGGGGTTATACGGAGGATACTATCCAATATGGTGAACGATACACCGGGGCGAAGTGTATGTGTCAGTGTAGGGCCCACCGATTCTAGGATGAATGCACCAATTTGATTTGAATATTATGATCAATCCCAGAGCACATAAACCAAAATATGGTAGTTGAGGACACTGTTATAGAGGATGTGCTGGTGAATGCTGAAGCTGTATATGAAAAGAGTCGCTTGGATGTTTGAAGGGGTATGTGCATACGATCTTGTTAACACAAACTTAGGAGCATGCCACTTGCTGTGAGAGCGAGTGTTAAGTCACAGCTCAATAACATGCTCAAAGATAGGAATATTGAACCTGGAGAGGTTTCACCATGGATTTCTCTGGTGGTTCTTACTCAGAAGTCTGACGGCCGTCTGAGATTCTGTGTGGACCTTCGGACGCTCAACTTAGAGTTTGTGACTGATGTCTTTTACCCTTCCTAATATGAATGAGCTGTTGTCCTTGGTGAAAAGATGGTAGGTATTTCTCAATATTGGATTTGAGAAGTGCCTATCATCAGATCAAGCTGCATGATGATTCTAAAGCTTTGACAGCGTTTATTACTGTCGAAGGCACATTTCAGTTCACTTGCATGCTGTTCGGTTTTGGATCGGCAGCAAGTGTCTTTAAGCTTATGATGGCTAAGATTTTTGAAGGAGTGAAAGTTGTTGTCTATTTCCAGGACAACATCTTGGTGATGGTAGGGACTGTGGAGAGACATAATGCTACGTTGATATTGGTGTTAAAAAAACTGGAGGAGTTTTGTCTCACTTTGAATAAAGATAAATGTGTGTTCTTGCGTAAACAAGCGGAAAACTTAGGACACACTATATCCTAAAAGATCTCTTTTGGAAACCATAAAGGGAGCACCTGTACCCATAGAGAAAGATCAACCCTTTTCCTTTTTAGGGCTTGTTGAGTACTACTCTAAATGTGTAGACAATTTTGTGGACAGGACAGACCCTTTGAGGAGATTATTGAGGCAAGGTTAGAAGTTTGTGTGGGGGAGTGAGCATCAGAAGGGTTTTCTCACTATTAAGACTGATAAATGCGAGGCAGGGATTCTGTCTCTGTTTGACTACAAGTTGAAGTGTATACTCACTGTTGATACCAGTGCCAGTGGGTTGGGGGTGGTACTCTCACAACTCCATGGAAGGAAAGAAAGGACAGCTGATTATGCCTGTTGCACCTTCACCCAAGCCAAGAGGAATTATTTAGTGATAGAGTGTGAGGCGTTAGCTTCCTAGTAGGGGGCTGAATATTTCAGGGTCTATTTGTGGGGGTTGACTTTCATTATGCGAACTGGTCACAAACCTTTGATCAAGATTTTGTCTTCGGGAGGTGCAGGCAAGGAGTAAGCCGGATTAGGTAGGCTGGGGGTGCACCTGCAGGAATATTCTTACACCGTGGAATTTGTGCAAGGGTGGAGGAATGTCCAAGCGGATTGTTTTTCAAGGCTAGCTTTGCCATTAGAGACTGTGGATCGTGAAAATGTCATGAATTATTTTCAGGCAGAAGGGGCAGAAGCTTCAGTGCAGGATGTGGTGGTGAGTGGTTTTGGTCCGTTCACCATGGCTCAGTGTGAGGACGAGATGAAAAAGGACACTTTTCTTCAAGAAGTGTTTTCTTTGGTTTGTTGTGGAGCCACAAGGGAGAGTACTTTATCTCTGTCTTTGCGGCCTTATTTTAAGGTACTGGATGTGTTGTTGGTGTGTGGTTCCAATGTCATCACGAGGGAAGATCGCTTTTTCCCTACTGTTGGGTTGAGGCATAAGTCATTTGACCTTGCACATTTGAGGCAAGGCTTGACTAGCAGGAGAATCAAGAATGAGTTTTGGTGCCCAGGTCTTGATGATCAGGTTAAAAGATAGGTGGAGTGCTATCGTAGTTGCAAGGAGACTGAGAAGAGGTTGAAAGTGGGGAATACATTTTTTCTTGCAGCATATTGATGACCCTGGTAAACCATGGCATTCAGTTTGCTTTGACTTTATTGGTCCAAAGGGAGATTTGTCAGGGATATCATAAGTGTTTTTTGTTACATTTTTGAAGGACATCACCACAAGGAGCACCATTTCAATGCTGAAGGAGATTTTTCAGGAAGAAGGTGTCCCACTTGTGTTGGTGACTGATAATGACACCCAGTTAATTTTGCATGAGACGACAACATTTCTTAAACTGTGTGGTATCAGGCACTCTCACCCATCACTATATAACCCCCTGGGGAATGCGGAGAGGATCAACCAGTTGGTGAAGGCTACTATACAATTGGCCGTTGCCAACCAAGAGGGTGTGGGAGCCATGGTGAGTGATATGGTGAAGGTGTATAGGACAATTACACATAGTGTAACACAGAGGATTCCTTTGCTGGATATGCGTGGCTGTTTAAAGGGCACCAAATTAGTTCCCTCCTGGTTGAGAGAGTGGGTTAAGCATGATGGTCAGATGCAACCTGACGGGGTGATTTGCTGCAGACTTGGGGTGTAGGTGATTGGGTCAAGGTTCAGTCAGGAAAAACTGTGAGGGGTCTTTCCAAATTTAAGGGTCCATTTCACATTGTTAAAATGGGCACTTTGGACAATGGAGAAAAGTGGAATTGTAGGAATGTTGCTCTGTATCAAAAAGGAGGACAGTGCATGAGGAAAGAGTAAGGGAGATGCTCAGGTGCTATGTTTCTGAGTGGTCATGGTGGTGATGGTGATGTGGGGGTGAGTCCGGTTGTGAGAAATATAGGAGGTGCTAGTGTTGGTGGTCATGTGGTCATGTGAGGGAGAGTAGTGGGGATGCTCGGCAGAGTACCAGGACTCGGAGTGCACCCACGTACCTAGAGGACTATGAGATGTGATCTGGTTGGTTACCGTGGGTTTTCTTGGTGCTTGTGTTTTATTTCTTCTCTTTGTCTTATCCCTTGTCATTTTCTCTTCATTTCTTGTTCTTTTAGGGAAGGGAAGGGGGTGTATTGTGATTTGTTCCATGATAGATTGTAAGGTGTACATCGTCCCAAGGATGTCAGTTGTTCCTAGCATCTTGGTGCCAGGCTGTAGTTTCGATTAAACCTTTTTGAGTTAACTATAAGACTACAGAGCTCAAAGCTTGGGCTTGGTACTGGTAGAAGTTCTAGTTACACAGAATAATTGCAAGGACAGCCCTCACCCACAGTGTGTAGCATGCTTTATCATCGGGCCTGCCGACACCCCGACAATGATCATTTCAGGATGGCTGAAGCACATTATATAGGGGCATGGATAGTTTTGAAGAGAGTAGATCAGACATGTCTTGAAACAACAATCAATATTGTATTGCCTCTAAGTGTGTCAAAGATTGAACCATGATAAGTGGATGTAATAGGTAAAATAGTATTCCACCATCCTGAGTCAAGTCGACATGTTTCAGCCTTCCTATCGAGCATTAAAGGGAAAGAGGCATTCATCAGCACTCAATAGCAATACCTATGTCTCACATATCAGTGAATTATGAGGTGTCTCAAATATTTAAAATACAAACAAGACAAACGAAAAACATGCAAAAATATTCGCTTGTATCTGGTCTCAGGGTATTTCCCCAAACTTAGGAGAGAGAAACGTCATAGGGGAACATTTACCTATAATCAAATTTAATCAAGTGAAAGATGCTTCTGTTATTAGCATCTCTCCTTCTTCCCGCCAGTTAGGAGCAGGAGAACCGCTAATGAGTGGGACATTTTCCCTCCTGTGCCTTTGGTACCTTTGCTAGTACTGTGTGAATCAGATGTGGCTGGAACATGAGGTGCTAGCACCACCAAAAAGCCTCAGATCTCCAAGAACCAGCATTTTTCTCCTGTAAACTCTACGGCTGCTCCAGGCAGGCAAAACGTCCAGGTGAAACTCTGTGGGAAAGTGAGGAATTACTGAGGCAATTGGGGGCTGCATTACTGATTCCCCAGTAATTAATTTCTTTTTTTTCTTTTTTTTATTGCGAAACAAAATATCAAGCAAAACATGAATACACAACACACAGTGGATATCCATCCATAGCAGCATAGTAAGACAATTAGAAGGGCAAAATGCCGTCAGCCGGTGGAGCTGTGGCCAAGTTCGAATAGCCTGGGCGCAAAAGGGATACAGGGTCTTATTTACAATGCTCTTGGGTACCAGTAGTAAGGCAAACATTACATCATTCAATGCTCCTTCCTCTGCCTTTCTGAGGGGGTGGGGGTTTCCCCATTACCTTCTTCCCCTCCCAAGTCTAGATCGTAGTACTCTATCCATGGTGCCCATATTTTCCGAAATTTCCGTGGACAACCCCTAGCCTTGTAGGTTACTTGTTCCGCCACCATATACAAATCAAGACTTGCCCTCCATTCATTCAGAGTAAGTAGTTGCGGGCCACCCCAATATTTAGCTATGTCACGATTGGCGACCACAAACCCCAGGTTGGCCAGGATGAGTTTGCGTCTAGGGGGTGCACAGACATAATATCGAGTCCAAAATATCGATTGGACATAATATCGAGTTGTAAATATAGACTGGACAAAATATCGACAGGACAGAATATAGATAACCAAAATATCGTTTTTAAGGTAAGTGATGTAATATCGACTGTTAAAAATATAGAAAGTTAAAATATCGAAGTATATAATATAGATAGTTGAAAATATCGATTTTTTAATAATATCTAATGTTTTATAGTGTGTTTTTATGTTATAATATGTGTGAAAAGTGTATATTTATGTTATAATTAATTTTAATTAATGAATTTTGTTTTTATAATTATTGCGTAATTTTATTCTGTAGCGGGTTGTGGGTTTATAGGGGAATAGGGTGGGAAGTAATTTAATTATAATTAATTAAATATGTACATTTATTTATTGATAGTAATTTTTAATTGTTATTTAATTTATATTTGTTAATTAATTAAATTTTAATTGGTAATTACTTTTAATTAATTGATTAATTGGTAATTATGTAAATTTTACTAATTTATTTTCTGTAGCGGGTTGTGGGTTTATAGGGGAATTGGGTGGGAAGTAATAAAATTATAATTAATTAAATATATAAAATTATTTATTGGTATTTATTTAGAATTAATTATTAATTAAGTATTTATGGGTAATTATAAAATTTTTATTTGCCAATTAATTTAATTTAATTGATTAATTGTTAATTATGTTAATTTTAATAATTTATTTTCTGTAGCGGGTTGTGGGTTTATAGGGGAATAGGGTGGGAAGTAATTCAATAATAATTAATTAAATATTTAAATTTATTTACATTTATTTAATTGGAAATAATTGGTAAATAATTTTTATTATTAAATAATTATTGTTAATTTTTTATTAATTTGTATTAATAGGTAATCAATTGAAATAATTATTGTTAATTAGTAATTTTAATATATTAATTATTATATTATATAACATTTTTAATTATTTTAAATTAATTAATAATAGATATTCATTTTTTTTAAAAATAATATATGAAGTATTTACTTTCCTTAATGTTGTTTTCTCTGGAGTGGGAATAGTAATTTTAACCCCTACGCTATCCAACGCTTTCCCTACTGTTGCACTCTTTGGAGTGGGAATAGTCATTTTAATCCCTACGCTATCCAACGCTTTCCCTACTGTTGCACCCACTGGAGGGGGAATAGTAATTTTTACCCCTACGTTATCCAACGCTTTCCCTACTGTTGCACTCTTTGGAGTGGGAATAGTAATTTTAACCCCTACGCTATCCAACGCTTTCCCTACTGTTGCACCCACTGGAGTGGGAATAGTAATTTTAACCCCTACGCTATCCAATGCTTTCCCTACTGTTGCACCCACTGGAGTGGGAATAGTAATTTTAACCCCTACGCTATCCAACGCTTTCCCTACTGTTGCACTCTTTGGAGTGGGAATAGTAATTTTAATCCCTACGATATCCAACGCTTTCCCTACTGTTGCACCCACTGGAGTGGGAATAGTAATTTGTACCCCTACGCCATCCAATGCTTTCCCTACTGTTGCACTCCTTGGAGTGGGAATAGTAATTTTTACCCTTACGCTATCCAACCCTTTCCCTACTATTGCACTCTTTGGAGTGGGAATAGTAATTTTTACCCTTACGCTATCCAACGCTTTCTCTACTGTTGCACCCACTGGAGTGAGAATAGTAATTTTTACCCCTACGCTATCCAACGCTTTCCCTACTGTTGCACCCACTGGAGTGGGAATAGTAAATTTTACATCTACGCTATCCAACGTTTTCCCTACTGTTGCACCCACTGGAGTGGGAATAGTAATTTTAACCCCTACGCTATCCAACGCTTTCCCTACTGTTGCACTCACTGGAGTGGGAATAGTAATTTTAACCCCTACGCTATCCAACGCTTTCCCTACTGTTGCACTCTTTGGAGTGGGAATAGTAATTTTTAAACTTACGCCATCCAACGCTTTCCCTGCTGTTGCACTCTTTGGAGTGGGAATAGTAATTTTTACCCTTACGCTATCCAACGCTCTCCCTACTGTTGCACCCACTGGAGTGGGAATATTAATTTTTACCCCTACGCTATCCAACGCTTTCCCTACTGTTGCACCCACTGGAGTGGGAATAGTAATTTTAACCCCTACGCTATCCAATGCTTTCCCTACGTTTGCACTCTTTGGAGTGGGAATAGTAATTTTTACACTTTTGTTATTCTACGTTAATAATATTGGCTATTATTTAATTATATTTTGTTACTATATATATATATGTTTTAACAAATATGAATTAAAACATTTTTTTTAAAATTTTCATTAATTATTTAATTATTATAAGTTAATTTAAGTATTTTTAAGTATATGTTAGTAATTAATTTTTAATATTAATTTAATTTAACATTGTTTTTAGTAAAGTCGATATTTTTAAAAACGATATTTTAGTAAACGATATTTTTAACTCGATATTTTTGTGCTTACCTGTTTGTAGATAGAAACTCGATATTTTGTCTGTCGATATTTTTTCAACGATATTCTTGATGGTCGATATTCTGTCCCTCGATATTATGTCAGTGATCCCGTCTCGGGAGATCCACCTCCGTAGGAATTCCCAGAAGGAGAAACTTTGGTTCCAGCTCCAGTTGGATTCCTATTACTGAGCTCTGCCACAATCTTTCCCCAGTACGGTCAGACTGTATTACATTCCCAAAGGGTGTGTATAAATGTTCCACTTTCCCTGTGACATCTAAGACAATCTGAATTCGGAGCTCTCCGTATATTTTGCACTCTTGCCCTGTCAAAATAGGTATGGTGCAGTATTTCGTATTAGATGAGGCACAACCATAGTTTAATTGCCACCTCATGTGGATGCATGAGTGCCGCTTCCCAGTCAATCAATCAATCAATCAATCATTTGTAAAGTGCACTACATACCCGCGAGGGTCTAAAGGCGCTGGGGGGGGGGGCGCTACTGATCGAACAGCCAGGTCTTGAGTATCCTCCTGAAGGTCAGTAGGTCTTAGGTCTGTCGTAGGCTCAGTGGGAGGGTGTTCCATGTCTTAATGGCGAGGTGGGAGGAGGAACTCCCACCGGTGGTTGTTCTTCGGATGCGCGGGACGGTGGCGAGTGAGAGGTCGGCGGAGCGGAGCTGGCGATTGGCGATGTAGAAGGAGAGCCGTCTGTTGAGGTAGTCTGGGCCAGTCTTGTTGAGTGCCTTGTGTGCGTGGGTGAGGAGCTTGAAGGATATCCTCTTGTTGAAGGGGAGCCAGTGCAGGTTTCTCAGGGGGGGGTGATGTGGCCGTGGCGCTGGTACATCGAGCATCAGTCGTGCTGAGGCGTTTTGGATGCGTTGTAGTCATTTGATGAACTTGGTCGGGGCTCCGTAGTTGAGTCTGCTGCTGACGAGGGCCTGGGTGTCTGTCTTTCTTGTATCTGTTGGGCTCCATCTGTAGATCTTGCGGAGCATGCGGAGTGTTTTGAAGCAGGAGGAGGAGACGGCGTTGACTTCCTTGGTCATTGAGAGCGTTGAGTCAAGGATGATTCCCAGGTTGCGTGCGTTGTCGGTGGGTGTCGGGGCTGCCCCCAGTGCCGTCAGCCACCAGGAGTCGTCCCAGGCTGAAGGGTTGGAGCCGAGGATGAGGACCTCCATCTTGTCTGAGTTCAGCTTCAGACGGCTGGTCTTCATCCAGTCAGCGATGGCCTTCATTCCTTCGTGGAGGTTGGTTTTGGCGGTGATGGGGTCCTTGGTGAGGGAGAGGATCAGCTGAGTGTCGTCGGCTTAGGCGATTATGTTGAGGTCGTGCTGTCGGGCTACATGTGCGAGCGGGCCATGTAAATGTTGAACAGCGTCGGGCTGAGGGAGGATCCCTGGGGTACGCCGCAGATGATCTTGGAGGCTTTGGAACGGAATGGGGGGAGGTGGATGCTCGGGGTTCTGCCGGAGAGGAAGGAGGTGGTCCAATCCAGAGCCTTGTCTTGGATCCATGCGGCGTGGAGGCGTGCACGTAGTGTGCGGAGGCAGACAGTGTCGAAGGCGGCAGCGAGGTCTAGGAGGATGAGTGCTGCGGTCTCGCCGTTGTCCAGCAGGGTCCTAATGTCGTCGGTGGCTGAGATGAGTGTAGGGAAGCCAATAATCACGCAGAAGAGTAGTTGAAGTTGGACGTGAGTTTATTCAGATCCTCTCGTCTTAGGTTGCAGGCTAGTAATGACCATAACAGTTCCCCAGTCTTAACACCCAACATTCTACATATTCAAAAGCAAACACAGTGTCCCACTACACAAGCTTGTCACGAGCTACCAGACATCTGTGAGCGCTCGTGACCGCTCCCATAAACATATGTACATACCCAACACACCTTCCTCCCTTAAAAAGAAAACAAAAAAAACAAGAGAAAAAAAACCCAAAAAACTAGATCATCACAAAATCATTAAACCGAACAGGTAAACGATGAGAACGTGTAACTCTAGTATTATCCGGGTTACATTCAGTATGTACACAATCCCCATTATCTCTTTGTTCCCCAACATCCAAAAAAACATTGCTGTCAAAATCATCCACCGATTGACTAATCCCATTAAACAGAGAAACTCTGCTCAAATTCCACACAGAACCACCATCAACTCTGACCGCATTCCTAAAGACTTCAATAACTTTCCTTGGACTTGACCAAACAGGAAAACCTTTACTCACACCCTCTTTCTTTTTAATGCGAACAAGATCACCCACCTTAATAGAACGATTGGACGTAGAACCAATCCTCTTAATCATATCTTGTTTCATCTTATCCTTGTACAACTGAACCCTGTGTTGAACCGCTTCAAAATCCACTTTCAAACAATTCTCAAAACCAGCTAAATTCCTTTTTAACCACCAAGGAACTAACTTTGTGCTAGGCTTCCGTCCTCTTAAAAGCTCAAAAGGAGTGACCAAAGTCACTGAATTAGGTGAAGTCCTGTAAGCTAACAACATAGATTGCAATGCATTTCTCCAATTCAAATTACCCTTGATAGAAAGTTGTATGGCTTCTTTGATCACACGGTTGAACCGTTCAACCTGGCCATTTGCTTCTGGATGGAAAACTGCAATCTTTCTATGAATGATACCGCATTTAACAAAAAACTGTTCCATTTCCTTGCTCACAAACTGCGGACCATTGTCAGTCACAACTTCCTGAGGAATGCCCTCTCTGCAAAAAATCTCATCTAAAAACTCTATCACCTGACGAGAAGTGACCTCTTTAACCATCTTGACCTCTGGCCATTTGGAATAATAGTCTATAAGGACAATACCAAATGCTTCCTGTTTTGGTAAACAACCAAAAGGCCCAATGATGTCTATCCCCAGTTTCCGCCAAGGACCTGAAGGTAAGTAAATGGGGCAAGGTTCAGGACGTAAAGCAACAGCTGTTTTGTCACTGTTAGAACAATAAGAACAGGAACGCACAAAATGGTCCACACAAGAGTCAATCCCTGGCCACCAGAAGGACTCCTTTAAACGTCTTCTGGTGAAAGATATCCCCAAATGTACCTCATGGGCAATTTCAAGTAAAGTGTTTCTAATAGAAAAAGGTGGAACAATCTTGTCACCACTAAGAATTAAATCACTTTCCACAGCAAGTTCTTCCTGAACCTTAAAAAAACCCATCATATTTCCAGATAACTTCCTCTGTTCCGGCCAACCATGCACAAGATACCTCTTGACACTGCACAATTCCAAATCTTTACTCATCTCTTCCATCCAAACATCTTCCTGCAAGGCAAACCGTTCACCGCACACTAAGTTGACATCATGAAAAGTGAAAGCAACTTCACACTCCTCTTCATTAACCACTTCAGGAGGATTAGTATCAGAAATCAATCTGGACATGCAATCAGCATGTACATTCGCCTTACCCTGAACACACTCAATACTGCACTGAAAAGATTGCAATCTTGAAGCTAATCTTGCAAGACGCGCCAACATAGTTCTGCCTCCACCTGGAGCCATGAGATACACCAAGGGCTTATGATCAGTTTTTATCAAGAATCTCGTACCCCATAGGAAAGGTCTAAAGTGCTCAGCTCCCCAAACACAAGCCAGTAACTCTCTTTCTATGACAGAATAATTATTTTCGGCATCTCTCAAGGCTCTTGACGCATAGGCAACAACCCATTCTTTCTCACTATCCTTCTGCAGAAGTACTCCACCAAGACCAGAAGAACTTGCATCTACCATCATAATACATTTCACACCAACCACAAAAGGTTTGAGACACGGAGCATTCACAACAAACATTTTCAAAGACTGAAAAGCATCTGTCATTTCATCAGTCCAAACAAACTTAGCATTTTTCTTCAATAAACACCTGAACGGGTCAACCTTAACTGAAAAATTTGGGATAAACTTAGCATAAAATTCGATAAGACCTAGAAAAGCCACTAGTTGTTCCTTCGATGTGGGCACGGGAGCATTCGTGATACTCTTAACATGATTTTTCTTTGGTTTGATTCCCATTCCACTAATAGTATGCCCTAGGTATTCCACCTCTTTTTGCCTAAATTTGCATTTGTCAAGACGTAGTGTAAGACCTTTCTCCGCTAAAGCAGCAATCACACACCTCAAATTATTGTCATGCTCTATGTCATCTTTAACACCAGCTGTATCCCTCACAAGCTAACTGGGACACGCCCACTCGAGGCCATGCCCCTGCACTGCCCCTTGCTATAAACATGTGTATATACCGGAAGCGCAGCGGACGAGCGCAGCGGGCGCGACGATTGCGCGCCGAAGGCGCGCATAAGGCAAGCTCGTCTGCGCTCGTCCGCGCCGAGTCCGGGCCATGGGCCACTCCTCCTGCCCCCCAGCCATTACAGCGCAGATGCTACACCCCGGCAACCCTCTATGGACTAAGGCCCTCTGCTAACACCTGTACTCGACATATTCTTCAAGCCGAGGATCTACCGGTAACCTGCCCCACATGCTCCGTATCGCTCAAACCTAAACCTTGCTCTGCGCCTACGCATGATTTTCACATGCTCCTACTAAACTGCCGCTCCCTGCCCAAACATAGCGCAGAAATGGCCCTGATGTTGGAGGAACACACCCCAGATATAGTATTCCTGACGGAAACCTGGCTCACTTTTGAGTCCGATCCTGCGATAGTAGATGCCCTCCCTGCCGGCTTCCAAATCACACGGCAAGATCGACTTAAAGGGAGAGGAGGAGGCCTGGCTATTATTCACAAGGAACAATACCACTGCCGAGTCACCTTGGAGACTATCTCAGACTGCGAAAGTATTGGTTTTAATATCGATCTTTCACCCAATAGCTGTTTTTCGGGCACCCTTATCTACCGCCCGCCCGGCCCCCCGAAGCAATTCCATGAATCACTGTCATCTAGTGTGGCCGACAGAGTTAGTACCTCCTCTAACTTCACCGTGTTAGGTGACCTAAACTTTCATTTTGATTCCCCCTCTGACCATACAGCCATCATCTTACTAGAGGATCTCGCAGCCCTACAGCTTACCCAACGTGTCACTACCCCCACTCATGCCAAAGGCCACTTATTGGACCCAATTTTCACCAACTGTCCTGACATCACAGTGGACCCAGGCATTCCCCTGCCCTGGACAGACCACCTTTTGATCCCCTTTAGGTGGACCGCACTTAAAACTCCACCACCAGCCCCTACTACAAGGCTCAGGCGAGCCTGGTCGCGCCTCGTGGTTGATAACTGGTCCATTAAACTTGCCAGCTCACAACCCGAGAATCAGGAGGACCCTACCCTAGCGAATCAGGCCTATGTCAACTGGATTACTCACACCCTTGACATCACTCTCCCTATGAGCAAGACTGTACTGAAGCGTCCACATAAAACTGCCCCGTGGTATACGCAGTCTCTTAGGGACAAGAAGCGTCTCTGTAGAAGGGCGGAAAGACGCTGGCGTTTAGACAACTCAGCAGACAACAAAACCCGCTACCGTGAAACTCTTAGCGAGTATAAAACCCAAATAAAAGCAGCTCAGTCCACTTACTTCGCCGATAAAATCCTGCAGGCCAAATCTAAACCTAGAGAGATCTTCCAGATCATTAAAAACTTAACAAACCCACCCCCTGCGTTGCAGGTCGCGAAATCTGTCACTCACTGCAATAATATTGCTGAGTTTTACTATCAGAAAGTAAACAAGATTTATTCAGCATTTCCCTCCCCAAAAATTAACTTATCAATCCAACCCAATACTTCCCCTATCCTCTCCCCCTTTCCCTCCCAACACATCTTAACCCATTTTCCCCCACTGAACCTTTCAACCCTTGAATCACTAGCTCTCAGTGTCAAATCCGGCTCACCGGACGACCCTGCCCCACCAGACATCTTAATGGCAGCATCCCGGATTATCTTGCCCGTCGTCAGGGAGGTACTAAACGCGTCCATCTCTTCCTGCACTGTACCAACTGTCTGGAAACAAGCCTTGGTCAGGTCACTAATTAAGAAACCCAATTTGGACCCGTCTGACTTAGCCAACTATCGCCCCATCTCCTTGCTCCCATGGGTGAGCAAGGTCCTAGAGAAATACATTAATCAACAGCTAGTGAATTATCTGGAAGACTATCACATACTAGATCCCACGCAGACGGGCTTCAGACCAAAACACGGGACTGAAACCGCTCTCCTCATGGTTACCGAGGAAGCTAGAAAAATCCTGGATCAAGGAGGATCAGTGGCAGTGATCCTCCTTGATCTAAGCGCGGCGTTTGACACGGTCAGTCATGACACCCTACTGAACCGCCTGGCCTGTGCGGGGATTAAGGATAAAGCCTGGGCGTGGTTTAAATCTTTTTTGGAGAACAGATCCTTTAGGGTTTTTGATGGCGAGTCTGTGTCCTCCAGTAGGCCTTTAAAGTGCGGTGTTCCTCAGGGCTCCTCTCTGAGCCCTGCACTGTTCAATCTGTACATGAGACCACTAGCCGACGTCGTCCGCCCATTCGGATTTAAGATCATCTCCTATGCGGACGACACGCAGCTAGTGGTCTCACTGGCGCAGGAGGCAAACCATACTGCGCCAGGTGGGCTCAGAGAATGCCTGGAGGAAGTGAGGACCTGGATGTCATCATCATCCCTGAAGTTGAACGGGGACAAAACAGAGCTGATGCTCTTAGGCCCTTCTGATCTGGTCCTTCCTCCCTCTCTATGGCCTCCCTGTCTAGGTCCCCCTCCACTCCCCAAAAATAACATCAAAAGCCTTGGAGTGTGGCTGGACAGATCTTTATCCTTCAATGTGCAAGCCACAAAGCTTTCAGCCACCTGTTTTGGCATCATGAGGGTGCTAAATAAAATATTTCCTCTCCTTCCCATGGAAGCCAAACAGGTAGCCATTCAAGGTCTCATACAATCACGCCTTGATTTTAATAATGTACTCTACCTCGGCGCCCCAGAATATACTCTACGCAGGCTGCAGATTGTACAGAACTGCGCAGCGCGTCTTCTGCTCAAAATCCCCCGTAGACACTCAGTGAGGGCCGGACTGACTAGCCTTCATTGGCTACCAATTCGGCAGAGAGTTTTGTTCAAGGCACTATGTATAGCCCATCAAGCCTTCTGGAATATGGGCCCTAGTATCACCCGTGATCTGGTCACCCATTACATCCCAAACCGAAGTCTTCGTTCCAGCCAGACCTTCTTGGCAGTGGTGCCAAGAATAAAAAGATCTAGATCTGGCGGAAGGACGTTCGCATATAACGCGTCCAAGACTTGGAACACTCTCCCACTCCATCTCAGAGCCAACCCTAACCTCACAGTATTTCGCAAGCAATTAAAGACTTTTCTGTTCACATCCTCTTACTAACTGCCTGTCCCCCTCCTTTGCCTATCAGTAGGTTTGTGGCTTTCTCAGCGCTTGGACGCCTCCGGGCAACAATTCGCGCTATATAAATCTGCAAGTTTACAAGTTTACAAGTTTACATCTTTTCCATGCACCAAAATGTCATCTTGAAATGCTATGGCACCACTCAAACCCTCCAAGGTATCCTTCATGAGCCTCTGGAACACTGAGGCTGCGCTCGCCAAGCCAAAAGGCATGCGACAAAACCTGTATAAACCCTCAGGTGTGATAAATGCAGTTATGTTCTTAGACTCCTCAGCTAGTACCACCTGATGATAGGCACTGGCTAGATCAACACACGAGAAGACTTGTGCACCAGCCAGGGTCGAAACCATTTCATGAAGATTGGGTAAGGGGTGCGAATCCACCCAAATGGCACCATTGACACTGCGAAGGTCAATGCATAACCTAAGTTCGCCAGTGGACTTAATGGAAATTACAATAGGAGAAACCCAAGGTGACGACTCTATTGGTTCAATTATGTTTTTCTCACATAAATCTTTTAGCATTTCTTTAAGTTTGACTCTATAGGATAGAGGAACATTCCTTACTCTATGCCTAACAGGAATGGCATTCTCATTTAATTTGATGACATGTTCGAATCCTTTATACCGACCCAAAGTGCCACTGAAAACATTAGGAAAAGATTTACGTAAGCTCTCTACAAGCAGTGAACTATCCCCAGCATCACTTGAAACATTCAACGGTTGCACAACATAAACAGGAGGATTAGCTCTGGGATCAATTTTCATCCCTAATTGGTGTTGGTGTGGCCAACTTAAAAGTGATAACCCAGATCTTGACACATACATTTTTCCAGATGTGTGTCGGTCAGAAAATTGTATATTTGCAATAAAATAACCTATTAGATCAATTTTGTGGCCAGTGTAGCCACCAGGGGATACATCAGATTCGAGTAATTTCCTATTCGGGAATTGTTCTCGAAAAACACTTAAAGAAATGATGGTATACCATGCACATGAATCTACGAAAATTTCCAAACTCACATCATCAATAGTTATAATACAAGATGGAAATTTAGTGCAATCTCCATCCTCACTAGGCATGGGCGGAAAATCCGTTCCGCTCGCGGATTTTGCGGATTTTCGGGAAATCCGCAATCCGCGAGATTCGCGAATCTCCCGCAAAATCCGCAAATCCGCGAGCAGCGGATTTTGCTCGCACAGCTCGCACTGTTCGATTGAGTTCGCGTGAGTTCGCGCCCCGCGAATAAGTGCAAAATTGCAGAAATACGATCTTAGCAAAACTGAAAGTAACTACTTACCAGGTTCAAAAGTTCAGGCTCATCATTAGTAGCCATTTCCTGTAGTGCTTCCTGAGGGGCCCCTCCAGAGTTCAGTTGCCAGTTGAAACTATTATGTGACCCTGCTCTGAACCTCAGAATAGTTACACATATGCCACAAAGGTCCTGAATTACAGCTAAGGGAGACAAGCAGGAGCCAGGCTGGAAGTTAAAATCCATTAATCAGCCCCTAATTCATTATTGTCAGTTGGGGCAGGGCAGGTGTTGTAACTAATTTTGCAACAATGAAAGCACTTAGCAAGTGCAAAAGATCACTAATCAGGGCGCACTAAGGAAGCAGGTGCCAGCTAAAAAAATATTCTGTGACACATTAATCAGCCCCAAATTAATTCAGGTCACTTGAGGCAGGGAAGGTGTGCTTTGCTTTGCCGAAAATAATGTACACTGGACAACCAGAGGGTGTGGTGATGAAACAGAGGGTGGCATGGGTGGGCCAGAGGGTGGCATGAGTAGTCAGAGAGTGGCAGTGGTGACAGAGAGTGGCAGTGATGAAGAAGAGTGTCCCAAACCGGCTGGACACGTAGAAACAACAAGTTCGCAAAACTTGCGACCCGACAGGTAAGTTCGCAAATTGCGAAATTGTAAAAACCCTCGCGAACTGGCAGAAACACGGGCGAACACAAAAAATAAAAAAATCCGCAAATTCGCAGGAATTCGCGGATTTTGCGGATTGCGAATCCGCAAATCCGCAAAATTCGCGAACGCGAGATCCGCAAAATTCGCTCATGCTTAATCCTCACATACGTTGATAACAGTATTAACTTGAAATGTTTCTTCATCATCCAATTGATAACCTTCGCAGCATTCATGTATACAATTCATCTTCCCCGGTAATGACCTACAAAATCTTGTAAAATGGCCCTTCTTGTAGCATTTTGAACATGTTTTGCCTAAGGCTGGACAATTCTTACAATCCGCTAAGTGTCCATCGCTTCCACACCTAAAACACAATAACTTTGAGGTTTTCTTGTCATGTTTTTGACTCCTGAATTTGTTATCATTTCTAGATGAAAATTCGTTTTTCTGTGAAAAACTTCTCTTTGACTTGTCAAAATCTTTAGAAACACTAAAGACATCACTTTTATCATTGCCCCTAATCTCCTTGACAAACTTCTCTGAATGTTCTATTGACTTCGCAATATCTATGGCATTATTAAGAGACAAATCGGACGTTGTCCAAAGGCGTTCCTGCACTTTTTTGTTATTAGTCCTCATCAAAATCTGATCCCTTAAGACTTGCTCATAGGATATGTGCTCGAGATCACACGTAACAGCCAAGGATCTTAACGCTGAGACAAAATCTTCTACAGGTTCATCTGTGCATTGCTTCCGAGAATAAAAGATAAACCTCTCCATGACAATATTCTTTTTCTTCCCATATCTTAAACTTTACTGTAATGAAGCATATTCATACACATTAATATTCCCGGGATTTACTAGTACTGGTAATGTTTTGAACTCTTTCAAAGCTATTCCACCCAAACAATGTTTTAACAGTGATAACTTCCTTTCTGGTTCACACTCCCCCTCTTCCAACACATCTACGTAGGCTAAGAAGACAGGTTCCCAAATCTCCCAAGCCATGGGTGGTTCACCAGGTGATGACAAGAATGAAGGAGGAGGTACAATGCCAGACATATTAAATTCAAATATTTAACAAACTTTACGTAAATAAGTCTAAATGTAAAATAAAAAAAATAAGTTTAAATTAAAAATTTAAATTCACAATAAACAATTTAAATTACAGTCAAAACACGCAGTGTGCGTGTCACTGAAAACCTTTAAAATAGGTAATTTTTCCTCAGTGTGGTTTCCTCACTCGCGTTGTAAAAAACGATTCTCCTCAAAAGCTGAAAGTCTGCGTGATGGAAACGTGATGAAAGGATGTCTCTGCACGTAGTTGTTTCCACGTTGAAACGCAATGAAAGGAGCCACAACGAGATCAGCAAGACTAGAAAAGAGCGTCTCTGCACCGCAAGTTAGCACGTCTCTAATGCTCCTAAGATTGCGCGATGACGTCAGACGTCGCGCTGGGTCAACGTCGTTTCAAGTGCTCATGCGCGAACCCTTGCGCGCGTACGCTGGCAACACAACACTGCTCGCGAGTCGAAGTTGGCAATTTCAAATAATGCCACCACACAAAAGTGAGTAATCTTTCTAAAATTTCCTGCTTAAAAAAAAATAAATCTTCCGCTTCCCAAGGAATTGTAGTAGTCTTGCGCTGTTCCGTAGTAATCCAGAAAGCGCAAAATCAATCTCATACAGAGGTAAAATTCAGGGAAGAAAGAAAAAAAAAAAATCTTGTTCCTCTGATGTCCCTCTGATGCAGGTAACGAATCCCGCCCGTCGCCAGTGTAGGGAAGCCAATAATCACGCAGAAGAGTAGTTGAAGTTGGACGTGAGTTTATTCAGATCCTCTCGTCTTAGGTTGCAGGCTAGTAATGACCATAACAGTTCCCCAGTCTTAACACCCAACATTCTACATATTCAAAAGCAAACACAGTGTCCCACTACACGAGCTTGTCACGAGCTACCAGACATCTGTGAGCGCTCGTGACCGCTCCCATAAACATATGTACATACCCAACAATGAGGGCAGTCTCGGTGCTGTGGTTGCTGTGGAACCCTGACTGGGAAGGGTCCAGGATTCTGTTTTCTTCGATTCTGGGTTAGTCTGTTGACGGTTTTTTCGATGACCTTGGCCGGGAAGGAGAGCAGAGAGATGGGCCGGAAGTTCTTAAGGTCTTTTGGGTCTGCCTTAGGCTTTTTGAGTAGGGTGTTGATCTTGGCATGTTTCTAGATCTCTGGGAAGGTTGCGGTCTCGAGGGAGAGATTGATGACGTATTGCAGGTGGGGTGCGATGGAGCTGCTTGCTCTGTTGAAAATGTGGTGCGGGAATGGGTCTGACGGAGAGCCGGAGTGGATTGAGCGCATGGTCTTGATGGTGTCATCGATGCTCACGCTGGCCCAAGCTAGCAGGGGGTCGTGGTCAATGGTATACGGAGGGTCTGTTGTGTTGCTGTCTGTTGGACCTGTCTCGGTGTTGAAGCTGTCGTGGATGTCTGCTATCTTGCGGTGGAAGAAGGTGGCGAGGGAGTCGCACAGGGCTTGCGATGGCGGGATGTCATTGGTGTTGGAGCTGGGGTTGGAGAGTTCCTTCATGATGTTGAAGAGCTCCTTGCTATTGTGTGCGTTGTTGTCGAGGCGGTCTTTAAAGGAGGTCTTCTTGGCCGCCCGGATGAGGTGGTGGTGGTTGCGGATGTCGTCCTTGTGTGCTGCGTGGCTGTCCGGAGTTTGTTCACTGTGCCATTTCTTCTCTAGTTTCCGGCAGGCTTACTTGGAGGCTAGGAGTTCTGGGGTGAACCAGCTGGCCCTCTTGCTGGTGTCTCTGTGGGGGTGTTTCTTCAGCGGGGCGAGGGTATTGGCGCAGTCCTCGATCCAGCATCTGAGGCTGTGGGCAGCATCGTCGGTGTTGGAGGGTTCGGTGGGTGGGCTGAGAGTGAGGTTTGCATGTAGTTGGTCTTCGGTGATTTTGCTCCAGCAGCGGCGGGGAATCTGTTGGGTGCGGGGTGTGTGATGGGTTTCTGGAAGGCGAAGTGGATGCAGGGTGGTCGGTCCAGAGGAGTTCGGTGGTGTGGCTGATGGAGACGTACGGCCTTGAGGAGAAGACGGGGTCAAACGTGTGGCCGACGGAGTGGGTGGGCGTTGTGACTAGTTGCTTCAGTCCGAGGTTGGCGAGGTTATCGATCAGGGTTGTGGAGTTGTTGTCATTGTTGGTTTCAAGGAGAAAGTTCAGGTCTACGAGGAGGATGTAGTCGGTGGAGGTCAGGGCGTGCGTGCTGATCAAGTCGGCGATGGAGTCGCTGAACTGGGGCCGGAGTCCGGGGGGGGGTCAGTAGAATAGGGTGCCTCTGAGGGTGGAATTGGGTCTGTGTGGATCTGGAAATGCATGTGTTCGGCGGTGCTGAGCACGTCGTCGGTGTTAGTCGAGACCCTGATGCTGTTCTTGTGGACGATGCGATTCCTCCTCCGACTCCGTTGGTGCAGTCTCTGCGGGTGATCTTGTAGCCATCTGGGATGGCTATGGCGATGTCGGGTGCGGAGGAGTTGTTAAACCAGGTCTCTGTCAGGAAGGCGATGTCCGGGGATGTTGTGTCCAGAAGGTCCTAGAGCTCGACGGCATGCTTGCGTGCTTTGCGGGTGTTCAGTAGTATGCATCGGAGGTGGTTTGGGTCTTTCTTGGCAGGTGGTTCGTTTGCTCTGACGCTGGTGTAGCTGCTTTTCCGGCAGGTGAAGCGCTTGTGTGCACTTCGGGGCGGCCTTGAAGCAGGTGTGGCTCCATCCTGAGTTGAGAGCGTGCAGAGTGCTGGCGTTGTAGTGGCGGCGGTCGTCGTGGCAGGGGCCAGGGGCTCTGGTGCTGGTCGCGGTCCAGGTGCGGACGGGCGCAGACGGGCTCACATATATGGGGAGGTAGGAGGGAGGTGCAGCTGGGAGGCGGGAGGAGGGGGCAGTGAATGGGCATTTGTCAGTCAGAGGGGCAGGGCCGCAGGGAATGCAGTGGCGAGGGCGTTGAGGGACAACGAAGGTAACAGAAGGAAAAGGGGCACAAAATCGAGGGTAAACCATGTGGCACAGAAGGCAAAAGGGCACCAAAACGAGTGGCACAGACGGCAGAAGGGCACAAAAAAACAGGTTGAACGGAGGGCAGAAGGGCACAAAAAACGAGTGGAACAGAAGGCAAAGGGGGCACAAGAACGAGGGAAAAACGAGTGGCACAGAGGGCAGGAGGGCACAAAGAAGCAAGTGGAACAGAGGGCAGAAGGGCACAAAAAACGAGTGGAACAGAAGGCAAAAGGGGCACAAAAACGAGGGAAAAACGAGTGGCACAGAAGGCAGAAGGGCACAAAAAACGAGTGGAACAGAAGGCAAAAGGGGCACAAAAACGAGGGAAAAAACGAGTGGCACAGAGGGCAAGAGGGGAACAAAAAACTAGTGGAACAGAAGGCAAAAGGGGCACAAAAACGAGGGAAAAACGAGTGGCACAGAAGGCAAAAAGGGCACAGAAATAGCAGGAAAATGAGTGGCGCAGAGGCAAAATGCAGAATACAGAAATACAGGGGCAGCTAAGAACAGAAGGCAGAACAGGCAAAGAGGCACAGGGGCAGTGAGGGGAACAGAAGGGAAAACCGGGCAGAAACACAGGGGCAGCAAGGGGTACAGAAGGAAAGACCGGGCAGAGAGAGCATGGGGACAGCGAGGGGAATAGAGGGAAGAAAAAGGGGTACGAACCACCTACAGGCAGCGGGGGAAGACAGACAACAGCAGTCACAGACACAACAATGAAAATACAGGAGGAGCCAAGATGGCGACCGCGACCGTGACGGCTGCCTAGACGCCCGGCTCCGGGGGCCTCCTCGCCCCGCTCCCGTATCCTGACGCCCATCCTGAGCCAGGACCGCATTTCTACTAATGCGACGCTTTCCTGTCGCTGGCGGTGGTGTCCGGGAATTCCTGCGAGCTCGGAAACCGAAGAACTCTCCTCCCGCGCCACGCGGCCTTTCTAGTGCCGGGACAGGGGCGTTGCGTGTGGAGCGCAGCCGGACAGCACAGCGTCAATATCGGTTGCTGGAGTGGGGAAGGTGACGGTCAGCCGGGAAATGTGAGTCGATCGACCCGAGCCTAGTAACGCCCTGTCAGATTGACCTCCTGTGCGCTCCGGGATTGGACTGAGCGCCGTAATTCCGTGGACTTTTTACAGTTTATTGACCTTTGACGTGCAGTTTAGCCCGGCCACTGCCCCAGTTTCCCCGGGAGGAGTTGCTCTCCTTGGAACTTAGAGAACCCCGCCACCATATTTGGGGGCCTCGGACAGTGGCTTTTTGTCTGGCGCTTTGACCCGAGAGGGGTATCCGGGTGTTTGGTGCTCCACTGAGTGAGGAGCTACATCACGAGATACGGAGATTGGCCCAGACACGCACGATGGAGCCCACAATTCGAGACCTCCTTGTTGCTCTCGGCTCCCTCCATACCGCCATGAGGGGAGGAGCCAGAGAACTTGGACAGAAGCTGGACGCCATTGCTGTCCCATCGGTGAATGGGAGCCCCGATGATCATCAGACAAGAGATGCCACGCACGACTTTGCACCAGCACCGAGGGTTATTGCTGCACAACTACAGCTGGCTACGTGGGGGGCCCTGGCAGGTATGAGAGACGGGCTCTGCTCTGCCGACTACACGAGTGCTGTGTGGGGGCTTGGAACTACACCGCAGGCGGAACATCTCCACGGAACAGTGCTTTTGCCCACCCGAGTTGCACCGCCTCTGCACCCTGTTGATGTGGCTCTCTATCCTCTGCGGCCCTGGTTGTGTCGTGACTTGGACTTTTTGAAAGTTCACTTGAACACCGGGTTATGTGTGTATTTCTAGAACTCTATCTCATATTGTTATTATATAGATTGAAATACCCAAAATTGTGGATTTATAAAACTTCTTTTTAATTACTTTTTTTCTCACTCAAATGTTATTTTGCTTTTTATCACTTTTTTTAAATTCACCATATATACAACTTTTTACAATAATTTATACAAGTTTCTAAACATCAATATATTCCTAATCACCAGAATTGATAATCCCAGCACTAAAGCATAGATCAACAATTGATTATTATTGTCAAAAGGACTTGGAACCTTGTTATCAGACCTGGACATTCGTGAGTTGTGTTTTGTCGGTTCCTTGCTGCTGGAGTCCCCTGAAGTGTTGGTTCTGCTTTGTTCTCCTGGCGCGTCGGATCATGTGGGATTGTACTGTATGGCGACTGATCAGTTGACATGTACCAATGGATGGGTTAGAGCGGGTCAGGGGTGAATTTCCTCCAGATGCTAAGGGACGGATGCCTAGCCAGCGACTGAGAGGGGTGTGCTTTATTGTTTTGTTCTTAATACTGCTATAATCGATTGACACTCCCCGGGTTTATTTAAGACCGATCCTGGGTTACTGAGTGCGAGCGGGGCGGGGGATGGCCGGGGCCCAGTTTTGATGGCTCTCCTCCGCTTTTTCCCTTCTTTGGGGTTTTCATTTCGGGGGGGGCGACGGGCACGCTGGCGGGGGGGTAGGCCGTAGCCTCTTCAGATGTGCAGGGTGGGGGGGTTGGGAAAGGGGGGGTTTTTAGTTTTGTGTATTCTTTATTTCTATGGCCCTCTTTCTTTCGCTGTGTTCTTTCTCTGTTATTGTCTTCTTTCATGGGTTTTCCCTTCTATCTAGTTTAAAAGTCTTTTTCTCTTGCTGTATCTATATTTCGGGTATTCGTTTTATGGGCGACAGGCACGCTGCTAGGGGGGGGGGGTAGGCCGTAGCCTCTGCAGGGGTGCAAGGTGGGGGGTTGGGGGATGGGCTTTTTGTTTTGTCCTCTCTTAGTTACTATGGGCCTCTTTTTTCTCCTTCTCTTTCTTTCTTATTTCCCTTTTCTGTTCTTTCCTCTTTTGGGTCAGTATGGTGGGTCATTGTGGTGCCTCTTGCTGTTTTCGCTCAATGTCGTAATGCAAGAGGTATTAGGATTGTCCCATGTTCATGGGGTGGGCGCTAACTGGTGCGACGTGTGAATATGTATTCCATTATCCTGTTAAATTTATTTTAGCACTGGTATTCTGATTATTCGCTATGTCGCCATCCTGATGTGCATTGCCCACTCGGTGTCCTTGTTCGATTGAATAGCATCTGATCCTTCATATTCTTAACTTTGAAATGAACCTTATTTACTCCTGCATCTCGGTGGTCACGTTTACCTTACGTGCTGCACGGAATATCTGCTATTTTTGTATTGGTGGACTGCTGAGCTGTCGTATAATTTGCGTATGTGCTGCGAATTGATGTCGAGGCCGGCCAGGATGGTTGTAGGCCCGTAACTGTATGCTAACATTGCACAAATAAAGGTTTTAAAAAAAAACAAAAAAACAATGAAAATACAGGCAATACAATAAAAGCAATAAAGCAGAGGATGAACAAACCTACCTGCGGCCTACCACTGGCCACCAGGGATGAGGCGCGGGTGGTAGCCTGCGGGTGGTGGAGGGCCTCGAACTTCCTCAGCGGCGGCAGCTGGGGCAGGGAGGCACAGGCAGTGCTGTGCGGAGGGGGAGCGACCTACCTGGTGGGGTCAAGGGTCGCTCCCCAGTGGTTCTTTCCCATTTAGCTCGGAGGGGACCCAATTTGTCTGGCATGTTATTGAGTAACGTTTTATAGGTATATGAAATAGCTTTAGCTGGGATCTCCTCCTGTAGTAGTCGACTCTCTAACAGGGCATATGTTAGACCCCTGACCCCTGTAGTAGCGGTCGCTCCTCCCTGGTATCTCCTCTTGGTATCGTAGTGCTTTGCTCCCCACTGCTGCCAAAAACAATTCTGACCAGCCTGACTCACATTTAATTGTTGCCTGCTCAGTTTTGTAGCGCTTAATTGCCTGCTCAGTTTTGTAACGCTTAATTTTGCTCAAGCGTTCGCATTGTCTATAATAATATTTGTGCTTAATTGTGAATTGTGCCTGTGTACTATCATAGCGCTCCACTGCTCGCATTGCCCGCATAGCTTCCTTAGTTTAATTTGTGCCTGATTGTGCCCATAGCTGCATTTTCACATCGTGCCCCAGTCTCATCCTGTTTGCCTTGTTGTCGCTGCCATTTGGTGGTTGTGCCTCCAGCCCGTCCCCCCACCTCGCTCCCGCCTCCCAGCTGCCCCTCCCTCCCTCCGCCCTCTCCAATATCCATTTATGACAGATGGACCTACGCGCAGCGGACACGCCCCATGCGCGCCGAAGGCGCGCCAAAGGTAAGCCCGTCTACGCCCGTCCGCGCCTGGACCGCGCCCAGCGCCAGACTCCCTGGTCCTCGCAAAACCCACTCCTCCCGCATAACGTTTGACGCTGCTACCCTCTTTGCCCTTAACCCCGGACGCACACCACAATGCTGCGAAGCTGCCCCAGGACACACCCATGGTCCTTTCGCCTGCCACTCCTGCAAGTTCGCCTGCACCAGGACCCACACCAAATCCACTACCTCCAAACACAGCTCCAACTCCAACCACCTGAAGTGCATCCTGCTGAACACCCGCTCGGTCCACAGACACGCCACTGAACTCTGGGACCTACTCGACACTGCATCGCCGGACATCGCCTTCCTTACAGAAACCTGGATGAACGCTTCATCAGCGCCCGACATCGCCATAGCCATCCCGGACGCTTACAAGATCATCCGAAAAGACCGCACCAACCAAACAGGAGGAGGCATCGCCATCGTCCATAAGAACACCATCCGAATCACGACCTGCTCCGACGATAACCTAGCGACCGCCGAACACCTTCATTTCCAGATCCACACCGACCCCAGGACCACACTTAGAGGCACCCTCATCTACAGACCACCAGGAACCCGCACACAATTCAACGAAGACATCACCGACTTCATCAGCCCACATGCCCTCACCTCCGAGAACTACATTCTACTGGGAGACCTCAACTTCCACCTGGAAAAGAAAAACGACAGCAACACCACCACCCTTCTGGACAACCTGGCCAATCTCGGACTCAAACAACTTGTTGACACCCCCACCCACCTTGCCGGACACACGCTCGACCCTATATTCACCTCCAGCAAACACATCTCCTTCGATCACACCACAGCTCTCCATTGGACAGACCACAACTGCGTTCACTTCAGCTACAGAAAGACCACGACCCACAACCCCCCACAACCTATTCCTCGAAGAAACTGGAACAAAATCACCACGACCAACTCTTCACATCGCTAAACCAAAACCCTCCTGCCATATCATCGGATTCAAACCAAGCTGCCACCAAACTCACACAATGGATCACCCACAGCGCTGACGTATTAGCACCCTTGAAAAACCATCGGATCAAACAAGGTAGCAAAAAGGCCCCCTGGTTCAACGATGACCTTAAGAAATCCAAGAAGTTATGTCGTACCCTCGAGAAAACCTGGAGAAAAAACCCAACCTCTGACAACCTGACCACATTCAAGGACGCCACCCGCAAACACCACCAATTGATCCGATCCACCAAGAAATCAGCATTCAAGGTTCGACTCGACAACAACGCCCACAACAGTAAGGAACTATTCAACATCGTGAAAGAATTTACCAACCCCACCGCCGGCACCAACGACATCACTCCCTCCCAATACCTCTGCGACTCTTTATCCTCTTTCTTCCACAACAAAATCGCCGACATACATAACAGCTTTGAAAACCAGTCCGATGAACAGCCCACTCCACCCACCTCCGAACCAAAACAGCACTCTCACAACCTTTTCACCTGGAACCCAATCACCACTGAAGACACCATCCGCCTGATGAACTCCACTCACTCAGGATCGCCAACCGACCCATGTCCCCACCACATCTTCAACAAAGCAGACTCCATCATCGCACCCCATCTCCGCGATGTCATCAACTGTTCCTTCAACTCCGCTACCTTCCCGGAAAGCTGGAAACATGCCAAACTCAGCGCCCTTCTGAAGAAATCCACAGCAGACCCCTCTGAAGAAACCCACAGCAGACCCCTCTGAACTTAAGAACTACCGCCCCATCTCACTCCTCCCATTCCCTGCCAAAGTCATTGAGAAAGCCGTCAATAGTCAGCTCGCCGCCTTCCTTGAATCCAACAAGTCCCTCGTCCCTTCGCAGTCCGGCTTCCGAGCCAAACACAGCACCGAAACCGCCCTCATCGCAGCTACAGATGACATCCAAACGCTACTGGACATCGGAGAAACAGTTGCCCTCATCCTACTCGACCTCTCCGCCGCCTTCGACACAGTATGTCATAGCACACTCATACAACGCCTCAACAACGTCGGAATACAAGGAAAAGCGTTGGATTGGATCATCTCGTTCCTCGCCGGAAGAACCCAGAGAGTCCACCTCCCCCCATTCAAATTAGAGGCCACCGAAGTCATCTGTGGTGTACCACAAGGATCTTCACTCAGCCCCACCCTCTTCAACGTATACATGAGTCCCCTCGCATCCATCGCGCGCCAACACAACCTCAACATCATCTCCTACGCAGACGACACCCAGCTGATCCTCTCCCACACCGCCAAAACCAATCTACACGAAGGAATGAAAGAAGTAGCCGAATGGATGAAGAACAGCCGTTTAAAACTTAACTCAGACAAAACGGAAGACCTCATCTTAGGATCATCCCCCTCTGCCTGGGACGACTCATGGTGGCCACCGGCCCTGGGTACAGCACCCCTACCTACAGATCACGCACGTAACCTGGGCATCATCCTAGACTCCTCCCTCTCGATGACCAGACAAGTCAACGCTGTCTCATCTTCATGCTTCAACATCCTAGGCATGCTCAAAAAAATCTTCCGCTGGATCCCCACCGAAACAAGAAAGACAGTCACCCACGCACTGGTCACCAGCCGACTGGATTATGGAAATACCCTTTACGCCGGGACCACAGCCAAACTACAGAAAAACTCCAACGCATCCAAAATGCCTCAGCCAGACTCATACTGGACATTCCCCGTCATGCTCACATTTCCGGTCACCTGAAGGATCTCCACTGGCTCCCCGTCAACAAGAGAATAACGTTCCGTCTCCTCACCCACGCACACAAGGCCCTCTACGACCTAGGACCCGAATGCCTCAACACACGACTGTCCTTCTACTCACCCACCCGCCAACTACGATCATCCAATCAAGCCCTCGCCACAATTCCGCGCATCCACAGATCCACCATGGGAGGAAGATCCATCTCCTACTTAGCGGCCAAAACCTGTAATTCTCTCCCCACTCACCTCCGACTTACACAGAACCATCTCTCCTTCAGAAAGCAACTAAAAACCTGGCTATTCGATAAGTAATGTACCCACCCTCCCTCAAGCGCCTTGAGACCCTCTGGGTGAGTAGTGCGCTATACAAATTCCTGAACCTGAACTTGAACTTGAACAGTATTGTCTCTCTATCCAGCCCTTCTGCCGCCCATGCATGCTTCAGACGGAGGTAGGCGTACGCCTGAGTGTCATGGAGCTGATAACTGACTTGGAGTGAGCGAAAGGAGGCCAATACACCTTTCTCCAAGACATCCTCCACTTTGGAGATACCAATTAGGTCACATTGTCTAAAACCCCTGAGCTTTCTGATCTCTAATAGTCTATTCCCCTCCCATAGGGGTGTCTCTCTGGTTGGGTTTTGGTCCCAGTTCATCTGCCGCTCAGCGCTTTTCCACACCTCCAGCGTCCTCTGGTTTGCTTGTAACAATCGGCTACTTCCCTTACCTCCGTAGAGATAGTGCAGGTGTGCATGCTCCCTGAACTGCAGTCTTTCCAGCCTATACGTCGGGTGGTCCCCAGGTGCATGAATCCGTTCATTGATTACAATGAGATGGGATGCTCTATAGTATGCCATAATGTCCGGAAGGGCCAAACCCCCATTATATTGGTTCCTTTGGAGTGCTTGTAGTGTAATGCGTGCCTGGGCCCCATCCCTGAGGAGTAGGCGCAGTTCGTTATCTATACTTTTAAACATGATTTCTGGTAGTTTGCTGTAGGTGTTTTGCAGCACGTAAAGCAACAGGGGAAGTGTGATCCTTTTATACATGGCATCCCTACCCTTAATCGTCAGTGGAAGCCTCCTCCATCTCTTAACATCTTCCTGGAAGTTGGAAAAAACCCACCTAAGGTTGTGAGCTAGGCTAGTTGCCACATCCTTGGTAATATAGAGACCTAGATAGGTAAAGCCCTCCGTTGACCAGCGCAAGCAGCTAGAGTAGGCCAGCGGCTCCACCACCCCACCTACTGGGTATAGGGTGGATTTACTCCAGTTGATCCTATAAACGGCCTGGTGCCCATAGTCCTCAACAATTTGAAGGATTTGAGGGGGTGTCTCCTTTGGATTTGTCACACATAACAGAATGTCGTCATCATACAGTGATATGCGTTCGTCGTCCATCAGATGGGCTTCATCCACGTAACCACCCAGCCCCGGGATGGCTCTGATGACACAGGCCAAGGGTTCAAGTATAAGGGCAAACAGTAAGGGGGAAAAGGGGCCTCCTTGCCTAGTCCCCCTTTGAATCGGCCAGGTGCTCGAGAAAGCGCCATTCACCCGAACTCTAGCTTCTGCATTCGTGTATAATAGCTCCACCGATTCCCTAAACTCTGGGCCAAATCCGAATTTCTCCAACGTGCATCTCATAAAAGGCCAATGGACGGTGTCAAACGCTTTCTCAGCATCGAGTGACAAGAGCAGGTGAGCCTCTTCTCGATCTCGGACAGCATCCATCCAGTTAGCCACGCGTCTCAGGTTATAGCGTGTGGCTCGTTTTGGCATAAAGCCGGATTGGTCACCCTGTACCAGGGAGGTGATAACGGTTAAAAGACATGTCGCAAAGATGGAAGCCAGTGTCTTGGTTTCTATGTTTAACAATGAGATGGGACAGTAAGACTGATACTCATCCTGGGGTTTCCCAGTTTTGGGTATCACCACCACCGTTGCCATTCTAAGGTCCGGTGAGAGCGTCCCGTTTCCTTGGAAACCTTGAATATTGTAAGTAAATGTGGAGCTGATAGGGTACTGTGTGCCTTTAAAAATTCCCCCGGGAGCCCATGAGGGCCCGTGGTTTTCCCAGTCTTTATAAATGATGTGGAGATTGGTGCACAGCCTTCATTATTTAATCCAAATTAATTTTGAGTTTCAAAAAAATTTTATGAGTGCTATACGGGTAACGCCTCCTGTCCTGGACGTCTGAATTCAACCTGGTACATGTGCTCCTAAAGGTTCATTAGTTGCATCCCCATGTGCACACCTTCTGGTTGCTTGTATTACAACTAGGACTCCACAAATGAAATTTGCCTCTTTTTTTGTAATTCAATCGTTATTTATTCTCCTTGTTCATTTTTGTAGGCTTACGTTCATGAAATTATTTCATCATTTCATTTTAGCTTTAATTCCTATGCATTTCGGGCACAGAGCCCTTCCTCAGGGAGCATCGCTATAAATCAAAAATAACATAAAAACCAGGTGGTCTACATTGCAATGTACTATGTTACAACCATCATGTGCTTATCCTCTTCTTTAGTTAACCAATGACCTCTACGACTTCTGCCATGGTAATATTGTCCTCTAGTCTATCCCTCTCGGCTTGAGCGTAATTCATCATTTCTGAGCATTTCCTCAGAGTACACCTCAAAAACCCCTGCAATTCACCTGCTCGTTACTGACACCGCTGATATCTATACGTTTTAGTTAATAATAACCCTGGTTTTTGTAACTCACAGGGAAGAGTGACACTGTGGGGGAAATAGCCCGCTCATATTGAGGCCCATAATGTTCATACAAAGAAAGTGCAATGTATGTAGTAATATTAACCATGAAATGCTAAGTAAAGCAAACATACATACTCAATGCTGCATGTAGATATGTTTAGAATGGATGGGTCGGGTGGGGAGGAAGTTCTGGAAGCTTCCAGCAAAGCCGGCTGGCACGGATTGGGATTGGCGAGGCGGGGGGACAGAGGCAGAAAAAAAAATATGCACTTACATTTAACTGAGTCTGTCCTCCGTCGTTTCACCTGGCCGGAACAGGAAGCAAGAAGCACCCAGGCTCCCTTGTGATTGGTCTGAATGCTGCTGTGATTTGGCACTCAGACAGGCAGTGGGGTCCTGGGCATGTTCTCCACCTATGCTGTAACACATCCTGGGAGGAAAGCATGCGAAGTGCGCATGACTGTTTGGCCGGGCTGAGACTGCCTGCCAAACATTCATGCGCACTTACAGTGTGCCCCCCACTCCTCCCCCTGCTCCTGTGTGAGCAGCCCAGCCCACACATTGTGCTCAAGCTATATAAATGTGGTTTTCTTGGGTGGGGGGTTCTCATTCTGAATAGAGATTGCAAACCCCAAACACAATTTCTTAATTTAGAGTACATTCAAGTCAACTTAAAGGTAAAAAGTTGCCTGCTTCCAGGGGTGCGGCACCCTAAACATGCAAGGACAGCAGAGAGGAAGATGGGCGAGGTTAGTGTGGACACAGCCAGTGCATCACATCAAAATGATCCACCGTGACACACTCCTTCCTACTCCCAGGGTGTGTTTGGCAACCTCCATAACCTATGTAATCTCCACAGCCCTTGATACTTGTCACACAAGATGTAAATATATTTTATTTTCAAAAGGCAACCCCAAGCATCTGAGTTTAAGGGGCGTGTCCTGCTCTGTTATACATTCAGATACTACCCCTACGCCTATGTGTGATACTTTTGCCAGGCTCAGTGACAAAGGACTTCCCCATCAATAAAATATATATTTTTTTTCTTTAGAGTTTTATAGACCGAGGTATCAGAGCGCTTTACATGAGCACCAGTTTAGTTACACGAGGACACATTCATTTTTGTTAGGCACGGGGAGATTAAGTGATTTGCCCAGAATCACAGGATGTTGAGCGTATTTGCCGAGACTCAAACCAGGTTCCCCAGCTTCGAGGTCAACCGCTCTAGCCGTAACCGTAACGTAAGCAACCACCAAGAATCTGTTGGTTGTTACTCACCAACTGGCTCACTTTCTCATCATTGGTCACCTTTCCTATAAAAAAGGTGGCGGGACCAACACAAGGACAAAATCTAATGGCGCTGTTTGTGTGCCTCTGTCAAGTCGAAGGCACACATCAGCCTCCTTAGCTTCTCGCAGAGGAAGTAATGACTGTTCTATCTTCCTCACAAAAAATACATATATTAAAAATGAGTTAAAAGTGACATCTAGCATATATCTTTATTCCAATCCATGCTAGACTCATGATTAAAACCAAGTCACATGTTTAGGCCATGTTAGTGTGAACGGCTGACATGTTTCATTGCCACACAACAACTTACTGTGAAAACCTAAGGGGTTAGGCCCATAAGGACAAGTGGGTAAGCTGGACCCTATTTAAATGAAGACAACAAGAAAATTGCCTACCCACCACAATTTTTACACAAAGTTCAAAAGGTCAAAAAAGCGTTTGTCAAGTTTGACCAGGTATTTATTAGTACCAACAATTTGTATATATTTTAAATTTATGAAAAAAAAAAATTTCGACAAAGAAAGGCACCAAACATCCATATATTAACAATATTGTACATTATAATTTACAAACAAATTATATCAAGTACAAAAATATCGACTCCCAATACTTAAACATAAAACTACACAAATATCGACTCAACAATATCGCAACAAAAAACATCGAAAACAACATTATCTACCCTAAAAAATATCGCAAATAAAATATATCGACTTTCAACAAACATAAAGACAAAATCAAAAATATCGAAAACTAAAATATAGACCACTAAAATATCACTAAATCAAATTATCGACTTCACTATACATAATAAATATTCGAATATATCAGTAAAAACACATTTGTTTGTAAATTATAATGTACAATATTGTAAATATATGGATGTATAGTGCCTTTCTTTGTCGAATTTTTTTTTCTTCATAAATTTAAAATATATACAAATAGTTGGTACTAATAAATACCTGGTCAAACTTGACAAACGCTTTTTTGACCTTTTGAACTTTGTGTAAAAATTGTGGTGGGTAGGCAATTTTCTTGTTGTCTACACAACAACTTACTGGCGAATTCATCAGGGCACGAGAACATCTCCATAGACTGCCAATGCCCCCACTCCAGAGAGAGCCATGACTTGTCTCCCATCATCCAATGCTGCAGCAGAATAGAGAGGACATAAAAAATATAGCGAAGCGCCAGAGAGCTCGCCGGGAGTCCAGGCAGACCGAGTATCCTGTTCAAATTACACACAATTTCAGAGAGCAGCAAATAAATCTCCCCTGAGACGGAGTACAAAGATCAGGTAAATCAGATTCTGCAATTGCGAGGATAACAAGCTCTAATTTCCTCTGGAGATTTCTGCCAAGTGCAGAGAGCGCTGTTAATGAGTAACAAGCATGGGGAGCAGCAGAGACGGGCCATGGAGGGAGTGATGGACGCTGAAACCTAAGGGGGTGTAGGAAGACGAAGCCAAACTCTCAAATGGAGGAGTCTCTCCACCGTGAAGGGTGAGGATCGAAGACTCGGGTGTCGCAAAGACACTTCAGAAGTGTCACAGGACTCAGATGCGGATGTATGACGGTACAACGCGTACCGTTACAACGCGTACCTTTAGGACGCAGGATTTACAGCGCAAGTCGTTACAACGACTTGCGTTGGGGGGTGCTGGATAGTGAATAGTTTAATTTACTATTCCAACTCCAGTCCCCGTGGATAGTAGGGAAGGTGTTGGATAGTAAATTAAACTATCCCCTATCCTAGAGCGCCCTCCAGCGAAAGTCGTTGTAACGACTTTCGTTGTAAATCCTGCGTTATAACCGTACCGCGTTGTAACGGTTCCATTGTATAGGATGTTTCCCCTCAGATGCAAGTCCAAGCAAATACCCTGTTAAAAATACGACCAAGCCAGGGTCAACCATGATTGGCCAATGATGTGACATGGATGGTTGAATGAAACCATGGGTTACACATGAAGATAACAATAGGCTGAATGGCTTTAGAGCACAGTTTACCCCTCGCGTAGTGTCTATGGATTAAAGCTGAAACACAATGGGACCTACACTCATATTTTGTCTGGCGTAGAGGGGATTTAGTCCCTGCTTCTTATACAGTTTGCTCCAATCGGTTCAGTGTTGGGCTCATTTGTATCATGTCGGTCCTCTTCGGTAATGGGAAATACAAGACAAGCACCAATGAACATATCAAGGTATACCCTGTAATTTAGAAGTTGTAGCTCAAACCTTTTTTTTTTGTTTTTAAACAGATTTTATCATCAAATGACACATATAGAGCCGGGCTCTGTAAGCCAGAGACAGATGAAAAAATACCTTTTAGAAACCCACCTCCAACTTCCCCCGTCACACTAACAACCTCCTAGACCCAACTGGAACATGGTGTTGCCCCACACCACTTGCAACCATACACTTATATATGCAATTGATTACCATTGGCATCGACGGGGTAACATCAATCTGGATTAAGGGCCCCCCCTGCAGCGACCGGCTCCAGCAGCAACCCCCGATAATCAGCCTACTGCTTCCAATTTTTAAAATGCTTCTGCGGGCACCCTCTTGCCGTGAAGATAGGGAGCTCTAAGCCCATTAAACGTCCAGGCCCCTCTTCCATACCGACACCAAGGGTGGCGTTGGAGCCTTCCATGCCTTGGCGATGTCTCTCTTCGCCAACGTGAACCCCAACAACATAAGATGGTGTTTATAAATGTTGCCCCCAATCCCTTCCATGACATTTAGCAATACTAACTTCGGCGACCGGGGCAGATCCCAGCCCAGCACCTCTGAGAGGCAGGACATCACTCCTCTCCAGAACCGTGCCAAGGAAGGACAGTGCCAGACCGTGTATCAGGGTCCCTTTTTCTCGCGTTCACATCTAAGGCATGCCGAGGAAGACACCATACCCGGCCTTCACAACCGGACTCTTGTAAAATAAACCAGATCGAGAAATTTGAACTGGATAAGATGTAGGCGTACCGGCGCATAAACTTCGATGCCCTATACTTTATTCTCCGCTGGCGCAGTTACTGGGGAGACACGATCTACCGGTCAGACTAGCAAAAAAATGGTTAGGGGTTCTGCCCACTTAACCCTCCCGTACCTGAGCAGGAGACATCCAAGGATGAGAAAGTAGCAACAAAGGGTACCGAAGGGATCAATCCAATTTTAATTTTCAAACAAGAGACAATTAATTATCTTGTGAATAACAAATTAAATATTGAGAAAATATATATGTTAATTCATCTACACACATATGAGCGGACATCAAGGGAGGCACAACAACCAACAGTCTATATACAAAACATCACATATATATCATATACAAATATACACAACATTTACAATATCAACAAACGCTTATCTGTACCCTAAACACAAGAAATATATAAGAATATATATACACCAATTCAAGTAAGTGCCTCCTCTTAATTTACAATGGAGTGCACGACAAAGTGGTAGTCCCAAGAGCAAAGCACCAAGGGGTTAGAACATCAACCCAATCTATATTTGTATTGGTGCACATCAGAAAAAAATCAAATCTTTTTTAATTTGTAACAGGGGACTCCATTCGAAGCAAAAGGTGTCGACGCAGTCGTGTTTCAGCCAGATGACATAGGCTTCATCAGAACATGGGTACTCTATTCCTTAGGGCCCAAACAAAATTCTCAGGCCGATGTCGGCAGCTAGTACACGTCACCACCCACAAGAGGGTGGGGCGGGAATCTCTTTCTAGGCCCAGTACCGGAAGTTATACCTTAGATATGCAATGGGTCCACTCAGATAAGGGTAATGTAGAACAGGCGTGGTTCAAATTACACGTTCTTTCTCACTTCTTCGGGTAGCACGGCGACACAACCAAATCCAGTGTACACCGCAGCGTTAATCACACTACCGGTCACGCAGGAAGGGGGGTGCTGCTGCATCCTGTGTAGGCTCTCCCGCCTCACTTGGGGTCAACAAGATGTGCGAACCCTCACTCAATGCTTCCCGTCAGAACCTCCGTTATGCTTCCCTTTCACACTCTTTTACAGCAGACCTCTCCTGAGCACCTAGTACCACTGCTCTATCGCACCACTAAGGGAGAACGGGAGGATGACCCTGCCCCAGCTGTGAGCAAATGGGAGGAAGAAGTGGGACATTCCCTCACGTTCGAACAGTGGGCCTTCTCTTGCCGTCAGACTGGCGATATCTCTGCCAATAGTAGACTACGCCTCATAAATTAAAGGTATATTCACCGACTGTATTACAAGTAGGCTCGTCTACACCACCTGCAATTGCGAGACAATGACTGCTGTGATAGGTGCGGTGCGGGGTGCAGATTTCGGGCATTTAGCCTGAGCTTCCCGCCTGTCCGTGCATATTGGAGGGAAGTCCAACACGCTTTAGATGAAATGACTGGAACACATGTTCCCGATGACCCCCTCACCGCTCTCCTAGGTTACACAGAACAGCACCCTGCCAAGATACGGAGATACGCCTCCTTAGCTCTCCTCTTGGCAAAACAACGGATTGCCTGTCGATGGGGAAGGGGTCGGGTCCCTGAATTTAAAGATTGGCTGAATGACCTTATTTATAGCCAGGAGCAGCTACACACTTATGCAGAACTTATGCCACCCTCCTCTCGCCCGCCTGATATCTGGGCTCCTCTCCAAACATAACTTTTAGCACATACCGAAACCGTTGTCACAGACTCTGACCCCCGTCAAGAAGAGGTCATTACACAAGACGTGGTGGAGCATTGCGAACCTGAAGGTTCCTTAGTGATCGGGGAGAAGTGAGTGCAGTGCTCTGATGGTGGTTTTTGTTTAATCAAGCTGGGACAACATGCTTGGGTGGCGGATAATACTTAAATACGGAGTTGGCACTGTTTAGACACAATAGGCGACCGATGGCGATGTTTTTGTGGATACCGGATCACATTGTTTCCTGTTTCTCGTTTGTGACCTATATTGATAGCAGACCATAATATTTGCCCTCCTAATGCGGCCGGCACGTTGAGGTTGTAGGCGGCCTGCTGTGTTCCTTCCCTCACGGCCTTTGGTTAAAGAATTCATCGTATTGCAATGCTGGACCGCTGGGATGTAGGCATCTTGCTGTGTCAGTTTTGAATACTCTCAATAAAGGTTTTTTTGAAAATTAACCCCGCGGCTGCGATTCTGCGTCTGTGCAACACATTCCGATCGCGGGTGCGATCATGACGGCCTGGAGCCGTCATCAGCACATGAGCACTGTGTGCCATGACGGCTCCCGGCCGTTATCAGCATGGAAGGGGTTAAAAAAAAATGTTGTCGTACCGCTATGACCCCCCCCCCCCCCACGGGGAGGCCAGGGCCTCCGTCCAGTCCTCCTCATCAAGCAAGCCAACATCCCCCTCTCAGGCCTCTCTGTAGCTCAAACCTTTTAATCACATTTTGTTTCTCTGTCGAGGATCCTTCATAGCGTTCGTGCCCATATGTGGATCTCCTGCTCGCTGATGATAGAGCAGTAAGCTGACCTCACTGGTGAAGCCCAATGAGGCTGAAATTGTTCTGAGTTGTTTGTTGTCTGGTACTGGGAGGAAGAGGGATGGCGGTTCAAGTCGGGACTCATCTGGCTAAGGTTGGTCCCATTCTGTGATGGCTCAGACAAGCTAAGACATGATGGAACATGCAGTTCCTGCGGTATTCTCAGCGATTTATACGCATCCGTCCAGCATTTCTATTGCACTGTTTGTTCCCAATCACAGTAGGATATGTTTTTTGTAGTCAAATGTTGCATCTGCGTGATATAGAATGACCCTAAGCCATTTTGTGGCATATCCATATGTGACACCTAGTTGAAAGAATAGCCTGGCATGAGAGAGCCAATATGGGAAAAAATATGTAAGGTAGCTGAAGCACGCCTTAGGGAATGATAGTGGCCATATAAGCGGCCATCTTGGAACTGCTCTATTTAGCATATGTAGAGGGTTCTGCCAAAGTTCTCCCAAGAGATGTGGCCTGGTGGTTCAGTTGATGACCTTGGAACCTGCCCGTCTGTGTTCTGATCCCTGCTTCATCACTGGACCAAAGATCACGTGATTCTGAGCAAACCCCTCTACCCCACGTTGCACACATGTCTAATGTAAAATGTGTAGTGCACACATGCAAATACCCACACGGTGAAATAGATTCATTTGCCAAACCTCCACTGACGAAGAGTGTTCTGTTTCACTCCATCAAGGATTGTGTAAAATAGATAGCTGTACAAGTATGTATAGAGTGTAGCACATGTATGTATACAGTGTAGCTCTGCAACGAGCTCGGCCCATTCAACAGTAGTGGCATGTTGGCAGGGTCTTGGGTGGAGTGCTTGGCCTCAGGTATTTTGTTACTCTCTCTAGGCCTGGTTCGCAAAGCTCTGCTCTAGAGAGTCAGGTATCTTTGGGAATTGTACTTTCCAAGAGTACCTTTAGTGAACAATATATACTTGAGTGGATTTTCCACTTTTTGTTAAAGTCTGCATCACTACGTTAATCAAAAGGTGCATTTGGACATTTATTTCTTTTAGGGTTTGTTTCATCCCTCAACCTTCAGGAAGTCTGAGGGTCATTCCTGCCTAGAGGCACAGTTATTCTTGTCTTGTTGGAAACAACTTCACTATTGTTTCCAGAGTGGAAACAATTGTGAATCCAACAAACGTGTTAGTTTGTGGGTGTTCCATGCATTTTTCCACTGGCAGAATTTCCAAAATCGTAAGCTGTTCTAAAATTCCACTTATCTTGTCATGGCATTGGGAGTAATGGCCTTATCAAGCATTATTAGTACTCTGGAAAATCAGGCCTGTCTTTTTTGCACCATTTTTGCAACATTTGTTACATTGAATGGAGCAAACATCAGATTTTGCTGATGGCCACATTGCCTAAAGATGAGTCAAAAATGGGAAACATTATAGTGTGCTGTGATTGCTGCTTACCTAACAGGAAAAGGAGCAAAATTTTTTTTGTTTTTCTAATGTGAAACTTAGGCACAGAGGTACTAAGGCGTTGAGCCAATGCAATGCCCCGCAAAGTGGCCCATGGTATTTATTATTCAGGCACTTTGCAAAAGGCGTTTTGATGTTGAAAGTTGGCCTTTTCTCAGTGTAAAATCCACTCTGCACCGTTTTGTATCGCTTTAAGTCATGGGAGTGTTAGAGGGGTGTATCAGTGCAAACACCTATAGGTTTCGGTGCAAAGTCTGGCCTAGTAAGGTAGCCAGAGTCACGCGTCAAACACTGACACTTACTCGAAGCAGGCGTAAACAAGGGCAAGTGTGTTTATTCAAACAAAAAACAATGCACTGCTTTGTGCTGCACTGCAAAGCAGGCATCCAATTGTGTGGGATCCTTCTGAGTTTTTCTAGGCATAGGAATGTGTACTGGAAGGGTATACGTCCAGTATAGCTCCTTTGCTAGACAGCGCACACACACTTCTGCACCATGGCGCAAGGCTGTGCTGTGCCCAAGGCAGCCTTATTAGAGCAGAGGAGGACAGGAGCTGCGGGCCAATCTTAGCAGATTTGGTGCTGCGTTTTGTTTCCCGCTTACACAACATTGCACAGCAAATACGGTTTCAGAGCTACATTGCCTGAAAAATTATTAAATCTAGGCCAAAGTCTGCTTTCAAATTTGAAAGGTGGTGCAAAATGGCTTTGCTCCATTGTCTATTGCATAGGAATCACTTAAATACTCGAGTTATTATACCAGTTTGCTATACCTTTGAACTTTGCTAAAACGCCACGTGACAGTGCCTCGACAACATTTGGGGTAACGTGGGGTTTGCTCCATTCCTAAATAATGGTGTAGAACTGAGCAGATTGCAGATTTTTTCCATAATGCATCCCTACCAACCCCATCTTTCCCATTTCGAATGCTCAGCAGTTACGATGGGGTGACTTGAGGGATGGCGGTATTCCTATGGTTTATCATCGGAGGAATGACTCGTCTAATCAAGGATGACACAGTAGGAGGAGCCTACCAGACAGAAAAAGCTGCCTGGTTGCAAAAGGCCTATTCTCGGCTTACCAACATCTTCCAGGGGTTATAGGCCACCCATGGTTTACCATTGGTTGGCTTAATTGTCGGTTTCATCTCTTTGCTTCTCATTCAATAGTATTCCATGTACCAGCCTTACGATCTTGCCTGTTTACCATCTCCCTGATTGGCTGGCTTCTATCCTTCCACTGCTCACTTTTAGGAAACCACTTTTTAGGTCGAGCATTAGAGACCTCCTGTATATACTTTAGTATATATACTTTAGTTTAGTATATACTTTAGTATATACCTAAATGAGTATGTACTTTTTGGGCTCTGGAGATCAGCCCTAGGACTTGTCTGCTTCTGCTTAAGGACTTTTTTTCTGTTCAACTGCCTCTATTCAACTGTCTTGATAGAAAACGACCAGCAGAGGCCAGTAGAATACCAGAATTGCTTTCTGCTGAGGGGCTTTCTTTTTTAAATGTTTCTGGTAACTACCTCTATTTAACTTTCTTGATAGAAAACGACCAGCAAAGGTCAGTAAAATACCAGAATCACGTTAGCATTCTCTAGATTTCAGTTCATAGAAATTGTCTTCCACGAGCACCCGTAGACAATAATATTTTTTTCAAATCTTGTATTTTCAGTGATATGACCACCGAAAGCCCTGCTTTTATATTAAAAACAGAGCTTTGGACTATACCATTTCTGGCTGAAAGGCAATATTTATTTCCATGTGTTCCCATACCAGCCGTGTCACACAGTTTGGTGCTTACTTTTCCTCCATGTTAAAGAACAGTAGATGTTTCAGCACTCAGGCTAATGTGCTGCATAGCTAAATACATATAAGGTCCCAAAGGTGAGACCGATTGCATTGCAAATGCTTTTTTTCTCTTTGGTTATGCACTCCATGAGACTGCATGTGGTTTCCAGCTGTCCCCTTGTGTGCTTCTCTATCCCTACCATCTCTCCCCTGTGCTTCTCCCTAATGCGCCCTGTTGCATTTCCCCACCTGTGCTTCTCCTCTCACCCATATTGTTCTCTCCCTTGTGTGTTTCTCCCCCAGCGTTGCTCCTTTACTCGTGTGCTGCTTTTCCCCTCGACCACTCACCCACACTCCATTGCGTCACTCCACCCACTCCTTAGCTGCTCTCCCACACTTTGCAGTCCTTCATAAATGTAATTGGACAGATTTACAAGAAACTGACGCATCTGTAGAGATGCGTCAGTTTCCCTGCGCCTGCCTGTGAAACCCTTGCGCCACCATGGATGCGCCGTATTTCCAATACAGCGCACCATGGCGCAAGGATTGACAGATGCGTCAGAAATTCTGGCACATCTGTTGGCGCAAAAGTTACCCATTGCTGGAGTCGTGCCGCAAGCACGACGTAACTCCAGCAATGAATGTTTCGGCCTATTCTCATTACACTGCGTTACTCATTATGCCTGCTTCAAAAATGTGTAAGGTTTTGACGCAGTGGCGTCCTAGAAGTGGCACAGTTAAATCTTGTAGATTGCCCTGCGTCACTTTTACAAACCTTTCCTGCATGGGAATGCCGACCCTACATACATTATACCTGACCCAGGTATAATGTGACACAGGGCTTTACAACGGTACACATCTCCCTAGATGCGTCATATTGTAAATTGGCCTAATCTTTATGCTTCCGCTGCATCTTAAAAGTGATGCAACGACGGCGCAAATGTGTCGCAAGGGGCTTGTAAATCTGCCCCAATATTTTTTAACTTTATTCAGAGCCTCCAGCAACTCCTCTTTGCTGATGGGTCACAGTGCTTAGACAAATGTGCTTTAGCTCAACTGATTTTTCAAAATGCACTGATCTAAACAACGTACGCCATCTTGGACCAGTAAATAAAAATTTAAATTAAAGGGCCTCTGCATCATTCAGTAGATGTGCATGCGTGGTGAAACATGGACACGACTAAGGAATGACGCACCCTGCCAGCTTGCCTTTTTATCTTTTTATTCTTTTTGCGAATTCACACAGTGTCAGTAAAATCATTGGCAGAGGTAATAGCTTAATAAAACAAGAACTATAGGCTTTCTCAATGTTTGTTTACGTTCTAAACTAGCAAATGCTAAGAATAAACAGTACTTAATTTGAGCCGGTGGTTTCAGGTGGGGCCCATCGCACTCATTTTTTCTCAACAGACTTGGATCGATAACAAGAGAGAGAGAAACACAAAAGAGGATGAAGAGAAAGACAGAAAAACAGTGACAAAGGGAGATAGCAAAGGAAATAGCAGGGATGAAATAGAACCTGCATGAGTGAGGTAAAGCGGCAGGGAGCATATACATCCACAAAGAAAAATAGCATCATTTCTAAATCCAACTTTTGTTCGATGTCTGAATGGCTGTAGCGCTAGTCTGATGCGTGTTTCGGTGTAAAGTGGTCAGCCGACCACCCTCCTTCTTCAGGGCACAGACTGATGTATCAGTGAAGAATAAAACAACAAGGGAGGGGACTATCCTAGAGCCCCCAGTGTAATGCGTTGTAAAGGTTTTTGTTGTAATACTTGCGTTGTAACAGCACTGCGTGGTAAAAGTTTTGTTGTAAAGGATGTTTCCCCTTCATAAGTACTCAGAAGTAGATGAGACAAATAATTTGAATTATCTGGTCACAATGTGGACTTACTAAAGACTTAAATCCGATGAATGACCGGTGCGGTTATTCTCAATCTGCACTAAAGGAACTCCTTCTTCTGCTCTTCCGAATAAAAGACAAGGCTGCATATATTAGAAGCTCATGGATGTGGAATACACAAGTACTGAAGATAAGGCTTCGAGTAGATGATGATATCCTGTCAAGAGGAGAGGATCTTCAACGTGGAAAACGTGTGGCCGCAGGCATCAGCCTATAAACACTCCCGCCGCATGCGGATCGGCATGTCATATTACCAACCCTTCATAGCATGTTGGCATAAGGCATATCACTTTTAATGTTTTGGGAAAAAATAGCTGTTCTGTCCTCATTTTCCATATTAAACCTCCATTGCATCTTGCTTTGCTTCTTACATTAATAACATCTTATTACTTGCTGTTTCAGCAGAAATGAAAACTTAATGCTATTACTTCTCTCTTGATGAATACCGAAGCACCTCACATGTCCATGATTCTGATGTTTTCTCGTTGTAGGATCTAAAGGTCACCATCTTTGGTCGCCTGGTGTTTTAACTTGCTTTTGGGTACATACCTGATAGGGGAAGCCAAATATATTGATTTGGGTGACCAAACATTATTTGTTTAATTTCTTTCACTCATTTGGACATATGAATTCCCTGAATGTTTTCCATTTCGCTGTCTAAATCATTTTTAGCTAAGGGCCATTATCTACGATTCCCCGGGCTCAAACTATCATTTTCATGGTGTGCTCCTTGAATATCCAAAGATTTGAAGATAGGAATAGTAAATCTGTTCTTCCCTATATGCACTTACCTTTTGAGATTCTGTCCACAATCTTCTTGCAGGTCGATATTCAGTCGTATAACCGTATAACTGTATTCATGTCTCACTAGGGCACTGTTGCTCCTAACAAAGATGATGGTGTTTGGGTATTTTGATTTCGAATGTAGCACCAAATTAACGAAATAGCTGAATGTCTGCAAGATAGCTCAGTGAGTTAAACAGTATGCCGCATATGTACTAACTTTTGGCAAAACGAAGGGCAGTTGCGTCAAAGGGAGAGAGAAAAACAGCAAAATATCTATCATCAACATCTTGATCAACAATCATATCTACTAAGATATGCCACTACATGTGCATATGCAGGATGAGCCATTCCCAAAAGGGCCTTTAAACTACCTGGCAGACCAATGGCCTGACATGTAGCGGTGGCGGGTCTCATGGGAGCAGTCGGCCGCATCCACAAATCCATGTCTATGTCCAGTTCTCAATAGTCACAGGCACCTTCGGCCCCTAAGAGAGCCTACATTGCTCTTCCTTCAATCCCTCTTTAGCTCTCACCTCTCTATGCAACAATTAAACCAGCTCAATGTATTTGCCCTTCCAAATCGTTTTTTGTTGTTGCAGACATTAAATGAGCACCCAAATGCTTTGTCACCCTTATTTATGGAATTGTTTTGAATTTCACTTCCTTATTCCCTTTTTTTCTCCTTATCTTCCAGATCTTCACTCAAATCACTTTTTCCACTTATCAATGCTGTAACTAATTTTCCGTATGCCGCCGCCTTCGCTTCTTGCACCATCCCTATACCCTTATCTACCATTATAATCATGCATTATCCTTTCGACAGACGGACTTCTTCCCTTACCTGTCCCAGCTCACCCCATCACCATCCAATCACACCCCGTCTCCAATGTGCTGGTCCTGCCTTCCTTTTTCAGCACTCTGATCTGACCTTGTGATTGGGCGCCCGCACCGAGGTCTGGCGACCTGCCAAAGCCTGACATCCATCCCCTGAGACGGCGAGCTTCTTCCACACACCAGGTGGTTCTGCTGACTCCAGACACACATCAACCTCCATCACTGGGTTTGCGCTCCTAGGTCCTCAGACCAGAACCACCATCCATCCTCCCTCTCATCATGCTGCTCATGCTACCTTTCTACCACCACCTCCTGTTCACTTTATCTTTCTCCTCACCATAGTCCAACAAGTCTCTGTCTCTTCCCTCCCCATACTATTTCTACTGGGTTCTTCCCCACCCCCAGACAGCGGTCATCAAAGTCAAGGACCCATAAACCCCTTGTCCGCTTCTTCGGGGGGGGGGGCTGTATCAGACCTTCCCTGCACTTCTCCAGACCTGCCCCTTGACATCATTGATTCAAACACACCAGACCACACCCTGTCTTCCAGTCGAGGTCTGGGAGCCACACACAGCTCTCCCTGCTGCCGGATGCTGCTTCTCTTCTTCATTCTCTTCTCCATATCCCACTCAACAATATCCGTCTGGCGTCCTGTCCAACACAGCCCTATGCTTATTGCTTCTCCAGCACTCCTATCCTCACTTTGCACTCATACCCATCTGCTCCTGGCTCCTTCCCAACTCTAACACACATCCTTCATAACCCACCTTACCTGCCACCTGACCCAGTACCACTTTTTTTGTTTTGACTTCCTGGATCTCTATGCTAATGCTCAGATCCCCTTCCATATCCTCCCTTTCCCCACCTTCACCCCTTTCTGTAACCCAACTCTGTTCTGCCCCTTCCCCTTCCCCTCTGCAATTGCATTTGTGCAGACACCCCACTACCCTATCACCCTCAACACCATTGTTCCAGACCCAAAGTTGCACTGCTGTCCCCCACCCCTTTCACTCTCATCACTTGCCCTGTAAATGCCACCTTGTTGCGTGCATTCCCTAAACTTCCCACTGGCAGCTAGACCTTCTTCTCTGCCAGTGATGGTCCGAGGTCCAAGCACTATTGCTGTGTTCACTGACAAGTTACTCATGGGACAGCATTACACTGCCCCATAGCACCACCTGTCTACCTCCGCAGCGCACCACACCCACCTTACCTACACCATGGGCCAGACAAAAAGGTGCCACACCACCCAATGGACCATGGGAGCTGTTGCCGTGCCACTCGTTGCAGGTGTGGTGAGTGAGCACACCCTACCCTTTTCAGCCTTTGCTCCATACCAGTGTCAGCAATGCCACCTGTGTGGCATGCCTCCCTCTGCTCTGCCACTCGACTTACTGTCCTTTGATTTTTTCATCTTCATCGGTGGGTGTGGGCACACAAATACTACACCAGAAATTACATCCAATGACCTCCACGTGGTCTGAGCCTGCATTGGCACCAAGCCTGGTTCAGTACTCCAGGCAATAAGAAGTCCTCCCTGCTGGCTTCCGTGCAAGCTAGCAAATCCTCCACCACCTCATTACTTGAACCAGCCTTGCTTCCGCACTAAGGACCTGATTTAGATTTTGGCGGATGGATCCTGATCCCGATCCCGTCTGCCGAAAAATAAATCCCACAACATCCTATGGGGTTTATATTTTGTCAGATGGGATTTCCGTCATCGTTCTGACAGGTAACCCATCCACCGGAATCTAAATCCGGTCCTTAGCGCAATAGTGCTTAATTTGAGCCGGTGGTTTCTGGTGCTTGGCACCTAATTGTAAAAATCCAGCACTTATGACAGTCTGCCACATGGTGGCACTGTTTGTGTAATTTAGAGGTGAGCAGAACCACAGTTGTTTATTAATACAATATACACCAAATAACTAATACCTACTCCCAAGCCATTCTTATAGCTTTGGGGGCCTGAAATAGTCTGACTTGTCACACTTGTAGGAGTGTGATGGTTAGCAGTTGTGTAGGCACTGTCACTGGCAGCGATGACTGGGGCAATAGGTGGTGCGAGTTGCGGTAGCCTCCTGACGAGAGCCCTGGCACTTATGTTTTTTACAAATTAAGCACTGTCTAAGCCTCACTGGGCCCACGGTTGCTCCCAGACAAATCTGCCTATCTTTTCTAAGTAGCCAATGTGCCACCCACATACCAAAAAGAGGAGCGTACACCGTATGCCAACCTCTTTTAACCCCACCTAGAACTGCCCCCTTGCCAAAGGGCTCCCTGCAGTCGCTAGAGTGCATAATCTGCCCGATAGCCCTGGTGAGCACAGCTCACAATTCACTTACCCCCAAACTTGCCATTCCAATAGGAGCTGAAGCTTCTAAGGTAGCCAGAGTGTAACGACTCTTGGTTTGGCTCCATCACTGCTCAAGCTGAGCATTTGTAACATGACTTTTGGGTCTTAGTTTATTTTAATTATTATCCTGCGACCATTAAAGCAGCTCTAGAACACATTTAAAAGTGCTTTCTATTTATATTTGCTGTTTGAAGTATGTACAGTTAAGGGCTAAAAATACAGACTTTAGGTGATGTTGCTTATTTTTGTACTAGCCAGGACATTAAAGTACCAGTGGTGCCGGTTAATAATGGCAACCCTATATCCAATGCATACCTAGGAATTAAAAACTGGGCCAAGGACATGAGTAAAGCTGAATGCCGAGCGTGTTCATGTATGTTTCTAATACAATTAAAGTCAACCAAATCTGCATTGCTTTTAAAGGATAGTTAAAAGAAATCAGTTATGCAGTTTACGCTTTAACCCAGTTCTTTCTTTCAGCACCTCCTTGACAACAAATTTGACTTGGACTAGTAAAGAGAGGACATTGTTTTCGAAAAGAAAGTAAATCTGAACAGCCCAAGTGGATGGAATGATTTGCTGTCATTGGCCAGTGTCCTGTCATCCATTTCATTCCATAGGGAACGCAAGGACTGAAGAGTCAGCAGTCCAGCCTGAATGGTGACATCACTTCCTGGAGGTGGTCACCAAGCAGGAAGGTGCTAAGGGCAAAGGGAGACAGTTGGGGACATCTGCAGAGAATGGGTGGAAGAGTGTATCTCCCCAGTAGAAGGTTACACTTGAAATCAGAGAGGCAAGAAATACAAAAGACAAAGGTACCATGGTGATGTGCAGATTAATTCACTAGGGGAGGGGGCTCTTACCGTCAAAGCCAACAAGGCACAAAATGAGTCAGTAGCAGACCTTTCAACAGGCTCAATACCGTTGTCTGAAGCTTGTAAAGTTTTACTGAAACAAAAAGAGGATATTTCATTTACGTCTTCTACGTAAAATAAAGAGTAGTTAATGGATGCAGTTATCATAACAATTGTCCCGAGGAACTAAGGGCTATATTAACCCTCCCCATGCTCGTGATGGAACCGTTCCATCACGAGCCTCGGGTGAGCTGTGCTGGTGACGGAACGGTTCCATCACGGCCCTCTCGCCACGCCTGCGCGGCGCGAATTCCGCGCCTGCGCTGATGTTCTGAAGCGCGGGCGGGCCCGTGACGGACCATTCCGTCACAAGCACAGCTCACCTGCGTGCCGTGACGGAGCGGTTCCGTCACGAGCACGGGACCGCCGCACGGCCCCCCCACCCCCTTAGCACTGCGGCGGAATAGCCGCCGCAGTGAAGGGGTTAAAGGTGGTGCAAGAGTGACGCAAACCTTAACTAAGACTTTTGAAGCCTTGCAAGCCACGTTGCGTGGCTCAGAGTGGCTCCAAAAATCTGGAGTACACAACACAGCTCAAATTGCTGCATTGTGTTACTCTGCCTTGGGAAGGTATTCCATGGGCGTTGCGTGGGTGTTCCTGTGCAACCGCCATCTTTTTTATGTATTCCTAGATTTACAAGGCCTTGTAAATCTGGAAATGTGCCAAAAAGATACGCCTCCCCAAGAGAGGGGTAAAGAGGAGAAATATCTGTATTTCTCCTTGTTACTTCCTCGTTCTATGTGTGCTGCAGAAAGAGGATTATGCCTCTCAGGATTGTTTTTATGCAGGAAAATGTCCCTTCCTGCATGCAAGGGTGCCTGCTTCGGAGCTAGGCAGCCCATTATGCACCTGCCCTGGGGGAAAGGTCAGGAATGCGCGGTATGTTTTAAATACAGCGCATTCCTGCCCTTTGCCAGTGACGCAGTGCAGTGCAGCGCATTCCTGCCCTTTCCCAGTGACGCAGTGCAGTGCAGCGCATTCCTGCCCTTTCCCAGAGATGCAGTACAGTGCAGCGCATTCCTGCCCTTTCCCAGTGACGCAGTGCAGTGCAGCGCATTCCTGCCCTTTCCCAGTGATGCAGTGCAGCGCATTCCTACCCTTTCCCAGTGACGCAGTGAAGTGCAGCGCATTCCTGCCCTTTCCCAGTGACGCAGTGCAGTGCAGCGCATTCCTGCCCTTTCCCAGTGATGCAGTGCAGTGCAGCGCATTCCTGCCCTTTCCCAGTGACGCAGTGCAGTGCAGCAACGCGCTGCTCTGTGCCACTATTTCATAAATATTCCCTTGTGTGTGCTGGAACAATCGCAGAGGTATGTATTTATCAGACATTTCAGGCGTTTGTCAATGTGCATGTCTTCTCTGACCAAAGTAGGCCACTGTTCTCGGACTTGCTCTTACAGTCAAAAATGGCGAAGATGTGGCCTAACAGCTAGGGCAGTCAACCTCAAATCTAGGGAACAGGGGTTCGAGTCTCAGCAATGACACTCAACATCCTGTGATTCTGGGCAAATCACGTCATCTCCCAGCGCCTAACAAACATGAATGTGTCCTGTAACGCAACTGGTGCTCATGCAAAGCGCTCTGATACCTGATTCCTTTGGGTCAAGTTTGCGCTATATAAACCCCCTCCCCCCCCCCCCCAAAATATACATTTAAAAAACATCTATCCATATATTCAGCCAGCTGAATTTAACATCACAAAGACGTTCGCCGACATCACTGTCCTGAGCCAAGTTTATATTATGAATGTCTGCAGCACAGCTGCAGAGGAGTGGTTTGTGGTGTGTGTATACAGGACACATACAGGGCGTGCACAGCAGTATACACAACATGAAAGTGACCCTCAGTGATGGCGCGCGCTGTGGGCGGGGCCTGGTGTGACCGAATGCAGCCTGCCTTGCAGTGCGCTGTTGACAGCCCCTCGGTTGCCATAGCAGGGTGCTTATTTTAGCATCCCAGTTGCTGCATCCTTCAGGCCTGTGTGAGTCCAGCAGCCTCCCGTCCTCTGGAGCTCAGGCCAGATGCAGATGCCCCCCCGTCCAGTGAACTCGGGGTGAACAAGAGAAGAGACACAGGAACAGACTGGGCAATGTGAGCCCGTGGGCTTTTTGTTCTGTGACCTTCACACAGACTCTTTGGGGCTTAAATGCTGGGTCCTATTCAAGGTGTGTAAGTGCTGGGGAGCTGTCCTAACATGGACACAGATACCCCCTAAGGGAAAACAATTCAGTATCCCTATTGTCTTAGTAGGGGTTGCAGAATGAACACAAAGTGCTCTGTTCCCCAAGTTTCAGAAAGGGATGAAAGAGAGAAAAGGACTGCACTATATCCTCTCCCTCGTCTTCTTAAAACCCTGCTCCTCCCCCCGTTAAGAAGACTGGGGCAGATTTACAATAACTGGCGCATCCCCTGGGATGCACCAGTTATTGTGCGCCGCAGCTCCGCCGCCCATGGTGCGCCGCATTTACAATGCGGCGCACCATGGGGCAAAAACAACACAGTTGCGTGACGCATCTGTGCCGTAAAGGTGACGCATTGCTGGAGTTGCGACGCAAGCGCGACGCTGCTCCAGCAAGGCTCGGGGGTACCCTATCTGTCCAATGCTGCGTCAAGCCTTACGCCTACTTCAAGCAGGCGCAGGTTTTTGACGCAGCATTGGCCTAAAAGTGACTGTGTGAAATCTTGTAGATTTCACTCAGCCACTTTTGCGAGGCCCCACCCTGCGCCAGAAAGCCCACATGTGGCGCAGGGCTTTACAACGTGACGCATCTGCCTAGATACGTCACGTTGTAAATGGGTCGCAGGGATGCGCCACATTTACACCGCTATTACTTGACGCAACGGTGGCTTAAACGTGGAGCAAGTCCGACATAAATCTGCCCCACTGTACCTAACAGAGGCGCAACTAGAATCCAGGGGTAATTTTTCCAGCAATAGGCAGAGTGGAGAAGCAGGGGCTCTAAGAAGGGGTGAAAACTCAACAAAGCCTCGCTAACAAGTAAATGGTCTTTTAAAGACCGGTGAAATACTCTGGTGCGGCTGCAATAAGAAGGTCACCAGCGCGGGAAGCTGTCTCAGCCGTAGCTGACACACACGACGGGGGGGAGGGAGGGGTGAGGCTGAAGGCTGAAGCCCTTTGATCCCAATGGGCGTTGCACGCCGGGGCCCTTATTTATGAGGCCTTGCGTCAGTTTTGCGCCGCCGATGCGTCACTTTTTGTGACGCACCAGCGGCGTAAAATATGCGCCTTGTTGCGCCATATTTTAAAAGTGACGCATCTAGGTAGATGCATCACTTTTTAAACCCCTGCGCCACATTATACCTGCGTCAGGTATAATGTATGCAGAGGGGGCGTTCCCCCGCAAAAAGCCTCGTAATAGTAACGCAGTGAAATCTATGAGAATTCACTGAGTCACTTTTAGGATGCTGTTGCGTCAAAATCTTGCGCCTGCCTCACAGCAGGCGTAAGACTGACGCAAGCCCTTTCACATGGGGCTTTCCCCATGTGAAAGGACGCATTGCTGGAGTTGCGTCACTTTTGTGACACACTCCAGCAATGCGTCACTTTTGCGCATACAGATACGTCAGAAATACTGACGTATCTGTAAGTCCTTGCGACATGATGCGTCATACATTAAATATGACGCATCATTGGTGTCGCAAGGAGTGCGCAGTGAAAAGTGACTCATCGCTGTTTTCACGCAGCGATGCGTCACTTTTCATAAATGAGGCCCCTGGTACCTAATCAGTGTTGACACCTAGGATTGATTTTGTACCTGAAGAGAGCACTCACGCTCAAACATGCGGGAAATGATACCAGAATATTCCATACCATCAGAACCTAAAGGGGGGCTCCAGGACTGCACACCAATCAAGATGGCCGCCTAACTCTGAGCGAGCTCTGTACCACTCTTTTAGCTGCCACTGCTAACATCAAACACACAGAAGGTGAAGGGAGAAATGCTTACAATATGTCTAACCACTGGCACTTGCTCGGTCTGCATTCCCAACCATTGTTCTATTGGCCACCATTCCCCCCCAGACATGGGTCCCCTGCTCACAGTTCCACAGGAACCAAGCTACACCCAACTGAAGAGCCCCAACCAGGGCAAAACTGGTCTTGGGTTACTTGTGTTTTGGTTCAGAGAGAACCTGACCTGCCAGTTCGGGCTGGACTGTTCCTATTGGACCAGATTCAAGCTGATTTGCATGTGGCTGGGTCTATTCTGCGGTGCTTAAAAGGCCGATGGATTGGAGTGTTACCCCGAGCTATTGACAGTGGTTAGACTTATTGCAAGCAACCTCCCATCATTGCGTGTGTGTTGGATGCCATTGATTATATACATTTAAAAGATCCGCATCCTACCATTAATTTGGGAAAAGGGATGTCATTTATTACAATAAATGAATCTCGTTTTCTGGTCTCATAATTACCGCAGTTGTTTGTGGTTTTAAGTATTTCAGTGAAGGGGATCTCTGTCAAAGACCTGGTAGGACTGGTTGACTGCACTCCCAGAGGCACCCTGGATGGAAGGTGGCCCTTGAAGGGTGAGTCTCTAAAGTAATGCTTAATTTGAGCAGATGGTTTCCGATGCTCGACACCTCCACTTAAAGGGCAACACCAGCACTTATGAGAGAATGCCACATAGTGGTAATGTTTGTCTAATTTAGAGTTGAGCACAACAGTTATTAATTCCATTTACATAAAAAAAATGGCTAATACCTGCCTCCCAAGCCATTCTTATAGCTTTGGGGACCTGGAATAGTCTGAACTGTCACACTTACAGGATTGTGGTATTTGGTAGCTGTGTTGGTATTATCATTGCCAGGGCTGGCGGGGGCAGTAGGTGGTGCAAGCTGCAGTGGCCTCCGGACGAGGGCCCTGGCACTTATATTTTTACAAATTAGGCACTTGTGTAAACCCCTCTCACACTCCTTTGATATTGACTGCACTGACCTTTGACATTGCCTCATTTGACATAAGAACCCCACCTACTCTGAGGGTATACTATGCAGCCTCACTAAGGGGAGGCCCTGTTAGGACTTTAACTGCTGGCTTGGGAATGGGGCGTGTTTTTGGTGACTGGATTGTTCCCTCTGTGAACCGAAATAAATTAGCAATAGAAATATTTAACCAAAAGACTGTTTAACACAATCACAAAGCAACATTAAACATACAATCTCGAAAATAGAAAAGGCCCACTTCTACAAATTACTGTGAACAGTCTGGTAAAGATGCATAGAGCTCTCCACAGTTGAAAAAAGTGCCACAACCATTATTAGGAGAGGAACCAGAATTATGGCCAATGGGTCTACAATGTGTTCGGAGGAGATACTCAGAAGCGACACTGAGATTTTGTCGGTGTTGAGTGCGGTGACTGCACCGACTCAAAAGTTTCTGCTTAAATGGTGCAATAAGGATGTGTTATAGGAGAGATGGTACAAGAGCACTTTATGGCTACATAGACCACTTAAGCAAAATAAATCAAACCTTCACTTGGCACCAATAGACAGTAAACATTATTTTCAGTGTCCAACAAATTCTAATCAAAGATGCACACTATTTACTCCTCTTCAAAGTGTGTGCAACCCTGCTGAAAGGAAGTAACACAACTGTGTTAAAATGTCTCATTTATTATGTGAATTAATCAGAGGCACTTCAACCTCTAACACAGGTGTAAGCTACTGTTTATTGTTTAATAAACAAAAAGCACTATTCTAAAGTCTCCTTACATACAAAGGGATCAAATCAGAAATGTATCCTTAGCCAGTGTCACACATACTCTAGGACGGGAATCACATCTTGATATTAAAACACACTTACACTCTCTACGAAGGCTTTTAAAAGCGAATCTCCCAGTGAGGTCAATTTGGTGGACATTTGTTAACAGATTCAGTATCCTGGAGCATCTGCCCTCCTGCCTTATGTCAACCTCAAACTGGTTGCAAACTTCAAGGGATATCTATAAAATAATGCTCTCCAAGGCTAACTGTTCTTGAAAAAAGCTACCCGATTTCACTCTGAAATCTACCCCTTAAGAGAACTAATTAAACTCCTGGAGTGTCCTGTGGACTGTGCCTCACTCAGCATGTTTCCTATTTGGCCCTTTTTAGGTCTCGCCTAGCGACGCAGCACATGCGCTGCTTGCCTTGGCAAGATCTATTGTTATGGGTTTTGCGTCCGAAGGGGGACAGCAGATGTGCACGAGCCAGAACAGGCGATGTGCACTCGGCGTTTCAACACAGCACGCGCATGGCGCGCTTTACCTTTCCCTCCCTCCCTCCTGTATAATCAATCGGCGCGCAGTGGCCACGAGAGACCTATCGTTAGATTATCTTTTTTACTCCTCTCTTTAAATAGGTTGATTCTCCCGGAATGGACAATGGACTTGTGATTAGGCCATCTATCGATCTGGGGTAGCCCCTCTAGTTAGATCACATAATAATAAAGGGGTTTATAAAGCGCCTGGTGACGACATCCCGGCGTGTCCCCGCGCTGTGATCAGTATTTAATCCCCCTCCGTAATTTTTAAATGCCAAATCGTCCCCTGAATTGGTATTTTTACACACATATGCTGTAATTTGTGTGCATTGGAAGGCATGCAAGAGCTAAACATTTTTATGATTTTATCTGCTAATGAAAGAAAACTGCATTTCCTTGAATTTTTCAATATCGCTAACTGTTCCTCCTAACCGCGCATCCCATCCCGATTACCCATTTCCAAGTAAACCAGTTTATAAAATTGAGGTCGGTTTGAGCTTTCCAAATGTAATAATCTCATTCCTAGCCAGTTTGTAATATTAATATTTTTTGAGTCAGTGCGATCGAGGAAACCATCAATCCCCGCTCAAACGCATTATAAGCCGCTGGACCGTGCACAGTGACGCAGTTTGCATACACAGGGTTTTTAAAAGGCCAGGTCCGAGAGAATAGTAAGAAATGCATCACTAACTGGTCTGAAAGAAACACTACACGAGGCACAAACTGCAACTTGCGAACACATAAAAGGACTTAGCTTAAAATGCAGAGGGGTGAACACAAAGGACAGCCTCCCTCTATGAATACTGCAACATCAAAAAGAGAATTTGGGTGGTTTTAATTAAAGAACTTATGTGAATTATTTGCCTTACAATGCCAATAAAATGTATTTCGTCACTAGGAGAGGAGAATTTAAAAAATGTATTACCGCCTCAAAAAGCATAGTCTGCTACTCTACATTTAAATACATTTTGACAAGAGGCTGCCGTTTTATTTTCCTCGTGCAATTCAAAGAAGCATTTGCAATGCAGTAGGTCTCGCAGTAACCCGAGTTTAAGCCAATGGCATTCTAAATGACAATGCCTTTTATTTATGTTTTTAAAACGAATACAAAACTAAAAGGCATTGTTATTTGCAATGTCAAAAGCTCAAACTAGCATAAATGCGAGACCTATTGCATTGCAAATGCTTGTTTCTGGTGGAACTCGGTATTCCACATCCGCAGATGGGAGTGTCCTTGAAAATGTCACCTCCACTTCAGACGAGTCAATCCATTTGAGACTATGTATAGAATATTTGACGGAATCCTGCATACGTTTAGCCCACATGCCTTCATCACGCTGGCATTAGAACAAAGTTACAACGACTTGCCTTCGGGGGTGCTAGACTTTGGAATAGTCTCATTTACTATTCCAACTCCAGTCTGCGCAACAGTAGGAAAGGTGCTAGACTTAAAATCCAACACCACTCCACCAATGTGCCCCCCTAAAGCAAGTCGCAGTAACGAGTTGCGTGCTAAACGAATGCGTGGTAAGGACCTGTTTGTTCTATTGACGGTGCTGTACAGGCACAGCATGATTCAGGCTTTGTTTTAAAGGATGTTTCCCGCACTAACATTTACCTGAAATTGAGTATCTTCTCTCCATATATTATTCCAAGTTGAACGTACATATTGGTATCTCTTTCCCACCTCAACATCCTTTCTTGCCATAGTAAATTATATGCATGAATTAATTATATTAATTAGCCCTTTATTCAGATGTATATGCCACTATTAACTACTTTTACACTGCAAAGCAAATTACGATTATCTCAATATAACTATTTTATTTTTTTTACTGAGTTTTATATAGTGCAAACTTAACCCGAAGGTATCGGATATCAGAGAGCTTTACATAACACCAATTGCGTTACGTGAGGACACATTCATTTTTGTTAGGCACGGGGAGATTAAGGGATTTGCCCAGAATCACAGGATGTTCAGCGTCAATTTCAAGACTCGAACCCAGTCCCCCAGGTTCGAGGTCGACCGCCCTAGCGCTTAGGCCAACTCCTCTCCTAACTCTAGATTATCAGCTGAATACCTCTCATAGTAATTTGTCTATGCCTATTACCTCATGCATGACGGTACTTCTTTCTCCTATTTCGTAACCCCCCTCTTACGTGTATCCTTCCTCCTTGTTCCTTCAGGAACTGGCGCATGGTTCTATTGGAGACTGTAACCAACTCTGAGCGAGCGATATGATGTCCCATACCAATGAGTTGTTTTACCTCTGGACATCTATGTTACTCAACTTGCTGTATGCTATTAGGGAGCCGACAATCAATTTAGGCTTCAAGGAGATGTATGTATATAGTTAATAAGCACAAACTAATCATTTGTTACCGGCTATTATATGGGGCCAACGGCCATGCCCTTCCCCATCCTCCTTTCTCCTTCTATACTTAATTGGTTGATCCATGTATGATAACCTTAATAATGCATACAAGACGTACAGAACAAACTTATTTTGACTTACGTGGGGCCACTTGGCAGAAATGTCCTTTAGTAGCACTTGCTTTTCGTTTTCTTAGAACCTGTATTTATTTTTCAGACATTTTACAGTCAATAGAGGAGCGGCGGTTCTTTCCTGAGGGCGCAGGGGGTGCGCCCTCTGTGTTTTCTGCCTCTATTTTGATTGTAGGTACTTTAGTACCTATGAAACAGATGCCGGTAGACTGCCTGCTGTGCATCTATTAAAAGGATCCTCACTCTGAGTGTGGGTCAGGCCAGTGGCGGCTGGTAGCTAACGGTATTGGGGGAAAGTGGGTGGAGGATTAGGAGAAAAAGAAAATGTACCTGGTGGTCGTTGTCGCCAGCCGCCGCCTCTCCTTCAGCAGGGACCAGGAAGCACACAGCCTCCCAGAATCCCTGACCAATCACAACTCTGCCTTACAGCAGCGTTGTGAGTGGTCTGAGTGCCGTGATTCGGAGCCAGGACCAGACTGGCTGTAGCGGACTCTGGGCGTTTCCCCGGTGGGCTGCCAGGGTGGGGGACAGTTTTGGTCCCATGGGGGGCAGTGTTTGTTACTGGGGGCCAGCGATATCGGCCCCCTGTAACAAAATCAGCCGAAATCGGCCCTTGTAAACGGCTCCCCTGCTTCACAGGGGTGCCGGACAAGCAGTTTGCCAGGGCCGATTTCGGCTTTCAGTCCGGCCCTGTTCGGAGCTCAGACAGGGACTGGAAAGCTGAGCATGTTCTCCACCCATACTGTACAATACAGCCTGTGGATACAGCGGGTCGGCCCGAGACGGCTGTAAAAACCATCATGCGCACTTAAGGTGCAGCCACCACTTCTCCTCCCTCGACCTCTGGGGAGCCCAGCCCTGTCCTGCCCCGCCCCACCCTAACGAACTGGCTGCACTGCACCTGCAATAGTTAACGTTCAGTTATTATCATTGTATTTTTCCTTTGCGTCCTTTAAAGCAGTGGGCCGACGCTCCTTCGCCTTAGCGGAGAGGCCGCCCCTGCTTTCAAATCCAGCGAGGTTTTGAGTTCTCTGTGTGTTGCATAAAAAGAGCTTGTGAAATGTGACGATTAGATCAGTGAGTTGAGTATCTGCCACAGAAACTTTGTGGACTGCAGGCTACAAGGAGAGAACGCCCCCAAATTGGCGGGAGTGTATGAAGAAGTGGCTTCTCCAGATAGAAACACATTTTTATTAAAAAAACTTTAAAGAAGTTAGTTACAAGTTGATTGGGTTTTTTCCCACGAGCAAATGTATTCTAATGGAATTCACAAAAGGCACTATAGGGAAATCTGCAACAGTTTCAGCTCCTTAGGCCTGCTCCTGTAAATTCTGTTTCTATACATCAGAGTAATCCTATGGTAGTAAATCTGAGTTGTATGGCTGATGGCAGTCTGCACCCCCAATGCTGGGCTTTGTGGTGAATGCTGGCTCAGGGAAGCACTGGGGTCTGAGAGGGAGCAGTCCTGGAGTCCCCGGAGCACAGGGTAATGGGTGTAGATGCCACACACACTGGTCAAATCACCATAGTAAGTATGCCCAGGAGCGAAGCCAATCCATCCGCCAATTTAGTGGACAAAATAGCTGCCAAAGAAACTTAAAACCAAAAAAGGGCCCTACATGTCTTCCAAGACCTGGGATTTGGCATGTGTGTTAGACTCAAGTCACAGATCTAAGAAGTTGTCGGCTCAACAACCCTAGTCCGATCCTCAATAGAAACATGAGGCGTCACACGTATCGCAATATTTTAGAGATATTGAGATGGTTATAAGTTATTGATAGATTAACGACTCTGCCATTTTCAGTTGGAGAGTGTGCATGTGGTTGGGAGAGACGGCAGTAGTAATGTATTCAGCTTAGCAATTGTATCACTGTTCACTGTGTGCTTAATTAATTTCGGCAAAGCCTGCAGTGGCGGAGGAGCCTTGCGCTCCCGCTTGAAGCTGCTGCCACCAGCTTCGCTCCCACATATCTTAAGAGACTGTGGCTCACATCAAGAGTTGAGTGGTGAGGGGAAAGGCTCATATTTAACTCTGAAGGTGTATCCACTGGCAGAGTGGCCTCAACCGCAGAGATAAGGCTGTATGACACTATATTGAGGTCCAAATTTCAACCTACAATTATATTGCGTCCAGTACATGGCCTAACATCCCATCGTCATGGTAAGTATATTAATATTATTACTGTACCTTTACGTCATCTACAGAACTCTAATACCTACTCTGTTCATCTGTTGTAGTTAAGTACACATACCTTGAAGTGTACTGGTTTGGGTAATGTCGTCCATGTCATGTAATTGTCATATGAAATAATGCATGCAATATGGTAGGGATATGTCTTTCCATTAAAACTCCACAGTAACCTCTTATTATTTTTACCTTTACATCATCCTCCCTAACCCTAATAACTTCTCTATTCACCTTCTGTACTTAACTCGACATACCTTGCGATGAAGTGGTTAGGTGGATGTAGCGGGTGTGATATAATTGTAATATGATATATAATGCATGTGATATCGCGCGCATATAGCTTTCCTAGTATCAGACTCTGTGTTCCCTGGGCTGTCATCATGTTCCTTTCCCAGCAGAATTGAGACAAATGTTCCCGCTTTTTGTTTTCTTGGAAATTAATGGATTTAGAAGAAAAAATATGTCCTCTAGAGTTTCCGAACGGCAGAACTTCTAGTTAAAGTCGAAAGCAGATAAATGTTCCAGTAAATCTTAATTCTAATTGTCAAGCTAATCATCCCCTCCAAGGTTTATTTCACAGAAGGAAAGGTACGTGAGATGCTTGCTGGGGGGAGAGGGCTGCTCATTGGGCGGATTCATTAGGAGCAGCAAGTGAAGCAGAGGTGATTATCTTTGCATTGATTCCCTCAAGTTGATCAAACCCAAGGCATGGAGAGAGTGGATGTGCCAAGCTTATTAAAATGACATTTGTTGTTTCTTAACAAAGTGTTCAGGCTCCTCTCCCTTCCAGTCCAATGCTTTTTAAGAGAAGTGATTAACATGGCAATAGTTTTGGCTTTTGTATAAAACATAGGAAGAGGCACACAAGATGCATGCACACATTCAACATAAATCATACATACAAAGGCTGATTGAGACAGAGAATTGCATATATAGGGGGGCATGCATGCAAAGACCAAGGCAACTGCCACCACCCATGTTCATAGTCCAACAGACATACAAGCAGGAAGCCATGCCAAACAAAAGACATAAAAGTACCTACGCAACACACACACTTACACATAGGCACACGCAAACACACACACACCCATACAAACACCCGGTCACAAACAACACACATTTGAAAACACTTGGAAAGACAAGTGGTTTTATAGACTGCCTTGCACACAAACCGACAGACTCATAGACACCCAGTTGAAAAAGCCGACTCCATGAAAAATACAGTCACCCATGTACACAGATCAGCAATCAAACAGGCACCCAGGGAAAACTAACAAATGATACTCTGGGATGCATTCAGACAGGCCAGCAGACATACAGGCTTGCATCCACATCCCCAGGCCAACAAGCATACAGGCATCCATCCAAACAAAACAACAGACAGACAAGCACCCATGCATGCAGTCCACAAACATAAGTCATGGGGGGTGGGAGGGAGGTGAGACCGGTGCCCAAGCTGTATTTGTCCTGCCCACTCCGCCATTCTGCCTCACTACTGGCGGCCAGTATAAACAAACAGACCCCTGACGCTGCCCGGGTAAGGAGGTGGGTGCCGACCAGGACACCTAGGAGTGATGCATGTTTCACAGTGCTGGTTACAGTCTATTGACTGCAGAAACGTGTTGGGCTGGCCTGCCGCGCTCACAAAGATGTTGCAGCCGCAATTGCAGGACACAGGGACAAAAGAGTGAAAACTAAATTAAGCTACATGGGGGCAGGGTAGTGGAACCCTGACACCCTTAAAGTGACCGGGAGCCTGTCCAGGACCTAAAAAAAAGTTAAACATTTGCCTTTGCTGATCCCTTGGTACTCCCATTGGAGCTAGCATGGGCCCCTGAGTGCTCCAGCGGGGCTCCCACAAGAGCGCACAGGGATCTGCGCTGGCTCCAGTGGGTGTACCATGGGCCTTGGAAAAAAATGAAAAACAAGCTCCTGTGTGCCCAAGTGACAAAGAACCCATTCTTTGCAGACACTCAAGCCCCATTAGGTGGCCAAGCCGCTACTACGCACAGCCTTTGCAAAGTAACAGGCGCTCTTCGGTTAGGACACCTTTTGAGCGCACTCAACGTGACATGGGTTGCCAAGCCCTTACAGTGCACAGCCTTCACTTTGTACAGAGGTCTTCATGGAGAACCCACTCCACCCAGCCACGAAAGACCCATTAGGAGGACAAGCCCCAACTATCTGCAGCCTTCACCCTGTACCGAACCCTTTTTGGTTCCATGACCTCTTGTGTGCAATCAATGAGATGCAGGTGGCCAAGAGCCCAAAACGCATAGCCTTCACTTTGTACAGAAGCCTTCACCGAGAGCCCACTCGATCCAGATTCTCAAGGCTACTAAGTGGCCAAGCCCCTACTACAAATAACCATTGCCATGTTACTGGACCCTTTGCGTTTAGGCGGCCTCTTGTGCACAATCAATGAGATTCAGATGGCCGAGACCCTACAACACACAGCCTTCGCTTTGTACAGAAAAAGTCTTCATGGAGAGCTCATTACATCTAGACACCCAAGTCCCAACTACGCACATCCTTTTCTCTGAGCTAGACCATTTGTAGTTCGGATGCGTCTCATCCACAATCAATGAAACATGGGTAGCCAAGCCCCTACAACGCACAGCCTTTGCTTTGGTAGGAAGCCTTCACCAAAAGCCCACTCACTCCAGAAGCTCAAGTCTCTTCACATGGCCAAGCCCGTCACACGCTCAGCCGTCGTACTGCACTGGGCCATGTGTACATAGATGACCTCTTGTGCGCAATTAATGAGCCGTTGATGGCCAAGCCCCTACAACGCTCCGCCTTCGCCTTGTACAGAAGTCTTCATGGAACACTCACTGCCGTCTGACATGCAATACCTGTTAGGTGGCCAAGGCCCCGCTATGCACAGCCTAGAGCCTGTACTGGACTCTTTGCGAAGAGTCAATCTCTTGTGTGCACTAAATGAGAGCAATCCAAAAGATTCCCAAAACCCGGGACTGGTGTTAGAAATTATCTAGCAGGCATGCGACTTTGATCCGCCTAAATTCTCAAGAAGTAGAATTTGGGAAAAACACCCGGTATTATTTCTACATTAAGGTGTTTGTTGTCTCTAATGCCTTACCGTCCTGAAACAGACATTCTAGTCTGTCGTTATCGCTAATTGTGGGGGGTTCATAAATTTTCAACTCGGCGCAACCCAAAAAATGTCAGCCCTGTTTAGGACCATACACAGAACCACACATGTATCAAAATAATAAGTGAAAAAATGTGTGGCGGAGAGGAAGGCACCTCACGGGCGAACACCCTCGGGGCAATCTGGTCAGATATTTACCAGAGACTTGGCCCCTTTCTCATCATAGGCGGCCGTTCCTATTCCAGAATTTTGGTGAGTAAGTGAGAGAAAAGAAAAGAGAGAAGGTGCATATCAAGGAGATTTAGAGCGTGACTCCTTGGACCAACAAAACAGAGTGAAGAATAAAATCAACAACCACACCACTCGTACTACTTTTATTTATGAATCGGGTGTGCGAAGTTGAAATAAAAAGGAGGGTCACAGGTAGTGGTATGCAACTTTAAGCTACCCTCCTTTTTATTTCAACTTCGCACACCCGATTCATAAATAAAAGTAGTACGAGTGGTGTGGTTGTTGATTTTATTCTTCACTCTGTTTTGTTGGTCCAAGGAGTCACGCTCTAAATCTCCTTGATATGCACCTTCTCTCTTTTCTTTTCTCTCACTTACTCACCAAAATTCTGTAATAGTAACGGCCGCCTATGATGAGAAAGGGGCCAAGTCTCTGGTAAATATCTGACCAGATTGCCCCGAGGGTGTTCGCCCGTGAGGTGCCTTCCTCTCCGCCACTCATTTTTTCACTTATTATTTTGGTACATGTGTGGTTCTGTGTATGGTCCTAAACAGGGCTGACATTTTTTGGGTTGCGCCGAGTTGAAAATTTATGAACCCCCCACAATTAGCGATAACGACAGACTAGAATGTCTGTTTCAGGACGGTAAGGCATTAGAGACAACAAACACCTTAATGTAGAAATAATACCGGGTGTTTTTCCCAAATTCTACTTCTTGAGAATTGAGGCGGATCAAAGTCGCATGCCTGCTAGATAATTTCTAACACCAGTCCCGGGTTTTGGGAATCTTTTGGATTGCATTTGATGAGTGGAGGGCTTTTCCCATTAATACCCGTAATATTCCCTCTAAGCTCCTTTTGTTATTGAATGCACTAAATGAGACACAGGTGGGTAAGCCCCTACGTCGCCCAGTACACAACTGTTCATCAAGAGTACTCTCCATGCAGACACTCGAGCCCTCTTACGTGGTGAAGCTCGTACTACGTACAGCCTTCACCCTGTGCAGAAAGTTTCGCGAAGAGCCCACTCCCTCCAGACACACAAGCCCAATGAGGATGCCAAGCACCTACTAAAGAAAGTCTTTGTCCTGTGCACAACTCATCACCGAGAGCCCATTCACTCTAGACACCCAAGGTCCCGTAGAAGACAAGCCCCTACTACCCACATCGTTTGTGCTGCACTGAACCCTTTGCGGGTAGGTGATCTATTGTGGACAATCAACCAGACATGGGTGGACAGTCCCTGCTGCTCTTGGTCTGTGCATGCAACACAGCTTCTTGACGCGAAGAGTAATACATCTCCAATGAGGAACCTAAGCTTGCAATTTGGAGAGAGCAATTATGATCCATTAATATCTGCTTTAAACAAACAGGGTTTAGTATGTTTCTGAATTGAGTAAATGATTGTTGAGCCCAGAGTGCTATAGGCAAATAGTCAATTCTTCAATAACAGCCACAGCAAAGTCCCTCTGTTCCAAAGTGGTAGTTCTGGCATTAGAAACAACAAATAGATTCAGACCACTAAAACAGAGAACACAAGTAAATACTGATTTTGTTCACTAGAAGTGATGGAGCCTGTTCATGCAATACCTTATGCATGATGGGCATTTACACAAAACAAATTCCATATTTTGATTGGAGAAAAGGAAGGGGGAGATCCTGGGGCACATTTACTATTAGATCACGTAAAGGGTCGTAGCATGTTCCTTTGCTGCGCCACGTTACGTGAAAGAGAGAGAGCAGAAATGCTCAATGTTTTCAAAGATATGGAGCATGTCTACTCTCGTCTTGCACTGGAACACTGTGTACTGGGACAAATTCCTGCACAAAAACAATCCTTGTAGGCATATAAGTTACAAAATTAACTCATGCTTAACACTTTGGTAGATTGGCACAAATGCAGTCAGGCTTTAACTTAGAGGCAATATGTAAAGTATTTTTGCAGAACACAAACAGTAATTAAGTGAAAACACAACACAAGAAAACACAAGAAAAAACCCAAACCAATTAGTTATATAGAGTTTCTAATAATTAAAATGACACCAAAAAGAATGAAATCCAATTACTAGAACCGGAGTTATGAATGGTTAAGGTTTTTTGTGAAATCTAGCGCCTAAAAGATCAAAGCGACAATCATGGATATCTGGTTGCAAGAGTCTGGGTCAAAGTCAAAAGGTAAGGCTGACCCCGATGGAGCTTGGCTCAGATACAGGGGGTGGATTGGGCCCAGTATCACCTTACCTTTGGGGTCAGAACAATTTCAGCAAAGTTCCTGGAGAAGGTAAAGATTTCAGCGGGGCAAGGCAGCAAGCTGTGTCTGAGAAGGAGGCGTTGTCATCGAGAAGCCATTGGAAGATTTCTACTTTTGGACGTAGACAATTTTTCGGAAGTCAAAATGCTCCTCCGGGGCAGCCGCAGGCTGTAGCCAAAGAGTGCGCCACGAGGCTGGATAACTTCATCAAAAGCTACTGTTGAAGGGGATTTGCTGCTGCAGAGAACATAATGGGAGCTGCGGTGAAGTCAACCCCACATACACCGTCATCAGATTGGCTAGCAGGTAGATCAATCAATCAATCAGTGACACTTATATAGCGCGCTACATACCCGTAGGGTCTCAAGGCGCTGGGGGGGGGGGTGCCGCTACTGCTCGAACAGCCAGGTCTTCAGCTTCTTCCTGAAGGAGAGGTGGTCTTGGGTCAGGCGCAGGTCGGTCGGGAGGGAGTTCCAGGTCTTGGCGGCCAGGTAGGAGAAGGACCTTCCTCCTGTAGTCGCTCTTCGGATGCGGGGGACGGCGGCGAGGGCGTGGTTGGCTGATCGGAGGTGGCGTTTGGGAGCGTAGAAGTTGATCCGGCTGTTGAGGTAGCTCGGGCCTTGGTCGTGTAGGGCTTTGTGTGCGTGGGTGAGGAGGCGGAAGGTGATTCTTTTGTTGACGGGGAGCCAGTGAAGGTCTCTCAGATGTCCGGTGATGTGGCTGGTTCGTGGGATGTCGAGGATGAGTCTGGCTGAGGCGTTCTGGATCCGCTGGAGTCTCTTCTGGAGCTTGGCGGTGGTACCGGCGTAGAGGGCGTTGCCGTAGTCCAGTCGGCTGGTGACGAGGGCCTGGGTGACGGTCTTCCTGGTCTCGGTGGGGATCCACCGGAAGATCTTCCGTAGCATGCGTAGGATGTTGAAGCACGCCGAGGAGACGTTGTTGACTTGCCTGGTCATGGAGAGGGAGGAGTCCAGGATGAAGCCCAGGTTGCGTGCATGGTCTGTCGGTTTTGGTGCGGTGCCCAGGGCGGGAGGCCACCAGGAGTCGTCCCAGGCGGAGGGTGAAGAGCCCAGGATGAGGACCTCCGTCTTGTCAGAGTTCAGTTTCAGGCGGCTGGTCGTCATCCACTCGGCTACCTCTTTCATCCCTTCGTGCAGGTTGGCTCTGGCGGAGGCGGGGTCGTTGGTCAGGGAGAGGATCAGCTGGGTGTCGTCGGCGTAGGAGATTATGCTGAGGTTGTGTTTGCGTACGATGGCCGCGAGGGGGCTCATGTAGACGTTGAAGAGGGTGGGGCTCAGAGATGATCCTTGAGGGACGCCGCAGATAACTTCGGAGGCCTCTGACTTGTACGGTGGTAGGCGGACTCTCTGTGTTCTTCCGTCGAGGAAGGAGATGATCCATTCTAGCGGCTTGTCCTGGATTCCGATGTTGCTGAGGCGCTGTACTAGGGTGCGGTGGCAGACCGTGTCGAATGCCGCGGAGAGGTCTAGGAGGATGAGGGCCGCTGTTTCTCCATTGTCCATCAGGGCTCGGATGTCATCGGTGGCGGCGATGAGGGCGGTCTCGGTGCTGTGATTGGCTCGGAAGCCGGACTGTGAGGGGTCGAGGGATCCGTTCGTCTCGAGGAAGGCGGCCATCTGCTTGTTGACGGTCTTCTCGAGGACTTTGGCTGGAAACGGGAGGAGCGAGATGGGGCGGTAGTTCTTGAGTTCGGTGGGGTCCGCTGTTGGTTTCTTGAGTAGAGCGCTGAGTTCGGCGTGTTTCCAGCTCTCAGGGAAGGTGGCGGTGTCGAAGGATGTGTTGATGATGTCTCGCAGGTGGGGTGCGATGACAGCGTCGGCTTTGTTGATCCCCGACTCTTGTTGGTTTTCAGAGCAGTTTTTGTTGAAAAAGTTTTTCAATCCCGGGTATTGGTGAAGTACCAGCAACACCACTGCCAAGGACCTAGGGGTCACCACTTAGGGTGTTAGGACTCATTCCAGCTTCAGGAGCTTGTTTTGTCTCTGTTGCTCACACTGGAGGCCGCCAAAGAGTCCTTGGAATCACTCTTGTGGTCCTGGGTTCAAGGAACAGGGAGAGCCTTCCTTCCTCATGGCTTCAAGGCAGTCCTTCCAGTAGCTGAGCAGTCCTTCTTGCAACAGGGCAGCTTTGCAGTCCCTCTTCTGAGACTTCCACATGTCCAGGACTGAAGAGTGGTCTGAGGGTCCAATATGCCCAGACGTGGGTCCCGTGCTCACTACGCCACTGGAGTCAAGCTATCCTGGCTGATGATGGCTGATAGCCAGAAACCAGTCCTAGGATGCTTGATTCTGGTCCAGGGAAGAGATGGCTTGGCAGTTCGGGCTGGACTGTTCCCATGAGGCACAGGGTCAAGAATGATTTGCATATGGCCATGTCTGAACTGAGGTGGCGTGGTGAGCAAAATAACGACGGATTAAACCCAGATCTGTGACTGGGGGTGAATGTTTTGCCAATGTGCAACATTCCGTCCATCATCTTGTGTGTTTTGCTGTTCGCCCTATGTGGGAAGGGTATGCCCAGACATGGGTCCTGTGCTCACTACGCCACTGGAGTCAAGCTATCCTGGCTGATGATGGCCGATAGCCTGAAACCGGTCGTAGGATGCTTGATTCCGGTCCAGGGAAGACACGGCTTGGCAGTTCGGGCTGGACTGTTCCCATGAGGCACAGGGTCAAGACTGATTTGCATATGGCCATGTCTGAACTGGGGTGGCGTGGTGAGCAAAATAACAATGGATTAAACCCAGATCTGTGACTGGGGGTGAATGTTTTGCCAATGAGCAACATTCCGTCTATCATCTTGTTTGTTTTGCTGTTCACCCTATGTGGGAAGGGTATGCCCAGACGTGGGTCCCGTGCTCACTACGCCACTGGAGTCAAGCTATCATGGCTGATGATGGCTGATAGCCAGAAACCGGTCCTAGGATGCTTGATTCCAGTCCAGGGTAGACATGGCTTGGCAGTTCGGGCTGGACTGTTCCCATGAGGCACTGGGTAAGACTGATTTCATATGGCCATGTCTGAACTGAGGTGGCGTGGTGAGCAAAATAACAATGGATTAAACCCAGATCTGTGACTGGGGGTGAATGTTTTGCCAATGTGCAACATTTCGTCCATCATCTTGTGTGTTTTGCTGTTCGCCCTATGTGGGAAGGGTATGCCCAGACGTGGGTCCTGTGCTCACTATGCTACTGGAGTCAGGCTATCCTGGCTTATGATGGCTGATAACCAGAAACCGGTCCTAGGATGCTTGATTCCGGTCCAGGAGAGACATGGCTTGGCAGTTCGGGCTGGACTGTTCCCATAAGGTACAGGGTCAAGACTGATTTGCATATGGCCATGTCTGAACTGAGGTGGCGTGGTGAGCAAAATAACGATGGATTAAACCCAGATCTGTGACTGGGGTGAATGTTTTGCCAATGTGCAACATTCCATCGATCATCTTGTGTGTTTTGCTGTTCTCCCTATGTGGGAAGTGTATGCCCAGACGAGGGTCCCGTGCTCACTACGCCACTGGAATCAAGCTATCCTGGCTAATGATGGTTGATAGCCAGAAACCAATCCTAGGATGCTTGATTGGGTTGGCAGTTCGGGCTGGACTGTTCCAATGAGGCACAGGGTCAAGACTGATTTGCATATGGCCATGTCTGAACTGAGGTGGCGTGGTGAGCAAAATAAAGATGGATTAAACCCAGATCTGTGACTGGGGGGTGAATGTTTTGCCAATGTGCAACATTCCGGCTATCATCTTGTTTGTTTCACCTGGCACCAGCCTTTATTTGGGAGTGCAGCCTGGCCTATGTCCACATATAGCTTTGGAAACTTCTTCCCTTCCCCTGTCAAGGCTCCAAACTGTCTAGGGTGACAAAGAGATGGTGTAAGGTTCCTCTGTATGTGCTGGAGGCAAGCCCTTTGAAGTGTGAGTGGGACAGGGAGCAGCTCTGCCTCCAGCCATCTTGACAGAATGGCCCATCTTGTCCACACCTAGTCCCTTATGTGTCACTGTTTGGGAGGAATACACAAACCCCAAATGCAGAGCCTATACCAGTCATGTGACTCAGGACACTGGCAGAAGCCACAAATGGCTAGGACAAGATAAATACGAACTTTCCAAAAGTGTCTCTTTCACAATGGTGACTTAAAATCCAATTTTATCTTTAAAGATGGTTTTAAATTACAAATAATTTGAGTCTAAACAGCATATCTCTATCTACTCCTATTCCAAAGTTAGCATTTATTAAAGGTAATAAGGTTAGCCAATGGGAGAAATATGCCTTACAGTAGTGAAAAAAAACTTTGAAGTTTTCCACTACCAGGGCATGAAAAACTGAAACTCACATGGCCAACTTTAAAAAAAACATTCAGCCAGCCCTATAAGGGTTTAGGGCCTATCTTAGGGGTGATTTGTGGGTATTAAAAATGAAAGTTTGGGCCTGGCCAAAGGTTTATTTTCGCAGGTATAAATGGAAGTTTAAAACGGCACACAAAGGCTGCAATGGCAGGCCTGAGGCATGTTTTTAAGGTGCTACTTTAGCCGGTGGTACAATGAGTGCTGCAGGCCAACTAGTAGCATTTAATTTACAGGCCCTGGGTATATGTAACACTATATACTATGGACATAGAAATACATTAACTGTGCCAATGAGGTGTAGGCCAAGATATGATGTTTGAGGTAGAGAGTAAAGGGCACTTTTAGCACTGGTTAACAGTGGTAAAGTGCACTTAGTCCGAAAGCCAACAAAAACAAATTCACCAAAACATGAGGGCTGAAGGCAAAACATTTAGAAGTGACCCTGTAGAGAGGGCCCGGTCCAACAACAATTATTTATTTTGTGAATAGAAGAGACAAGTGTGATGGACTGTGAGTCGAGATTAACATTTTATGATATTCTAACAGCAAGAATGCAAATAATGAGAAACTGGATATCAGACAAGTTATGTGCTACTAAGTCTATGTCTCATGATGCTAAATGTAATGAACATTTTGAATTAAACAGTGATGTGAGGTTCTCTTTTGGCTTATGAGAACCTAGTTTCAGAAAGTTTTTAATTGTTTAATGAATTATAAGATGATCAGGCTGTTGTATAAGGTTTGCCTGTGGCTATCCGTTTTATCTATTGCAATTATCTATCCATTTTAAGAGACAAATATTGGTTTTAGTTAAGATCACCACTGTAATCCACCAGCTGACCAGACCGATCCAATCAAGGTTATCTTGATACGGTTTTTAGTAGTCGAAAAAAAAGGTTAAGAACCAAATCAATTCCTGGATGCTGATTGTTTTTATTTTCCAAACAATGCCATCCCCATTTGGCATATGAAGGAAACAACTCTACAAATGGGGCTATCCTCAAACTATCCTTAATAGGATGCTCTGCAATATAGACAGCCCAAAAGGCCCATATGACTGCAAAGTCTATACATTTCCAACTCTATTGTTTTGGTCTTCTCAACACTTGCTTTGTGAAGTTCAGTACTGATCAATCCACAGATATTGACTCTGTCCAGCATTGAAGCTGTTCTTGATGGTACTGAGCTTTAGATCATGAGACTTAAAAATTCTATCACATCCCAATAGTCTTGCATTCCATCTAAGCTCTTCTTATTTACACTGAAATAGCATTCACAATTATGTGCCTCACCTTAAAAACAATTAACAAAACCCCACATTACAGCATCCAGTAACTAAGAGGGGGCACTATTCTCTAGCTGGAAATTCACAAATTCAAGAACACTCAAATCCTGGTTCATTCTTTTGTGCGGACAACACCAACCATTGGGTATTCATTGCCTTATCAACCGTAGGTTTTTTCTATATCTTCTACAATTCAAAAAAGTGCTTTGTAAAACAAGTAAAGTGCAGCACTTTGATCGTGTCACTACACCAACCAAGATTCATATTTAAGCCCAAGGTAGGGCTCTCTCTATCCATATCTTACTCCTTTCTCAACTGTTCACAACCACCCGTTAGATCCAGGCAGCCTTTGAATGCTATGGTTACTAAGCATTGTTAGATGCGCCTCACTTTAATGTAAAAACAATAGCCCTGCTGCCTCTACATGACTGTGCTGTTGGTTTAAAAGTTTGGAGTGGTAACCTAGTCTCTCCCTTGTTTTCACTCAAGAAGAAGCCAGTTAATGACGAATGTAAAAAAATAAGAACACCATCTGCCACTAACAGGCACATGCATCATGGTAGGATTTTGCGAGTCCTTAATTACGATAATTAAGGAATTGCAATTAAGGACTCGCAAAAGCCTATGCATGTAGGAATCGCTATAAAAATAGCGATTCCTACCAATTCCTTATTTGCGACTCACAAATTGCGAGTCACAAATGAGGAATGGCTTCCCATTCATTCCGCCCATAGGAATGAATGGGAAATTGCATGCGCAATTTGCGAGTACCAATAGGTCCTCGCTAATTGCACATGCAATTTCAGGGTGCAAGGGTGTAAAAATGACACCCTGTTGCACCCATGAAATTGATCTGTGCACATGAAACTTTAAAAAATGCACAAAAGTAAATTTTTCAAAGTTTTTGCAAATTACAATGAAGTTCAACTTCATGGTAATTTGCTCCCCCTATTAGCGAAATCGCTATTCTCAAGTGGTTGTTGCATTGCATTTAAGGAATCGCAAATTGTGATTCCTTAACTGCAATCGCAATTTAAAAACTCTTAAATAATTGCGATTATTTCAAGTGCGAGTGGCAAGTTGTTTCATGCATCGCAAAAGCTAATTTTGCAATCGCAAACGGACGATTTTTGCGATTTGCACCGTTTGCAATCGCAAATAGCTTTGATGCATGTGCCTGTAAGAGTCTTCCACGCTACATCTCAGGACCATCTTGTACAACTGTTTGGGGGCTGCTGGGGGGCACAGCCATGGAGGGCCGTCTAGCACCATACTGACCAATGGGGATCACATCCGACTGTATAAGTTTCTGCTCGCCAGAAAATGCCCTGTGGGCCTTGTTCATTCAGTAACTAACTTGTTTTGTCTGTTCATTTATTGACCTATTTCTCAGATCATAAATCCTTGACTGTTTCCTTCCAACAGCAATCAATTAGTGGTGAGCTGAGTACATTAGCCCCAGTGTATCTTAGTTCTCCTAAATCTCTCTACAAATGTTATGGCTTTGAGTTCCTACTAGGTTTTTTGAGTGCATATCTGCTGTACAGAATAAGAGCAAATGGAATTGAGTGGTACATTTTATGGACAAGCACGCTGATAAAAAAAGAGAAAACTAATTACAGTAACCTTTTATAGACAAATCCCTACATTACAGGAACCTGAACATGACTATTTACCACATTAGATAAAAATAGCTTCTCTAATATTTCCATGATATGCTGCTGATTGAGGCCACACAGTTGTCATTTGAGAAGCCAGCAGATGCAAGCTTCCTCCTCCTGCGCAGAAGAAATTCACAGGCTCCCAGTGAAGGAGAGGGCATCTGGTCGCAAAATACTAGTCGCAAATTGCGACCGATATTTTTGTGACCAGTAAAGATTTTAAACAACAGACCTATGTACTGTACGTTGGTTCTTTAAAATCTGAATCGTAGTAGGTGGAATAAGGCCTACCTTGTGAATATTAATCACAGCTATTGGAAAATCACTGGGATGGTTGCCTACTGGGGTAGTAATAATGCAAACTGTTTTTAAATGCACCCTGTTGTTTGTAAATGAAACTGGACTGTATTAAAAACAATGAACGCAAACTACTGACTTGGTATTTTGAAGGGATACCTACAACACGCCTACTCCAGATACTGAATGGGTATCTATTCAAAATCCCATTTTAGGATCCTGAACAGCTCTTCCAACTCCTAAAATGGGATTAGTACATAAGAAGTATTAACACTTTTGCATTTGCAACTATTAAAATGCTTTGTACATCTGGTCCTAAGTCCTTACTTGGGCTGGTGCCGGCCTGCATGAAATCACCACTTTAGAAATGCAAATCTACCAAAGGTTTGTGGTACTCAATGGCTGATCTTCTCGATACTGACTTCATATCCCGAGTGAATGGCTTATCACTCATGGTGAGAGACCCACCACTGAACAATACCTTACCTTTAAATTTGAGACAAATATCCTCGGCTCGGCAAAGACATGTCTTTTCTCTTGAATCTTTTTCAGGACCTACAGGAATCTGGGGCCTCATGTACTGAGAGTTTCAGCATTCACAATCCTCGGCTGCTGTAAATCAGAGGGTTTTCAAATTCTAAACCCCTTTTTGAAATGTACTAAGCCCATTTAAAGATCCAAAAAAGGTTTTCTGAATCATTAAATGGGCCTAGAAAATCCAGTTGCAAAACAGATATTTTACCCACAACTCAAACAGGTGGTAACTATTCTCAAAAGGGAGATGTCCCTAAGGGACCTTTTCTCTTTTGTGACTGTTTAAAACATTTTTAGAAGTAGGCACTAGTCCAAGAACTATTGATTTACTCCTAAAATACCCTTGTAAAAGTTTTCATTTTTGGAAAAACCGGCTGCATTAAAAAAATAACAATTGCTTTATCGAAAAATGATCACAAACATGGTTGTCTGCTGACCCTAGTAGGCCACCATCCCTGTAACTGTAGTGAGTCGCAATTTGTGACTCATCTTATGCAGTTAGATTGCAACCCACGAAAAATCACTGCCTATACAGAAAGGACCTTTAAACATGTGCAGGTAAGTCACTGGAGCACTACTAGTGGGGCAACCTTAGTCATGCTAGCGGCTTGGTACCCACCACTCACCCAGAACTTGTAGTGAGTGGTTGGTGGCAGACCGCTAGCACTAAAGCTTACTACATTAGGAACTAGAAACTTTGGGGCAGATTTATGTTGGACTTGCACCACGTTTGCGTCACGCAACGGTGGTGTAAACGTGGTGCATCCCTGTGACCTATTTACAACGTGACGCATCTAGGCAGATGTGTCACGTTGTAAAGCCCTGCGCCACATGTGGGCGTTCCGGCGCAGGGTGGGCATTCCGGGGCAGGTGCGCCTCGCAAAAGTGGCTGAGTGAAATCTACAAGATTTCACTCAGTCACTTTTAGGCCAATGCCTAATCTGCCCTATCTGCCCAATGCTGCGTCAAAACCCTGCGCCTGCTTGAAGCAGGCATAAGGCTTGACGCACATTGGACAGATAGGGCACCCCTGAGCCTTGCTGGAGCTGCGTCTACTCCAGCAATGCGTCACCTTTACGGCACAGATGCGTCACGCATCTGTGCCGTTTTTGCCCCATGGTGCGCCGCATTGTAAATGCGGCGCACCATGGGTGGCGGAGCTGCGGCGCACAATAACTGGCGCATCCCTGGGGATGCGCCAGTTATTGTAAATCTGCCCCTTTGTGCTTTTGCTGTATGTCAGGATTATCAGTAACAACACATAGCCTACCCACAAGCACAGATATATTTGAGATCCACCACATCCTCTAGGCGTGTGGCTAGAAACAAAAACAAAGACTGGCCACGACCACGGACTACAGTCCATGGACGCCGGCAAACACGTGTCGCTGACAGGCGCCCACGTGCACATCAGGCGCACACAGAAGCACTCATCCCCGCTGACGGCTAAAAGTATTTAGTCCGGCGAGGCTATCAGGAGAGAAAGATATGGAGCTTACGAGGACCAAATGAGGTATATAGTAGATAAGAGAACTTAACAATGTAAATGGGGGAGTCGTTCTGAAGCCACATTTACGCCCAGAGAGACAAGGGCAGTATCTGACTATATTTGTGACCTCACAGGGGGTGACTATAGGGTCTGCCCCCCTCAGAGCTTCCAGGTTGTAAGGGAATTCCGCACAACAAATATGTTTCCCTACTTTGTGCACATATAACGTATGAGAAACATAGCGTTTCTTATACCACTGTTTAAAAAATGTTTTAAGATACTCTAAGCCTGAACACATCACGCGATGCATGTCCAAGTACATCACACTGCCAAAGAAACACGTATGTTGGAGCCATGAAGGAAGACTCCTGTATAGTCAATATATAAAACAACTCACTGCATGAAAACTAATGTGGCATGTTGATAGCAAGTTCACTGTGAATTCTTGTAGGTTCCAGCGTGCTTGGGACATAGTGCATGGCTTATTCGCGCTGCACAGGCAGTGCTCATTTTCAGCTTAACCTCATGCGCGCTAGCGGAATTCCGCTCCTGCGCTGAGATTTCTTAAATCGCATGTTACGTGACGAGCCCAGCTCGTCATCAGCGTGGAAGAGGTTAACCAACTGCTCCCATGTATCCATGATGTCTTTCTCGAATTGTCTTTACCACAGAAAATCAGAAGGAGTGATAAAGAGTATTGTAAGTTACGAGCTGTCATAATAGCACCTCCTGTCTTAGCGCGCATGCGGCACTGGTCCTGAAGAAAGTCATATTGACCCACTGGGCATTTGAATAAAATGGCTGAAACATGTAGATCAAGGACGTGGGAGACATTCACCATCTCACAGCACATCCACCACTGTTTTTAAAACTTGCCGAAGGTTACCATTATTGAAAAACACCTTGAATGGTTGGCAGTCTGGAGGCAATTTTAAAATCACTTTTTTTCACTTGAGATTCACAAACAAAACCCGCTCCGCTGTACTACAGGCGTCGCAACACACCCAGATGCACTAGGCGTCTCGGAAGGGAACCCTAGGATGAAACATGCCACTAACTAGTGTTAGTGGGTGAAGGTTCTTTTAAAAAGCTAAAAGGTTTACCTACTCATATGAGAGAGGAACATCACGCGAGGTAATATACTGTGACAGCGAACACATTTTCATCGATTGTTGTTCAACATAACTGCACCGACTGTAATCATGAGGGAGTTGTTTATATGGTAATTATATCCTAGCTCAGTGCGGTACATTGCCATGACAACCAGGAAGGTGAAGGTCTTCTTCAGCTATCATAGAAGCAACATACGTTGTTGACGAAGAACCACTAAACTAACCATTCACGTCATCACTGCTAAACACACACAGAAATTTTTTTCGCATGAATATTGATTGATAAACCCAAAATTAACAGCAATGCAATTAACTAGTCTGACCTTTTACTACTGCAAGAACAAAGCTGGATTCAATGGTTGGAAACTGATCTACTGGGCTTGAATGAAAAAATTCCCTGGATATCCCTTTCTCAGATTAAACACTAAATAATGAGGCCACCTGATCAGACCATTTTATCTCACTACAGAGGTTGTAATAAAATCCTTATGGGGTTTACTGTTCCTCGATCCCCATTTCTATATAGACTTTGGTGACCTAAGTGATCTTCGGGATTGCCGTATAAACACTGTAGCCTTATTAGGTCATGACCAATCAATAGTGTTTGTTTTATTAAGATGTTATTGATTCAGTCTCTGCACGACTGCAATATATAGAAGAGAATAAGTGTGGCATACCACGTCTCATGGGTAATATTGGTAACTCCTATAAGGCAGAACACCACAAGACTCGTAGCCAACCACGGAGTCACATGACTTTAAACCTCGATATCAGCACAGTCTTTGTGATGACTCAATGGCTTGTTGATAGTTTGATCTGCCATGGGACTGAGGGCCTAATGTATGGGAAATTGGCATCGGGCACCGCCGCAAGGCTTCTTGCTCCGCTGCCCTAAGCCAATATGAAAGGGCAGAATGCACCGTATTTATAGAATACGGTGCATTCCTGTCCTTTTCTCCTAGCTTGGCACATCATTTGCTGCCTAGCGCCAATGCAGGCACCCTTGCACCATGGTGCAATGGCGCCCCCAATGCAGGGAGGATTGTTTTTGTGCAGGAAGGGGCACATTCCTGCACAAAAACAATCCCAAGAGATGGTTTCCTCTTTCCATGTGTGCTGTAGAATGCAACACACATGGAAAGAGGAAAAAACGAGGAGAAATAAAAATATTTCTCCTCGTTACGCCTGCTCTGGGGAGGCATAAGGTTTTGAGCTGCCCTAGGTTTATGTGATCAAGTAAATCTGGGACAGCATCAAAATCCGTGATTTAGGTGTATTGCCTGCACTACAAAAAATAAGTGCATGCAATGTGGCAGCATTCCATGATATCTAATGGATTTCAGAATTGTTTTTACAGTTAACAGATGAATAACCCATAAGGAACGCACCTGGCATCATTATACTTCATGTAGATGCAGGTTGGGATTACAGTTTATTTTTTCACTTCCTAGCAGATAGAGCAACCCATCCTGATGAATGTCACTGACACCTCATAATAGGGTTAATGTAGGCAGAAACGTGTCGACCTCGGAAGTCTGTAAAATTATTCCCCACGTATTTTTGCATAGGAACACCCACCTCAATGCCCATGGAACACCTCCTTGATGAAGAGTGAGGCAACACAGCGACTTGCACTGCTTTCTCTTACTCCATATCTAAGAGACCCTTCAAAGTCACTCAAAGTGGCTTGGCATGTCCCCACAGATATGATTGAGATGCCTGCACCAGCGGAGTGTCAAAATAAAGTGACGCTGTGGCGGAGCAAGCTTCGGCTACATAAGCCTCTATATTTCCCACGAAGGCACACAATGTTTGATGTCAATACGCACACATAAAAAAATCATTCGGAACGGACTATGGAATCACCCTTGCTGCATGGTGGTGCCAGTAGCCGGCATGGGGGAGAATGCAGTAGGCACCCTCCAGTTCACAGGTGGTAAGCCACTTACTCACACTCCACGATACAGGACAAGGCAGAGATATAAACGACTGGTTGCATTCAATTACTAACCATACAGTTCTTTCCTATGAGCAGCCATCCCATTCAATGAAAATGAGGGCGCTTCATGCCACTCATACTTGGCGCTGTAATGAACCACGCGGTTATGTATACGTAGCATGATATTTGCGTGTGACCATGCAATAGATTTTTATGAGTAGATTTTTTACCTTGCACCTCTCCCTGGCATCACGCTGGTCTATTGCATAAACAGTTTGTTCTATTTTATAAACAGTTGGTATGCCATGGACAGCGACACACCTAGAATCAGAGGAGGCTTTCATAAACAATTCTTTTATAAACGTCGAAACAAATTGCTCTTTACACTATGCTCTATAACTTACACGCATTTCAAACCTACAACTTCAATATGCTATCATCCGCAGAGTAAACTCAGCTACTAGAAGCACTGATCTTTGTCCTGGTGACCACGGCATCATATGCATTCATTTCCTCTCACACTGGGGACAAGTTATGAATCCACACTTACCTATCACTTTTTTTTCTACTTATTGACTAATAGACTTATTTTTGCCCCAATCTTTGACTCCATCAACAAGCTGGAGACCTTTTAATGTACACTTTATAGTTGCAGTGGTCCTCAGTTCACCCATTCATGATGTAGGTGTGTTGTCTGCACTACAAACAATAATTGCATGCAGTGTCAGCACTACATGATATCTAACGGATGTCAGAATTGTTTTTACAGATCACAGATTATTAACCCATAAGGAACGTACCTAACATCATTACACTTCATGTAGATACAGGTTGTGATTACAGTTTTATTTTTTCACTTTCTAGCAGATAGAGTAACACATCCTGATGAATGCCACTGACACCTCATAATAGTGTTCATGTAGGTAGAAATGTGTCGACCTCCAGAAGTCTGTACAATTATTCCCCACATATTTTCTAACCCTATCTCTGAGGAACATAATAAAATACAATATGCCACCCAGGAAATAGTTTTAAGACACACTCATTTTCCCCTCTGCATTTTCTACTCATACCTTTGTTAGTTAGGCATTTATTCATACTCCAATAAAAAACACATGCCCCCTTTAAACTCCCCACCAATTCAGTGGGTACTATCTTACTCCCTGAATATTCAGTGTTGTGCTAGGAGAGGCCCGAGGCTAAAGCATGCCACCTTTGTTCTAAAACTCTAAAGTTCTCCTTACTCACTACACCCAACTTTGGTTCCAGGGGCAGTCAGTTTTTGTGTGTTGGGATAATTGAGGAGGTGGTACTGACTACCCTTATGAGTCCTCCAGATCCTAATGTGTTTTGAGGATGATCAACCCACAGCCAGAGTTTGAATAGGATTTTTTTTGCTACGGCTAGAATCAAAGATGCGATCGGTCTTATTTTGCCCAAGTTCTTTGCGCCACCAGTTGTCATTTTAAGGTTGCCCAGGTCACAATTATGAACACCAGAGATCCCCTTGCTCTCATCACATGCCCCAACGGGAGTAGAAACGCACGTACGTTTGTGTATCAGCCCCTCTACCCAAATCAACAAGGAAATCAAATTTTTAGAAGTACAATCTCTCCTCTGATGTAAACATGTATCTCCCCTGTGCCCAGTGTTTCTGCCAGGAACACTGATTTCTGATGGGCACTTATATTTATTTTTATGCTGCAAAAAAAAGGTGATCTCAGGTAGAACATACCTAATATACCTAATATCGTGGATTATTAATTTGGCTCCAATTGGGAATTGCCTCTACATTTCTATTATTTTACAACACCTGGTTTGGCTATATTCATTCCCCATAATTCTCTGTGTAAAAAGGTCCTCAACCCACAACACTTATAAATCTGTTGCTAAGCCCAACTCTTCACACGTTTGGTAATCGTGCGCTGTATAATTTTGAAACATAACATAACACGTCCGTCATTTGGAATATAAAGAGACGCCACAGCAAGAGCTCAGTCATTCCCAGTCAGTCAGCCAAAAACTGACCCCCCTCAGAGCTCTCACTCATTAAACAACACAGAAGCCCCCAAACATTCTAATTCCACCAGATACACCGGTAGCACACAAGCCTCGCGCCGCTCCGCCTGCTGCTACCCAGTGACCCGACGTCACTAGTGAGGGAGCCATGTTTACCCAGAGCTTCGCGTTCAGCAGAAGCAAAAGGTCGCGCCTGGGGGGCGGGAAGTCTCCTGTCTTATTATACACCAAAGGCCGTCTCTCTGTTCCAGAAAGGCCACTGCTCTCACGTGCACGGGACCAATACTGATGAGCTCCATGGAAAATGTAATCAATACTTCTAAATTAAATGTGGTTGTATTCTGCTAGCAGTAAATCTTATCATGGTGCAAATATTTGCTGCTGTTTGTTATCTCTCTCTCTCTCTCTCTGACTATTTATCTCTGTCTATTTATCTGTCTATTTATCTCTGTCTATTTATCTACCTATCTACCAGTCTGTCTTCCTTATTCTCCCAGTCGCCGTTTAGCCAGTTACCTCTCTTTCTCTTTCGCCATGATGCTCAAACAATGTTGAAACCAGTCTAGCTTCAAGGCACTTCAGTGTAGAATGATCTGAGGAATACTGTTTCAGAGTATTCTCAGCATTTAAAGGTGTAGGTGCATAATTATGAAAAACAAACACAGGCAAATGATGTACACGGATAATGTGTATTTGTAAAGTGTTTATTCACCATGGGGACTCTGTTGGCACTCATAGCTGCTGTTTTTGTAACTCCACTCCATTTCGCTCTTTTATCAACCTTGGAAGGATAAGAGGCTGAAAAGCCTGCCAGAATGTGACCCTGTGGTCATGGAGTTAAACCAGCGCAGTCACAATTTGGAACAGCTGGGGCCATTTGCCCCAGGCCTGCTCTTCTCATGGTCCCCTGCTGCAGCTGCTAAATCTATATACTAATATAATAAAGAGAGAGCCCAAACCTTTGAGGCGGGTAACCTCAGGAACCACAGCACCAATCACAACACCCAATACAGCATTGGAAAGGACAGTTGCAGCAGATGGACATAGGCTATACAGCTGCCCAACATATACATTAGAAACGTAAAAGAACCTTAACGGCAAAGTAGTCCCTTGTGGGCGTGGGCGGGGCGCAGCATGACGACAAAAAAAAGTGTTCCTTAAAAGTGTGCGTTGTGCTGGGGGCGTGAACAAGGCCAATGGGTGCGGCAATTGCAATTGCGTGGCACCAAGGGGTGTGGCCAATGGGCGCGACAAACGGCAACAATCGCGCAGCACATCCCCCCAAAAAAAACATGCCTTGAGGGCATGTGGAAAACAAATGTGTGCGTCGGGCTGGGGGCATGGCCAAGGCCAATGGGTGCGGCAATTGCGCTGGGCCAAGGGGCGTGGCCAATGGATGCGGCAATTGCCGGGCTTAGGCGGGGGCAGACGCGACTGATCGTGCCTGCGGGGACAATAACTGCACAGTATCCTGCGCGCTGTCAGCCAGTCAACTCTCTGCATAAAGGACCGTGCCTGCGGGGGACACTAACTGCAGCACCTCCTGTGCGCTGTCACACACTCAACTCTCTGCATAAACAAATTGACACCAGGCGCACAACATCAACCAGGGCTGGAGCTGGGCTCACGCGAAGGATGACGCGAGTAAGCGCGCCTGCTGGGACACTAACCTTTGAACTGACTGCACTTTCCCACACGCGCAGCGTCTCCAGTGCGTGCTGTCACCCACTCAACTCTCTGCATACACGACTTTACACCACAAGCTTAACATCAAACAAAACTGGAGCCGGGCCTCAAGCGGGGGATGACGCGATTCAGCGTGCCTGCGGGAACACGAAATTTACAACTGAATGCACTTTCACACACGTTTACCTACGGGAGTGGAGTACATACACACTAGAGACATCAGCTAATACTTCTTACTCCAAAGTACACACAGTATCTGCACACACATACCACATACTGGTAATGCCTTGAAAATGTCCAGAGGCCTTGTTCATGCACCAGAGAGGGGCCCCCAATATGTTTACCACCAAGCCCCTACAAAAGCTTCCATTAAATCTAGGCTACACTCAAATACCCTTTAAATATCCTTTCCACGCTCAAGAATTCAATGTCATTTTTTCTTTATTTTCAAACATCATTTCAAACAGCCTCCTCTAAACCAAATTCCTAATGTCTGGAAGGACTAACCAGTAATAAAGGACAACCCAATCCCGGTACCCAAGGAGGCTAAATGGCATTCAGTACCATCTGTTGTCGGTAGTACTTGTTTCTTGGATCTCTGTACTTTAAATGCCAATCTCAAAGAATACAATGCAAGGTCTTATTCTGTGGCCCACCTAAAAAAATCCATTCAAAGAAATAACTATTCTTCAAGTCTGCTTAATTTCTTCTTTTCAGATATAGGCTTATACACGAATTTCATAAGTATCATTATATGCATAATAGAGCATTCAAAAGAATACTTTATCGTCACGCTTATGACCAGTCATGCAAAATCATCAAGTTTCTCCTATAGGGTTTTTACCTGATCTGTATTTCACATAATTTAATTAACCAAATTCAAGATCAGTACTGTGAAAGTATTTCTCTCATTGACAATTATGCTTTTGCTACACAACTTCTTATTCTTACATACCCTATGTATAATACTTTTCAGAGAATGGACTTCACTTGCAACCCACTTTAGGCATGGTCCTGTCCTTGTTCATCTAGAATTTAAAAATTATGAAGACAGAGTCGACCTGACCTGCGAGTCCCTGGCATATTCAAGTCATGAACTGTCTTCCCTCTTGACTGTGCATAATGTGATAGTCAGGTCCATAGTGCCTTTCAGACTTCTCTGATTTCGAGTTATGCGCACCATGACTTATCCACTTATGCTTTATTATTTAATTCCGTCTTCACATGCTTAAGTCAGAAACTTGCTGCCACTTCTGCAGCACATTAGCTTCTACATGGCTTAGGTGTGTCCACCATCTACTGCTCTCTTTATGTTCAGCATGACTTTGCGAGACATTCTATTAGAGATGTTTCTATTTGATTCTTCTAATGGGGCTGTGTTTACGTTCTATATTCACATCATTTGTATAATAATTCCTTTAAAAAATATTATTTACAGAAAAAACACTTTTGCGATTTCAGCCTTTTTATTTCAAAGTGATGCAGCCACTTTGTAATGTCTTTCTGTTTATCTTGACAGTAGGTGTCTGTCAGAAAAAAGATTAATTCTTATTATAAATCCTAACATCAGGTTTCGGTCGTCACTGGGTACATTGATTTTACAATATTTCGAGCTAAATGAGGGCACAGCTAGTGAAGCGCTTGTCGAATGGGAGGCGTTTAAGGTGACAATTAGAGGCCATTGTACAGCGGCAACATGGAACATGCACAAACAACTGTCTGACTCCCTTGCGGGGATTGAGTCCCAACTGATACTCTATGAACACGAAGGTGAAGGGGCGGGCCCTGACTCGCGGCGCCTAGAGGCGTTGCGCTCTGAACACGCAGACCTTATGGAGCAACTCCGTTTCCATAATTGCACTGCGCACACAGCCCGTACCCCCACTGCGGCGGATAGGTGAGCAGGCTGTTGGCCTGGCTGATCCGTCAGGAACACGCGTATGCCCCTATAGGGTCACTCCGCTTCCCTATGGGTCATTTGCTAACTATGCAATGTGACATACACAAGGCCCTGATGCAACATTACGCACGCCACTACCAACCCGATGTACATGTAATGGGGTAGACCTAGCTAGGTTCATTGACCCTCTACAGCTTCCCACAGTACCAGAAGAGCTCTGTGAAGTGTTCAGTGAGCAGATATCATGGGAAGAAATTGGTGCAGCCATTCGATCCCTAGCTTCAGGGAAAACCCCGGGGCCAGAGGGACTACCATCCAAATACTACAAGGCATATCAAGTCTCACTTGTGCAGCGCCTTTATACGGTGTTCGCGGAGGCCCTAGACACACAGCAACTCGCACACACAGCCGATCGCGGGATCTCTATGATGGGAACCTTAGTAGAGCGGTGACATCCATTAAGTTGCAGATGCGATTCTGGAACTAGCTGCCTTTGGCTGTGATGGGTAGGATAGCACTTACCAAAATGGTGATTCTCCAGCGGCTCCTATGCTACTTTACGAACCTGCCCATGTATATCCCAGCCTCCTTTTTCACTACCTTTGAGAAACAGCTCTGAGATTTCATCTGGGGTGGTGCTAGGCACAGGATGACCAGGAAAAAGTTCTATCTGCCTACGGACCATGAGGAAATATAAATTTTATGGTCAAGTTGTGTTCCCTAGCGTGTACCCCACCGTCTCCATGTACCAGCTTAAAGTGCATGTAACTTCCCTCCTGTGCCAGCTATGAAGACGCAAATACATTTGCGTCCAACGTTAACATGTCCTCTTTCAGACCCACCCTGAATGGGTTGAATAGTCCGTTCCTAAGTATGCTATGCCAACGTCTTTTTGTAGTGCACTTTACACGTTTTTCAGCTCTGGCAAAGTAGGCCCTGAATTTCTGCCATCGAGCCTTTTTCTGGCTTCTGACTCTGAAAGCCTCAGCCCAGGCTGTCTCTGTACCCGTGAACTCTGACTTACTTCCAGCGCGGCCCACCGCGCTTAGCTCAGCCTGCTGCCTGCCAAGACTGACTACAACCTTCGAATTATCTGTTCCGCTCCTTCGAAAATACATTCCTGCCTACTAGTTTAAGTAAACATCCTCCCAGCTGCAGAGCAGAAGGGCCGGCCTGTCTCCGTGCAAGTAATTCATAGCCTCTGTTACCATGCTCCCATGGAAGGCCCATGCCCCCACGCCTCTCATGCAGACACTCAGGCGCTTATACACGCACTCACAGTCAGTATAGAATAGCTTCTGCCCCAGAGACCTTTTCCGTTCTGATAATATGGTTCCCAAACATCAGATATCAGATATGATAGAAGTACAAGTTGATCTGACATGCCAGACTTCTGTCTCTTTCCGTCAGTGTAAATGTCAAGTCCCCTGCACCCTCCAGTTTCACGTCAATCACACGTCATGCAGCTGCGCGCGCATCCAAGCCTCCGATTTCTGCTGACATTGCAACATTTCTGTTTAGTGCCACCCCCATGTGACACCTACCTGTGACGTTTCTAGCGCGCACCTCTAGTTCACGCCTAGTCCACACCTTCTGATTACGTACTAGTAACACGTGGATGCTGTTATCTTGTCTTCTCTCAGCTGTTACGCCTCCTATATTGGTTTCTATGGTGTAAATTAAGTATATAAGCTATGTATTGTCAATAAAATATTGCTCTATCCCTTCCTGGACCCTTTGTGGTTGCAGGAACCTGATATCCAGTTCCGGAACGATTCCTTTTTAAGGAATAAAACCCCTAAGAACTCTAACACCACGGACTCTGTTTCTTTCTTTCCGATTGAGTTATTATTGATTAAGTACTTACCTGCATAGAAATTAAGACGGTAAATTAAATATTTACGACATTTTGGCGCCCGAATAGGAACCCCTCCCCCACCCCACGCGCCGGTTGGTGCGTTGCAAGCTCTGTCCCCTGCCATCAGTTAGAAGGAAACTACGCGTACCGGCAGGATTTCCTGTATCTCCCTCTGGCCCACGGAGGTGACGAAGATTGCGATCAGCACCCAGACGAGGCGGTGAGGAGTGCGGAGGATCCCGACCAGACCCTAGCCGAAAGAAGCAAGGTCCGAGGTGTCAAGAGGCCCACCAGTTTTCCGAAGTATCCACGTGTCGAGTCGAGTCGAGTCCAGTCGAGTTTTCCGAGGCCTTCTGTTTCCGTGCTTCCCGGTGAGTACCATTGCTGGGACGTATCTAGATGGGTTTGGGTACACAAGTCCGGTCTGCACTGTTTTTAGACAGTGTATCTGTACTGTTTAGCAGTACATCGGTTATTCAAGTTTTTGCATTGTCTCTGACAGTGTATCTGTGCTGTTTAGCAGTACATCCGGTATAGGGGGTAGTCATATATGTCTCAAATGTTTTTCATGTGATTAATGTCGTGGTATGAGTGTGACTGTTTTTAATGTGCATTATTGTGTTCTTGTATAACTAGCTGTATTCAGTATTAAGTAGCAAGGATTGAGCATTCAGTACTAAGTAAACAAGATGCCGTTTTTCAACAAGTTAAAGCAGATAGGAACTAGGAAAGGGATACTAGAGGAAGAAATTCCTATCCCCCCTAGGGACACTCCTGGAAATTTTATGTACCATAAGCATGGCATAGATGCCATATTATATCTAGATTTATGGGCCGATTATACTAAGCATCTAGACGAGAGACACAGATGGCCAGTTACCGGAACATGGGATGCCGAGTGCATCATGAAGGTAGAGGAAGCATTATGGAAAAAGAAAGCCAGACAATCTCAGAAAGACGCCATAGAGTTTTGGCGTAAGGAATCACATAAGCGTGCTGAAAAAGAACTACGTAGAGAAGACAGACTTAAAGAATCAGATAAAGCCCAAGAAAACGAATTAGTTACTGAAGGGATCCGAGTAAAATCAGAGCAAGTAGACCGTGCACGAAACAATCTCGTAAACGGTATGTATCTCGCGGCCGAGGGTTCGCCTGAGGCCATTTCAGAAATACCGGAAAATCTGCCGCCACCATTGGTTCCAACTAAAGTAACTCACAGGACCACTAAAGACATATTCCTGAATTCCTATCTAGAGGATGTAGCACCCGCTTACACCAATCTGCCTGTTCGCACCCCGCCTACTGACGGAGACGGGGGTGTCAACCCGCCTCCAGACCAAATTCTGCCACAACTGCAACCAGGTTTTCCCGTTCGATCGGCTACTCCTCCACCTCCACCACTTCCCGCACCTAAAATTGATCTACCGAAACCACGTCTACCTGACTCTACTAAAAGACAAATTCAAGTCCAGATACAGACTCCACAGAGAGATAATGTCCAAGCTTCCGCCTCAGGAGGTGCGACCGGGGGTTTTCGGACCCCGCCATTAACACACAGATTAAACCTTAAGGATATGCAGAGTCCTTTCACGTTCAAAACACCCCGCCTCGACATACTCAAAGAAAACCTTACAGTTTGCAGATACGATCCAGTACCCGGCAAAGACGATAGAATGATGATGGCATCACTACGGTTACGATCTGCTACTGATTTCCTGCTGTTATTTGCAGGAATGAAGGAGCGCCTAGACAGAATATATCAGTTTGTTCAAACTGGGAAAGACCCAGACAGTATTAAGGATGCCATGGAGCATCAGAAAGTTGACGTTCAAGCACAGATACTACGTTTTTTCATAAATTGCCTAATAAGAGAACGAGACAGGCCTGAGACAGATCAGGGTGAATTAGATGCACTCAACAGGTGGGGTCAAAATATATCTGAAGGAAAACATGACAAGGGGACTTGCATAGCCAGTATGTACAAGAAAATAAGAAAAGCAGTGATAGACATACACAAAGAAGAGAAAGAAAAGGCTTCCTCTGAGGGGGAAGAAGAACCTGAAGAACCAGAAAAGACTACAGATACTATAGCGTATGTAGGTAAGGGAACTTACCTTAGAAAAGGCATTCGTCCAGAAAGCAAGAGAGTTTTTCTCTCTGCCTTAACAAACCCGAATTCTCCTGAACATCAGTTCCAGGAGACTGATAAAAGGCTCCGAGAACGAATGGGGTACCATGTACTCAATTCTATGGATGAACAAGAACTAGCCCGGTCAGCCATATTATGGACTGACAATCCGGATATATACAATGATGACACCGTAGCACAGACATTCCTGAACCTTTCCCCAGACGAGCAGAAATTAGCAGGTGTATACATGATTCAGCACCTCCTTACGAAATACAGAAACCAACATTCTGATCCAGGTCCCTTACACGAAACATTAGAAGCACTTCTCATGGATAGATGGAGAGGTCTAAGTACCAAGTTAATACAAATAATTCTAGAACAAAGACATAGATACAACACTTTTATAAGCTCCGAATATGTTCCCGCTCCACCTCCAGAAAGAAAAATGTATCATATGGAACGTCTGAATGGCATTGAAAGTCAGAACCCCTTACGAGAAGTGCACCCAGTTATGGGTGAGGATCATACCTTGAAACGTGTGTATGTACACACGCCTCTGACAAAGTTAGAACTGTTAGAAATGAAGAAACTAGTCCCGTGCCATGAATAAGACCCTGCAGGTTTTCACAGAGAACTTAAAGACATATTACTGATGGGGGATTACACATACGAAGATATCATGAAAATGTTAAAGGTACTGCTGCCCACGGGCATCTACGAGAAACGAAAGGAAAAGGAATGGGAGGTGGGAGAGAAAAAGATTGTATGGGCAGAAATAGAAGACGAAGAGAACAAACGTGTCCCAGGGGTAGGCCTTGGGGAGAAAACTAAAGCATTACCAGGTTTGATAGTACAGGTTCTGCCAAGATTACTGACAACAAGAAAAGAAGACTGGGATGCAATCTCAGCATGTAAACAGAAACCCGACGAAGATACTAGCGATTTCTATTCAAGATTCGAGAAATGTTTTATTATTAATAGTGGTCTTAAACCAAGTAGCGAGTCGTACCCGCATCTTTTTGTATCAAAGTTAGTTGAGAATTCCCTGTTAGCAGTTAAAAACCGCGTATACAAGGTCGTGAGTACATGGCAAGCAAATACGCCATCACAGATGTTACAAATGTTACAATACCATCAGAACAGAATTAGAGAAGAACAGGATCAGGAACAGAAACGTATGAAAGACACGAAAATGAAAATGCTAGTAGCCCAGTCGGTCCCTACCGACGGCCATAGAAAGGGTACGACCCAGACAGGTCACGCCGCAGCTCCCGTTAAAGGGACATGCAACTATTGCAAGCAGCCCGGTCACTACGTACATGAATGTCCAGTTCTGAAGCATAACATATCAACAGGTAAAACTAAAGAGAGACCGCATCCACCAAGACAAGATCAGGCCCAGCAACAGACCTCACAGAACGTACAGCCCATGCAGAACACGCAGCCTATGCATGCTTCATCTCACACAGCACAGACAGTAGCGGTATCACAGCCACAGCCCATTGCCGCGACTCAACAAGTTTCCCAACAGATGTACCAGTATGCCCAAGCTGCTTACCCCGATTACCAACGATACGCATGAAACAGCCTAGAGAGGGAGTTGGGTTTGCCTCTTATTGAAATTCCTGTAGATCAAGAAGGTCCTTATGTGCACAGTCAAGTATTGGGAAAAGACAGAAAGTTTTTAATTGACACAGGGGCAAGCCGCACCACAATAAGCCATGATGAAGTCCCAGGGGCACCCCTCTCAGGCTCACAGAATGTTTCCCTTGGTTTTTCAGGACAGCCCATTGTAAATGAAGTATCAGAACCAATCCCCCTGGCTGTGGGTCCGTTATCACGAGTTACAGACTTGTTACTTACGAAATCATGTCCAGAAAATCTGTTAGGAATAAAAACATTGAAGGCTCTAGGAGCCATAATATGCTGTTCCCCGGAGGGAGTTAGACTCTTTCTGCGGGATTTCAAGGGTCATTATGTATTACGAGAGTTTGATGTCAGATTGAAAAATGTACCAGATCACTTGTGGGCAAAAGGCCCAACTGATGTAGGTTGTATGCATATCACACCATACCGTGTTACACTCAAGACAGGAGTTGTCTTACCACGAATCAGACAATATAAGTTACCACCTGATGCTGTAGTGGCTTTACTGGAAATCATTGAAGAGCTCATTGCCCAAGGAGTGGTCGTAGAGACCGACTCCAATATCTGTAATTCACCCATCATTCCAATTCTTAAACGTACTGACCCCAATGCACCGCCAGTATATCGGCTGGTGATTGATCTGCGAGAGCTGAATAAATGCATTGTACCACAGTACCCTGTGGTCCCCGATATCTCTTCCCTATTGACTGCTATTGATTCTGAAGCAACGTTCTTTACTGTAATTGATCTCAAGAACGCTTTCTTTAGTGTACCCATTGATCCAGAGAGCCAATATCTCTTCGGATTCAGTTTAAATGGACGAACTTTCAAATTTTCCCGCGCACCTCAAGGATTCACAGAAAGCCCCAGCATCTATAGTCAAGCACTGAAAAGACAACTAGATTGTATTCAAATGCCAGTTAACACCGCTTTACTGCAATACGTCGATGATCTGCTGATCACCGCACGAAGTGAGCCCGAATGTGAACAAGCATCACTGACAGTTTTACATTTTCTGGCCGACAAGGGACACAAGATGTCTCCTTCAAAGCTACAATTCTGTGTTCAGCAAGTTGTGTACTTGGGTCACTTGCTGTCCAAAGTGGGGAGACAGCTCACTCCCGATCGCATTCAGTTAATTGTAAATATGCCACAACCCCAGACGCAAAAGGAAGTGCGGGCCTTCATAGGCCTCACCTCGTACTGCAGACAATGGATTCCCCAGTATGCATTTCTAGCTAAACCACTCATTCAGTTAACAACACAGGAGGCAGCGACTTCGACTGTCCTCCCTTGGACTCAGGAACACACACAAGCCTTTGAGGAATTAAAGAAAGCCTTATGCCAAGCACCAGTTTTAGCGACACCATGTTACAGCAAACCGTTCACACTTTTTGTTACAGAACGTGATGGCACAGCATTGTCTGTCCTCACTCAAGACCAAGCAGGTTCACATAAGCCTTGCGCTTATTTTTCAAGTACATTGGATTCAGTAGCCCAGGCACTCCCTGCGTGCTTAAAGTCAGTAGCAGCAACAGCATTAGCAATCAGACAGAGCGATTCAATTGTTTTAGGACATCAGTTAACAGTACAAGTTCCACATTCTGTAGAGGTTCTTTTAAACAGAACCCAGACTCAACACTTGACTATAGCACGACTGACAGGTTATGAATTAACGCTATTCCAGCCACACATAGAAATCAAACGCTGCAGCATTCTGAACCCCGCAACACTGTTACCTTCAATTGTGACAGATCCAGCCCCGCATGATTGCATAGAGATCATTAATGCAGTAACAAAGCCCCGACGGGACTTAACAGATGTTCCACTGACAAATCCAGACCTGACACTTTATGTGGATGGTTCATGTATGAGAACAAGTACAGGAGAATTAGTGGCCGCGTATGCAGTGACCACTGAAACCGAAGTAAAAGAAACACATCGTATTGACACACTGTCCGCTCAAGCGGCAGAGCTTATTGCTCTGACCCGAGCCTGTATACTAGCCAAGAACAGAAATGTCAACATATACACTGATTCCCGTTATGCGTTCGGAGTTGTACACGACTTCGGAATGTTATGGCAAGAACGAGGTTTTTTGACCTCTCATGGTACCAAGATCCAACACGGCCCCCTCATTCAAGCACTGTTAGAAGCAATACATCTGCCTTCAGGCATATCCGTCATGAAGTGTAAAGCACATACTAAAGTTACAGACTCTGTTTCCCAGGGTAACGACCTGGCAGACCAGACAGCAAAGCATACAGCATTAACTCACACTCAGACAACTGACATGACAAAGACAATAGGACCAACAAATTGTATGACAGTCAGGGATCCCACACTAGATGTAATCGATATTCAGACACATGCTACCCCTGATGAAATAAAGAAATGGACTGAACTAGGAGGGATCCAGACGGATCAAGGTTGGATGACGAAGGGAAAATCTACATGGTTTCTCCCTGATTCTATGGTTCAAGTCATGATCAATACAGCACATAGTCCAGCACATCTAGGAGAGAAAGCGATGTTAGACAGTTTACAAAATCTTTGGAGCAATAAACACTTACGAGCAGCAGCAAAACAGAAAGTGCGTACTTGCATGATCTGCTGTCAGTTCAATCCAGGTAAAAGCGTCCCTGTAGAGCAAGGTGGATTTCATCCTCCCGATCACCCTTTTGAAGTCCTCCAGATGGATTATATCCAGATGGACCGTTGTCGAGGATTCAAATATGTCCTCGTAATTGTTTGTGCCCTTTCCCGTTGGACCGAAGCATATCCAGTCCCAGATTACACTGCTCCGACCACTGCCAGGCAGCTGGTTCGTGAATTCTTCCCACGGTACGGCATGCCTCGTGTCGTGTACTCAGATAACGGACAGCCATTCTCATCCGAATTAATGAAGCAAGTTTCCTTGCTGCTAGGATACCAGTGGAAATTCCATTGTGTCCGACATCCCGAAGCCGCAGGCCTTGTAGAGAGGCACAACCAGACATTAAAGACCCGCCTTGGTAAAATATGTCAAGAGAAAGGGGTCGACTGGATAGTCGCCCTGCCAGTGGCACTGTTCTACATGAGAATGGTTGCCCACTCGAGATCAGGACTATCCCCGTACGAAGTGGTCTTTGGCAGACCACCGAATATGTGGGGGACGCCCATTCCTAAGAAAATTACTGATGTTGATTGCAATATGTTGACAGATTACCTTGCCTCCTTGATGTCTGCACTCCAATCATGTCGTTCACAGGTTGCCGCAGCCTTCCCTGACAACACTGATGTAAAGCCGCATGATGTCCGTCCTGGCGATCTGGTTTTAATAAGGAACTTCGATAGGAAAAGTCCGCTGGAGCCCCGCTGGAAAGCGCCGAAGACCGTTCTTCTTACTACGAGGACAGCAGTGAAAGTGGAGGGCAGAAAGGGGTGGATCCACACGAGCCACATTAAACTATGCAATGAACTGAAACCAGACCCAGGCTCGTCCACCCCTTCCAAAGACTGTATCGAGCCTAGTGACTTTAAAGTTTCTGAACGAGAGAAAACTCCCCAAGAGGAGTATCGATTAAAGCTCCGGTCTAGCAAGTCAGACAGTTTAATTGTTTAAGTCCTCCCCTAGGTGAATCGGTTAAATAGTTTCTGACATGTATCCCCTAGATCGAGATAGAGAGAGAGAGAGACAATTCAAGAAACGTACATACTGCAAATCACTGCGTAGTCACTGTATAGTGACATTATTAATCATGTTTTTTCTAAGTATTCTGATTATTGTTGCAAGTATACTACTTCCTATCTATTGCCCTGTTTTCAAGCGTGAACAATCTGCTTACAATGTTTCTGCTGAACATTCTTTTAGCGAGTTACCTCCACATGAACTTTCTTACAGACTTGCGCTGCGCAACAACACATTCATTAGTATGCTACATCATTCCCATCAGACTAATAACGCTACAAACTGCTGGATATGTGGCCGACTCCCTCCCTACCAGAATTACAAGGGAGCTCTGCCCCTCTTCCCGTACCCGTTCACTCACAATGGCTCCTGTGGTGCATGGTTTAAAATAATTAATTCCTTAGATCCTGATATTGCTGTTTTCCAAGGGAGCTGGGTTTGGGGAAACTTGAACTTAGTTCTGCTCGATGTCTGTTACCCTGATAAGGAGGGACTCCCCACTAGAATAGGAACTGATCTAGAAAATGAAGTATATGGATTAAGTAATTACACAATTAACCTTATGATTCTTACTGTTGAATCAGAAGCTGCACCAGTTCTGCCCGCTATGTCAGTATTACCAGTCACTGGTGAATTATGTGTCAGGAAGAAGGGTTCAGTACACTTAGGTCATAGTAAATGTACTACTGTGGTCGAATTCAGTGATCATGGTAAATCGTCCTTCAAAGCTACCCGTCACTCCTATTTTGTTTGTGGTCATACCGCATACATACGCTTACCTCCAGATTGGGATGGTACCTGTTATATTGCATTCCTTCTGCCACCTGTTTTTCTAGCTCCTCCTGATTATCACAGAAACACAAATCTAGTAAAGAATAGACTCCGAAGAGATCTCACGCTTGTCGACTACACAGAAACGGCATGGGAACAATACACCGATTTTAATAAAGGATTCTTTTTCTTTTTAGGCCCCGTCCAAAATAGTAAACTAATACGCAGATTAACTAGAACCCTTGAAGCAGTAGTGAATGAAACTGCCTCCGCCCTAGGTAACTTAACCGAAGAGCAGTCCGCCATGCGGGTTGTTGTCCTTCAGAATCGTCTTGTTATTGACGTCATCTTGGCAGATAGAGGTGGAGCCTGTAAGGTCATCGGGTCAAGTTGCTGTGTTTTCATTCCAGAAAACGCGCCATCTGTATACAAAGCTATTACACGTCTTCATAAAATTGCCAATCTGATACATCAGAATCCAGGCACCTGGACTTGGTCCGGTTGGTTCTGGACAACGTTAACAGCTTGGGGATGGAAGATCCTATCCTTCCTAGGCATTGGCTTAGTCCTAGTATTCAGTTGCTGCCTGTGCCTACAGTGTGGTCCAGCGATTTGTGGACTGTGCGCCACATCCTGTATTGAACATTCTAGTTTTCTCTCACAACGTCAAAGAAAGAAAGAAGAGCAAATGATGTTACAAGAACAAACTGATCGATTCATGAGGATCGATATATCATGAAGGGTCCGTAGGGAACAAGGAGGGAATGAGGAAATATAAATTTTATGGTCAAGTTGTGTTCCCTAGCGTGTACCCCACCGTCTCCATGTACCAGCTTAAAGTGCATGTAACTTCCCTCCTGTGCCAGCTATGAAGACGCAAATACATTTGCGTCCAACGTTAACATGTCCTCTTTCAGACCCACCCTGAATGGGTTGAATAGTCCGTTCCTAAGTATGCTATGCCAACGTCTTTTTGTAGTGCACTTTACACGTTTTTCAGCTCTGGCAAAGTAGGCCCTGAATTTCTGCCATCGAGCCTTTTTCTGGCTTCTGACTCTGAAAGCCTCAGCCCAGGCTGTCTCTGTACCCGTGAACTCTGACTTACTTCCAGCGCGGCCCACCGCGCTTAGCTCAGCCTGCTGCCTGCCAAGACTGACTACAACCTTCGAATTATCTGTTCCGCTCCTTCGAAAATACATTCCTGCCTACTAGTTTAAGTAAACATCCTCCCAGCTGCAGAGCAGAAGGGCCGGCCTGTCTCCGTGCAAGTAATTCATAGCCTCTGTTACCATGCTCCCATGGAAGGCCCATGCCCCCACGCCTCTCATGCAGACACTCAGGCGCTTATACACGCACTCACAGTCAGTATAGAATAGCTTCTGCCCCAGAGACCTTTTCCGTTCTGATAATATGGTTCCCAAACATCAGATATCAGATATGATAGAAGTACAAGTTGATCTGACATGCCAGACTTCTGTCTCTTTCCGTCAGTGTAAATGTCAAGTCCCCTGCACCCTCCAGTTTCACGTCAATCACACGTCATGCAGCTGCGCGCGCATCCAAGCCTCCGATTTCTGCTGACATTGCAACATTTCTGTTTAGTGCCACCCCCATGTGACACCTACCTGTGACGTTTCTAGCGCGCACCTCTAGTTCACGCCTAGTCCACACCTTCTGATTACGTACTAGTAACACGTGGATGCTGTTATCTTGTCTTCTCTCAGCTGTTACGCCTCCTATATTGGTTTCTATGGTGTAAATTAAGTATATAAGCTATGTATTGTCAATAAAATATTGCTCTATCCCTTCCTGGACCCTTTGTGGTTGCAGGAACCTGATATCCAGTTCCGGAACGATTCCTTTTTAAGGAATAAAACCCCTAAGAACTCTAACACCACGGACTCTGTTTCTTTCTTTCCGATTGAGTTATTATTGATTAAGTACTTACCTGCATAGAAATTAAGACGGTAAATTAAATATTTACGACAACCAGGGCGGGCTGGCAGCCCCCTGTTTCGAGTAGTACTATCTTGCCTCCCAACTGAGATGGATAGCCCGGTGGCTGTCAGATTGCAATTGCACGGACACAGCAACTATGCAGCCGCCTTATCCCTTGGAACACATAGTCCGGTTGTTTCACCCTGGGACACGTCCACGACCACCGGAGCATCTGCTATTCGCAGTAGCCTATAGCTGCTTTTGTAGGAGCTTGTGTCTGACACGCAGCATAATCCCTTATGCGCCGGCGATACCCCTGGGGGGCACTCCCAGTGGGCAGTCAGTGTTGACAACCATCGCATTAAGGGAATGGCAAGATAAAGACATCCACACCCTTGGGGACCTATACCACGACGGGACACTCATGGTCTACACAACCCTCGTTGATGAAGTGGGGCTACCACCTGGGCAGTTTCTCACTCACCGCGCACTAGTGGCCTCACTCACGGTAAAATGGGAGAGGTCACAGCGGAGCCACACAGGCATCTCACCATGCAATCTCTGCATATCATGGGGCGAAGTAGACACCTAACACGCTGGTTCGCAGCCTCACTCCGAGCTCACACAGCGTTGAGCCTTGCCCCGCTCCGCCACAAGTGGGAACAAGACCAGGGTAACCAGTTTACAGACAAAGAATGGGCTGTGGTACTTGAAAGCCCCACACCCATCCCCAGGAACATGCGTTTTAGGCAGATACAGCTTTATATCGTCCACAGAGCATGTCTCACACCTGCGAAAATCAACCAATACTTCCACTGCAGAGATGCAGCGTGCCCGTGGTGTGGATAAATAGGGGCCGATCTGCTACACATGTTCTGGGCTTGCCCTAGGATGGAGGTATACTGGAGGGGAGTGGCCACTCTGCTGCACGAGTGCACTGACCGGGAGCTACCCTTCACTTGGCCTACATGTCTACTGCACAAATTTCGTAGAACCCCCAGCATGAAGGTCTCGTCCAGATTTTTCGATCTGGGGATGATAGTGGTCAAGCAGCTGGTTAGTAAAAGGTGGAAAGCGCATGACCCTCCACATGTGCAAGCTTGGCGCCACTCTATGCTTGCGTGGGCCAAACCAGAATGTTTAGCAATTAGGCGTGAGGAGACACTAGGATTACGCAGGGACCTCATTGCCACCTATTGGGACACAATATACCTCGAGCTCCAGCCGCCACCACTAGACCTCCCCGGCGCGCCAGCCTTGGACAACACTCAGATTTGTACTCAGTAGTGTTGTACTCGCCGCGCCACTCTCTTACTGGTAAACCCGAACTACCTGGGGCATCCACCTGATACAGCCTCTAGACATGGGGTGGCAGCTAGCTGCTGCTGGACACACGAACCACAGATCGTACTATACATGGTAACATGAAAGGGGGGCTACGGGCTACATGTTTAGTTGCACACATTGTGCATTTCTCTTTTTCTTTTCCTTTCGCTCCGTTCTTTTCTATTCACAGTTCCTAGTTTTTGTTGTTTAACAGTAAATCTGTCATTGGCACTCAACTGCAAGCGAGCGTCAGTATCCTGCTGGCTTAATGGGACAGTACATGCATATATGTGCGGCAACGGACATTCACCAGCATTTCTACCTCAGTGGACATTTTCCTTGTGGACTGTGATATGATTATCATGCTGCACATGTATCGGTCAGTTTCATTTGTGTCCACTCAGTACGCTATTTCGTGCGAGTAATGTACAAATGCTATGTGTCTGCTGTGCATTATATTTATTTATTTAGCGATTTATAAAGCGCCTGGTGACCCGGAGGCATCCCCGCGCTAAATATCAATTGACGTGCCCAACACTGCTTATTTCTAATATGACTTATGCTGTACTAATCATAAAACCCAATAAAACAGATTTACAAACAAAAAAATCCGAGCATCAGTTTATTGTTCTGTATTTGTAATCTTTATTTTCCCTCATTCTTAATTAAGTCGCACTTCTAAACAAATAATTGCTAGAACAAATACTTATGCAGATTCTGGATTTTTTTCAGTTCACAGTACATCTTTAAAGTTCATTAGATCTTCCAGTTTGTCCAATCTGGGTCAGCCATCTATTGACTCTACATTACAGGCAACATGTAAAACATTCAATCCTCCTCCTGACCTTAACGTTTCAAGCAAATGATTTCAAAGCATCTCTCTTTTATATTAAATATGTCTGTTTCCTACTCTGCTCTTCCAGAGTTTGGAATTTCAGTTGTGATTTTTGATTATGTAACAGTATGTTAGACCTGAGTTAATTTCACCTGGTCTTTTGCTTCTTGAATGTTTGCTTTATGTGAAGATGTCCACAGGGTCATTTGATACTACATATAGTGTCACAGGTGAAAATCCTCATAGTCTTAGTCTTTTTTCCTGAATGTGAATATATTGACACCTCTACCTTCATTTTTGGTTGAAATTTGTACAAGACAAACAGTGCAGTCGTAACTTATTTTGGATTGTTCACTTCTTTAAGTTTTCAGCTTGTATTAGGATGTTCCTCAAGCTTCATGATATCTGAAAAATAATGGGTAAGTCTGAAGAAACATTTTTTATAAATCAGCTTTGTATATCATCTCCTAATGCCTTTCAATAATCTTACTCACTTTATAAGAAAATGTTGAGTATTGTGGAAATATTGTTTGTCTACTCTTCTCTGTCTTTAGTTCCTTTCTTTTCAGTAGATTGATTCTGTCGTTCTTGCAGTATGTTATGTTAGTAACCTCTAGCTCTACAACTTAGAAACAGATGTTCATGCTGTTTAAGCATCTGTGGATCTGATTATACCACCATCATATCCAGAAAATTGATGTTTGGTTCTCCAATATGTAATGCAAATCTATTTCTCTCATTCAGGCAGCAGGAAATCTGGTCCCCCCTACTCATACCCCATTCTGCGCATGAAAGTGGGGGTTCCACAGGGATCTATTTTGAGCCCGTCCCTTTTTAATATTTATATCGCCCGCTCGCACAATTAGCTGAGTCAAATGGCGCAAAGATAGTATCCTATGCCAATGATACTTAACTGCTAATTTAGTGCGACAAAGGGACGGATTTTAAAGGCAACGAGATTAACATCTGTCCGATGGAGGGTTTCTCTTGGTTACGGCATAACCAATTAAAATGTAACCCTGAAAAGTCAGAGATTATCTTCTTTGGTTGCCGGCCTTGCGAATCATGGCACCAATGGTGGACTTGCAACATGTCCCCTCCCACTGCTCACGTTAGTTCTGTGAGGAATTTGGGGGTCAAGTTTGACTACACTCTAACAATGAAGTATTACATTCAAACTGTTGCTAGCACCTGTTTTGGCATGTTAAAAATGCTAAATACCTTCCTTCCCCTGCTACCGGTTGAATACCAAAAGACCGCAGTACAGGCCTTAATCACATCCGGGTTGGATTATGTCAATGCTTTGTATCTGGGCCTACCTGAGTATTTACTGAACCATCTGCAGGTGCTACAGAATGCGGCGGCCAGAGCCATTCTCATGGTGGGATCCAGAATACGTATGATGACCCACCTGAAGCCTTGCACTGGTTACCGATTCAGAAGAGGATACAGTTTAAGGCCCTTGTTCTGGCTTTTTGGGCCTTTCATGGCACAGGAGCTGTATATCTCAGGAGAAGGGTCCAGCACTACGAGCCGAAACATGCTTTGAGGTCCTTGGGACAGGCCCTAATGCTTATTCCAAAATGTGCCCGTTCCCAGACTGGTGGTCGCTCCTTTCAAGTACTGGCTGCCCACACATGGAGCCGTCTGCCTCTTCATCTTAGGTAGCTCGAGGACCTGCTCTTCTTTAGGAGACAGCTAAAAACCTGGTTGTTTCAGCAATTGTCCTCTATGGGCGGGCTGGCCTCTGGGCTTTGGTTGCCTGTTACCAGGTGGTCCTTTAGCGCCGGGACACTCCGTGGAGTAGCTGTGTGCTTTCCAAGTACCAATTTTCATTTCATTTCATTTCATTTTCTATGGAATGCCAAAAGCTATCTCCAGGTACTTCCCATACATAAAACACATGGTCAACGTACCTGCTCCATCATGTGAGAGCAAGTATTGGTGTTTAAATGTTGATCGTGTACCTTAATTGAAAGTAGTGTAGGGATTTATTAGTATATGTTGAAACTCCATTTGCAACCATTTTTTGTTCCTATAATTTGAGCCTAAAACTGTCCACTATATCTGACATTTTTATTGTAAAGGATAACTCTCATCACCTGGATTGTTAACTCCTTGTTTGCTCCCATGCTGTTCATGTGTTTCAGCAGGTGTCATTCAATTGCCTCTACTCCTTCCTCATGTTCTATATGTTTGTATAGACTCAGTATGTCCATTGTGAACATAATATTTCTTCATTATGTTTCAATGAGGTTGAGGTAAGTTGGCATAAAACGCCTGTCTCGTCTAGTATGTATGTAATCCAGTTAATCAAAGGATTAAGTATGATAAAGTATGATAGCTACATATATTGAAAGAGGATGTAAAATCAGATTTGTACCTGAAAATATGAGTTGTCCCAACAGGTGTTCCACAGATTTATAGATCTTTCAAACACTATAAAAAAGCAGTATTGTTGAACTTTTATTCATGAAGGAATTATTTGCATTGTTATCTATCCAACTTTTGTCTTTAGCTTGATTTTAAAGATAATGATTCCCTATTAGTTTAATCATTTCTGTGGTTGCATCTTTTGACAATTTAATGTATGTGTTTTCACCTAATTTTCTCATGTTATACTTGTGGTAGTCCTAATTTGCACATTTTTGTAATGACTGGTACTTTTTACCTTGTTCCTAGCCCTTTATTGTTGTTTCTCTCTCCTAATTGGTCTACCTGAAAGGAGGAAAATACGTTTTTTAGGAACAAGCACATGATAAGCAAATCCTGCAGTGGCAAGAGCAAGTACAGTTTCTGAAAACTATTATAAATACGGTATTAAAAATAAGGAACTGTGCACAAATGTTTAGTAGTTGTTAAGCCTGTCAGCCACCTGCACCGTATTGATATTGATTTTAATTAATGATTACAAGTCATGTAAAAATTCAGAAGAAGAGGTTTGATGACTCCCAAATGCATTGGTGAAGACAATTTTATATGACTGACCGTAAGCATGAAGATGATGGATTGTTTTGAATCTGTGATTATGAATGTTATATTGAATATGAACTACCAAGGTATGAAATGCTGCCCTCAGCATGAAGACATTTGCTCTGTATACCTGACTTTCCACTTTTTAGGACTCGTGATTTGACATTTATCACAAATGTAATTTGTGATAAATTGTTGTAAGCTCCATTATTAACTGTATTCACCTTTATGATAGAATGTCACAGTGTTTTTATTTGTTTTCACATTTCAACTCAGGGCCTTCTTGGGACAAATCTCAAAACCTAAACATAAAGTTTCAAATTAAAATCTTTAATATAAAAACAGTGTGAAAGCTTACACATAATAAGTATAAATTAAGCAGACTCGGAGCATACCTATTACAATAAAAGGGTGTTTTAGTTGGGCCACAGGAGAATACCCCACAGAGGGCGTCAGAGCCTTAAAAGTTCCTTTCATTGCATCCTCAAACCTAAGCATCCAGTTCATCTTCAGAAGTCAGATGGGTCTCTGGACCTGTGAGATGCTCTTGGGCGAACATAATCAACAATGGTGTTGGTGCAAAAGTGAAGAATTCCAGACAATCAGCTAGAGCAGGTGTTTCGAAAAGCTAATGAGTCAATTCTCATGTTGACGCCTCACATGACGTAAACGTGTAGATCAAAAAAGAATACCTAACGTTCTGCTGCATGAAAGTATAGTGTTAGAACTGGCTATTTCTGGTAGGCTAAGGCTGACACCAAAGCCAGGCAGAAACCACCATTCTAGTCAGGGCAAGGGAGTCACACGCCAAGATAACCCCTGCTCACCCCCTGGTAGCTTGGCACGAGCAGTAAGGCTAAACTCGGAGGCAATGTGTAAAGCGTTTGCGCCAGCACACAACAGCAACAACATACTAGGCACACCACAAAAGAGACTCCACACAAGGTTATTATAAAATAACTTTTGTATTGTAAAAACACATCAGATAGTATCACACAAAATACATGGTGCCAACTGGCACGGGCAATATTCACATGGGATTATTTACAGGACAGGGCCGCATGGGCCACTGTCAGAATCAGCACTTAGTAGAAATTAGAATATAGGATATAAAATCACTGTAGCACAAAGTAACAGTTATAACTCACAACCAGTATCTACTGGTAACAGATAAGTACCACCTACGCAACCCTAACCACCTTAGGAGAATGTCACGCAGGGAACCAGGACCTTACTAGGACCACCTGTACTAAAAAGAACAACCACCTAAGTATCACACAGCATTTAGGGGTATAAGCAAGAACACATTACCCATGATGCATGAAACACATTCAGAGGAGTAGTAAAGGAAAAACACATGATGCCTAAAACATTCAGAGGTGTAAGGACAACCACCTAAGTATCACACAGCGTTTAGGGGTCTAGGAAAGAACACATTACCCATGATGCATAAATATACATTCAGAGGAGTAGTAAAGAGAAACACATGATGCATAAACCTACACATTCAGCGGTGTTAAGAACAAAGCACATGATGCAATAAAATACATTCAGAGGTGCAGCGCAAGAAGACACATGATGCCTAAAACATTCAGAGGTGCAGCGCAGGGAAAGAAAGGAAGACACATGATGCCTAAAAACATTCAGAGGTGCCAGATACAATAGCGCAAAAATCACATGATGCCTAAAAACATTCAGAGGTGCAGGACTAACACATGATGCAAGAAAACACATTAAGAGGTGCAATAACCATACAATTGCGCAAAACTTACATAAGCCACCCTCTGTGGCAGTCCCTAGGCCAACTGGCCTTGTTGGGGCTCAGACACCCTGTGTCCAAATGTCAGGGCGCGCTGCAAAGCAGCGCCAGTCCAAGCACAAGCCTAAACGTAGCAGGTGCCCACTACTTGCTGGGCACCTGTGAAATCCCAAGACCTAAACGGTGCAGCTGCCCACTAATTGCTGGGCAGCTGGGAATTATCAAAACTGCGCCAGGGCCCTCACTGACCCTTAGGCGCAAACTGCGCCACTGCTGGAGCCACACAGGCTCTGGACATCGCACATGTCCCCAAACGTTGGAGCCACACCGGCTCTTGCACAGATATGCCCCCTGAGCCTCCCTGGGCTCTTAAAACAAATGTGGCACCTCGAGCCTCGCTGGGCTTGTACACAAGCTTCTCGCAGGCAGGAGGGAGCGGGCACCGACAATGTGCCCCGATGCCCCCTCTTAACTAAAATGGCCCCCAAAAGCCTCTCATGGCTCTAAATAACGATGGGCTCCCTAGAGCCTCCGTGGCTCTAAACACAAGTCTTGCCCCGTCATTGGAGTCCCACTCGGGGGACTCAAGAGTTAATGGCCCCAGAGCCCTCGGGGCTCAAACAAATACCACGGAGCCTCTCTGGGCTCTAAATTGCAAAAATGCGCCCCTACACCGAGGAGCGGCCCGCTGCCAGACGCTCATATAAAGCACAAAGCGCTCCCAAGCGCTAGGGAAGACAAATCAAGCGCTCCCAAGTGCTATAGCAAAGAAAAACAAGCATTTACAATGCAACGGTTTCGCCTTTGGAAAAGTTTGAGCTATTGGCATTGTGAATAACAAACTTTTTATTTATGTGTTGGTTTTGAAAACAGATAAATAAATGGCATTGCCATTTACAATGCCAATAGCTTAATCTCTCGCAAATGCGAGACCTATTGCATTTGCAATGCAATAGGTCGCGTATTTACGCGAGTTTGAGCTATTGACATTGCAAATAACAATGCATTTTATTTATGTTTCAAAAACCAAAACATAAATAAAAGTTTTCTCACACTGCTGTCTATCTCACCCGTATTTAACAGGGAAATGGTAGGAAAGCCAGAACCCAAAAACAAAAGCAAATACAAAATAAACATTACATTTTTTTTAATGTAATATTTAATAACTCATTTGAACCATTAAAACTCGTAATTGAGTTCACGTGTTATTCAATCGTATATAGCGCACCTAAGTAAGTAAAAGACAGCAAATAAAGTACTTACAAGGTAAATAGCTGCAATTTTCAATTTGGGGTGGATTTTATACCTTTTTATTCCAGGCACAGATCTACAAAATCCTCCGAAACTCGCTTTGGGTTGCTCAGTCCGTTCCCTTAAAACTGAGTTCTTGCAGGAAAGCCCAATACCACAACAGGCACAGGGGCCTTGTCGAGTGAACCGCACTGCACAGGCGCAGTGTACAGAGCCCACGAGGCTGCACCCCTCGTTCTGGCAGACGTTGGGTGCGGTGTGTTGGAGACCCCGCGTTGTACAGAGGTTTTTCTTATTTTTTATTTTATTTTATAAAGTGCGTTGTTTCCCAATGCAGGTTTCCTAGCGCCAGTGGCGGAACTGTTGAATGCTCAATTCGACTAGGTGGGGTTGGGGAGGGTGTCTGACTCACAGCAGCCTGCACCCTTTTACAGCAGAGGTCAGATTGGGCTTGGTGCATGGCTGGCTTTGGGCCTGGGGGCTGCTTGCCTGGACCACAAAGCGGCGCCATAAAAACACCACCCTTTTCCTGGATAAAAAGGCCGGCCTTCGCGGGGGTCAGTAAGCGAAGGCGCTGCTTTCTGAGCTTATTCAGTCGCCAAGGCCCCGGAGAGGCGGGCTCCAAGCTGGGCCCCCGCTTTCTTGACAGGATGTTCGCCAACAGCTGGAAGTGGCCACGGGGGCGTCTTAAGGAGACCCCCTCTTCCTCTGACAGCCGATCAAGGGAAAATAGGGCACGCTTTACGAACGTGTGTCCACCCTGCCCTTAATTGCTGTCCCTTTAAACAAAGGCAGCATCTGCGCAACCTCAGCCCGCTCTGCGCCCCTGCTTAAGAAAAGGCACAGCAACCTGCTACGGGGGTGTGCTGCGCCATTTCCTTCCCAACTTTAAGGCTTTTCCCTAAACCGAAGCAGCGCGCGCATTTAAAAAACAGCTGCCGTGTTACTTGGAGCCCCACACAGCTTATTTTGTGTACTTGGCGGGACTCATAGCTTTGTGTTGGAAAGTTCTTGTCTCTATACCGCGAGGACACGCTCAAAGAAAATGAACGCGTGAACCCACACTTTAAAGGACAGCTTTGTGTTTTTGTTTGGACCCCCTGCTGCTTGGAAGGAACAGCGCAACGCCAGGATTGATATGGAAAGGACTGTGAAAATATGAATGGGTACAATTGTGAATAATGGCGTGTAGGTTGTGTTGGCTGGGGGAGGGCAGGGGAGGGGCGCTGCATTAGCGTTGTGTGCACTGACAGTAAATGTGACCACTCTCTCTTGTTCCATCTGCAAATATAAATAAAGTTACAAAGCACGCGTGCCCACTCAGTCCTGATAATTAATGTAGAAATGACTACTTGAATGAAGTCTGCAGCGCGTTTAAACTAAAAAAAATGCATTGCATTCTCTTATACATTAAACAAATAGACATTGCACGCGCTGCGTGTGTAGACATCAGCCTGGGACGTCATACACCTGCAGCATAAACATTTTTCCACGTCAGAGCAGAGACAACAGAAATTCTAATATAATCGCAACACCATATCTACAGCAGATGCATAAAATGGATACTTGATATAGTACTGACTTGTTAGTAACGCGGGGGCTCCTGCAGAAAGCCCCCCTCGCTTATCTTACGACCAGTCTCATTGGGGGGGCTAGTTTGAGTCCTGACACACTCGGGGGCAAGTGTTCGATGCTGTGATTGGCTAGGTATTGACACGTTTGCATTGTGCTGTCAAGAACGCTGAGGCAAGCTGAGGTTGTACTGCATGTGTTTTGATTGCAGGGGTTGCGAAGGAGATATTTGGGGGCGATGTTATCACGGGTTAGTCAATAAAGTCAAGCCATAATAGTAGATGTTGCACAGCAGAGAAAGGGCACAATGGGCCCTGTATGTTGTTATTTCACCCCACTCACCAACGCCGATGTGTACGTCACGCATTGTGGCCAAAAGGAGGACTCCGGGCCTGCAAAGATAAACAGTAGGGTCTCAGAGTGTTTTCGTTCCTTTCCCTGTGACACCCAGACACACGCGCTCGACACAAAAAACAAATCAGGTAAAATTTGCCATGTGACAAGATTAAAATGCCAGATGTCTGACTCGGGCTTCCTAATCGCGTGAGCCTGGTTTATTTGTCCTAGGAAAGACTCGGAGTCTAAATTCTAGAAATAGGAACCGAAAGCGGCTCAAATGAAAACAAAAGATACTGTATTTTTATCTTCGCCTGAAAAACTCATCAGCGACGCTGGCTCTTGTGCGCGTTATTTTTATTATGTAGACAAAGATAGCCGAGAACCTTCCGTTTAAATACCAGCTTCTCTTCAGAAGGGCCGCCAGCAGACAGGCCTTTATAATTAAACAAGAAATACGAATCTCTGCTGCACACATAACTAACAAGCACCGACGAGGACACGGACAGCGGGAGGGGGGGCCGGGAAAGGAACGGACAGCGGGAGGGGGCGGGAAAGGAACGGACAGCGGTAGGGGGGGCGGGAAAGGAACGGACAGCGGGAGGGGGCAAGGAAGGCCCTCACCTGGACTTCCTCGGGCGGCGATCGGCCGCGGAATGACGAACACAAACATGGACGCACGAAAAAAATAAACCCCGCCCACGGCCGCGATGACGATCAGAAGTGGGTGGAGAGCGAAAAAATCGCGGGAACGCCCCCGAATCTGGTCCGGCCTTGACGGACAGATCCGGCTCCCAATAGCTAGCCTCCATTTTTGGAGCTAGCCAATGGGAGCCAGGGGACGTTTCTGAAGCCCATATTGTAAACAATAGATTTCGCCTGCGCCGAAAAGCTGCGCAGAGCGCAGCCTTCGGCAGGCGAAACCTAAAAAGTCTCTGCCTCAAACAAAGCACTCCCCCAGTGCTACCAGCAAAGTCCAGCAGCAAGGGAAGCAAAGGGGACCCAGCAAAAGGTCTACAGAGTTCAAGATAGGTCCATCAGGTATCCAGGGCAGAGCAAAGTCCCCCATCCTTCCAGGACAGGCAGAGGGGTCCCCCAGAAGTCCTCCAGGCACCCAGGGGCTGGGCAGGGCCCAGGGATTCCCCTGGGCCGATGCAGCAGCACGCCCCTGGCAGATTCAAGTTGGAAACAAGAACAACTTGGAAGGGGACACAGCCCCTTCTTATACAGGGAAAAGTCTTTGAAGTCTTTGTGCAGGCAGTGTGAGAACCAGCTAGAACTGGTTATAGGGAAGTCTCTTCAGTATCAGGGACAGAGGTGACAGTCGCCCAGCGGGAGGTGGAGCCAGCATTGTGGTCAGGCAGGCACAGCCCTTCACTATCAGGTGCCATCTCCTCCCACTTCCCTGGCAGCTGATGCTGCCTTTCATCCATGGGCTGACTCAGACAACCTCCTGGGCTCTCCAGCCCCTGTCACCCTCAAACCAGACAGTCAATCCACAAGCAAGCCCAGGCACTCTGGGCCAGGCTCACCAGCCAATCACACGCCAGACACAAATTACACAAATATACCAACTTCTAAAAGTGGCACTTCTAGACTAGACACAGTCATGCCACATATACCATTTCGCAGCATTCAGTCTCACGGGTTCTCTCATACCAAACTCGCCCCTGCACTCCCCACACATCAGGAACTACCATGGGCATACATATTCCCCATTCATTCCTATGGGAGGGCAGGTCACTCACCACACATACAGAGAGCTCACGCACTTTACACTGTACCACAGTGAAAAAGTGCGCAGAGGCCTAAAATCACCAACACCAGGTCACAGAAACAGGCTAGGAAAAAGCAAAAAGTCTCGGGATGAACCTGCCTAAAAGGCCGGATCCAACACAACCCCCTTCCAGCCAAAACGCAGGGTAGACCAATCACTCCACTGATGGGCTTCCTTGCTTTGGGCGACAAAACACGGACACGGGCCCGCACGGCAGGGACACCCTCCGGTTTTTCGCCACTCTGAACCTACATGGTTTCCTCCAAACAAGAACTCTCTGACACAACTAGGATACCCCACTGGTACTCGCTAGTCATCCACAGCCAGGACCAGGCCCTAGGCCATCCAAATATCACAGGTCCTAACCAATCCACAGAGCGGGGGGGGTGTGTTACTGCTACAACGCATCTTTTACAACGTAATGCTGTTACAACGCAGCTATTACATCGCAAATACCATTACAATGCATGCCATTACAACGCATGGCATTACATAGCAGATGCTATTACAACGCATACCATTACATCGTAAGTATTGGTAAGTATTTAATTTTTTTTAAAATTTTAATTTAATATTTCATAATTGATTTAATTATTATTAATTATAAAAAAATATTTATTTCGTTTTTAAATATTATAAATTAAATATATTAATTTAAGTATTTTTTAAAATAAGTATGAGTATAGGAGTATATGTTTTGGGGTACTGATGTATATGTTTTGGGGTGTTTGGGTATTTTTTGGTTTTAGGGCAGTGTTTGGGTTTTGGGGTACAGGGGTGTTTTTAGGTTTTAGGGCAGTGTTTGGGTTTTGGGGTACAGGGGTGTTTTTAGGTTTTAGGGCAGTGTTTGGGTTTTGGGGTACAGGGGTGTTTTTAGGTTTTAGGGCAGTGTTTGGGTTTTGGGGTACAGGGGTGTTTTTAGGTTTTAGGGCAGGGTTTGGGTTTTGGGGTACAGGGGTGTTTTTAGGTTTTAGGGCAGGGTTTGGGTTTTGGGGTACAGGGGTGTTTTTAGGTTTTAGGGCAGGGTTTGGGTTTTGGGGTACAGGGGTGTTTTTAGGTTTTAGGGCAGGGTTTGGGTTTTGGGGTACAGGGGTGTTTTTAGGTTTTAGGGCAGTGTTTGGGTTTTGGGGTACAGGGGTGTTTTTAGGTTTTAGGGCAGTGTTTGGGTTTTGGGGTACAGGGGTGTTTTTAGGTTTTAGGGCAGGGTTTGGGTTTTGGGGTACAGGGGTGTTTTTAGGTTTTAGGGCAGGGTTTGGGTTTTGGGGTACAGGGGTGTTTTTAGGTTTTAGGGCAGGGTTTGGGTTTTGGGGTACAGGGGTGTTTTTAGGTTTTAGGGCTGGGTTTGGGTTTTGGGGTACAGGGGTGTTTTTAGGTTTTAGGGCAGGGTTTGGGTTTTGGGGTACAGGGGTGTTTTTAGGTTTTAGGGCAGGGTTTGGGTTTTGGGGTACAGGGGTATTACGACTTTATATAAATTAAATTAATTAAATTAATTTTATTTAATTTAATTACATTTATAACTATATTTACAATTATTAATTTAATTGTATTAATAAACGATTATAATTAAATTATATTATTTAAAAATGTTTAATTGATTAAATTATTTAATTATATTAAATATAATTATATTATGTATTATTTATAATTTAATTAAATTATAATTATCTTTATTGTAATTAATTACATTATATTATTTACTATTTATAAATTTTTTATATTTCATTAATTATATTATTTTAAATATATTAAATTAATATCAATTTTAATATTAATTAAATTACTATAATTTAATTAATTACTGTTTTAAAAATGTTATATTATTTTTATTATTTTAAATTAATTTATTTAACTTTATTCCTTTTTTTTAAAAAAAGATATACTTACCAATACTTACGATGTAATGCCATGCGTTGTAAAAGTATCTGCTATGTAATGCCATGCGTTGTAATGGCATGCATTGTAATGGTATTTGCGATGTAAAAATCGCGTTGTAACGGAACGCGTTGTAATACATCGCGTTGTACTGACACCAATCCAGCGGGGGGTAGTAACCCCTGGCACACAATAGCCATTCTCCACTTTCTCTCTCAGTGTAGCTACAACTACCACTGATCCTTCAACCTAGGGACCACACCCTCAGGCTGACCAGAGGTCACAGGCAAGAATGCCCCACCCTACCTCTACTTCTGGGTTTCCGCACCCTCACAGAGAAGCACTCACCAGAACACAATTCTCCTACCAGATCACGACCTCACTCCATCACTGGTCTACCACCTGGAAACTATTTCACTTCTGAGGTACAAAGCAACAGCACTGTTCCTCTTCAAGCAGGTGGGGGGACACAGCACACAGCAAAGTCCCCTTTCCTCTACCTTAGTGGAAACAACAAACTGCAGGTGAGCCCCAGATCACACAGCAAGGGCAGCCCCCTCAGTCTCTTCAGCTGATCCACTTTGGTAGAGATTCCTCTTGACCTGGAAGCTTCCTAATCTCCCAACCTAGGATCTAAAACCTCAGGTTGCACCAGGGTCAGAAGTACACCGTCCCTCTGTACCCCCTTCCAGAGTTCTGCACCCTCCCACCTTGGAGCGGTACCCCTAGAAGCCAAAACCGGTCAGGACACTGAGTACAGATGCCCTTCCCTCCAGGTCAGGCTGAACCTGAACCTGGCCTCCCCCCTCCTCGGGGAACAACCTCCAGAGGCCCCCAAAAAAAAATGGGCAAGCACTCTAGACGGTCAAATGCTCAGCGAGCAGGACTTCTGCACCCTCCACTAGGAGCGGTACTGCTTAACACTAGGACCGCCGGAGTTCTGGTTACAGACACTACCCGTCCTCTAGACACAGGAAGATCCTCCTCAAATGACCTATGTACAGCTTAGGCCCCTGACCTGGCGCTCCCTTAGGTAACCTTCCAGGCCCTGAGATAGGGTTTCGGGCCAACGTGGGACACACCGTCCCACACTCACTCCGCCTCCACTGAGACAGGGCGTGAGCCCCTATACCCCTACCATACTACTGGGACCTAGCTGGGTTACACATGAACCTCCTCCCCTTCACAGGATCATCAGATACCCAAGCCACTACTTTTAGGTTCACTTCCTAATGCCTCTGCAAGACATCTAGCACACCGCCAGACATCCACCTTCTTGTCCAGTGCCTCTGCAGGATCTCCTGCACACCACCAGAGGTACACCTCAAGTGCAAGCTCCTTAAAAAAAACTTACACCAACTCCTCCAGTTCAAGACACCACTCATCCACACACTCCCCCTCCAGACTGGTGAGACAGTTCCTCGCTGCCTCTGACTCACAACCTGTACCCCTCTTACTGAGCACCAGGCACCATACTCTGGGAACTGGGAATGGGACTTCACATGCACTGGACACATTTAAGCTGCCACCACTGGATCCTACCATACTGGGGAATCCAGACACACACACTACACTCAGGGGATAACCACCCTCCCAAGCTAGTCATTTCTCCTCCACACTCCCTCTCTTCCATCTACCCACACAGGGACAGGACCAGGGATGGGCACTGGAACCAGCAAGGGATTCCTAATCTATGGGAACCTCCCCCTCTACTGGTGTCCCGCCCTGTCAATTTCTCTCATCTGCCACTAAACATAAAGCGCAGAAACACATTTGAAAATGACACTCTTGAGGAAAAACAAAAATCAAAAACAATAATCCCAAACATGTGACTATCTATAAACTGCAGAGTTTTGTAATGTAGCCAGCTGTCGCTGTGGCACTGCGCAAACACAAGTCCAAATCCACACCGCTGACCAACAATGTTAGAACTGGCTATTTCTGGTAGGCTAAGGATGACGCCAAAGCCAGGCAGAAACCACCATTCTAGTCAGGGCAAGGGAGTCACACGCCAAGATAACCCCTGCTCACCCCCTGGTAGCTTGGCACGAGCAGTAAGGCTAAACTCGGAGGCAATGTGTAAAGCGTTTGCGCCAGCACACAACAGCAACAACATACTAGGCACACCACAAAAGAGACTCCACACAAGGTTATTATAAAATAACTTTTGTATTGTAAAAACACATCAGATAGTATCACACAAAATACATGGTGCCAACTGGCACGGGCAATATTCACATGGGATTATTTACAGGACAGGGCCGCATGGGCCACTGTCAGAATTAGCACTTAGTAGAAATTAGAATATAGGATATAAAATCACTGTAGCACAAAGTAACAGTTATAACTCACAACCAGTATCTACTGGTAACAGGTAAGTACCACCTACGCAACCCTAACCACCTTAGGAGAATGTCACGCAAGGAACCAGGACCTTACTAGGACCACCTGTACTAAAATGAACAACCACCTAAGTATCACACAGCATTTAGGGGTATAAGCAAGAACACATTACCCATGATGCATGAAACACATTCAGAGGAGTAGTAAAGGAAAAACACATTATGCCTAAAACATTCAGAGGTGTAAGGACAACCACCTAAGTATCACACAGCGTTTAGGGGTCTAGGAAAGAACACATTACCCATGATGCATAAATATACATTCAGAGGAGCAGTAAAGAGAAACACATGATGCATAAACCTACACATTCAGCGGTGTTAAGAACAAAGCACATGATGCAATAAAATACATTCAGAGGTGCAGCGCAAGAAGACACATGATGCCTAAAACATTCAGAGGTGCAGCGCAGGGAAAGAAAGGAAGACACATGATGCCTAAAAACATTCAGAGGTGCCAGAACAATACAATAGCGCAAAAATCACATGATTCCTAATAACATTCAGAGGTGCAGGAATAACACATGATGCAAGAAAACACATTCAGAGGTGCAATAACCATACAATTGCGCAAAACTTACATAAGCCACCCTCTGTGGCAGTCCCTAGGCCAACTGGCCTTGTTGGGGCTCAGACGCCCTGTGTCCAAATGTCAGGGTGCGCTGCCAAGCAGCGCCAGTCCAAGCACAAGCCTAAACGTAGCAGGTGCCCACTACTTGCTGGGCACCTGTGAAATCCCAAGACCTAAACGGTGCAACTGCCCACTAATTGCTGGGCAGCTGGGAATCATCAAAACTGCGCCAGGGCCCTCACTGACCCTTAGGCGCAAACTGCGCCACTGCTGGAGCCACACAGGCTCTGGGCATCGCACATGTCCCCAAACGTTGGAGCCACACAGGCTCTTGCACAGATATGCCCCCTGAGCCTCCCTGGGCTCTTAAAACAAATGTGGCACCTCGAGCCTTGCTGGGCTTGTACACAAGCTTCTCGCAGGCATGAGGGGGTGGGCACCGGCAATGGGCCCCGATGCCCCCTCTTAACTAAAATGGCCCCCAAAAGCCTCTCATGGCTTTAAATAACGATGGGCCCCCTAGAGCCTCCGTGGCTCTAAACACAAGTCTTGCCCCGTCGTTGGAGTCCCACTCGGGGGACTCAAGAGTTAATGGCCCCCAGAGCCCTCGGGGCTCAAACAAATACCACGGAGCCTCTCTGGGCTCTAAATTGCGAAAATGCGCCCCTACACCGGGGAGCGGCCCGCTGCCAGACGGGGCCGCTCTACACATCCATTGGAGACCCCCGCCCAAGACGCCCACACTCACCGGATGCCTGCTGTGAGGCGGCGTCTTCACTGGGGCTTCTTTCGGCGGGGGAGCAACGCGTCTCCTCTCTTGCTGCGGCATCTCCGCTGCGTGTAGCTGGGCTTCCGGGGCTCCCTCCATCGCAAGGGAGCCACTCGCGCTGTGTCCTCTCCTCTTCGTGGCGGCCCCGGGGCTCTCCATAACTCACCGGAGCCCCGGATCGCGATAGACCAGCTGCACTTTCTCTATTCCTGCCGAGGCCCAATCCCAGCGCGGCTCACTAGGACGAGCCCCCGGGTGACGAAGCACTGCTTCCGGCGCTGGCCAATCACAGCGCGGCCTCACGGGACGAGCCTCCCACAGCCAGCCAATGGCTGCGCCGCTCTCGAGGAATGCTTCTCTTCGGCGGCCATTAAACACAGCTCGGGCCGCGGCGGTGAACAAAGGGGCATAACGAGAGGTGGGCACCCTCGGTTTCAAAATTAAACGTAGAAACGGGGTGAGCACCCGTTAGACACGTAAATAAATGGGGTGGCACCCATCACTAAAAATATAGCGATATCGGGCACAAAGCAGGGTGGCACCTGCAATTCCCCACGCAAAATGCGGGGCAGAGACACGCTCATATAAAGCACAAAGCGCTCCCAAGTGCTAGGGAAGACAAATCAAGCGCTCCCAAGTGCTATAGCAAAGAAAAAAAGTCTCTGTCTCAAACAAAGCACTCCCCCAGTGCTACCAGCAAAGTCCAGCAGCAAGGGAAGCAAAGGGGACCCAGCAAAAGGTCTCCAGAGTTCAAGATAGGTCCATCAGGTATCCAGGGCAGAGCAAAGTTCCCCATCCTTCCAGGACAGGCAGAGGGGTCCCCCAGAAGTCCTCCAGGCACCCAGGGGCTGGGCAGGGCCCAGGGATTCCCCTTGGCCCAGGGATTCCCCTGGGCCCAAGCAGCAGCACGCCCCTGGCAGATTCAAGTTGGAAACAAGAACAACTTGGAAGGGGACACAGCCCCTTCTTATACAGGGAAAAGTCTTTGAAGTCTTTGTGCAGGCAGTGTGAGAACCAGCTAGAACTGGTTATAGGGAAGTCTCTTCAGTATCAGGGACAGAGGTGACAGTCGCCCAGTGGGAGGTGGAGCCAGCATTGTGGTCAGGCAGCCACAGCCCTTCACTATCAGGTGCCATCTCCTCCCACTTCCCTGGCAGCAGATGCTGCCTTTCATCCATGGGCTGACTCAGACAACCTCCTGGGCTCCCCAGCCCCTGTCACCCTCAAACCAGACAGTCAATCCACAAGCAGGCCCAGGCACTCTGGGCCAGGCTCACCAGCCAATCACACGCCAGACACAAATTACACAAATATACCAACTTCTAAAAGTGGCACCTCTAGACTAGACACAGTCATGCCGCATATACCATTTCGCAGCATTCAGTCTCACGAGTTCTCTCATACCAAACTCGCCCCTGCACTCCCCACACATCAGGAACTACCATGGGCATATATATTCCCCATTCATTCCTATGGGAGGGCATGTCACTCACCACACATACAGAGAGCTCACGCACTTTACACTGTACCACCGTGAAAAAGTGCGCAGAGGCCTACAATCACCAACACCAGGTCACAGAAACAGGCTAGGAAAAAGCAAAAAGTCTCGGGGTGAACCTCCCTAAAGGGCCGGGTCCTACATATAGTAGTTGCCTAAGTAGCGCCAGACTGCAGAGACGCATAAAGATAATGAAAGAAGAGGGATAACGGCGGGATGGGACATTTAACCAACCAATCCATCAAGCATTTATAGAGCGCGCTACTCACCCATGAAGGTCTCAAGGTGCTGGAGGGAGGGATTGAAGCAACTACTGATCAAACAGCCAGGTCTTGAGATGTCTCCTGAAGGTCAGCAGGTCCTGGGTCTGTTGCAGGTGGATGGGGAGGGTGTTCCATGTCTTGGCGGCGAGGTGGGAGAAAGATCTGCCGCCGGTGGTCGTTCGGCAGATGCATGGGACGGTGGCGCGGGCGAGTCCAGCGGAGCGAAGTTGGTGGTTCGGGGTGTAGAAGGTGAGTCGTTCGTTGAGGTATGCCGGTCCGGAGGTGTGGAGTCATTTGTGGGCATGTGTGAGGAGCTTGAAGGTGATCCTCTTGTTGACCGGGAGCCAGTGCAGGTCTCTCAGGTGGGCGGTGATGTGGCTGTGGCGAGGGATTCTGAGAATGAGGCGTTCCGAGGCATTTTGTATGCGTTGGAGTCTTTTCTGGAGTTTGGCCGTGCTTCCTGCGTAGAGGGTGTTGCCGTAGTCCAGCCTGCTGCTGACGATGACTTGGGTGACCGTCCTTCTGGTTTCAGTGGGGATCCACCTGTAGATCTTGCGGAGCACCGCCCTCATCCCGCACCGCAGCCTTGGCCTACCTACACTGGCACCATCGAATCCAGTCCGTCAGCCGACGACAGCGCTTCAGCAAAGACGACGCCGCTGCTTGCACCGCGACCTGCCAGCACCGCGACGAGCGCCACATTCACCTAGCACCGCGACCCTGGTCTCACCAACGACGCCATCTGACACCGCCACGAGCCGCTGCTCACACCGCGACCTGAGGGCACTGCACACCGCACGGCTGCACTTCCACCGCAACACCCGATGCCTACTAAAGCCAGCTCTCCTGACTTCAACAGATAGGAGTTCGGTCTGCAACGCATGTGACTTCGAGGGCCGGATGACTCCTGCACCGACCTCCGGAACTGACTTCTGCGGACGCCGGGCTTTCGGAAGCTCCACGAGAGCTCGCCGACTCCCTGCATTTCTAAAAGGTACTGGGCCCGATTCACAGAATGAACTTAAGACTCAATCCTAAACTTACTACTATTTTGGTATTCACAGAATGCACTTACTACTTTTGGCATTCACAGAATGAACTTACTGCTTTTGGTACTCACAGAAGTTAGGATTTTGTCTTAAGTTTGTCTTAAGACAAACTTAAGACAGACTTAAGACCGACTTAAGACAGACTTAAGACAGACTTAAGACAGACCTAAGACAAACTTAAGACAGACCTAAGACAGACTTAAGACAAAATCCTAACTTAAGTCTGTCTTAAGTTTGTCTTAAGACAAACTTAAGACCAAATCCTAACTTCTGTGAATACCAAAAGTAGTAAGTGCATTCTGTGAATACCAAAATAGTAGTAAGTTTAGGATTGAGTCTTAAGTTCATTCTGTGGATGCCAAAAGTAGTAAGTGCATTCTGTGAATACCAAAATAGTAGTAAGTTTAGGATTGAGTCTTAGGTTCATTCTGTGAATCGGGCCCATTGTTTGCAGGTCTTTCAGACACTGTAGCTGGCCCATGACCCCGCGGTCAGCCAGAACTGTTTCGTTTTGTTTGTTCACGACACCGTGATAGCCCAGGACTGATCTATCGACATCAAGGAACTGTTTTTCAAGCATCACATGATCATGTCTTCTACCAGACGGTCAAGTCCCGGTAACCATACTTTTTCTCTCAGGATTTTCTTTGTTGCCACCAAGCCTCTGTGAGGCTCATGTACCAGGCTGACTCTCTGTCATTGAAGGATCTTTGGTCTGACAATCCTTGTGCCTCGAAGCAGTATTCCTCGCTCCATTTGAGACAGCTACCACCGTGAAAAAGTGCGCAGAGGCCTACAATCACCAACACCAGGTCACAGAAACAGGCTAGGAAAAAGCAAAAAGTCTCGGGGTGAAAAATGTCAGCTGCTGAAAATACCCCAAAGCTTAATCACTTGTAAAAAAAAATAGCTCCAGATGGGTGGAGAATGTTGTAACGTAGTGGGACTGTGGGTCAAGCTCCAGCTGGTGGTAGCCTTTGAATAAGTCTAGCTTTGAGAATATGCAGGTTCCAGTGAGATCAGCAGTGCTTACATCATCTAGGGGTCACACAAGTTAGTCCTTCAGGGCCATGACACATGTCGGGTGGGGTATGGCTCCCAAATTGCTGGACTCCTATCCTCACGATGGAGAGGGTGACGAGCTGGATGAGCAACTGTGATGTCGGACTATGACTTGATGTGGGCACAATTGACTGCTGAGTTGCGCGCTTATATTGTGGTTTTTAAGGTCACCTGAGTGTTGTATCGATGCAGAATGAGGAAAATTAATTAAGTTTGTTAAAAAAAAAAAATGCAGGCTCCAGTGAGGCAGCTGATCATGTCATTCAGTTAACGGCCTGGGTGCCGTTCTCTTTCAATTGATGTATTTAATAGGCGCATGTTGATACAGATGCGTATTTTTGTTGTGTTTTTCTTTGAGACAGTCACAGTGGGGGATACCCATGGAGTTGGTCCATCCATGGGCTTGATGATATCACGTACTAGCCAAACTCTTTAGTTCTTCCTCCGCCTGCGGTTAGAGATGCACAGGAACTCGATGGTTTTGAGCCACTGGTCTGACTACACCATTAATGTAAAGGGTAATTTGCATGTCCTTCAGCTTCCCCAGCCCTTTGAGAATCACGGGGTGTTCTCTCAGGATGCTGTGATGCTCAGACATGTGGTATATCATTGCTAGGAGGCCCATCACCTGAGCGGTGATGTTGCTGAGCAAACACGGCGCTGGGATGTCTCCCTGTAAGACGTGCCTCCCTGAATTTCCCTATGTTCACTACAGGTTTCTTTGCCCCTCATGTGAAGACGTCAACAGTGAGGGTGACAAAGGAAGCTTGTGTTTCATCTTCTCATACTCCGACACACACATGATGTTGCATGTGGCTCCGCTGTCTTCTTTCTTTCTTGTTTGTCAACGAGCTGAACATGTTCAGACATGCGTTCTTGTGATGAGATATATGACATGAGGTATAAACGTTCAATGGACTTTCGTGCATAAGCGGCGTCAGAGTCAGTAAATGGGCTGCGATTGTGTACCTCCATGTGCCATGCATGTCAACTTGAGGTAATTCGTGATCTGGCAGGTCGCCCTCGCTCTGACTGGAAGTGTCTGCTCATGCAGACACTTACAACATGATTTGCTCTGTTGCATTTCTGGTATTTGTGTCCCATGGTCAGGCAGGCGCCAACATGTGGGTATTCTAGTTCACAACGATAGCATGTCTGTTCATGTATCTCCTTTAGTGGTTGCAATAGATGGTTATGTCTGCTGTAGCTCCCGGCTATTCTATTGGCTTGGTCAATTGTCTGCACTCTCTCATTTTACATTTGTATGGCATGGGATGTGACCCTGCCTTCCATCCGCGTCACGGTCAGTATTTTGTCTAACGTGGATGTTTCCTTCAGGATTCTTGTGCGGAATCCAGTTGATTGATATCCTTCAGTGATATGCAGCCGTATTGCTACCTCATTGTCATTTTTTTCAAAGTAGCAGTAGATGACCAATTTGCACAACTGGGTTGCAAAATCGTCAAGGGATTCATCCACTCATTGGCACACAGAGTTGAACGTGTAACATTTGAAATCCACATTTCTCTGGGGGTCGAAACTGTCAGTGTGACATTTTATCAGGCCTTTGTATGTGGTGATTGAGCCTGGCCGGAATGTCACGAGCAGATCGTCTACATCATCACCAACCAGATTTAGGAATATGTCTTTGGCATGTTCATCCGTGTGGTTTTTGCAGGTGGTGCGCATGTAGTGTTCGAAACGCCTGATCCATTTCTCCCAGCAAGCATCCTTCGTTTGAGAGTCAGAGAGGTCAAAAGGCATAGGTCGTCGAAAAATCGTGCTTGAAATTGTGCCCTTATTGCATTCCTCCGTCATTGCTAGAGCGACTGGTCATAAACATGCTGTTGGCTGCCTTATGTCCTTTTTATGTTCTCTGTATTACTTATTCTGAAGATGCCTGGCCTTAATATACCTGCTGATGGGTCCTTGATGCTGTCTCAGTCTGTTTGCCTGACGTTAAGATGGCTGTCAGGCTCTTTTACTGCCCCTGTGCCAGTTTGCCTGACTTCAAAATGGCCACCGACACTTCCTCAATCCTTATTGGCTTCCCAGCCTGACTTTAAAATGGCTGTCGAGGTCTTGCAAGGTCTCATCTGTATCTGAGATCAACACAGGAGGCTCCTGGCTGGCTGTGCTTGCTCATGGGTGCGTTGGGAGGGTCAGGTGGCTTCATAAGCCAAGGCAGTGAACACCACTTGCACAATGCCAGGCTGATGACAGCGGCGCTTGTGGCTCATTGGTCGTCCTGGCTTCTTCACGTTACGCGACCGACATGGGCTCCAGAAGTAGCTATGAGCACTGCATGTTATACTTGATGTCACTCTGCTGTGGAGGAACAGGGTGAGCTCCTGGCATCGTCTCGACTGCTGCAAGGACCGGTGGTGGTGTGATGGTGCCACGGTCCAGTTCACCACCTTCTGTCGCCAGATGTCATGTCCCTGTGCCCCAGCTACAATAACAACACATAGAGGCTGGGAAGGGTGCACAAAACCTTTGTTATTCCCAGTCAACAAGGTGCGTGCACGCTCGTGGGTGTATGCAGACTGTCCCTTCGCCCCGCTCCCTGACTGGAAGCGGTGTCCCCATCTCTTCAATGATGGGTTCTAGTGCCAGCCTGCACATGTCGTTCTGACAAGACACATATGCCATACACTGTACGTTAGTGGACCGTAGGCTGTTATGCATGTTATCATAGCTGCCAAATTTTCAGATTGCTTTTGTGTGACACTTTCTTGTACTTATGGGTCACAACGGCGGGTGAGTTCTATTAATATTAGCTAAAGAGTGATAAAACGCCCAAATATTGGTAACTGTTGGTGTGTTGCTTATGTGTGTTAAGGGCTGTCACTGTTGTGATGGAAGCACACTTAAGTTTGATTACATCTGTCTTATAAAGTAGAAATCCCTCATCACAAAATTCTTTGTCCAACATTTATTTATGTAACCACAGTCTCATACAAATCAAACGGAAGTAGGCCAAAGCGTGATGCGCTGTAACATTGGATTCCTCAGGGTTGTCAAAATATAAAAAAGATAATTTATATATCAATACACCCAAAACAATCACTCACATCAATATGGAATAATTTCTTCAGGAGACTGTTATATGGGTTAAAGAAACTACACATCACGATAGAGGGCGAATATTTGTATGGGTGTCCTGCCAGTATGGTAAAATTAATCACTCACAATAAAAGTGTGAGTGAAGTCAGATAGATGTTGGTCTCTAAAATAAATGAAATATGAATTTATTACATAGCAGGAAAAGTGGAACAACTAAAAAGATACTCAACAAATAAAAGAAATGTGCAATGCTTCAAGGAACATTACAAAAATCTCCAACTAGATTCCCAAATTGGATGTATGACTATACATCGAGAACCAAAACAACGCGTGCCTTTACAACGCGTTTTTTGGTTTGCAATGTATGTCACAACGCATGCTATTACAATGGATGGCATTAGTTTGCATGTCCTTAGAATGCATACTAAATGCCTTTACAACGGACCCCATTTCCCTGCATCCTAAATAAAAAACCTCTGACCCTAAACCCTCAAACATGACCATAGACTACGACCCCTTGCCCCTAAGCCCTAACAGTAGCATACACTACCACCCTCTAACACTACCCCAAACCCTGAACACCAAAACAGTAACATACACTACCCCAACCCCTAAGCCCTAAACAGTAAAACAGTAATATACACTACCACCCCCTGACACTACCCGAAACCCTAAGCCCTAAACACCAAAACAGTAACATACACTACCCCAAACCCTAAGCCCTAAGCCCTAAACCCTAAGCCGTAAACCTTAAAACATAACCTTGCCTTTGTTACCTCGTGGTTCCTGTGCAGCGTCGCCGTCTCTGCTCCCGGTTCCAGCATCGCCATTACATCGTTTGCACATGCGCAAGCGATGTAATGTAATGGTATGCGTCGCAATGTCCACGCGTGGTAACGTCGCATGCGTTGTAACACATGCGACGTAAAGCCATGCGTAGTGTTGCCGGCGCGGTAATGGTTGTTAGCCTCCCAAATTAGGAAAGTTGCTTATGTTTTCTGGGGTACTTGGACATTTTCACAGGGTCTTGGGGCAAAATTGTGCCACCAAAAGTATATTAATGGGCAGTAGTTTCTTGTTGCTCATGGTGATGTCTGAGGTTATTGGGAAACATTCTGTAGCCACTTTCTACCTACTGGCTAGCCATTGTTGAAATGTTTGTTGCCATGAGGGTAACTACAGGATTGTATCTTGGAATGGTCCAACCAATATCAACATGTTTTGTTGCTCCAGCAGTCTGGAATTCCTAGCATGTTAGGGGGAGTGGGTGAGACCTACAGTTTAATTTGAGCCGGTGTTTTCCAGTTCTCAGCACCGACACCTAATCATCAAATCTAGCGATTTTCTTGATCACTAGTTAGGGACACATTCATTTATGGTAGGCATGAGAGATTAACTGATTTGCCCAGAATAGCAGGATATTGAGCTGACGCCGAATCTCGATCCTGGTTCCCCAGCTCCGAAGTCAGCAGCTCTGGTCATTCCGCCACATCCTCTCTCCACTTTCATGGTTAGTAGTAGATTCTGTTTTAGGCAGTGCTAACAGGAGAAATAGGCTGGTGCAAGCTGCCTCCTGACTAGAGCCCGACACTTATTTTTTTATAAATTAACAACTGCCTACAGAGAACATTCAAAGTCTCTTATTGTAGGCCCCGCTAGTCATGTTGAAAGAGACATGTTTGTGGCTCCTTTTGGGATAGTGGACACGACTCCAGGGCATGAAAAGGGATGTCTCATGGTCTTAGAGGTCTGGGAGCCACTACATGACTGCCCAGACCTTCACAGCCCACCAAGGTAGGGATGGACATCAAGCCTCTACGATAGGACAAACTACAGGCAGGGAACTTGTGGTAAAGAATGGTGGTGTCACTTGTTGGGAAAGGCTGAGCAAGTCCTTCAGGTGGTGTGTTAGACTTGACATCTTTTGGCATGTTTCCCCTGTCTTTTTTGCTTTCTGACCTCCTGGTTTTGACTCTGTTTTTGCTGGTTTAATGTCTCTCCGCACTTTCTATTGCAAGTGCTACTGTTGTAAATTGTGTTACGGATTGGTGTTTCCATGATGGGCATATTGGATTTATTGGTAAGTACCTAGTACAGTGCACTGAGAGTGCCAGGGCCTGTAAATCCAATGCTACTAGTGTGCTTGTAGCACTGATTGTGACACCAACAGAAGTAGTTAAGTCTGACCTGCCACTGCAGAGGCTGCAAGCATGTGGTAACTGCCATGTCGACCTGGCAAGTGCACCCATTTGCCAGGCCCTAAACCTTCCCTTTTCCACATGCTAGTCACCCCTAAGGTAGGCCCATGGTACCTGTCTGGGCAGGGTGCAGTGTATGTGAAAGGTAGGACATGTGTGGCATGTGTGGCATGTCCCGATAGTAAAATACTGCCATTTTTGTTTTTCCCTATTGCAGGGCTACCTGTTCCCATGGGACAGAATGGGGAGTTTGTTTATAACATCTTATCAACATAGCTACTCCTGGGAACCAGGTTGGAAAATAAAGTTTAAGTTTAGTATGTCTGAACCCAGAATGTTAAAATGCATCATTTAGTGAAGGTGGTTGATTTTTACATTCTTTGTTTTAAAATACCTATTTTAGAAAGTAGGTCTTTTCTTGCTTGGCCATCCAGTGTGCCTCTGCTAGGATGCTGTGGTGGCGCTGAGGGATGTTGTGATGGCGAACCAGTGATGCTGTGGTAGCGCATAGTGATGTTGTGGTGGTGCTGAGTGATGCTGTGGTGGTGCTGAGTGATTCTGTATGCTATGCTATGTTTTGTTTTGCTATCCTATGTTTTGTTTTATTATGCTATGCTATGTTTCACTATCCTATGCTTTGATTTGTTATGCTATGCTATGCTGTGTTTTGTTATGCTATGCTATGTTTTGTTATGCTATGCTATGTTTTGCTATGCTATGCTTTGTCATGCTATGCTATGTTTTGTTATGCTATGCTATGTTTTGTTATGCTATGCTATGCTATGCTTTGTTGTGTTTGGTATGCTATATTGTGCTATGTTATTATATGTTTTGTTTTGCTATGCTATGTTTTTTGTGGTCTGCTATGTTTTGTTATGCTATGTTTTGTTATGTTATGCTATGTTTTGTTATGCTATGCTATGTTTTGTTTTGCTATCCTATGCTTTGTTTTGTTATGCTATGTTTTGTTATGCTATGCTATGCTAAGCTTTGTTTTGTTATGCTATGCTATGTTGTGTTTCGTTATGCTATGCTATGTTGTGTTTTGTTATGCTATGCTATGTTTTGGTGTGTTTTGTTATGCTATGCTATGCTTTGTTTTGTTATGTCTACTATGTTTTGTTGTGTTTTGTTATGCTATGCTATGTTTTGTTGTGTTTTGCTATGTTTTGTTATGCTATGTTTTGCTATGCTGTGCTTTGTTTTGTTATGTTATGCTATATTTTGTCATGTTATGTTGTGCTATGTTTTGTTCTGCTATGCTTTGTTGTGTTTTGTTATGCTATGCTATGTTTTGTTATACTATGCTATGTTTTGTTTTGCTATGCTTTGTTATGTTATGCTATGCTTTGTTTTGTTATGCTATGTTTTGTTATGCTATGCTATGTTTTGTTGTGTTTTGTTATGCTATGCTATGTTGTGTTTTGCTATGCTATGTATTGTTTTGTTATGCTATGCTTTGTTTTGCTATCCTATGCTTTGTTTTGTTATGCTATGCTATGTTTTGCTATCCTATGCTTTTTAGGTCTCGCCTGTCGATGCGCATGCGCATCGAGCTTGCGAGACTATGGGGGCTTATCCACTCTTTATCCAACTTTCAAGGAATCGTGGCGATTCCTTGCAGTGCACGAGACATTTTAGACTAATGCGCATGCGCAAACAGCTTAAAAGCGCGTGCACAAGCCTGCATTGCCTTCTCTCTCTCTGACAGCCTCCCCCAGCTCCGCCTCTTCACTTTTTGATTGCACGGATGTTAGGCCGTGCCTCCCCTACTCTACTCCCCCCTCCTTCTCCGCCCCCTCCCCATTTACCATTACCACGACATATTTCCTTTCAGCTCTAACTTCGGCTAATGTATTTTAGTGGACAATGAAACATACTTATTTGTTACGAAACATTTGTACAGCCTTCCACATGTCTTCCACAACCCACTAACGCCCGAACCACCCCCCTCTGTCCCCGTACACAACCATGCTCGCATTTCAACTCCCCCTCACGACGCACCTCCGGATCCGCCCCCTCCCCATTTTGTCTACCACCGTGAAACTGTTTGGCACACGAAAGTCTTACCATTACCACGACATATTTCCTTTCAGCTCTAACTTCGGCTAATGTATTTTAGTGGACAATGAAACATACTTATTTGTTACGAAACATTTGTACAGCCTTCCACATGTCTTCCACAACCCACTAACGCCCGAACCACCCCCCTCTGTCCCCGTACACAACCATGCTCGCATTTCAACTCCCCCTCACGACGCACCTCCGGATCCGCCCCCTCCCCATTTTGTGTACCCCCGTCAAACTGTTTGGCACACGAAAGTATTACCATTATCACGACTTTTTTATTCCTTTCAGAAAACATTTCACTCTTCAACTCTAACTTCGGCAAATGTATTTTAGTGGACAATGAAACATACTTATTTGTTACCAAACATTTGTACATCCTTCCACATGTCTTCCACAACCCACTAACGCCCGAACCCCCCCCCTCTGTCCCCGTACACAGCCATGCTCGCATTTCAACTCCCCCTCTCCAGACGCACCTCCGGATCGTACCCCCGTCAAACTGTTTGGCACACGAAAGTATTACCATTATCACGACTTTTTTATTCCTTTCAGAAAACATTTCCCTCTTCAACTCTAACTTCGGCAAATGTATTTTAGTGGACAATGAAACATACTTATTTGTTACCAAACATTTGTACATCCTTCCACATGTCTTCCACAACCCACTAACGCCCGAACCCCCCCCCTCTGTCCCCGTACACAGCCATGCTCGCATTTCAACTCCCCCTCTCCAGACGCACCTCCGGATCGTACCCCCGTCAAACTGTTTGGCACACGAAAGTATTACCATTATCACGACTTTTTTATTCCTTTCAGAAAACATTTCCCTCTTCAACTCTAACTTCGGCAAATGTATTTTAGTGGACAATGAAACATACTTATTTGTTACCAAACATTTGTACATCCTTCCACATGTCTTCCACAACCCACTAACGCCCGAACCCCCCCCCTCTGTCCCCGTACACAGCCATGCTCGCATTTCAACTCCCCCTCTCCAGACGCACCTCCGGATCCGCCCCCTCCCCATTTTGTCTCCCCACGTGAAACTGTTTGGCACACGAAAGTATATACTTTAAACAGAAATCGTCTACACCACGAGATAATGACATACGCTTTAAAAGTTACATCGGCTTGTACATTGACAAATCTGCAGTACTACCACTGAAATCGTCTACACCACGAAATAAAGCGTGCTACGTTAAAAATACCGATTGTATCTCTAGCATTGCACCTAAAATAAAACATTTTAGTCCCATTTACATGAACACAAAGTCAGGCCACAGACTGCAAGGCTTTCGTCACGAAAACTACAGGATGCTAGACTACTTTAAGCGCCGTCGCCAAGATTGTAATCACTTGTGAAGTTCCTTTGGGGATGTGCTAATTTAGAACAACAGGATGCGACGCGGGTGTTAGCTCGATAACAACACCAACCCCCCCCCCCCCACCCCCCCAAAAAAAAAACGACTGAAAGGAAATACTTACACTACAAACGTAAAACTTTTTTGCGAAACGTAAGCAATGTCACTGTACGCAAATATTAACACTAGAAACGTGTAGTTATTTTAACAATACTTATTTACTTTACATAACCATGATTATTTTTGGACAAGTTTCCTCGACTGCGTGGTATGTAAATTCGTCTTATTCTACGTTTACGCTTTTACAGACTAAATTTTTTTATGTTTCCTCACTGAAACATTTCCGATTTTGCCTTCTTTTGTATAATCACCACTGTATTTTAACGTTCCCACACACACATTAATGTTGGCATGATATAACAAAAAACAAGACAACTTTGATGGCAAATACATCAGCTCTAAACATTTCGCCACACTTGTCTCTAGATTTATTTATTGCCATAAACAATATGTACCATCTTCTAAATTCCCCACTCTATTTTAACGTTCCCACACACACATCAACCACTCACCCTCAACCACTCACCCTCAACCACTCACCCTCAACCACTCACCCTCAACCACTCACCCTCAACCACTCACCCTCAACCACTCACCCTCAACCACTCACCCTCAACCACTCACCCTCAACCAATCACCCTCACCCTCAACCCTCACCTACCCTCACCCTCACCCTCAACACTCACCTACCCTCACCCACCCGCAACCCCTCACCCTCACTCAACACCTCAGCCTCGCCCTCATTCGCCCTAACCCTCAACGTCTCATGCTATTTTTAAGGGTAACTTGGCGCTGACAGTTCCAGTCGAATGACAGTAAGGTAGAAAAATTCTATAGTCACTCACCCTGAACGCCTCACCCAACATCTCACCTTGACTCACCATCAACATCTCACCCTCACTCACCCTGAAAACATCAGCCTCAATTCCTCACCTCAACCCCTCACCCTCAAGCATTCACCCTCACTCACCCTCCCTCACCCTCACTCACCCTCCCTCACCCACGTTCCAGTCGAATGACAGTAAGGTAGAAAAATTCTATAGTCACTCACCCTCAACGCCTCACCCAACATCTCACCTTGACTCACCATCAACATCTCACCCTCACTCACCCTGAAAACATCAGCCTCAATTCCTCACCTCAACCCCTCACCCTCAAGCATTCACCCTCACTCACCCTCCCTCACCCTCACTCACCCTCCCTCACCCACAACCCCTCACCCACCCTCAACCCCTCACCCTCACTCAACACCTCAGCCTTGCCCTCACTCGCCCTCACCCTCAACCCCTCACCCTCAACCACTCACCCTCAATCACTCACCCTCAACCACTCACCCTCAACCACTCACCCTCAACCACTCACCCTCAACCACTCACCCTCAACCACTCACCCTCAACCACTCACCCTCAAACAGTCACCCTCAAACATTCACCCTCAACAACTCACCCTCAACAACTCACCCTCAGCAACTCACCCTCACCCACTCACCCGCACCCAGTCGCCCTCACCATCAACCCCAGACAGGAAATACGTGCTAGCAAAGCAAGACCGAAAAGAATCATTACAGTAACATCACGAAAAGGAAATGCATCAACAAATGTATAAAAACTCACAAAGGCACTCTTTCATAATAAGGCAATAAAATTGTCATTACCTGTCGATCGTAGCAGCTCATTCCCTGAAATGAAGAAATTAGAAAAGAAACACAGAAAGAAAAAAAACATACACAGTGCATACATAATACTTTTAAGTACAAAAGCCAACAAACAAAATAAATGAATACCGGCGAAACAAGTCACAGACCGGTACAAATGACACAAGAAAAAGCTAAGTCAGAGGCAAAAATAAACATCACAGTGCCACCTCTGGCGAAACGAAACGCCGGAAAATACATTCCAGGAAGACACTAGCAAAGATTACTCAATGCATCCCGAACTATCAACTTAAACACGAGCCAACATTCGCATAAAGATCTAGAAATATTGCTAAACACAAGGAAAGTCAGCCCGAAATCACAACGGACGCAATGTCAAAGACATAATACATACAAAAAAAAACATTGCTTTATGTAACTTTTAGAAAAATTTTTTTTTAACAAACATATATCTTTAACAACACTACTAAAGAAGATTGTAACTCGAAAAACGATAATACACAAGGCGAAATACAAATAAAACACTCATACATCATAATAAAACATTATGAATAACACGTATATACACACAAGTATTAATACATTCTAATTCATGTACTCAATGTTAATAAATGTACATCTTACCAGTCCAACGACGCACCAACAACGACGGAGGAATAACACACCTTTACCGCTCAAACATTCACACCAATGTAGAAAACGCCCCGTTCACGCACGGCAAATGCAACGCTACGTCACACAACGTAGAGCTGCGATTGACTAAAAATAACGTAGCGCACAACATTACATCACCATCAAATAAAAGATAGAACGCTAACATCCCTTACGTAACAAACGTAAAGGGAATACATTGCGTAATACCCTTTACTACAACAGAAATAATACACATTTTAAGTACATACACAAAAAAAAATTAAAAACGTATACACATACGAAGATAGTTTTTTTAACATTAGAATCAACATTAACACATGGGCGACAATCACATATGCCAATCACACCCTCAGTCACCCTCACTCCCATTCACTCAAGCTCAATCACCCTCAGGACCTCACCCTCACTCACCCTTAACAACTCACCCTCACTCATCCTCAAAATACACCCTCACTCACCCTCAATACCTCACCCTCACTCACCCACAATACCTCCCCTTCACTCACACTCACCAACTCACTCGCACTCAGCCCCTCTTCCTCAACTCTTACTCACCCACACTCACACTCAACACCTCACCCTCACCTTTACTCACCTTCACCCTCATTCACCCTCAACACCTCACACTCAACTACGTAATCACTCACTCACACTCATTCTCACTCACCCTCAAGACCTCACACTCACTGACCCTCAACACCTCACCCTCATTCACCCTCAGCCCCTCACCCTCAACACCTCACCCTTACTCACCCTCAACACCTCAAAACAATCACTATCCCTCACTCACACTCAGCCCCTCACCCTCAACAACTCAATCCTCACTCACCCTCAGCCTCAAAACCTCAACACAATAACTAGCCCTCACTCACACTCAGCCTCTCACCCTCAACAACGCACCCTCAGTGACACAATCAACCTCACTCACAACACATCACCCTCACTCAACTTCAACACATCACCCTCAACAAGTCAATCAGCCTCACTCACTAACGCTCAACAAGTCTCACCATCACTCAGCCTCAACACATCACACTCACTGACCCTCTACGCTTCACCCTCAATCTAACTCACGCACCCTCACCCACCCCCACACTCACACACATTCACACCCTCAACATAACAAATCCTCATTCACCCTCACACACCCTCACTCAACATCATGACTTCAACACCCTCACATGCCCCCACCCTCACACACCCCCCAACCTTACACACAACCACACTCACACACTCACACATCCTCACACACCCACACACATTCGCAATAAGACACACCCTCACCTTCACCCACAATCACTCACCCTCACCCTCACACCGTTACCCTCACACCATCATCCAATCCCCCTCAACGTCATTCGCCATCACTCAGCCACACTCACCCACAAAATATCACCCTCAACTTCACTCACACTCATTCACCCTCAACACCTCACCCTCATTCACCTTCTGCCCCTCACCATCAACACCTCACCCTGAATCACCCACAGCCTCAAAACAACACTCACAACCAGCCTCCCTCACTCACCCTCAAGCACTCACCCTCATCACCTCACCCTCACTCACCCTCACCCTCACTCAGACTCAACTATTCACCATGACTCACCCACAACACATCACCCTCACTCAACATCAACACCTAACCCTCAACAACTCAATCACCCTCACTCACTACAAATCCTCACTCACCCTCAAACACCCTCACTCTACATCATGAATTCAACCACACCATCACATGCCCCAACATCACAAACCACCCACCCTTACACACGCACACTCACACACTCACACATCCACATACACCCACACACATTCTGAATAAGACTCACACCCTCACCCTAACACACAATCACTCACCCTCACCCTCACACAATCATCCACTCACCCTCAATCACCCTCAACGTCATTCACCATCAATCACCCGCACTCACCCACAAAACATCACCCTCAAATTCACTCACCCTCACACTCATTCACCCTCAACACCTCACCCTCATTCAGCCTCAGCCCATCACCCTCAACACCTCACCCTTACTCACCCACAGCCTCAAAAAGTCAACCACAATCAGACTCCCTCACTCACCCTCGGGCCCTCACCCTCATCACCTCACCCTCACTCACCCTCATCCTCACTGACCCTCAACTACTCACCCTGACTCAACCACAACAGATCACCCTCACTCAACATCAACACATCACCCTCATCAACTCAATCACCCTCGCTCACTAACGCTCACCCACCCTCACCCTTAGTGAGCCTCAACACCTCACCCTCACTCACCCTCAACGCTTTACCCTCAATTACACTCAGGCATCCTCAACGAGCCCCACCTTCACACACCTTCACATCCTCAACATCACACATACTCACTCACCCTCACACACTCACACACCCTCAATCAACTTCATAACCTCTACCACACACTCACATGCCCACACGCTCACACAACCCCACCCTCACACACATCCACACTCACACACTCACACAATCTAACACATCCTCGCACACCCACTCACATTCTCAATAAGACTCAGAGCCTCACCCTCGCCAACAATCACTCACCCTCACCCTCACACAGTCACCATCACACCATCATCCCCTCACACTCAACACCTCACCCACACTCACCATCAACACACTATCACACTACAACGACACAAAAACTTACCACCACAGCACCACTAATCACCACCACAGCATGACTCAGCAGACAAAGGTCATACAATAAAAACTTGAACGCTTTTAACAGTCACACACAACAACAGCTATCAATGGGAACTTTCACCAGGCATACACACATAACAGTCATCAGTACTGCTGTAGTAGGTATAAATGACACTGTTGTTGTGTAAACAACACATGTGGTAGTGCAGGGTGATGCGGAGTTGTTGCTCAATGGTACTGTGGGGGTGCAGAAAGATAAAGTGGTATTGCTGCGCGTTGCATTCGTGGACATCAGTGATGGCGTTGTTGGGAGAAGTGCAACTGTTGTGGTGCTGAGATATGCTGTGCTGGTAATTATTAAACACCAACACAGCACCAATCATCACTAGCACAGAAAAACACTTCACAACAACAGCATTACTAAGCACCACACTAACATCACTCAGCAACACACCAACATCACTCTGCCCCACCACAACAGCATCATTCAACAACAACACACTATCACACTACAACTACACACAAACACAATTACCACAACAGCACCACTCATCACCACTACAGCATTACTCAGCAGACAAACTTCATAATAAACAAAAATAGATTCTTTGAAGAAGCACACACACACACACATCAATGGACTCTATCACAAGGTGTATATACACAAGTCATCATTACAGCTGTAGTATGTATGAATGGCACTGTTCGAGAGCTAAATGGGGCTGTGGTGGGGCAGAGTGATGCTGTATTGTTGCTCAATGGTACTGTGGGGGTGCAGAATGATAAAGTGGAATTGCTAGGTGTTGCATTTGTGGACATCAGTGATGCCATTGTTGGGAGAAGTGCAACTGTTGTGGTGCTGAGATATGCTGTGCTGGTAATTATTAAACACCAACACAGCACCACTCATCACTAGCACAGAACAACACATCACAACAACAGCATTACTAAGCACCACACTAACATCACTCAGCAACACACCAACATCACTCTAGACCAACAAAACAGTATCATTCAACAAAAAAACACTATCACACTACAACCACACAGAAACATTTAACACCAAAGCACCACTCATTACCACTACAGCATTACTCAACAGGCAAATGTCATACAATAAAAACATGTGCTCTTTTAACAGGCACATACACCAATAGATAGCAATGCCCACTTTCACCAGGCGTACACACACATCAGTCAGCAGTGCATCCTTTCAACATGCATACATGCACACAAACATGCATCAGTCCACGCTTTCAACAGTCACACACACCACCAGCCAGAAGTGCACGCTTTAGTACATTTTTTTTTACCTTCAACACACAATTACAGCAAAAAAAGCATGCTTTGCAGATGTACGGTACTGCAGTACTATATCTAAATGAGACTAGGGGTGTACTAAATACGGCTGTAGTGGGCAAAAGTGATAATGTGATGTTGCGCAATGGTACTGTGGGGGTGCCAAATGTTAATAATGTGCTATTGCTCGGTGCTGCAGAAATGGACTTCAGGGATACCTTGGACGAGACAAATACTAAATACAAGCTAAGAGCGAACAAAAAACACGTACGGCAAAACCTAACTCAATCCATGGCAACAAATACACCGAAATGGCAGACATTATGAAAATGCACAAAAACACTCTAATGCAAGAACAAAGTCAGAAAGTTAATGCGAGCACAAAAACATAAAACTATAATTACATTAGATTTACAATAAGAAAATGCATAAAAACAAGTATCAAAGTCACAAAGACACTCTTTCATAATTTGCAAATTTAATTGTCATTACCTGTCAATCGGAGAAGCTCATTGCCTGAAATAAAGAAAATATAAAAAAAGAAAAAACACAAATAGAACATAAAATTTGCATACATAAGAAATTTCACTACAACAAGACACACACACAATAAAATGCATCACGGTGAAAAAATTCACATACGGTTTAAAAAACACACAACTAAGCAAAGTCAGACGAATATAAAACATCATAGTGCTAACTCACTACATCACCCTCACTCACCCTCAAAACCTCACCCTCATTGACCCTCATACCCTCACCCTCAACAAATCACCCTCACTAACTTCACCCTCAACACCTCACCCACAAATCCACACCCTCACTCACCCTCACCATCACTCACCCTCACTCAACATCAAGCCCTCACCCTCAGTCACACACACTCACCCTCGCAATCTTACCCGCAATCACGCACCACTTCAATCAACGTCAACAACTCACCCTCAATAACACTCAACACCTCACCCTCACTAACCCACAACACCTTACCCTCACCCTCACTCACCATCAACACTTCACACACATCTACACTCACTAACACCCTCAAATTCAATCACGCTCACTCACCCTTAACACCACACCCTCTTTCACACTCACCCACACTCACCTGAATGACCACTAAAAAAAACCTGCACATGCTCCAACACTCACACAACACCACCCTCACACACACACGGCCTCACAAAGAATTACACTTCCGCGCACACCCACACACATTCTCTAAAAGTCTCACTAACTCACACTCGCACACCATCATTCACCCTCACCATCACACCATCATCCCGTAACACTAACTCACCCTTAACATCAACACCTCATCCACAACTACTCATTCAACACTCATCCTCAATCACCCTCAACTCCTCACCCATCTGCATCATTCACCCACTCTGCAGCATTCACCCACTCTGCTGCATTCACCCACGCAGAAATTTTACGAATGTTACCCCTTTTTCTTATACATAACAAAATTTCAGAACGGAAAACAATGGGGTCGAACGAGTACTGCTGCAGATATGTTAGACACAAACAAAAAAAAACATAATTGACCTAAAAGGATGCAAGGATGTTAATGAGTCTTCGGGCCAACAATTATATCTAATTCGTACGATATTACAACTATAATACACAAAGGAAACAATTATAAATATGTGTCAGTAAGGGAGGACGAGGATGTACAAAGACACCAGTGAAACAGGCAACTTTTTCGCCGGACAATAAACAATCACTATTCATCCGGAGAATGGGACGGATTATAGACATTAGTCAACATTTACACCAACAAAAACCGGACGCATACAACAATAGCACTTCTTCACACGGAATTCCATGAAAGAAAAATAAAATATGACGACAAAAAAACACATTCCGAAACTGTCAAATTTTTTGCAGGGAAACAAACTAGAAAGAAAAATCCGGAAAATGGGACACATTCAATACAATAGTCTACAGTTACACAAAAATAGATACGCATATCACAAAAGCATTTATCCTGACAGAATTTGGTCGAATAGAAGAAACATATTACGAACTTAGAACTATTTAGTCGCAAAAACCTAACGAATAACACATTGCTTCACTGTACATGTCGTTCATACATTGCTAAAAATACGACAGTCAGCAAATACACAAACTTTCAATTCATACTTCAACTACGTCACTAACAAATTATCCGGCTACTTCAGCATCACATACATAGATAATGCAAAAACCACTTACATCAATATATTAAAACACATTTAGCACTTTCAATTAAACAAACACCTTTTGAACGTCAAATTACCAAATAAGGCAAAAAAATACATTCCATTACTGTTTAACAAAACATATCAAATAAATAATGCAAACACAACTTACATCAATATATTATCAAACACATTTAGCACGTGAAAATTAAACAAACACCTTTTGTACGTCTAATTACCGCAAAAAAAACATTAATACTTTACATTACAGTTTAACAATACATATGCTTTACATATCGCAAATACAAAACAGAAGTTTACGTTACATTACAAACATTTCCAAATATTACGAGCGAAATAAATACATTTCGAAAGTAATTAACTTTAACATACTATATAGACTACTGTACATTACATTTAAAAAAACTTAGAATTACATTCTTACCTGTCAAACGACGCAGCAACACCACAGGAACAAGAACACGCCTTCCGCGCACCAACATTCTCGATCTATGGGGAATTCCACAGTTGACGTATGCAAATCGGAACGCTACGTCAAAAACGTCGCGCTCCGATTGGCTAAAAAAAAACGTAAACACAAAACACACACAAGTCAAAAAAAAACTAGACCGCTAAACAGAGCAGACGTCGACGTGACGCAATACGTCGGCCATTTTAACATAAAAATAAAAAAGGGACTCCACATACACGTTAACACAAAATAACACACTTACTACAATACATACACACGTACATTACATACTACTATACACATTAGACAGAAGTCATACAAAGGGGACATGTGACACATTTTATTACTAAACAGCACATTACTTTGTTACGATTAACATAGACACACACTCATAACATCACCTTCACACAAAAAAAAATCACACTCTTTCACACCCCCGCAATAACGCTAACACAACATCTCCCTCATACACCCTCACACACCTTCACCCTCACACACACTTACTCACACTCACACTCACACACTCACACCTCCTCACCCTCACACCCCATCACCCTCACACACCCACTCAATCCCAATTACTGAAATTCACACTCACACAACCTCACCCTCACACACCGTCAAACACCTTCAGACACACTCTAAAAAACAACTCCACACACACCCTCAATAACGCTCACACACACACACCCCCTCAGCCTCAAAAATTTTACCCTCACACAAACACGCTCCCCTAAAAAAAAGCACAACACTATCACACTCACAACACTTGAAACACTATCACGCAAACAACTTCACTCATCCACACCCCCTCACACCCCTTAACACTCACCCCCTCACACTCATCCCCTCTACATCAGCACTCACACACTAAAACTCACTCCCTCAACACCCCACCCTCACCCCCCACACACCCCCTCATTCACCCTCATTCACCCTAACACACACTCACATTCTCACACACACTCTCACACACACCTCACACACCCCATCACTCACGCTCTCACACAACACCTCACACACTCCCTCACTTACACTCTCAAACACTCCCTCACTCACCCGCTCACCCCCGCTCAGTCTCACCCTCACTCTCCCTTACACTCCCTTACCCCCTCAACATCACTCACTATGCCTACCCTCCCATCACACTCACACTCACCCCCTCACCCTCAAATCCCTCATACTAACAGCCCTCATACACAACAACCTTAACACTCACACCACTCACACACACACTCTCACACACCCCCCTCACCCACCCGAAACATCTCACCCTCACTAAGACTCAAACACTCACCATCACTCACCCTCAAACTCTCACCCTCATCCTCACCCTCACTCATCCTCACACTTATCTCCCTACCACTCACCCTCACCCTCACTCACCCTCACTCACCCTCAACACATCACCCTCACTCACCCTCACCCTCACTCACCCTCTACGCCTCGCCCTCAACACCTCACCTTCAACACCTCACCCTCAACACCTCACTCACAATCACTCTCGAACATCCACACTCAACAACTATCAACAACACTCACCCTCAACAGCTCACCCTCAACACCTCACCATCAACACCTCACCCTCAACACCTCACTCACACTCACTCTCAATAATCCGCACTCAACAACTAGCAGCAACACTCATCCTCAACAGCTCAACCTCAACACCTCACCCTCAACACCTCACAGTCAACACACCACCCTCACTCACTCACGCTCAATGCCTCACACTCAAAAAATCAACCTCATTCACCCACCCTCAACACCTCAACATCACTCACTCACCCTCAACACCTTACCCTCATTCACTCACCCTCACTCACCTTCAACGCCTCCCCTTCAACTGCACACCCTCACTCACACTCAGTCACCCTCAACCCCTCACTCACACTCAACACCTCACCCTCAACACCTCAGCCACCCTCACCCTGAATTACCCTCAACACCTCACCCGCAACTACTCACTCACCCTCACTCTCACTCATCCTCACTCAACAACACACAACTTCACTCACCCTCAACGCCTCAACAAACACCTCAAATTCAATGACCATCAACATCTCACCCTCCCTCACTCACCCACAAAACATCAGCCTCAACACCTCACCCTCAATCACTCACCCTCAAACATTCACCCACAATCACCCTCCCTCACCCTCAATTCCTCACCCACACCCTCAACACTTCACCCTAAACACCTCACTCATCCTCAACGCCTCACAGTCCCCCTCACTCACCCTCACCCTCACTCACCCTCAACACCTCACCATCTATAACACTCAACACATCACCCTCACTAACTCTCAATACCACAATCACCCTTCCCCTCACTCACCCTCAACACCTCACACCCTCACCCTCAAATCCTCACCCTCAACACCTCTAACTCACTCACTCTCAACACCTCACCGTCACTCACTCACCCTCAACACCTCACCCTCACTCACTCACACTCAATAACACGCAAGACCTCACCCTCAACACCTCATCCTCAACACCTCACCATCAACACCTCACCCTCAACACCTCACCCACAACACCTCACCCTCACTCACTATGACTCACCCTCACCCTCACTCACCCTCACTCATCCTCACTCACAATAACTCACACTCACTCACCCTCAATCACCCTCACTCACCCTCGACCCTACACTCACCCTCACTCATCCTCACTCATCCTCAACACCTCACCCTCACCCTCATCCACACTCAACACCTCACCCTAAATGACAATAACACTCTCTCATCCTCACCCACACTCACTCTCACTCACACTCACCCTCAACAACTCACTCACCCTCAACACCTCACTCACACTCAACTCCTCACTCACCCCCACCCTCACTCACCCTCAACCACTCACCCTCACACAGTGCTATAGGTCTCGCAGGATTTTTAGTTAAAGCTTTTACATTTGCTTATTGATTTTTGGATTTGTAATTCTTTTGCATTGCCTAAAAAAAAAAAAAAAAAAAAAAATTTACAACAAAAAAACTATTAACAATTCTAAAAGCACTAACTCTAATGCTGCGAGACCTATTGCATTTCTAATGCTTGTTTTGTTATGTTATGCTATGCTGTGTTTTGTTATGCTATGCTATGTTTTGTTATGCTATGCTGGTGAGGGTGTTTGAGGGCGTGTGAGGGTGAGTGAGGGTGTGTGAGGGTGAGGGTGTGTGAGGGTGAGGGTTTGTGAGGGTGAGAGGGTTGTGAGGGTGAGGGGGTGTGAGGGTGAGGGAGGGTGTGTGAGGGTGAGTGAGGGTGTGTGAGGGTGAGGGGTGTGTGGGTGAGGGTGAGGGGTGTGTGGGTGAGTGGGTGTGAGGGTGAGGGGGTGTGAGGGTGTGAGGGTGAGGGGGTGTGAGGGTGAGGGTGTGAGGGTGAGTGAGGGTGTGTGAGGGTGAGAGGGTGTGAGGGTGTTTGAGGGTGAGGGGGTGTGAGGGTGAGGGTGAGGTGGGTGTGAGGGTGAGCAAGGGTGTGTGAGGGTGAGAGGGTTGTGAGGGTGAGGGGGTGTGAGGGGGTGTGAGGGTGAGTGAGGGTGTGTGAGGGTGAGAGGGTGTGAGGGTGTTTGAGGGTGAGGGGGTGTGAGGGTGAGGGTGAGGTGGGTGTGAGAGTGAGCAAGGGTGTGTGAGGGTGAGAGGGCTGTCGTATTTGGCCCGGCCGCATTAGCGATTAGCTGAACCTACACGTTGTCCTCCTTAACTTGGCTATATACGATAACGCCATTTTGAATGTTGTGGCGGCCATCTTAGACCATGAGCGGCCTCGTGGCCGGCGTGCCCTTTAGTCCGTTGTCCGTTCCACTGACCACTCTTGTCTGCCCAGCAACAGGCTATTTTTAGTACTGGTCAAGCCACGCATGCGCAGTTCCCACTGACCCGTAAACCTTCAGGAATGTGCACCAAACTGACCAGCGGAGTTGTGCCCCCTCCAATGAGCTGGCAGTATTCCAAAACATGACCATATATGTCCCTAAAAATGTGTCTTAACTTGTGCTGCCTATCTTTTATTGCCCCAAAACTGTATATAAACGGGGTCACACCGATGTTCGGTGTGATACCTCTTGCATTACCGAAGGGTGCTGTTTGAGTGTACCACCACCCCATGGGGTCTTAATAAACTTGTTCTTTGCCTTTTACAGTTTCCGTGCCAACAGTTCTTGAGTGTAAGTGGGTTATCTCCGGAGCGTGTAGGCCTTGGGAACCCCGAAATACTTCAATTGGCGACCACGAAGGGACTCATCGGCGACTCGGATGCCCGAAGGAGAGGTCGTGACGAAGGCTTGGAAACCCGCCATGGGCGCGCGCTGCCACGAGTGACCCGAGTCTTGGCTGCCACGGTGTTTTTTCCTTTCCTTCCGATCTGACCTTCCAGGTGGCGCCGGTCTCCGACTGAGTTTTCGAAGTGTCTGCATCGCTGAGAAAGTGCCGTTTGGCTGATTTGGCTTACAAGACCTTGGCAATTGGAATCTGGACATTTGGGAATTTGGGTAAGCTTTGTGATCGGTAAGGTAGTCTTCGGACGCTTACTGAAGTCCTATGGTTTGTGTTCGGTAAGGTAGTCTTCGGACGCTTACTGAAAATCTGTGCTTTGTGATCGGTAAGGTAGTCCTCGGACGCTTGCCGAAGTCCTATGATCTACGTCCTTCGATTTGAGTTAGCTAACATTGTGAATTTGTGATCTTTGAACTTATATGTGTAGTGCACTTCACATAGGCAGGCATGTAGAGATGTTTCTCTAACTTTGTTTTTTTCTTTTAAGGGACACAACCGTGCGAAGAACTGTAAGTGCCATTTTGTCCGGTGTCACGTTTTCGTGATACTTTTTGAACATGCCTGTTTTCAGCACACTCCGAGGAATGTGTTGTCTTGGAGAAGGTACCTCAATTAGGTTAGCGGAATCACAGCCGGCTCCCCCAGAGGGAACACCAAATAGGGAAATGTACATAAAATTTGGCCTTCCCCCTATTATGTACAGTAAATTATGGCATAAATACACTAAGGCCGATCCTGAATTGCAGTGGCCTCTACACGGGTCCTATGATTTGAGTAAAATACAATTTGTAGAGCAATGTCTGTTTCAACGCAGGTCTAGACAAAATATGTTTGATTGCGTGCGAATGTGGGAGAAAGCGGCGCGTGAGCGAATGAAGCGTGAGGTTGCCTTGGCGGACAAAGAGCAGCGCAAGGCTGCTCGGGATAAGGCTTTACAGCTTGAGGAAAAGGAGGCTCAGGAGAAGAAAGAAAGGGAGGAACGGGAACGTAAATTGCAAACGACTGGTCAATTTCCTATTCGCCGACCACTTTATCCTGTCCTTAATAATGAAATTGACGATTTTTCTTTGTTAGATCGGTCACCGCCTCCGTACGTTTCGCCGACGGCTCCGGCTGCGGATTCCGAGGATGATGGACAGGATCAGTTGAGCCAGAAGGGGGTATCGGCTCTCAGGTTTACTGCGGAGAGGTCCGCTCATTTACGCAGTTGGGCTCGTAAAGTGAATAAGCATTGTGTTACTCAGGAGCAGTTGTTAACAGAAAAGAAAGGGTGGTCAGATCTTGAATTAATGTATTTTCTGTCCAGTCTGGCGGATGAAGTTGTAAACGCATATCGTGAACTTTCTGATACGCTAGAGCCTAAAGTGCTGTCAGTGTATCGTGAGAATTTGGCTAAAGGTGATTTTGATCTTTCAGATGTTGACGACCTGTTCAAGCAATTGATCAAGCTGCGGGATGAGACAACCCAATTGCGGGAGGAACGGAAACGGAGGCAAAAGGAGTCCGAATCGGAGAATAACGGGCGGGCTAAGGAGTGTTCTCTCCGTGGTTCAGATAAGAGTTCTGTGTTGCATGTTATGCCTATGCGTGAAGCCGCGCCTTTGTATGTTCCACCAAAAGGGGAAGGTACGGATGATGATAAATTGTCGAAGGATGCGAAAGGGTATTTTGTGTATAATTGGGTATACACGCCATGGAATAGAGCAGATGTCATGGCGTTGAAAAATTCTTTACCTGATCTTCGGAAGAATCCGGCGGCATTTTATGAGGGGGTGGAGGGGGCTATATCGTCTTGTGTGATGACTCTTGTGGATATAGATTTGTTTTTTGGACTAATTTTACCACCTGATATGTGGAGGCAAATTCGTAAAAATAATGATGAAACGATATTGGGGGGGACATGGAAAGAAATAAATGCTGCAGATTTGGATAGAGAACCAGCATGTAAGCCTTGTCAGTTAATTCTAGACCTTCCGGCAGCTATCTTGAATAAATTAAAAACGCTCGTTCCCTCCAAAAAGATTGATTGGACCATGTTAACGTCGTGCAAGCAGAAACCCGATGAAACGGTCTCAGATTTTTTTACACGCTTCGAGGAGGCGTTTCATGATTATAGTGGTCAATCTTTAACTGACGATACGGGTCGGCATTTGTTTGTAGATAAGTATGTAGCTAATCTCCTACCGGAGATTGCAAAGCGATTGAAGTCGAGTGAGAGTTCCTGGGCCACGGCGACCCCTGCGTCCTTGTTAACTATGGCTCAGTATTATGAGCGGCAGGAAGTGGAGGCTAAAGAAAGTGTAGAGAAAAAGGCGAAGGAATTGAAAACGAAGGTGATGTTGGCGCAGGTTCGGGGAACACAGGGTAGAGGGAATGATAGAGGCAGACGAGGTGGAGGAAACGCATCGTATGGTCGTACGGACATTGCGGAGGATCAGTGTGCTTATTGTAAGGAGTTCGGGCATTGGTCCGAAGATTGTCCGGTACTTCGTGAACAGCGTAGTCAGCGTGGTCGAGGAAGTGGAAGGTCAAGAGGAGGTTATACTGGAACGAGAGGTGGCGGAGGTGATCGTAGACAGGTTGAGGAGAGGGGCCGTGGCCAGGACGAACGAAATACGTTTGATAGACGGAATCAATATCAGATTTCGGAAGGAGAGAATGTGGAACACCAGGATTATGTGCATGCATAGGATTGCGTAGGATGGGGTAAGGAATCAGTTGAAGTGCCGGTAGATCAGCAAGGTCCATATGTAACAGCGGGTATTTTGGGTTCTACTGATCAATTTCTAGTCGACACAGGGGCTACTCGTAGCGCTCTGTCGAAAAACTTGGTTCCGAGGGCTCCCCTGTCTGGCGAAATGATTACGTGTGTAGGGTTTGATGGCACACCCTCCCCCAGCCCATTGTCCAAGCCCCTTGCACTATGCATTGACAAATACTTTAGTTTTGGCCAATTTTTGTTATCTCCCCATACCCCAGACAATATCCTGGGCATTGATTTGCTTAAATATTTTCGAGCGACAATACGTTGCGCTCCAGAGGGAGTGCGGGTTATTCTGAATGACAATTACCCTGACCCTGACAGATTTTATGCCATTTTAGACATCCCTGCTTTGGCCTCTCTACCGCACACGTTGTGGGCGACCTCAGATATGGATGTGGGAGAGATGCGTATTCCACCAATACACATTACTGTTAAGGAGGGGGCCCCTCTACCACGAGTGCCACAGTATAAGATTTCGAGAGACGGTGAAATTGCATTGACGCATATTGTTCAGGATTTGATTTCTGCAGGGGTGGTGGAGGAGGTCCCTTATAATGTTTGTAACAGCCCTATTCTACCGATTCTTAAGAGAGACTCAGATGGCAAGATCTATCGATTTATTATTGATTTGCGTGAGATAAACAAAATTGTCATTCCCCAATACCCGGTAGTGTCTGATATCACGACCTTGCTTACCTTGGTTCCACCGACGGCGACCACCTTTAGCGTTATTGACTTAAAGAATGCGTTCTTTTCCATCCCTGTTCACCCTGATAGCAGATATCTGTTTGGTTTTACACTCAATAATAAATCGTATAGATTTTGTCGTGTTCCCCAAGGATATACTGAAAGCCCTAGCATCTACAGCCAGGCTTTGAAACGGCAACTAGATTCCTTTAAATTGCAGTCTGGCGTTGCGCTCATCCAGTATGTGGATGACCTTCTGCTTGCCGCTGACTCCTATGCACAATGTGAACCGAGTACACTTGCGTTGCTTTCCTTTTTGGCACAACACAATCACAAGGTTTCTAAGAAAAAGCTTCAATACTGTAGACCCCAGGTGACCTACCTCGGTCATCTGTTGTCTAAGGAGGGGCATGCATTAACATCTGATCGAATTCAAGCAATTTTAGATACACCAGTCCCCCGCACGCAGAGAGATGTACGTGCCTTTATAGGGTTAACGTCCTTTTGTAGACAATGGATCATGGGTTTTTCACATATCATAAAACCCTTGCTAGCATTACTGTCCAAAGCTACACCGATGCCTCTTGAGTGGACAGATGAATGTCAGAAAGCTTTTGAGCAGTTGAGGCAGGCCCTTTGTTCCGCACCCGTGTTAGGTACACCAGACTACACGAAACTTTTCACATTGTACGTGCACGAGAATGATGGGTGCGCGTTGTCAGTGTTAGTGCAATTACACGGAGATAAGCAGAGACCATGTGCATACTTCTCTGCCATTTTGGATCCTGTAGCACGAGGGTTGCCTGGGTGTTTTCGAGCGGTAGCAGCAACAGCAGTAGCCATACGGCAGAGTGAGGGCATAGTGTTATCACATAAATTGTTGGTGTTAGTCCCTCACGCAGTAGATGCCCTGTTAAACCAAACAAAGACTCAATACCTTACGAGTGCACGGCTAACAGGATATGAGCTAACACTCTTAGCGCCACATATTACACTGAAAAGATGCGCTACTTTGAACCCCGCCACTTTATTGCCCTATCCGGCCGAGGAGGGTCAGGAAGAAAAACATCATGACTGTGTTTTCCTGACCGAGGAACAGACAAAGGGTCGTGTCGATTTGCAGGATGTGCCACTTCCAGATGTGGATGGGGAACTGTGGGTTGATGGATCGTGTTTAAGGCTGCCAGATGGTACAACTTCCGCAGCATATGCGATCACGACGCTTAAGACAGTGGTAGAAACAGCTAGGATACCACAAAAATCGGCTCAGGCAGCAGAGCTGATAGCTTTAACAAGAGCCTGCAAATTGAGTGCCGGATTATGTGTGAACATATACACGGACAGCCGGTATGCCTTTGGAGTGGCCCATGACTTCGGGCTGCTTTGGAGGGAACGCGGGTTTCTGACATCACACGGAGAGCACATTATGCACGGAGAGCTAGTGCGTGATCTCCTAAATGCGTTGCTTTGCCCTAAGAAAGTAGCGATAGTGAAGTGCAGTGCCCATAAAAAGATTACGGATAAAGTGGGTCAAGGAAATGCCTTTGCAGACAGCATAGCAAGGCAAACGGCTATGTCCCGAACTAGCTCCCCCATGTACGTGGTACAATCACAGGCTGAGCGATGGAGTGATGCTAGAGCAGAAATACGGGATATTCAGAAATCAGCCACAGAATCTGAACTTGCGGCTTGGGCAGCAGATGGGGTACTAGATGACGAGGGTTGTTGGAGAAGCAAAGACATGGAGAAGTGGAAATTGCCTGCGGCTTACTTACAGGCGATGGTCCAGATGACACATGGACTGGCTCCTGTCGGAGCTCTTGCAATCACTCGGCTTTTAACACGAGTTTGGGAACATCCCGAGATTGCTAATACTGCAAAGAGAGTAGTTCAGACCTGCCTGGTATGTTTGCAACACAATCCTGGAAAGGGGACTCATACTCCGAAAGGAGGGTTTGTTCCACCTTCTGCACCGTTTGAGGTGCTTCAAATGAATTACATCCAACTCGAGCGCTGCAATAACCTGAAGTACGTCCTAGTGGTGGTATGTGCTTTTAGCAAATGGGTTGAGGCCTACCCCACGAAAGACAATACGGCTTTGACAACAGCTAAGGTGTTGCTTAAGGAATTCTTTCCTCGCTTTGGAGTCTGTAAATTTCTGTGGAGCGATAATGGGCCTCATTTTGTTGGAAAGATCGTGGAATATGTACTGAAGGGGTTAGGGATTCAGCAGAAGTTCCACGCTGTATTCCACCCTCAGTCAGCAGGTTTGGTCGAGCGGTACAATGCTACGTTGAAGCTTAAGCTGGCCAAAATTGTGGCGTCTACATCGTTGAAGTGGCCAGACGCATTGCCGCTAGCACTGCTCTCTCTTAGATCAGTACCCCACTCACGAACTGGCCTTACGCCTTATGAGGTGGTGTTTGGCCGCCCTATGAATATCTGGGGGGTGCCCAAGCCGCGATTAATACATGATGTGCCTTGTGTTATGATGAATGATTATTTGGCACGATTAACAAATGATTTGCTCTCTATTCATCAACAGGTTCGAGAAGCGCTCCCTGACAACTCTACTGGAGAGGGCCATGATCTTCGTCCTGGTGACCATGTAATGGTCCGCTCGTTTGAGAGAGCAAGCAGTCTAGAGCCCAGGTGGAAGGGCCCCGAGCAGGTCCTCCTTGCGACCCGTACCGCAGTACGAGTGACAAACAGGAAGCGGTGGGTGCATTCAACACATTGTCGCCGTGTCTCTCCGGATCTGGTGACTCCTGCTGTGTTGACTGATTATAAGGAGATCTTGGAGAAAGAAAAGAGCCCAGCTGTGACGTCGGCCGAAGTTGAGGGAGCCTTCCCGGACCAATCTGCTACCGGAAGAGAGCGCTACAACTTGCGTCCACGATAAGAAGATTTTTTTTGCCCTTTTTTAATGACTGGTTGGTTACCGCTCCAGGTTTGTGAAACGGAAACCGGGAATTCCAAGGGGGGGGGATCAGTTCTGCCAGAGTAGCGACACCCGTCTTGGCCCGGAGAAGAAAACAACGGCTACCTCGGAGTTCAGCACCGCATTTTTCTTTTTTAGGTATACACGTACGTGTATCTGAGACTTTGTGAACAATTTGTGAACAATTTGTGCCATTTGAGACTTTGCACGAACATTCTTGAACTATGGCATCAACGGCATCCCGTGATAAGAAAATATTGGGTGCCTTTCTCTTTGTTTTGACTATTGTGGTGATAGCTGTTATAGCCTGGGTAGTCGAACTTGTGGTACCTGTACGTGAACATTTGCTGCCGACTACCCCGGCACCGTCTGAACATTTTCATTTTACACTGCCTTTCCATGAAGAGCGCCATCGCCAAACGTACTTAAATAACAGCTTCATTCAGATCCTTCACCACACACATAACATGACCAATACCTCGAATTGCTGGGTGTGTGGGATGTTGCCTGGGCACCAGAAGAGAGGGGGCACCCCACTTATTCCACTCCCGTTTTCACATAATGGGTCATGCAACGCCTGGTACACCCTCCTTTTTACTTTGAGATGGCCAACTAAAGGGGGGGTGCTTTTCCGTTTGAATAGAGTATGTTCCCATGACAAGGATGGGTTTCCCCGGGCTGAGGGCACTCGTTTCGAATGGGAGGAGTATAGGCCTGACAATGTATCTGCCCCACGTGTATACAGCAATCAGTGGAACGTTAATGTATCTAGTGCTCATGTCATAAATGTCATTGCTACAAAAGCCGATTTATGTATCAGAAATAAGGGCTCGATTGCAGTGGGAAAAAGTGAATGTAACATTACTCTCACGTTTGATAGCCCGAATGGCATTTCATTTGTTGCATCACGAAATACATACTTTATTTGTGGAACGAAGGGATACCATCAGCTTCCAGTGGGGTGGTTGGGCACGTGCTACGTATCGTTTGTGTTACCCCCTGTATTCATTGCTCCCCCGATGTACCACAACGATTATACATTGTATCATGATTTCGTTTTGAATAGGGTTAAACGAACTGTTGCCCTGGAGGACATTGACCAAACGGACACTGCATTACAACAGTATGTGGATTTTAATTTGGGACTATTCTCCTTTGTGGGGGCCGCACTGAACAGCCGGAAAATCAGACGACTGACACGTGTTGTCGAGGCTGTTGCGAATGACACTGCTATTGCTCTGGGGAATATTACCGAGGAACTACAGATTTCCAGAATTGTCACCCTCCAAAATCTAATGGTATTGGACGTTGTTTTGGCTGATCGTGGGGGGGCATGTAGAATTATCGGAAGCAGCTGTTGCGTATATGTTCCGGACAATTCTCCATCTGTGTATGATGCTATTTCCAAGCTTCATAAAATAGCTGCTGAAATACACCCGGACAATGGAACTTGGACACTTTCGGGATGGTTCTGGTCTATGATTGCAACTTGGGGCTGGAAACTGTTGACAATTCTTTGTATACTTGTGGGAGCAATGTTTTTTATATGCCTATGTATTCAATGTGGCCCAGCCTTATGTTCGATGTGTTTATCAGCTTGTTTACCATCAAGGCGAGCACTTGCCCATGACAAAATGATGCTGCACAAAGAGGTGACACAAATTATGTTAATAGACATCGAGGACGAACATCCTGATTATGTTCATTATGAGGTAGATTCAGCTAAACGCTAAAAGGGTCGTCTGTCGTAATTGGCCCGGCCGCATTAGCGATTAGCTGAACCTACACGTTGTCCTCCTTAACTTGGCTATATACGATAACGCCATTTTGAATGTTGTGGCGGCCATCTTAGACCATGAGCGGCCTCGTGGCCGGCGTGCCCTTTAGTCCGTTGTCCGTTCCACTGACCACTCTTGTCTGCCCAGCAACAGGCTATTTTTAGTACTGGTCAAGCCACGCATGCGCAGTTCCCACTGACCCGTAAACCTTCAGGAATGTGCACTAAACTGACCAGCGGAGTTGTGCCCCCTCCAATGAGCTGGCAGTATTCCAAAACATGACCATATATGTCCCTAAAAATGTGTCTTAACTTGTGCTGCCTATCTTTTATTGCCCCAAAACTGTATATAAACGGGGTCACACCGATGTTCGGTGTGATACCTCTTGCATTACCGAAGGGTGCTGTTTGAGTGTACCACCACCCCATGGGGTCTTAATAAACTTGTTCTTTGCCTTTTACAGTTTCCGTGCCAACAGTTCTTGAGTGTAAGTGGGTTATCTCCGGAGCGTGTAGGCCTTGGGAACCCCGAAATACTTCAGGGCTGTGAGGGTGAGGGGGTGTGAGGGTGAGGGGGTGTGAGGGTTAGGGGGTTTGAGGGTAAGGGGGTTTGAGGGTGAGGGGGTGTGAGTGAGGGTGAGGGGTGTGAGGGGGTGTGAGGGTGAGGGGGTGTGGAGGTGTGAGGGGGTGAGGTTGAGGGGTGTAAGGGTGAGGGCGTGTGAGGGTGAGGCTGTGTGTGGGTGAGGGGGTGTGAGGGTGAGTGTGAGGGGGTGTGAGGGTGAGGGGGTATGAGTGTGAGGGGGAGTGAGGGTGAGGGGGTGTGAGGGTGAGAGGGTTGTGAGGGTGAGGGGGTGTGAGGGGGTGTGAGGGGGTGTGAGGGTGAGTGAGGGTGTGTGAGGGTGAGAGGGTGTGAGGGTGTTTGAGGGTGAGGGGGTGTGAGGGTGAGGGTGAGATGGGTGTGAGAGTGAGCAAGGGTGTGTGAGGGTGAGAGGGTTGTGAGGGTGAGGAGGTGTGAGGGTGAGGGGGTGTGAGGGTGAGGGGGTTTGAGGGTGAGGAGGTTTGAGGGTGAGGGGGTGTGAGTGAGGGTGAGGGGTGTGAGGGGGTGTGAGGGTGAGGGGTGTGGAGGTGTGAGGGGGTGAGGTTGAGGGGTGTAAGGGTGAGGGCGTGTGAGGGTGAGGCTGTGTGTGGGTGAGGGGGTGTGAGGGTGAGGGGGTGTGAGGGTGAGGGGGTGTGAGTGTGAGGGGGTGTGAGGGTGAGGGGGTATGAGTGTGAGGGGGAGTGAGGGTGAGGGGGTGTGAGTGTAAGAGGTTGTGAGGGTGAGGGGGTGTGTGAGGGGGAGGGGGTGTGAGGGGGTGTGGGGGTGTGAGGGTGAGGGAGTGTGAAGGGGAGGGGGTGTGAGGGGGAAGGGGTTTGAGGGGGAGGGGGTGGAGTTGTGAGGGTGAGGGCATGGGGTTATGAGGGTGAGGGGGTGTGAGGGTGAGGGTGTGAGGGTGAGAGGGTGAGGGGGTATGAGGGAGGGTGACAGGGTGAGGGTGACGGGGTGAGGGTGTGAGGGTGAGGGGGTGTGAGGGTGAGGGGTGTGAGGGTGAGGGGGTGTGAGGGTGAGGGGGTGTGAGGGTGAGGGGGTGTATGGATGAGAGGGTGTGTGAGGGGTGTGTGAGGGTGTGAGGGTGAGGGGGTGTGATGGTGAGGGGGTGGGGGTGGGAGGGTGTGTGAGGGTGAGAGGGTGTGTGAGGGTGAGAGGCTGAGTGAGGGTGTGTGAGGGTGAGGGTGTGTGAGGATGAGGGGGTGTGAGGATGAAGGGGGTGTGAGAGTGAGGGGTGTTAGGGTGAGAGGGTGTGTGAGGGTGAGAGGGTGTGTGAGGGTGAAAGGGTGTGTGAGGGTGAGAGGGTGTGTGAGGGTGAGGGGATGTGAGTGTGAGGGGGGGTGAGGGGGTGTGAGGGTGAGGGGGTGTGAGGGGGGGTGAGGGTGGGTGAGGGTGGGTGAGAGGGTGTGTGAACTTGAGGTTGAGAGGGTGTGTGAGGGTGAAAGGGCGTGTGAGCGTGAGAGGGTGTGTGAGAGTGTGAGGGTGGGTGAGGGTGGGTGAGAGGGTGAGTGAGGGTGAGGGGTTGTGTGAAGGTGAGGGGGTGTGAGGGTGAGGGGTGTGTGAGAGTGTGAGGGTGGGTGAGAGGGTGAATGAGGGTGAGGGGGTGTGAGGGTGAGGGGGTGTGAGGGTGAGGGGTTGTGAGGGTAAGGGTGTGAGGGTGAAGGAGGTATGAGGGTGAGAGGGTGTGTGAGGGTGAGAGCTGTGGGAGGGCGAGAGGGTGTCTGAGGGTGAGAGGGTGAGGGTGTGTGAGGGTGTGAGGGTGAGGGGGTGTGAGAGTGAGGGGTTGTGAGGATGAGGGGGTGTGTGAGGGTGTGGGGTGTGGGTGTGTGAAGGGGTGAGGGTGTGTGAGGGTGAAAGGGTGGGTGAGAGGGTGTGTGAGAAGGTGAGTGGGGGTGTGTGAGGGTGAGGGGATGTGAGGGTGAGGGTGTGAGGGAGGGTGAGGGGATGTGAGGGTGAGGGGGTGTGAGGGTGATGGTGTGAGGGTGGGGGTGTGTGAGGGTGAGGGTGAGGGGGTGTGAGGGTGAGTGAGGGTGAGAGGGTTGTGAGGGTGAGGGAGGTGAGGGTGAGTGAGGGTGTGCGAGGGTGCGGGGGTGAGGGTGAGGTTGTGTGAGGGTGAGGGTGTGAGGGTGAGGGTGAGTTAGGGTGTGTGATGGTGGGTGAGGGTGTGAGGGTGAGTGAGGGTGTGTGAGGGTGTGTGAGGGGGAGAGGGTGTGATGGTGTATGAGGGTGAGGAGATGTGAGGGTGAGGGTCCGAAGTAAATGGTGTTATCATAAGACAGAGAGAAACATAAATGTTAAGATAACAGTGCTCGAAGGGGTTGTGAGAAGGTGGAAATGGGATTAAAGGAGAAAGGATGAAAAGTTAAGTAGGAAAGATCCCAGAAATGAGACACAAAGGAGTGGAGTGTGTGGCGGAAACAGGGAAAAACAGAAAAGAATGAAGATGGATCCGAAAGGGTGCAAGTAGGGTCACATGCGGGAGAAGGAAAACTTGTTAGGAGAGTGTGATGAGGGTGATGCTAGAGAAAACAAACAAGAGGACACGAGTGTGCAGAAAAAAGAGCATAAACTAGACATGATGGTAGAGTGAGGGCGGTAGAGTGAGGGCGTGAGGGCAGTAGAGTGGTAGAGTGAGGGAGATAGAGTGAGGGCAGTACAGTGGTAGAGTGAGGGCGGTAGAGTGAGGGCGTGTGGGCGGTAGAGTGAGAGTGGTAGAGTGAGGACGGTAGAGTGGTAGAGTGATGGCGGTAGAGTGAGGGCGGTAGAGTGGTAGAGTGAGGGCGGTAGAGTGAGGGCGTGAGGGCGGTAGAGTGGTACAGTGAGGGCGGTAGAGTGAGGGCGTGAGGGCAGTAGAGTGGTAGAGTGAGGGCGGTAGAGTGAGGACGTGAGGGCAGTAGAGTGAGGGCGGTAGAGTGGTAGAGTGAGGGCGGTAGAGTGAGGGCGATGGAGTGAGGGCGGTAGAGTGGTAGAGTGAGGGCGGTAGAGTGGTAGAGTGAGGGCGGGAGAGTGGTAGAGTGAGGGCGGTAGAGTGAGGGCGTGAGGGCAGTAGAGTGGTAGAGTGAGGGCGTGAGGGCAGTAGAGTGAGGGTGGTAGAGTGAGGGTGATAGAGAGGTAGAGTGAGGGCGGTAGAGCGGTAGAGTGAGGGCGGTAGAGTGGTAGAGTGAGGGCGGTAGAGTGAGGGCAGTAGAGTAAGGGCGGTAGCGTGAGGGCGGTAGAGTGGTAGAGTGAGGGCGGTAGAGTGAGGGCATGATGGCGGTAGAGTGGTAGAGTGAGGGCATGAGAGCGGTAGAGTGGTAGAGTGAGGACGGTAGAGTGGTAGAGTGTGGGCGGTAGAGTGATGTTACTAGGTATCTAGTGAGGGTTAAATCAGCCTTCCATGGGTGTTTTCTAGCTCAGGGTGGGCATGGCCTAACAATTAATGTTATGCTGTTCATACTGAAGCAGGACCAATACAGATTTGCTTATGGCTGCGGAGAACGTTTAATTAGAAAAATAAAATTGTGTGTTTAACATGGAAGGGACGCAAATGGCGGTAGAGCGATAGAGTGAGGGCGGTAAAGTGAAGCTGGTAGAGTGAGGGCGGTAGAGTGGTAGAATGAGGGCAATAGAGTGAGGGCGGTAGAGTGAGGGCGGTAGAGTGGTAGAGTGAGGGCGGTAGAGTGAGGGCGTGATGGCGGTAGAGTGGTAGAGTGAGGGCATGAGAGTGGTAGAGTGTTAGAGTGAGGGTGTGAGGGCAGTAGAGTGGTAGAGTGAGGGCGGTAGAGTAGTAGAGTGTGGGCGGTAGAGTGAGGTCACTAGGTATCTAGTGAGGGTGAAATCAGCCTTCCATGGGGGTTTTCTAGCTCAGGGTGGGCATGGCCTGACAATTCATGCTATGCTGTTCATACTGAAGCAGGACCAATACAGATTGGATATGGCTGCTGAGAACATTTAATTAGAAAAATAAAATTGTGTGTTTAACATGGACGGGACGCAAATGGAGTAAATGTATTGTATTTTCTTAATGACGTTTTAAACTTGCCAGAACAAGGCCTCAAGTGAGAGTAATAAAGCAACAAGCTCTCGGCATTGCTGTGGCGGGGGCGGGGGAGCGCATTCCTTTGAAGTCTGAAGCTGGGTGCGGGGGAGCGCATTCCTTTGAAGTCTGAAGGGGGGTGGGGCACTTTCCTTTGAAGTCTGATGCAGAGGCCGATGGTGTTTGATGTGTACGCGCCTGTCTCACATGAACTGTACCAAATCCGCAGTTTGGTGAGTCTTTTCGGAAGCCTACTATAATCACGCCTAACATTGCTTACGTATTTATTCAGCGAGACCTAAAAAGAACAGATGATGGACGGAATGCTGAACATATCAAACATTCAGCCCCAGTCACAGATCTGGGTTAAATCTACAAGCGTCTCCAGTAGGCCCTCAGCAAGCAGCAGCACATGTTCACACTTGCGTGGTCCTGGTTTAGGAGGGGGTGAGCTGCAAATGTACATGTTCTGCGAAGCACCAAACACAAGTCCCTCATGTAAACATAAGGCCACAACCTTTTCAAAGGACAGGACCTGTGGGTCCAGTACATATTCTGTTTGGGTTGAGCTTGACGGGATTCCCGTGTCCAATCATTGGGCTTTTTCAAATATACTGGTAGGGCTAGTCTAGGTTCACTGGCGGTTTCCCTTACCCACAAGAAACTGGTTCCAGCTTGAATTAGCAGCATTTGGAATATTTTGTGTATTCAATCCCCAAAGGCCAGACAGCAAAAAAAAAGACAATAAACTGCCCTAACCGTCGTTAGCGCATACGACCAGCTGACAACCATTAAACACTTCCTGGGCTGGACCACATGTATGTCATGAGCCAGTGGGCACTGACGCGTGCATTGCACGAGGACAGCCGGTCCTATCCAAAGAATTATAGATCAGAGGGCCGGACGACAAAGAAATAATTATCTCAGATTCTATGAGGTTTTGAGAATGCTGTGCTTGGAGCGTGAATCATTCACTCATTTGCAGTTTTTCATCATTTACATATTTATGTTATGAATAGGCCTTTCTTTGTTCGGGAAATGCTTCGTGAATAGTAGGACGCGTGCCTTTCTCTTCCTCTTCAACGAGAAATACCCTTTTCTTCCTCCTGTTCAAGGAGAAATGCCCTTTTCTTCCTGTTCCCCACACGCTGGTTTAAAAATAGCTCCCGTGCCCCCAGCCGCACACAATGCAGCTATTTAGAGCCGCCGAAGGATCTGTGACGTCACAAAACACGATGCCAATGGCAGAGAGCTCTGAAATAAAGGGGGCGTCGGGGTGTAATTAGATTGAAATGCTAACGTCACAAAGGAGACCGTTCTCTTGGTATTTTCACTGCAGTTGTCGCCTCTATGACGTCAGACCCCTTCTTCTCCTGACAGATACCTAGGGAGTGCGGCAGAGCAGGAATGTCCCGGATGCAGCTGCGGCAGCTGGCCCCGCCCCCAAGAATCTATCACGCTGTCATTGCTAACTACCTTTTAAGCACCACAGGCTCATTTTGCGAAAATGTCCTGTGCTGTTTCGACCAGAACTGATGAAAGGTTATTATGGGAAATTAAGGCTAGACGTTCTTATCAAGGTGCTTTTGCGGACCTGATTTTCTTTGAATAGTAGTGTCTAACGCACTAGAAATTAAGGCCAAGCTAACATAAACCAGTTTTGTGCTTTCTTCCATTTTGAATGGAAAATCGTAATTAGGGCCACGGGAATTATGCGATTGTGTGACCGCGATGATTTTCGCATAATTATGGATTGTCCGCATTTGCCACATATTTCATCATATGCTGCATAATCTGCAGATTTAAAAAAAATATTCTAGCTCAAACTGTTCTAACGGCTAGGGCGCTCGATCTCGGACCTGGGGAACCGGGTTCGAGTCCCGGTAATGTCAATTCAATTCAATTCAAAGAAAACTTTATTCGGATTGCAAAAAATCCATAAAAGTCACATAAACATAAAAATACATCTTTAAAAATAGTTTTACACAGTTACCATAAAATAGTTAAAAGGAAAGAAAGCAGCAATGATGATGTAAACAGTCAAGATCAGGTTATTAAAGTGCATTCCACTGTACATTACAGGTGACCAAAGTGCTGTTGCATAGGAGACATTCTTTTTGGGTGCATGAGCATTTCAGGGAGGTTCCATAGATTTCCGTGCATGGAATATAACTTTCAGAAATGAGGTTGCACGAAAAATCAGATCTACATTGTCTAAGTTTAAAAACATAAGATATGATTGAATTAGGGAAACTGGCCTTTGTTTTTTAAAATATGGAGCTAAAAACCACTTGATATATTTCATAAAAAATTTACAATGAAAAAAGAAATGCAGTTCATTTTGTCTACTGTGACCATCACAGGGGCAGGGGCTTAGCTCGTGCCCAAAGTTCGAAGTGCTGTAGCCCATGGGAAAGCAGAGTGAGTATTTTGTAGATCCAGCTCTTAGGCGAAATAACAGCGACCTCTCCCAGTTGGTCAGAGGGAGTCTGAGGTATAAAGGTATTCGTTGTGGGGATAGATCATTGTTTATATTAGTCACATAAGATTTAACAGTTTGTTTTTGTAGTTCTATCTCCAACCTCTTTTCCCTAAAGAGGGCATAAAGTTCGGTTTGTATGTCCTTCTTATCCGAGTTCTTAATCTGGGCAGGGTCGTTAAAAAGATTGATTTTCCCAATACTGTCCAGGCTTTCCTTTGTTGCCCGGAGCCACGGGATGCTCATACCCTTGTCACAGTTTAGGCATTCAGACACAATGTCCTGTGTTAAGGTGGCACGTTCATTAGCCCAGATCGACAGCCAAAATATTGCGGGTCGCGTGGCAATGAAGTCGGTTATGTAGGGCAGATTGAGCTCGGCGTGACAGATGTACCCAGAAGAGGAAATCGGAGCTCCTAAAACTTTTCTACACAACCGGTTTTCTTCTGTCTGCAGGCTAGATGGGCTCACTATCCCCCAAATTTCTGCTCCATAGGTTGCAACCGGAACACATTGCAATTTGTAGATTTTCATAATTGCCCCGGTTGTTTCTGACCTTTTTGGTCGTGGCAAGGCAAGGATGGAATTTATGGCCTTTGAGAACTTGCCTGTGGCGTGGGCGAGATGCCCACTCCACAGGCCGTTCGCAGCAAAGACCATACCTAAATATGGGAATGATTTGGTGGAGTATAGCTTCTCTGATCCAATTGAGATGGAGTTCAGTTGTTTAGCCCCTGGCCCGCATGTCATAACAAATGATTTTTTAAAGTTCACCTTCAGGTCCAGTTTCCCCATAAAAAGGGAAAAGCTCTTGACCAGGGCACGGAGAGCATTCGGTGTTAAGCCCATGATCACCGCATCATCTGCGTAGAGGAGTGCGGGTAGCGGGTTCCCTTGGATTTTCGGGACATCCGTTGTCGTCTCTTTCAGGGAGTCACTCAGACCGTTTATGTAGATGATGAATAACAGGGGTGCTAAAACGCACCCCTGTCGGACGCCTCTTTCTACCTTAATTGCCCCCGAGGTTTCGCCCTCCATTCCGATTCGTACCCGAGCTTTAGTGTCCGCATGTAGATAGGCTAGGAAGTATACCAAGGGTTCATCAAGGCCATAGGAGAGAAGTGTCGCCCACAATTTCGACCTATTCACAAGGTCGAATGCGGACGACAAGTCCATAAAGGCTAGGTAAATAGGAGCAGCCTTGGCTATGGTGTATTTGCCTATTATAAGATTGAGATTCAGGCATTGTTCTGTTGTCCCGACCCTACTTCTAAAGCCCATCTGACATCTGTCTAGCACCCCTGTTTCTTCGGCCCAATCATTCACTCTGTTGTACAACACCCGGCCCAAGATTTTCAGGGTGTTGTCTAAGAGTGAGATGGGCCTATAATTTGCAGGGTCAGATCTTTCACCTTTTTTGTAAATAGGCACTATTGTGCTTGTGGACCAGGTAGCAGGGATGGTGCCCAGCGGTACGCTGTTGAAAACATTAGCCAGAATGGGCCCCCAAAATTCTGGTCTATGTTTGATTAAATCAATTGGGAAGCCGTCCGGCCCAGGTGCCTTGTTCCACAGGCTTTGATTAATGGCCAAGAGGACCTCCCCCAGGGTTATGTCAAGTGGGCTCAGCTTATCAAAATTTTGGTTTTCTACAGGAGCAGCGGGGTTAGCATATATATTGGAGAAATGTTGCTCCCAGTTCTGACTTGAAATGGTGCAGCTGATTGGTGACAGCTGTTTACCCATGTCCCGCATCTTCCTTACAGCGGGCCAGAAAGTTGCACTATTTCCCATAGTAGCAGAGACTGATAGATCTTTCCACTGATCCTCTACCATGGCAGCCTTCCTTATCCCTATGGCTGTTTTGTAGGCATGCCTGGCGGTCCGTACATCATCAAGGTCTCTCGGTTTGGAATTTAGTGCCTTGCGAAGTGCCTTGTTTGCCGCTGAGCAACAACTGTCGAACCATCTGGGTTCGTCGTTATTTTTCCTGTGGGGGACTGTCAGAAGAGTTTTAATGACATGGCACAAATTTTCAAAGTCTTCAATTATCCTATGGTAATTCCCATCCGTAAGTAGGCAGGAAGCAACTGTTGGTTGGTGATTGTTTGTAATTATATCCATAATGGATTCACAGTTCACCCCTTTCCACTTTAACCTAAGGTTGTCTGTTGATGTCGTGATATCTCTTGCTCCCAAAGTGCGGGGAGGTATTTGGGTCGGGCCCATTCTTAGGCTGAGTTCAAGTGCATTATGGTCGCCAAAGGCTGTTTCTACTACTCCAGCTTGGATGACTTTGTCTAGTAGTTCCACAGAAGTGAAGATGTAGTCTACTGTGCTGGAAAAATCTCTCCCTCTGAAGGTTGGGATATAAGCAGTATCACTATGTATAAATGTGTCCATTATATTTGATAGGGTGTGGGTATTTATGAAATTTTTCAATTCATTCCCGCGTTTGGTGGCCCTATCTAGTTGGTTTGTACCTGCTTTAGTTCTTGATAATTTAGCATTAAAGTCTCCAGCTAGGATGATCCCGTTGCTTGCGCAGTTCTTGGTTGATTCAGTTATCCTTGTTATGTTCTCGAATAGCTCTATATAGTTTTTATTGGGGGTCGAGTGAAAGTCATTATTATAAAAGTTGATCAGATGTACCGATGATCTACAAGTAAACTCGATGATTTGAATATTTAGGCTCTTAGTTGGTATTGGCCTGATAGCCCCCCCTAGAGTTATTCTGAATCCAATCAGCAAGCCTCCCATGGGGCGACCAAAAGCTGGCTTTTGAGCACAGATGCTGTAGCATTCAAAGCCCTCTATGGTTATTTCCGAAGTAGCCCATGTCTCTTGGAACATTATAATATCTTTGTTAGATATGAATTTTAACCATTCCTGGTCCAATACCCGTTGTTGGAGTCCGGCTACATTCCAGCTAACAATCGTTAGTACACTATCAGGGTTTTTATGAATATGTGGGTCTGGAAGGATAGTTGTTTTACATCCTACAGTGTTATCCATTAGTTTGTCTTCCCTTACTAGTGGCAGTGTCGGGTGATTTTGGGCCAGTTGGGTGCCAAATGTTTCCTTATCGACCATCTCTATGTTTTTAACCAACTCAGCGGGGCAGCCCTGTTTTGTTCCCTCCAGTTCAGTGTTCAGCAGCCCCGAAAGAGATGGGGGAAGTCAATCAACCATATCGAGACTGCTGAATCTGTTAAAAACTGGTATACCCCAATAAGCATCTCTGCTTGGTATGTTCCTATAGGGATGTCTATAGTTATTATCTAACCCCCACTCACCCCAGTTGTTTCCCTCAACTTCTTGCCCCGTATGACACCAGTTTCTCTCAAAGGCATTATGGTGCTGATTGAATCTCCTAGATGGATAGAAAAAGGAGAGATGTTTTGTTTCTATGCCTTCGCTATACCCCTCGCTTCTCCATGAACAGATATGTTCTACAGTGCGTGGGTCATCGAAGTTAACAATCACACAGTCACCATGTGTTTTCTGTATTTCTCGGCCCACCCATGGTACTCTTCTGACTGTTAGGATTTTACTCCTACAGTATGAGGGTAGGGGTCTGTTGTTATTCAACCAGAAGCTGACTTTATTTAATAGAGACCAGGGTGGCTCTTCGGTGTTGTCCGGTATCTCAGGGACACCCGTCATTACCACTACATATGGACTAGATCCGGGTGGCAAATTAGCATGGAATCTTCTTTGATTGCCTTTATTCCTGTCCTTAGAGTTGCTAGTGGTATCCCCCTTTGATTGTGTTGGGTTAGGTTGTTTCCCCTGTGTGATTGTGTTTGGGGTGGGTGTGGGTGTGTTTGGCTTATTCGTGACTCCCTTTGGAGGTAAATTTTGCTTATGTGTGATACTAGGGGCTGGGGCTGGGGCTGGTTTTTTCATGGCTTGCCCCGAAGGAGGTTGACTGTGTGGTTTTGCTGCCACTAAGACTGGAGTATCTTTGGGTAGTGGGCTTTTAACTAGGGCGCTTAATTCGTTAAGTTGTTTTTCCATATTCCCTAGTCTCTTTTCGATGGTGGCAAGGTGGGCAGATATAATTTCCCCAACCTTTGTTATAAGTTGATTTGTTGAGGAGCAGTCTTTATATGACCCCTCCTTAGAGGATGGATCTCCTTTATTACTTAATCCTGCGTTAGATTTTTTACAAGCCTTTTTTTGGTTATTAGGTGGGTTTTTCCCCTGCTTTCTTTGAGGGAGAGGGCTTCTATTGGATGTAGATATATTTGGGCCTTGGGGTGGTTTCTGCTTCTGTACCGCTCCTTCCCTTAACCCTCGCATTGCTCTTGAGTTAGGGGTTGAATCCACGAGTATATGTGTAGTAGCTAAAGCTCGTGGAGGGGAAAAATTTGTAGCCATGGGGTCGAGGTCTGTAAACAAAATTGGGTCAATAGCATGATCACGTGTGGTCTCAGTTAGTGAGGTAAGAAGTACTTGAGACTCTACAATGGGTATGATATCCGAGTTCTCAGGAAAACTCATTGCAGGAATAGAGTTTGTAACGCGATCCAGTTCTGTGGTAAAATTATCAGTAACATCTAAGTTAGGTGATTTCTCCAGACTCCGTAAGGAGTCAGAGAGAAGTTGTGTTACTGATAAATCCACGGTGTTAGGCATGGTGTGGATCTCTGCGTTGGCATTAATGATGGCGACGCCATCAGCAGAGTTGTGTCTAATGGGTGTATTTGCTGTGGCAAGGAGACCCAAGGAGGAGCGTTTGGCTTGGGCCAGTTCCAGGGATACTCTGCGCTCCAATAATGAAATGCCGTGATCAATTGCTTCATTGGCCTTAAAGATGAAGTTGTCAATTGGCCCGGTGACTTTCCCAGCTCCTGCAGCGGTCTTACTGCGACTGCCCCTTGTGGACATTGTAAAAGAGTAACGATACAATCTCCGATAGGGACAGCGTGCGTAGAAGACTTACTTGGGGAGTGTTCTGCGTTGATGGGTGACAGCGGGGTGGCCCGTCCCGTCCTCTGAGGTCCTCGGAGGGCCACAGAGGGCCCGCCCTTTGCCCGGGCTTCGCCCCGGGCGTCCCGCTCGCGTCCCGCGACGCTGAGGGCTCTCGATCTTATGCAGCCCCTCCCGTCGCTTCTCCCGCGTCGGGGAACGCGCCGCCGCTAAGCCTGCTGGGAAACGTAGTCCCGGGCGGCGGCGCGACTGGTGGCGGGATCCTGGCTCTGTTCTCCGGTCTGTGCGTGGCTCTCCGTGTGCTGTTCTCCGCTGAAGTAAGGCTTTGGGCACTTAGTTATTTGCTGCTTCTCCCCACCGCTCCACCGAGGGCTCTCGATCTTATGCAGCCCCTCCCGTCGCTTCTCCCGCGTCGGGGAACGCGCCGCCGCTAAGCCTGCTGGGAAACGTAGTCCCGGGCGGCGGCGCGACTGGTGGCGGGATCCTGGCTCTGTTCTCCGGTCTGTGCGTGGCTCTCCGTGTGCTGTTCTCCGCTGAAGTAAGGCTTTGGGCACTTAGTTATTTGCTGCTTCTCCCGGTAATGTCACTAAACCTCCTGTGATTCTGGGCAAATCGCAAACCCCCAGATTCATCAAAGTCCTTGTTTTGCGAGTCCTTAATAGCGATTATTAAGGAATCGCTATTAAAGACTCGCAAAATGGGATGCATGCAGAAATATTTTTTGCGATTTCTACTGCTTCCTTATTTGCGATTCGCTAATTGCTAATCGCAAATAAGGAATAGCTTTCCCATTCATTCCTATGGGCCTAAAGGCCCATAGGAATGAATGGGGAGTCATTCCTTATTTGCGATTCGCAATTAGCGAATCGCAAATAAGGAAGCGATTTCGAGGGTGCCAGGGGTGTCCAAAGGACACCCTGTAGCACCCCTGAAATGGTAATGTACACTGGTGTTGCGCACACACATGTCCAAAGGACATGTGTGTGTGTAACATACAACTTAGAAAAATGCACTAAAGTGCATTTTTCTAAGTTTTCGCTATTTACCACGTAGTTAGACTTCGCGGTAAATAGCGGCCCCAGATTGCGAATTCGCAATTTTTAATATGGTTCATGAATTGCATTTAAGGAATCTCAAATTTAGATTCCTTAAATGCAATTATTCGCAATTTAGCGATTTTTAGAATTGCGATTTTTGCATTTGGGATGATGAATCCCAAATGCAAAAATAGCGCTCGCAAAGGGCCAGATTGTCAGAATCTGGCCCTTTGCGAGCCGATTTTGGCTTGATGAATCTGCCTGTTAATCTCCCCGTGCCTAACAAAAATTAATGTGTGTCCTCATGTAACGTAAATGGTGCTATGTAAAGTGCTCTGATACCCGGTTCGGTTCGGGTCAAGTTCGCACTATATAAAACTCTGCAAAAAAAAAAAAATAGTAATAATTACTGAAATCGCAGCAACGTATTTCTGCGCAGTGGAAGGCTTTTTGCAAAAGTTGACTGGTCATCTTTCTGTTGGTTATTGCATTGTGTGAGTGTTACATTGGTACTAATGCACCACACGATCACCGCTGCTGTTTCACTTGCTGTAATAAAGAATTGTGACCTTTTACATTGTAAGACTGAAGCTTTCACAATCGCACTAAAGCGATGTACCTTACAGAGGCCAACATTTCTGTCCCAGGCCGCCTCACAAACGTTGTGTCAGCTCATGTTACCGGAACAGACTCTGAGAACGACTGAATCTAAAGTCACAGTATTAAGAGAGAATCTTCAAATGTATTCTGTAGTAAAATGTTTCTTCTTGCTGGCTCCTCATTGATGCATATCCAGGGAACTATGTTCTTGTGTAGTGAATGCATGAAATCCTTTGTCTAAAGTCCTGTAAAAGGACCTACACTTTCCCCTTCTAAGAGACACAATTTTTCCCACCTTCGAAGCCGAATCTTTTGGTGAATTTTCTATTGAACTTTACTGAGTTCTTTGAACATATCATTCCTGTACTATTGTACTAACTGATTGATGGTCCAGCTTATGTAACACTGCTTTATATTCCTTAAATAAACTTTCAGCTTTAGTCCGTGTCTGTCATTCTTATGGAGAATGTTACAGCTTTATTCTAATATGTAAAATCTACAATAGAGAGACAGGCCCAGTCGGGGAGCACCCAAGTCCTTACAGAGACTACACCACTCCTGGTTCGAGCCATTGGCGTTCATTGTACAGGTACAAGAGTGACAGATTTGGGCATCAACATTTGTACATCGAAAAATCCGCATGAGATGTTCGTCCTGTGTTTTATTGTTATGTCTAGTCACCCCACCCCCAAGAAGGAAACTTTTGAAACCGTTGCTGATACAAGCGGACATTAGAACAGTTCTGCAGGCATACAATGACTTATTTGCAGTAGATTCAGGTGGAAATAGGTTTTGCTTTAGTATTAAGAAATCTATTTGAAAAGGGAATCATTTTTATTGTAAAATATTTTTTTGATTTTAATTTGTATTTTATTCGGACAACCTATGAAGCTTGGGACAACCTATGCGCTGCCTCAAAATCAAAGGATCCGGCTGCCTTTTGGAGGGTCATTAACACCCCCCTTCTACATGAACAAAAAGCACGCATGGAAATTGCCATTTCAGAAGATGAGTGGGTGGCTCATTTTTCCTCCCTTTATAAGGTTGTGGAACTAACCCCTGAAACAGGCCAAGACGTGGGGTTGCTAAATTTAGATACATCTAGAACTCTGATTGTAACCCTTCCTTATGTTACTGATACTATTAAAATTCAGCCAATCCTCCTTTGGCATAGGGTTTGGACAAATGATGAATGTGTTGTTAACCGGGCTATTTTAAAAGACATTATAGCATTGGACAATATCAGTGATTTTAAATGGATAGGCTACGTCAGAAACTTTCTTGAAAAAATAAGCTGCCCCCAATACTTTGAGGACCCACAATCAATGGAATATATATCTAGAAGAGATTTGAAAAATCTGTGTATGGTGTACCTTAAGGAAAAGAGACATACAGAGGAAGCGAGAAAAAAGACTGTTTCTGTCCACCAGGACATTTTATGCGGAGAGAAATTGCAGCCATATCTGTCATTGTACATGTCCAATCATGAACGTTACCTTTTGACCCGATTTAGATTTAATATTGTTTTTAGGACATTATCGTTCCCCGTGATGAATTGTTGGTCGAAGGATTTATGTCTCTGTCCATGTGATGATGTATCCCAACAATCCGATATACACATATTATTTTTTTGTAAATTTTATACTCTTCCTCGAAAGAAACTTATCATCCCTATCCTCAAAGATTTAAATGTATATAGATGCCGCCTAGCGTTCATAGAGTGCCAGAAAATGGAAACTGTTTTTATGGTAGCCTCAATTGCAGAATTTTTAAAATTAGTTTTTAAGTGTCGCAAATCAATTCAAATGGATTGATTGCTTTTATTGTATACATGAATTTAATTTTGTTGTTTCTTCTTTTTCCGTGATTTAAAAAAAAAAAAGTTCACTTTACCTCTTGTAAATTGTACCTTTCATGCTACTTTTATGGTTATCTTGCTTTTTAACCGAATAAAGTATTTTTGAATCTTGAATCTATTCTAATATGTAAAATCTACAATAGAGAGACGGGCCCAGTCGGGGAGCACCAAAGTCCTTACAGAGACTACACCACTCCTGGTTCGAGCCATTGGCGTTCATTGTACAGGTACAAGAGTGACAGATTTGGGCATCAACATTTGTACATCGAAAAATCCGCATGAGATGTTCGTCCTGTGTTTTATTGTTATGTCTAGTCACCCCACCCCCAAGAAGGAAACTTTTGAAACCGTTGCTGATACAAGCGGACATTAGAACAGTTCTGCAGGCATACAATGACTTATTTGCAGTAGATTCAGGTGGAAATAGGTTTTGCTTTAGTATTAAGAAATCTATTTGAAAAGTGAATCATTTTTATTGTAAAATATTTTTTTGATTTTAATTAGTATTTTATTGAGTGAATACACTTAACGTGATGTTTATATGGAGTAGTGTGTCTAGATAGTGAAATAAAAATTATTTTCAATTTAATTAACCTTTGGAGGTCTCTCTTTTTAAAAGAGACCTACATTTCCAAGATGAAAAAGGAAGGATCAGTGGATCCCGCCTCACGTGGGGTGTGTCTTGAAACCATAAGTGTGTTTGTTACCTTTTGTCATATTACCTATCATTTGTATAGCACTCATCTGTAACTAATGTGACCCTGAACTGCTCACAAGCCCACCTGTATGGTTGTTCACCCTGGTGGTCTTGCACCACTCACACGCCAGATTGCCAATCTTCACCAGAGAACAGACGGCTGAGTGGATGCACCAGGATTCAAACGCATGCATTGCCGATCAACCATGTCTTCAAGGCGCACGTTCAACCCAATGAGCTATTCCTTCAGGTCAAACCATAATTTACAGCTAGAGGAATGAAGAGCGTCAGAGCCCACGCCAAAATTTAACACCATTCGTATAAATAGGAGTTGATCTTGAATTAGTGATTATGCACTGTGTTCGAAATATGTGGATTCAAGCATATGTCTGACAGGAGAAAGAAATGAGGGGGCAGATTTACTAATATTTGATGCAACGCAGCAGACAACTTGCTGCCCTGCGTCAAATGGAGAGCACAGGAATGCGCCATACCTACTATGGCATTACATATTCCTGCTTTCCTCTACGTTGCCGCACTTGTGGCTGCAAAGGGCCAATGCAGGCACCCATTGCACCATTGCGGTAGGGTGCCTGTGTCAAAGTCAGGATTCTTTTTGCGCCAAAAGGGACGCATTTCTGAACAAAAACAATCCAGAGACTTTTTCCTCTTTAAAGGTGCGCTGCAGAATGCAGTATACTTAGAACTTGGAGAAATAAAGTTATTTCGCCTCGTTATGCTACCCCTGAGAAGGCATGCCATTTTGGCGCATTCTCAGGTCTACTACTGTTAGTAATTCTGGAAATGCACCAAACACCATCGGTGGATGCGAGGGAAGACCGACGCTCCTTCCATGGACCGCCTTCCCAGGGCACAATAACCCAAGGCAGCGACTTGTGCTGCCTTGCCTTACCCCAGATTTACTATGCAACGCAGAGCCGTATAGAGTGGCTCTCACTTAAGGGCTTGCGTTGCCCTTGCGTCACCTTTCGTGATGCAAGGGCGACACAAGAACTAGATAAAGCTGGCCCCAGGAGTCTAAAAGTGAGTGTCTCACCAGACAAGCTTCTACAATAGGTTGGAAGGTATTCAGTGTCGGAAGGGCTGGATAAGGTGCATGGGTTCATGCTGGTATGCATGCAAATGTTTGAAGAGATGGCTAACATGATTGAGGCATGTTCCATGAAGAATTTGCTTTACTAGCCTGACTGAGCAACAGTCACAACATGGGTTGCTATCACCTTTCAGGTTGGGTGGTGGTCCGACCCAAGGGACTTGTAAAGCAGATGGACACAGCCCAAGGCAGGCCGCAGCCCCCAGCAGTGAACTAGAATGGCATGGGAAGCAAAACAAACGATGGGTTTAGGCCCAGATCTCTGTACTGGGGTGAATGTTTGACATTGTTCAACATTCTGTCCATCACATGTTCTTTTTGCACTTTTAGAAAGTTGGCATTTTCTGGTCCTAACCATTTCGTGCCTGCAGCCTGCTCCTGGGACACAGTGTGAACGGTGGATTGCCTTTGTGTATTCCTCCCAGACAGCCACACAATAGAGACACTGGGTGGTGTCCGGATGGGCCATTAACACAAGATGGTGGTTCTTAGCTGTCACCTACCGCACTTGTTCTTCAAAGGGGATGACTCAGCAAACACTCACAAGAGACTTCACGCTAGGTCATTGTGCCCCACACAACCTGGGACCAAGGCAGCGAGGCAGGAAATTCCAGAAACCTCCTTGGTGGGAAAACTCCAGAAGCTTCTCCCACTTCAAAGGGGGCATTAGGTATAAAAATAGGACCCTCAGACCAAATCTTCAGTTCATTTCTGGACACTGGCGTAACGAAAAGTGAGGGGGCCTCCCTGCACGGTACTTAGGGGCACCCCCTCCGGGCTCAATTAGGAGCTCTCCCGGCCCGAGTTCAGTGCTGAGGGGGCCTCTTGGAGCTAGGGGCCACCCGCACCGCGTGGTCTGCGGGGGCCTGTGTTACGCCCCTGTTTCTGGACCTTCTGACAGACTGTCAGAGGATTGCCCTGCTGTTTGTGGCCGTCTGTGTATCCTGCTGCACCAAGTGGACTGCTATGCTGCCTGAAGCCTACCTTGTGCCCTCAGAGGACTGTCCGGCTGCTTGAGACCTACTTTTCTACTTGCACCCAGGACTCCACGGCTAAGCGCCTGATCAGTCTCAAAGACAGGAAAGGCTACCACCATCTTGAATCCGCACAGGGAGCCGGCCGGAGTCCTGATCCTCCAGTCTTAGACCCTTGGAGGTGTGGCCTAAATGAATCCAATCCCGCGCAAAGGTTCGTCAAGCCCTGTAAAGCAATTCAGTTAAGGCCGCTCACCAAGGACATAAGTACAATCCATTGTGGGCCAAATTTGGTCCTGTGACTGGTCTGTCTGCGCTCCATTGAGGTTGACCTGAACTTGTGACGTTGTCCTCGTCGAGAATGACCACATACCTTCAGTTGGTGCTTTGCATCTTTTGGTGCTACTTTTATCTAAATATTTCAAATTAAATATCTTCATTTCTACTAATTGGATTTTTGTCATTTTGGTGTCCTTTTATTTATTCAATTTTACTCTATTTTTCTAAATTGGTGTGCAATTTGTGTAGTGTTGTGTTTTCACTTTATTGTTGTTTGAGAGATGAATAAATACTTCACACATTGCCTCTAAATTCCAGGCTACCAGAGGGTTAAGCAGAGGTTCATTTAGTGACTGTTTGTGGTTCACCGTGTCAAGGATTATTGCTGTTGCTTGAGAAGACTCAAGAATTCTATGTCATTTTTTCTTTAGTTTTCAAACATTTTCTCAACAGCCTCCTCTAAACCAACTTCCTAATGTCCGGAAGGACTAACCAGTAATGAAGGGCAACCTAATCCCCATACCCTTGGAGGCCAAGTGGTATTCAGTACCATCTGTTGTCGGTAGTACGTGCTTCTTGGATCTCTGAACTTTAAATGCCGATCTCAAAGAATACAATGCAAGGTCTTATTCTGTGGTCCAACTAATAAAATCCCTTTACAGAAATAACTATTCTTGAAGTCTGCTTAATTTCTTCTTTTCGGATGTAGGCTTATACGCGGATTTCATATGTATCATTATATTCATAAAAAAGAGCATTCAAAAGAATACTTTATCGTCATGCTTAAGACCAGTCATGTAAAATCGTCAATGCTAATGGATATCGAAGTTATCAAGTTTCTCCTTCAGGGTTTTTACCTGATCCATATTTCGCATAATTTAATTAACCAAATTCAAGAACAGTACTGTGAAAGTAATTGTCTCATTCACAGTTATGCTTCTGCTACACAACTTTTTATTTTTACATACCCTATGTATAATACTTTTAAGAGAATGGACTTCTATTGCAACCCACTTTAGGCATGGTCCTGTCCTTATTTATCTAGAATTTAAAAATTATGAAAACAGGATCGATCTGAACTTCGAGTCCCTGTCATAAACTCACTTACCTCTTGACTGTGCATAATGTGATAGTCAGGTCCATAGTGTCTTTCAGACTTCTCTGATGTTGCGTTATGTGCACCATGACTTATCCACTTATGTTTTATTATTTAATTTCGTCTTCACATGCTTAAGTCAGAAACTTGCTGCCACTTCTGCAGCACGTTATCTTTTACATAGCTTACATGTGTCCAGCATCTACTGCTCTCTTTATGTTTAGCATGACTTTGCGAGACATTCTATTAGAGATGTTTCTATTTGATTCTTCTAATGGGGCTGTGTTTACGTTCTAAATTCACATCAATTCCTTTAAAAATTATTATTTACTGCAAATACTGCGATTTCAGCTTTTCTATTTAAAAGTCATGCAACCGCGTTGTTATGTCTTTCTGTTTATCTTGACTTTAAGTGTCTTTTTAAAAAAAAAAATATTCATTCTTATTATAAATCCTATCATCAGTTTATTTTTCTTTATTTTTAATCTTTATCTTCCCTCATTCTTAATTAATTCACATTTACAAAAAAATGAATTGCTAGAACAAATGCTTAGTAGATTCTGGATTTTTTTCAGTTCACAGTGCATCTTTAGAGTTCATTAGATTTACCAGTTTGTCCAATATATTTGAATCATCACTTGACTCTACATCAGAGGCAACATGTGAAATATTCAATCATCCTCCTGAACTTAGCGTTTCAAACAAATTAATTGAAAGCATCTCTCTTTTATCTTAAATATGTCTGTTTTCTACTCTGCTCTTCCAGGGGTTGTAATTTCATTTGTGAGTTTTGATCATGTAAAAGTATATTAGACCTGAGTTCATTTCACATGTTTTTTTGCGTCTTGTAAAGTTTGCTCAATGTGAAGAATGCCATATGATCATTTGATACTGCATACTACAAATGTAGTTGCAAACAAAACAGGTGATGGACCGAATGTGGATCAATGTCACACATTCATCCCAGTCCAAAGATCTGGGCCCAAATCCATCGTTTTTTTGCACTCCACACCACCCCGGGTTAGACAATGGCGATATGCAAATCAGCTCTGACCCTGTGCCCCATGGGAACAGTCCAGTCCGAACTACAACAGCCATATCTTTCCCAGACCGGAATCAAGCATCCGAGGACCGGACCGGTTTCGAGGTAACACCTCTCATCAGCCCGGCTAGCTTGACTCCAGTGGTGGGGATGCCCAGACGTGGGTCCCAGGCACTCCACACCACTGGAGTCAAGCTAGCCGGGCTGATGAGAGGTGTTACCTCGAAACCGGTCCGGTCCTCGGATGCTTGATTCCGTTCTGGGAAGGACATGGCTTTTGTAGTTCGGACTGGACTGTTCCCATGGGGCACAGGGCCAGAGCTGATTTGCATATCGCCATTGTCTAACCCAGGGTGGTGTGGAGTGCAAAAAAACGATGGATTTGGGCCCAGATCTTTGGACTGGGGTGAATGTGTGACATTGATCCACATTCGGTCCATCACCTGTTTTGTTTGCAATTGCCGCCATAAGTGCGCTGGGGATGCCCAGACGTGGGTCCCAGGCACTCCACACCACTGGAGTCAAGCTAGCCGGGCTGATGAGAGGTGTTACCTCGAAACCGGTCCGGTCCTCGGATGCTTGATTCCGTTCTGGGAAGGGCATGGCTTTTGTAGTTCGGACTGGACTGTTCCCATGGGGCACAGGGCCAGAGCTGATTTGCATATCGCCATTGTCTAACCCAGGGTGGTGTGGAGTGCAAAAAAACGATGGATTTGGGCCCAGATCTTTGGACTGGGGTGAATGTGTGACATTGATCCACATTCGGTCCATCACCTGTTTTGTTTGCAATTGCCGCCATAAGTGCGCTGGGGATGCCCAGACGTGGGTCCCAGGCACTCCACACCACTGGAGTCAAGCTAGCCGGGCTGATGAGAGGTGTTACCTCGAAACCGGTCCGGTCCTCGGATGCTTGATTCCGTTCTGGGAAGGACATGGCTTTTGTAGTTCGGACTGGACTGTTCCCATGGGGCACAGGGCCAGAGCTGATTTGCATATCGCCATTGTCTAACCCAGGGTGGCGTGGAGTGCAAAAAAACGATGGATTTGGGCCCAGATCTTTGGACTGGGGTGAATGTGTGACATTGATCCACATTCGGTCCATCACCTGTTTTGTTTGCAATTGCCGCCATAAGTGCGCTGGGGATGCCCAGACGTGGGTCCCAGGCACTCCACACCACTGGAGTCAAGCTAGCCGGGCTGATGAGAGGTGTTACCTCGAAACCGGTCCGGTCCTCGGATGCTTGATTCCGTTCTGGGAAGGACATGGCTTTTGTAGTTCGGACTGGACTGTTCCCATGGGGCACAGGGCCAGAGCTGATTTGCATATCGCCATTGTCTAACCCAGGGTGGTGTGGAGTGCAAAAAAACGATGGATTTGGGCCCAGATCTTTGGACTGGGGTGAATGTGTGACATTGATCCACATTCGGTCCATCACCTGTTTTGTTTGCAATTGCCGCCATAAGTGCGCTGGGGATGCCCAGACGTGGGTCCCAGGCACTCCACACCACTGGAGTCAAGCTAGCTGGGCTGATGAGAGGTGTTACCTCGAAACCGGTCCGGTCCTCGGATGCTTGATTCCGTTCTGGGAAGGACATGGCTTTTGTAGTTCGGACTGGACTGTTCCCATGGGGCACAGGGCCAGAGCTGATTTGCATATCGCCATTGTCTAACCCAGGGTGGTGTGGAGTGCAAAAAAACGATGGATTTGGGCCCAGATCTTTGGACTGGGGTGAATGTGTGACATTGATCCACATTCGGTCCATCACCTGTTTTGTTTGCAATTGCCGCCATAAGTGCGCTGGGGATGCCCAGACGTGGGTCCCAGGCACTCCACACCACTGGAGTCAAGCTAGCCGGGCTGATGAGAGGTGTTACCTCGAAACCGGTCCGGTCCTCGGATGCTTGATTCCGTTCTGGGAAGGACATGGCTTTTGTAGTTCGGACTGGACTGTTCCCATGGGGCACAGGGCCAGAGCTGATTTGCATATCGCCATTGTCTAACCCAGGGTGGTGTGGAGTGCAAAAAAACGATGGATTTGGGCCCAGATCTTTGGACTGGGGTGAATGTGTGACATTGATCCACATTCGGTCCATCACCTGTTTTGTTTGCAATTGCCGCCATAAGTGCGCTGGGGATGCCCAGACGTGGGTCCCAGGCACTCCACACCACTGGAGTCAAGCTAGCCGGGCTGATGAGAGGTGTTACCTCGAAACCGGTCCGGTCCTCGGATGCTTGATTCCGTTCTGGGAAGGACATGGCTTTTGTAGTTCGGACTGGACTGTTCCCATGGGGCACAGGGCCAGAGCTGATTTGCATATCGCCATTGTCTAACCCAGGGTGGTGTGGAGTGCAAAAAAACGATGGATTTGGGCCCAGATCTTTGGACTGGGGTGAATGTGTGACATTGATCCACATTCGGTCCATCACCTGTTTTGTTTGCAATTGCCGCCATAAGTGCGCTGGGGATGCCCAGACGTGGGTCCCAGGCACTCCACACCACTGGAGTCAAGCTAGCCGGGCTGATGAGAGGTGTTACCTCGAAACCGGTCCGGTCCTCGGATGCTTGATTCCGTTCTGGGAAGGACATGGCTTTTGTAGTTCGGACTGGACTGTTCCCATGGGGCACAGGGCCAGAGCTGATTTGCATATCGCCATTGTCTAACCCAGGGTGGTGTGGACTGCAAAAAAACGATGGATTTGGGCCCAGATCTTTGGACTGGGGTGAATGTGTGACATTGATCCACATTCGGTCCATCACCTGTTTTGTTTGCAATTGCCGCCATAAGTGCGCTGGGGATGCCCAGACGTGGGTCCCAGGCACTCCACACCACTGGAGTCAAGCTAGCCGGGCTGATGAGAGGTGTTACCTCGAAACCGGTCCGGTCCTCGGATGCTTGATTCCGTTCTGGGAAGGACATGGCTTTTGTAGTTCGGACTGGACTGTTCCCATGGGGCACAGGGCCAGAGCTGATTTGCATATCGCCATTGTCTAACCCAGGGTGGTGTGGAGTGCAAAAAAACGATGGATTTGGGCCCAGATCTTTGGACTGGGGTGAATGTGTGACATTGATCCACATTCGGTCCATCACCTGTTTTGTTTGCAATTGCCGCCATAAGTGCGCTGGGGATGCCCAGACGTGGGTCCCAGGCACTCCACAGCACTGGAGTCAAGCTAGCCGGGCTGATGAGAGGTGTTACCTCGAAACCGGTCCGGTCCTCGGATGCTTGATTCCGTTCTGGGAAGGACATGGCTTTTGTAGTTCGGACTGGACTGTTCCCATGGGGCACAGGGCCAGAGCTGATTTGCATATCGCCATTGTCTAACCCAGGGTGGTGTGGAGTGCAAAAAAACGATGGATTTGGGCCCAGATCTTTGGACTGGGGTGAATGTGTGACATTGATCCACATTCGGTCCATCACCTGTTTTGTTTGCAATTGCCGCCATAAGTGCGCTGGGGATGCCCAGACGTGGGTCCCAGGCACTCCACACCACTGGAGTCAAGCTAGCCGGGCTGATGAGAGGTGTTACCTCGAAACCGGTCCGGTCCTCGGATGCTTGATTCCGTTCTGGGAAGGGCATGGCTTTTGTAGTTCGGACTGGACTGTTCCCATGGGGCACAGGGCCAGAGCTGATTTGCATATCGCCATTGTCTAACCCAGGGTGGTGTGGAGTGCAAAAAAACGATGGATTTGGGCCCAGATCTTTGGACTGGGGTGAATGTGTGACATTGATCCACATTCGGTCCATCACCTGTTTTGTTTGCAATTGCCGCCATAAGTGCGCTGGGGATGCCCAGACGTGGGTCCCAGGCACTCCACACCACTGGAGTCAAGCTAGCCGGGCTGATGAGAGGTGTTACCTCGAAACCGGTCCGGTCCTCGGATGCTTGATTCCGTTCTGGGAAGGACATGGCTTTTGTAGTTCGGACTGGACTGTTCCCATGGGGCACAGGGCCAGAGCTGATTTGCATATCGCCATTGTCTAACCCAGGGTGGTGTGGAGTGCAAAAAAACGATGGATTTGGGCCCAGATCTTTGGACTGGGGTGAATGTGTGACATTGATCCACATTCGGTCCATCACCTGTTTTGTTTGCAATTGCCGCCATAAGTGCGCTGGGGATGCCCAGACGTGGGTCCCAGGCACTCCACACCACTGGAGTCAAGCTAGCCGGGCTGATGAGAGGTGTTACCTCGAAACCGGTCCGGTCCTCGGATGCTTGATTCCGTTCTGGGAAGGACATGGCTTTTGTAGTTCGGACTGGACTGTTCCCATGGGGCACAGGGCCAGAGCTGATTTGCATATCGCCATTGTCTAACCCAGGGTGGTGTGGAGTGCAAAAAAATGATGGATTTGGGCCCAGATCTTTGGACTGGGGTGAATGTGTGACATTGATCCACATTCGGTCCATCACCTGTTTTGTTTGCTACTACAAATGTAGTGTCACATCTCTGCCTTCATTTTTGATTGAAATTTGTACAAGACAAACCGGGCAGTCCTAACTTCTTTTGACTTGTTCACTTCTTTTATTTTTCAGCTTGTATTAGGATGTTCCTCAAGCTTCCTGATTTCTGAAAAGTAATGGATATGTATGAAGATTTTTTTTTTATAAATCAGCTTTGTATATAATTTTCTAATGTCTTTCAATAATCTTACTCACTTTATAAGAAAATGTTGAGTATTGTGGAAATATTGTTTTTCTACTCTTCTCTGTCTTTAGTTCTTTTCTTTGCAGTAGATTGATTCTGTCCTTCTTGCAGTATGTTCTGTTAGTAACCTCTTTTTCTACCACCTAAAACAGATGTTCATGCTCTTTAAACATATGTGGATCTGATTTTACCACCATCATATCCAGAAAACTGATGTTTGATTCTCCAATATGTAATCCAAATCTATTTCTCTCCTTCTTTTCATTCAATTTTCTATGATATGACGAAAGCTATCACCAGGTACTTCCCATACACAAAATACATGGCCAACGTACCTGCTCCATCATTTGAGAGCAAGCATTGGTGTTTCAATATTAAATGTGTACCTTAATTCAAAGTAGTGTAGGAATGTATTAGCATATGTTAAAACTCCATTTACACCCATGGTTGTTCCTATAATTTGAGCCTAAAACTGTCCACTATATCTGAAATACTTATTGTAAAGGATAACTCTCATCACCTGGATTGTTAACTCCTTGTTTGCTCCTATGCTTACCATATGTTTCAGCATGTTTCATTCAATTGCCTCTACTCCTTCCTCATGTTCTATACGTTTGTATAGCCTCACGATGTCAATTGTGAACATAATATTTCTTCATTGTGTTTCTATGAGGTTGAGTTAAGTTGGCATAAAACGCTTTCCTTGTCTAGTATGTAAGTTAACCAGTTAATCAAAGGATTAAGTATGATATCTACATATATTGAAAGAGGCTGTCAAGTTGTACCTGAAAATATGGGTTGTTCTACAGATTTGTAGATCTTTCACACGCTATAAAAAAATCAGTATTGTTGAACTTTTATTCATGAAGGAATTATTTGCATTGTTATCTATCCAACTTTTGTCTTTAGCTTGATTTAAAGGATAATGATTTCCTATTAGTTTAATCATTTCTGTGGTTGCATCTTTTGACAATTTAATGTATGTGTTTTCACCAAATTGTCTCATGTTATACTTGTGGTAGTCTTAATTTGATTTTTTTTGTAAAGACTGGTACGTTTTACTTTTTACCTTGTTTCCAGCCCTTTATTGTTGTTTCTCTCTCCAAATTTGTCTACCTGACAGGAGGAAAATACTTTTTTTAGGAACAAGCACATGATAAGAAAATCCTGCAGTGGCAAGAGCAAGTCAATTTTCTGCAAACTATTATAAACAAGATATTAAAAATATGGAACTGTACACAAAAAGGTTAGTATTTGTTAGGCTTGTCAGCCACTTGGACAGTATTGATATTGAATTGAATTAATGATTACAAGTCATGTACAAATTCAGAAGAGGTTTGATAACTTCCAAATGCATTGGTGATGACAATTTTATATGACTGACCGTAAGCATGAAGATGAGGGATTTTTTTGAATCTGTGATTATGAATGTCATATTGAATATGAACTACCAAGATATGAAATGCTGCCCTCAGCATGAAGACATCTGCTCTGTATACCTGACGTTCCACTTTTTAGGATCCGTCATTTGACATTTTGTGATAAATTGTTGTAAGCTCCATTATTAACTGTATTCACCTGTATGATGGAATGTGACAGTGTTTTTTTTTTGTTTTCACATTTCAGCTCTGATCCTTCTTGGGACAAATTTCAAAACCTAAAAATAAAGTTTTAAATTAAAATCTTGAATATAAAAACAGTGTGAAAGCTTAAACGTAATAAATTTAAATTAAGCAGACTCAAATAAAGCCTATTACAATAAATGGATGTTTCAGTTGGGCCACAGGAGAATACCTCACAGAGGGCGTCAGAGCATCAAAGGTTACTTTCACCGCAATCCTCAAACCGAAGCATCCAGTTCATCTTTAAAACTCAGATGGGTCTCTGGACCTGTGAGTTGCACTTGGACTAACACACTCAGCAATCGTGCTGGTGCCAAAGTGAAGAATCCCAGATAAACAGCTAGAGCAGTACTTAAAGCAGTGTTTCAATACGCATGGGAGTCAATTCTCATGTTGATGCATCACATGAAGTAAACTTATAGATCAAAAAAGAATACCTAATGTTCTGCTGCATGAATGTATACTACTTGCTTAAGTAGTGCCAGACTACGGCGACGCATAAAGATAATGAAAGAAGAGGGATAACGGCGGAATGGAACATTTGACCAACAAGGAGTACCAATAGAGATTTATCTAATAGGAGGGTAAAAATGCAGACTCATCAGTACCTCCCCCTAGAAAGACTCTTAACTTTATTTTCAGAATGCCTTCCAAGGTGAAATCTTTTGTTTACTGCCTCCAGGATGTTGTTGAGTGTCCATGAAATGTTGTACAAGAGTTGCTAAGCAAATCCCTTATAGTTCTGGCACAGCCTGAGCTCTTAACATAAATATCACTAACAAAAAATAATTTTGAGAGGCTTTGGCTCAGCCGCCTTCAGCCATTGGTTTCTTTAGGTAAGCCTCTTTAAACCATTGCTTAAATAAAGTGCCATCTTAATTTTGGTTCAGTCTAGAGGAGCATTAATTTTTCAGCAACCTTTCATTTGTTGATACATTGTGTGAGTCTGCTTTCAGAGTATTTCATTGTCACCGATTCATTCCTGAAGTGAATGGGAAGGAACAGGAAATAATCACTGGTCAAAAAAGATTTGTTATGAAAAAGCATGTCCACAAGATAGATTGAAAATATTTGGAAATGATATGGGGGTTGCATCGCTTTTGCACCACACAACTTGCTGCATACATTACGCAACCCCAAAATGTGATTTATCGAACCACGCAAGGTCACTTTGCATGGCCTTGAGTGGTTTGATGAATGCAAATCTCTGTGTTGCGTTACTCTGCCCTGGGAAAGCGTGCCAAGGGTTTTGCTTGGGTGTTCTCATGACCTCCATTTACCTCCAGACTTACCATTACTGGTAGACCTGGGAAGGTGCCAAAATGCTGCGCCTTCCCAGGTGAGGCATAATGAGGAGAAGTAACTTTATTTCTACTCGTTACTTCCTCTTTCTGTAGCACACATAGATACAGGCATAGATGCCCCTTCCTGCACAAAAACAATCCTGTATGCAATGCAGGCACTCTTGCACCATGATGCAAAGATGCCTGCGTTTGCGCTAGGCGGTCCATTGTGCGCCAACGCTGGGAAAAGAACTGGAATGTCCCGTATTGTGATACATACAGTGCACTCCTGCCCTTTCTCCACAACGCAGTGCTGCCCACAAGGTGACTTGCTACGCTGCGTTACTTTTTAATAAATATGGCCATTAATGTCTTCTCTGATCACATGCTTGTGATTAGTGTTACTCGTCTTGAGCGTGTAGAACAAGTTTCTTCTGCTACACAAATCTGGGACTGCTTCAGATTCTGTGGGTGTTGTGTGGGAGCACCCATAGCAACACCCATGGAATGCCCCTGTCGCGCAGTGTTCTGCGTAAAAGGGATACATATTTACAAGGCAGTGAAAGCCACACGGAGTGGTTTTGCATGGCCTTGTAAATATGCTGCGCCACATTGTGCCACTGAAGCGTCAAAAAAAGTGATGCTCCACTGCTCAAAAGTGCTGCTGGGGCCTTGTAAATGAAGCCCATAGTGCTTCTATTCCCACTGCTCCATACCTTTAGTGAGTAAACATAAAGATGAGAGAGACGTTGCTCAGAAAAGGATGCCTCGCGAAAGAGCATGCTGCAAGACAGGTCAAATTATCTGCAATTGCTTGGGACACTGCTCATGTCTGGTGCCTGAAGCCTTCTTTGAGCATGCACTGGCAATCAGTGTTTCTCCTCTGAAAATATAGTAACAAGTCTCTTGTGCTACACATTATCCGATTATGCGGTCTGCTGATATTTGGTCTGGGTTGCTTACTTTGTGTACATGCACCTTATTTCAGTAGTTCATGTAGGTATAAGTATTCGTACAGGGTAAAAAACCAATGTACCATGTTTATCCTTTCGGTTGAAATCTCATGCTATGATATGCAGTGTCTTGAGAATGCTGTTTCCCATATATTTGGAATACGCTCTGAACATAGAGTTAATCTACAATCAGCTAAGAGCATTGTGTGTGCTACTATTCTGCAACAGAACGGCTTGTTTAATTGTTAAGACCCTTTCGTTGTCTAGTCTAATCTCAGTTCCTTGTGTCCCTTTACAAGAATCTATCCTTCATCTGAGAGGATGTAGCCTTAGCCGTCGACGTTGAAGCGAAGGAACCGGGTTCGAGTCTCGACAAGACGCTCAACATCCTGTGATTCTGGGCAAATCACTTAGGGGCAGATTTATGAAGGACTTGCGCCGCCGGTGCGTCATTTTTAACATGGGAAAAAGTGACGCATTGGCGGCGCAAGTCCTTCATAAATCTGCCCCTTAATCTCCTCGTGCCTGACAAAAATGAATGTGTCCTTTTGTAACAAAACTGATGCTATGTAAAGCGCTCTGATACCCGATATCTTCGGGTCTAGTTCATGCTATATAAAACTCTAAAAATAAAAAATAAATCTCGTCTACAATTTCTGTCAAAAGGGTCTGATTCTGCTCAGACTCCTGAGACCAGCATCTTCCCCACAGCTGGCTTTCAGGACCTTGTTCTTTTAAGGTTGAGTCATCTTTTGGGATATTGAGGAAGGGGCTATTCCTGGTGTGCGTCTTCCATACCAGATGACTACCTGGTTCCTGAGCATCTGGTTCTCATCACCAGGATCCTCTGCTAACCAGCAGTAAGGTGACATCACGTTACGATGACCTAGGACAATGGTAACCAAGCGCCTCCTTACAAAACGGTGGAAATCCTCAGCACCCCACTCGGCAAAATCCTGGTGCCGGTCGCCACTATGCTGGGCACAGGCGGAGAGCCTGGCGCTGCGGCGAGATGACGCCATAGGCATTAGGAGGCAGCCAATGGCGGTGCAGTGGGAAGCAATACTGACAGACCTTCGCGCCCTATGGCAGAATGCCTCTGAGGACTCAGGTACTGTGTCTGAGTAAATGTCGAACTAACATCCGGAGTCTCAGTTGGGTAGCGCAAGACGAGCTAGCGCCTAAGAAATAACCACTGCGCTGCGCGCTACGTGACAGGGCTATGTACCCCCTTCTCCCCCCCCCCCCCCCCCCGCAGACATACACCCAGGTCCAATATTATGTTGCGTAACACTTGTGCATCAGATAGTGGGCAGTCTGGCAGAGGCATGCACCTGTACACCAGCGCAGCCATGTCCAATGCGAATGCGTGTAGACCAACAGCAAGGCGGTCAAGAAAGCACAGTTCGGAAATTATGACCCCCATTATAAATACCTTCACTTCACTACATGAGAGGAGAGAAATTTATTGTTCACCCTGTTGCATAAATGTTATGTTGCAAACTGTTTAAGAAAAAAGGAAGAAAAAAAAGAATTTTGTTTTCATGGTAACATAGTGCTATGTACGACCGCTCAGACTACCTGTTGATGTAACAAGGGATGTAAGAAATGGAAAAGGGGCAAGAACCCTTACATTGGTATGTAACTACTGAACGGATGTGTACTATAAAATGAAAAACAACAATAAACAAATTTAAACAAAAATAAAATGAACCCATCCAAAGCACTCTTAGGCCACTGCTGGTGCTTTGTAGCACTTAACAAAGTCTCTATATTAACTAAAATACCATCTGAGATAGTGCGCCCTGCTTTGAAATAAAGGCTCATTTGAGGTAGGCTCTTTTGAGTTCCTGTGGGTCATTGCTTCATGCCTGGACATGAGATTCACTTTGCGGAGACATTTCATTACGAACAAAATCTATAAGATCGATGTTCTTTCGCTAAACAAATTTGAGAGTTTGCAATAATCATTCAATCAACTAACACATGTGCATACGTTTTGTACAGTACCAGAGTATACCATGGGTTGATCATCAATACATACGTTGCATTCTCTTGCATACAGGCTCTTTGTAAACTATGGGCCTGGTTAATATATTGGTGGAGAGGAGAGGGAACTATGTTGTCATGTAGTTATTGGGGCAATCATTAGAGAATCACAGGACACCAAGGAAGGTTAGTTTCTTTCTTTATTTCGTTATCAGTCACAGCATGGCTCAGCACGTCTGTCCTCGTTCTCGGTCTGTAGTCGTCTGTCCACTTCCTGTCCCCTACAGGATGTTGTGTCCAGTGACCTGGTCACTGCCCTGTGACCCACAGGGTCCTAGTGCCCTACGTCGGTGGTCACTACATCTCCCCCCTTGTCACAAACAAGGGGGGTTTGCACATGTGACGTCTTTGTCACATGTGCAAACTCTTGGTACATTATCCACACAGTTATGGGGAACAATAAAAGAGAAAAAGAGAGAGAGATAGAGAGAGAGAGAGAGAGAGAGAGAGAGAGAGAGAGATATATTCTCTACATTTCTTCGACTAATCTTCTTGGCTTCTTGCACACTCTTCTTGGTCTTTGTTCTCTGGTGAGTTCTTGTCCTCCGTTTTCCACTTTCAGTGATATTGTCTCTCTGCTAGTTCCTTGCTCTCTTTCTTCCACCTTTGGTGATGTTGTCACTGGTTCTTCCTCTTCCACTTTGAGCTCCTTGAAGTGGGAACTGTTTCTTGTTATTCTTTGATGTTCTGAGGCTGCAGTTACCATTGATCCTTTAACGTTGGTCACAACTAGCGGATCTTTTGCAAATGGACTATCTGACTTCCGTTGTTGTTTCTGTCTCACTACCACCAGATCTCCTTCATTTAGCTGGTGTTCAGATGCATTTCTCCTTTTGTCAGCATATTCTTTCATTTTTTTTTTTGCTTCATGATCTCTTTCTGCAATGTCGCTTCTATTCATGCTTGCTTTTACATCTATTTGAGGCAGTCTTGTTTTTCTTGATCTTCCCAGCACCAGTTCCGCTGGGCATCTACCAGTGGAGCTGTGAGGGATGTTTCTATAGTCTCTCAGCACTTGACAAAGTGCTTGTCCAATTGATATCTGTGTCAATTTTGCTCGCTGGATGGCTTTCTTGATAGTCCCCATGAATCGTTCCGCCATTCCATTGGCCTGTGGCCACAGGGGGATTATTTTCCGATGCTTGATCCCCAAGTATTCCATGAATCTACGGAATTCCTCTCCAGAAAATGGAGGGCCATAGTCTGTTTTTAATGTTTGTGGTGAGCCCCAGGCGGCAAATATGTCGTCTAGCGCTGGTAATGTGGCACTGGCTGATGTCGACGATACTTCTCTCACTATTGGAAACCTTGAAAATTCGTCGATGACCACTAGCAGGTATTTTCCAGTCTCCAATGGTCCATAGAAATCTGCTGCCAACTCGGTCCATACTGCTGGTGGCAATTCTGACATCTTCAATGGTGCTGGCTTGGCAGGTGGTCCTGTTACTTGACAGATATGACAGTGTGATACTTCTTCTTCCACCATGTTGTCCAGTCCTGGGAACCATACTTTTTCTCTCAACATCTTCTTTGTCGCTACAATGCCTCGATGTGATTCGTGAGCTAGTTCAACTGTTCTCTTTCTCAGGCGATGCGGTATTACAATTCTTGAGCCTCTCATCAGAATTCCTTTTTCTGTTTCAGACAGCTCTTCACTTATCTTTTTGAAGGCTAGCAGTTCTTCTTTGATGACCCCTTCTCCTGCAGGGCTGTTACTGTTGATGTGTCTCCATCTCTGCTGCCGCACTACCGTTCCTATTGCCTTCATTGTCGGATCTCTTTTTGTTTCTTGCTCTAGTTCTGCACTTGTTATTGATGCCGGAGTGTTCTGTTTTAGAATGAAGTTCAGATATTCTTCTGCCATGGTGGTGCCACCTTTTTGATGTGGAAGCGGGTGTCGTGACATATAATCCGCTGGGTTTTGGTCTTTCCCGGGCTTGTGGACGATCTTGAAATTGTAGTCCATCAGTCTGATCCCCCATCTTTCAATTCTTGGTGGTATTTTGGCGTTCGGGTTTCCGTAGATGGTCACTAGTGCTTGGTGGTCTGTTACTATCGTGAATGGCTTTCCATATATGAACATGTGATAGTGCTCACATGCCAATACTACTGCCAAACTCTCCTTTTCTGGTTGAGAGTATGCTCTCTCAATGTCCGACAGACTCTTGCTTCCGTATGCTACTATCTGTCGAGGTGAGTCTTTTCCAGGCTTGTGTTGTGCCAGTATTGCGCCAAGACCTACCGGGCTGGCGTCTACTGTCAATTAGGTGCATAGGCTCGGGTCAAAATACGCCAGGTGGTCTACTGCCGTTACTGACGCCCTTATTTCTTCAAACGCCTTGCGGCATTCTGTGGTCCATTCAAATGTTTGGCCCTGTTTCGTTAGTTCTCTCAGTGGGGTGCTCACCGTCGCGAAGTCCTTTATGTATCGCGCACAATAGCTAGCAAGGCCAAGGAATGAGCGCACTTCAGCGACATCTTTTGGTTCTTTGGCCTTTTCGAGGGTATCTACTTTACTGCGATCTGGTCTCATTCCTTTCTTTGAAAAGATGTGTCCGAAGAACACTAGTTCTTCTCTTCCCAGTTCACATTTCTTCTCATTTACTGTTAGGCCCACATCGACCAGCTGTGAACATACTTCCCTCAATGCTTTATCGTGTTCTTCATCTGATTTGCCAAATACCAGGATATCATCACTGTAGTTCAAGCTATTTTTGATTGGTCTAATGATCTGCCGGATCGTTTCCTGGAAAATCTCCGCTGCTGACGATATTCCAAAGCTTAATCGTTTGTAGCGAAATAGGCCTAGATGTGTTGAGAAGGTCGTTATGTATCTCGATTGCTGGTCCAGCTCCAGTTGGTGGTATCCCTTGCATAGGTCTAGCTTGGAGAATTTTCTCATTCCCGTCAGGCAACTTATCATGTCATCTAGATGCGGGGCCGGATGTCATTCTCGTTCAATAGCTGTGTTGGGGATGCTCATGTCCACACATATCCTAATCTGTGCGGTGTCCTTTTTTGGTACAGCAACTATTGGGGACACCCATGGCGTTGGCCCTTCGGCTGGCTCAATGATGTCCTGTTCTAGTAGAGCCTTTATTTCTTCCTCCACCTGAGGTTGTAGATGGATTGGTACCCTTCGGTGGTGCTGGGCGACTGGTCTGACTGATTCATTTATGTGCAGAGTTATTTGTCGTCCTTTCAGCTTTCCAAGTCCTTTCGTTAACTTCGGGTACTCTTGTAATATGTTCTCTTTGTCCGACACGTGATACATCATCTTTAGTAGGCCCATGATTTTCGCTGTTACATTGCTTAGTAGACATGGTGCGGGAATGTCTCCTCGTAGCACATGTATTTCCTCCGTGACGGTCTTGCCCTTGTGTGTCATGGTGTCCGTGAATTTTCCATGTTTGTTACTGGATTTTGTGCACCCCAGGTAAACACTCTTATGTTTGATGGTTGTAGGGCTGGTTTTCTCTTCATTTTGTCATATTCTGTGGCACACATAATGTTACACGTGGCCCCACTGTCCAGTACAAATTCCGTTTGGTGAGGTCCTACATCGATGGTCACCCAGTCCGTCTTCTTTATTGATTTCCTATCCACTAATCTGATGTGCTCTTCCTCATACCCTTCGTCTGTGGACATGAGGTATAGGCGTTCCACCTTCCCTGTTGTTTCTTCTTCTTCTTCTTCCTCTCCCGACTCCAACGACGAGCTCCTGGTGGTCGCTTCCATGTGCCGTACGTGTCTGTTTGTTGTTGTTCTTGGTCTCCCTGGCCTTCCCCGTTCATTTTTGAATTGCATTCCTTGGCACATGGTGGCAAAATGGTTGCTTCTGTTACATATTCTGCATGTTTGACCGAATGCTGGGCATGTTCCTCGGTGTGGAAACTCCAGACCGCATCTGTAGCATTGGGACCCTTGTTTCTTTGTCACTTGTTCCTTTGGTCCTCTCTTCCAATTCCCAGTTCTGCTTGTGTCCGTCATTCTGTGGACTTGCTCTTCTCTTCAGTCCATCTGTCTTGCGTGTACCATTGCCCTTGCTTCCGCTCTCGCTAGATCTAGAATCTTTTCTAGAGTGATAGGTTCTTTTAGTAGTCTTGTGCGAAATTCTGTGTCACGACAGCCTTCTATCAGTCTTAGGCGAATGGCCTGTTCATTGTCATATTTTTCGAATTCGCAGTGAGACACTAGTTTTCTCAGCCTTGTTGCAAAATCGTCCATTGACTATTCCGGATGTTGAAAAGCTATGTTGAAGCTGTATCTTTCAAAGTCGACGTTTCTTTGAGGGTCGAACTTTGTTGTTAGACATTTTATTAGTTTTTCGTATGTTTCTGTTTCGCTCTTTGGGAGTGTTATTAGGAGGTCATCCACTTCATCCCCCACTAGATTTAGGAATAGTCCTAGTTTCTTTCCTTCTACTACATCTGTCGCCTCCATGTATCGCTCAAACTTCACAATCCACTTTTCCCATCTTATTCCTACTTGTGGCTCAGATACACTAAAAGGCATTGGTCTGCGATATTGTGCACTTTGCTTTGTTTCAGGCATTTTGCTTTCTTTTATTTTGTTGCCTTTGTATTTCTTTTATTTCTGATCTTTTTGTTCCTTTCTTATTGTTTCTCTTCTTATTTTCTCTTGTATTACTAGTTATTCCTTTTTGTAGGGGATCTCTCTTTGTTTTCTACCCCTTTATTTTCTCTTTTCTTTGTTTTCTGCTCCTTTTCGTTTTTGCCTGCTCTTAAAATGGCTGCCCTGTAATTTTTCTTGTTATTTTCTATTTTGTCCCAGTTAAGATGGCCGCCCGTGTTCCCGCGAGATTTCGGGATCGAAATCTCGCTTTTCCTGACTTTAAGATGGCCGCCGCGTTATTACTGTGTTCCCATTGGCGTTCCCGCCTGATCTTAAGATGGCCGCCGAGGTTTGCCACCTCTCGCGAGACTTCGCGCTTAAATGTTCGAGCGCGACCGCCTCACGCTTCTGCTCAGCACTAACGCTGCTCCTGGGTGCTTCTTACCGCGCTACGTTGCTGCTTGTAGGACGCTGATCGGGGTGGGCTCCCGTGTAGCTCCTTGCGTCTCCTTGTTGCTCCCACGATGTTTCTGCACACGGCCGATATTTCACGCGTGTCTTGGCAATCGTTTCTTCCCTTCGTCGCCAGATGTCATGTAGTTATTGGGGCAATCATTAGAGAATCACAGGACACCAAGGAAGGTTAGTTTCTTTCTTTATTTCGTTATCAGTCACAGCATGGCTCAGCACGTCTGTCCTCGTTCTCGGTCTGTAGTCGTCTGTCCACTTCCTGTCCCCTACAGGATGTCGTGTCCAGTGACCTGGTCACTGCCCTGTGACCCACAGGGTCCTAGTGCCCTACGTCGGTGGTCACTACATATGTTGCAACGGAGTTCCCCAAGGCAATGAAGTTCCCTCCCCATCATCAAAGTGGTCCATTCACCTGATTTTGATGCGGGCAGACCTTACGTTCGCCCACGGCGGTTACTACTCCGTCACTGCCGTGGACAAACTTCTCTGACGGCCCCACAGAGAATTGGCAATATTTCTGTTCGCCAAGTTAGGTTGGGCTCACAAATGAGATGTTTTTTACTGTCCGTCATTGCCAGGCAAACCTCGGCGGTGAGGGACAGTAAAAAAGTAGAAATGCCCCCTCGCCATGACAGATGACTCCTGTAACAGGGGCGAATTGACTTTTTTATTGTCAATAGGAAAATCCCCTTTTAGGATTCTCTTCTTGAAAATAAATAAAGAAAGAAATGGGGCCCTGCACCAAACTGTGAAATGCATTAACAGGTCCAGCTGTTGTTGCATTTCCGGGCAATGCGTTGTAAATAGCCGCCAGCTTTGTGGTCATTTATAAATCTGGCGGGCGGTCCCTCCACCAGGGCGACGCAGTAACTTACTCTGTCACCCTGGCAGAACAACGGGCCACCCGCCAGGAAATAAATTGACCCTAATGTTCCTGTTTATCATTCCTCGCATAGGTGTTCTTGTTTTTATCCTCTGCAAGAAGGGAAAAAAGTCATATTAACATTTATATAGCTTTTGTCATCAGTAGTTCAAGAAACTGCCTAAAAAAAGTGGGTCAATTGGTACATATGATTAAGCGTGAGCTTCTCTCCCGGCTGCAGTGTCACCTCTGCTTACGAGGTCAATCAAAAAATCCATCAACCAATCACCAATCAGAGGAAAATAAAATAATCCTAAAAAGACATGTCACTGTCACTCGAGTTAAAAGTGGAAAGACAGGTATTTCATACCACGCATGCATTGGACTAATAAACGCTTTTGTATGTCAGCCCATATGTGATGATCCAGAATATATATTTTTATATCATACACCATATGACATGGGGTAATAGGCACATTCATACTTAATACAACAGATTTTATCGCCCAGTAGACAGGCATGAATCACAATGCATGACATAGGCAAATAGGCACTTATGCATGTAATGTTATTTTGGAATCAAATAGATATCAATCTCAGTGGTGGTTTCTGGACGAGGGTGGGGGAGCGTCGCCCCCCACCTGCTGACCAGCCACACAGTAAAAATGAAATGGCATTGAAAAAATATAATTGGCATTTTATTTTTCCGACATGGGCACTACAGCAGCCAGCCTACCCCGAATCCATAGACATATGGGGCGTGTCAGGACAGGAGCAGTGGCTGACTGTGTGCTTCAATGTGCACATGTCACTTTGGCCGTCTGTCTTCGCCGACCAATGTGACATGCGCACTTTGAAGCTCTCCGCTAAGTTATCTTAGACAGGTGGGTGGAGACCAAGCACAGGCCTACAGGACCTGAAAGAGCATCCATCCAATCCAGGCTCTTCTCTCATGCTGGTTAACAGCATGAGTCTAGCATCTGGATTGGTTAGGGGAGCTCGAATGCAGATATAGAAGTGGAACACTTAGGAGGATGGAGGATGTGCTGCGGCGGGTAAGTACTATTTATTTTATTTAAAATGTTATTCTGGTACTTTTTTACTTTTGGAGGGAGGGGTGGGTTTGTTGGGGGGGCTTTTTGACAGAAGGGGTATTTCATTTTGAGCTTTTGGAAGGAGGGGTGGCTAGTTTTAGGGTTGTAGAGGGAGGGGTGTTTTATTTCGTTTTCCGGAAAGTGTTGGGGCACTTCACTCGCCCCATGACTTTCAAAGGAAATACCACCCACCCCTGCAATCTGTGTCACACTCTGTATGTCATGGGCCAGTATACATTAATGTATGTCACATACTATAAGTTATAGGTCAAATAAACTTGTGTATGTAGTATGACTTCGGTCAACGCACACATATGCCATACACTGAACGTTAGTGGACCGTAGGTTCTTATGTGTGACATTTCCTTGTACTTATGGGTCACAATGGTGGGTAAGTGTTAATATTATAAGCTAAAGAGTGTCGGGCACGAGGCCAATGGCAGAGAGCTCTGAAATAAAGGGGGCGTCGGGGTGTCAGACATTCAGTGTAATTAGATTAGAAATGCCTACGTCACAAAGGAGACCGTTCTCTTGCCTTTTTCACTGCAGTTGTCGCCTCTATGACGTCAGACCCTCTCTTCTGCTGACAGATACCTCGGGAGTGCGGCAGAGAAGGAATGTCCCGGATGCAGCTGCGGCAGCTGGCCCCTCCCCCGCGAGAATCCATCACTCTGTCATTGCTAACTACCTTTTAAGCACCACAGCCCCAGTTTGCGAAAATCTCCTGTGCTGTTCAGCATGGCTGCTGAAAGGTTGTAAGAAATTAAAGCTTGACGTTCTTATCAAGGTGCTTTTGCGGATTTGATTCTCTTTGTATTGTAGTGTTTAACTACTGGAAATTAAACGCAAACTAACATAAACCAGTTTTGTGCTTTCTTCCATTTTGAATGTGAAATCTTAATCAGGGACACTGGAATTATGCGATTGTGCGACAGCAATGATTTTCGCATAGTTATGGATCGTCCGCATTTGCCACATATTCCATCATATGCTACATAATCCGGATAAAAAAAAAACATCTCGCTCAAACGGTTCAATAGTTACTAAAAGCACAGCAACATGTTCCTCCTGCACTGTGGAAGACTTTTTTGCAAAAGTCAACTGGTTATCTTTCTCTTGCTTATCTATGTTTGGGTGTTAAATTGGTACTAATGAGGTGTGACCTGTGACCAGACAGTATTAACACGTGTAAAAATGTCAAATTAATGAAGTAATACTATCAGAATATGTGCCGCACTACAGCGCATAATTTGGCGTATCTTGCTGCATAATTTAGTCAACCCGCCCACATGATTTGGCCCTCTCGCCACATTATTCCAGGCACCCCCGATTGTAATGCACCACATGATCACCGCTGCTGTTTTTAGGTCTCGCCTGAGCCAATGCACTTGAGCATTTCTCCGGCGAGATTATAGTAAACGGAAATGAAAAGTCTACCAAAACGGCTGCGGATCGCGTACAGTTCATGTGATCTATGCGCGTGCACACCATCGCCAGCCACATAAGACACCACCATTTGTCTGTGCCTCGGCATCAGACTTCAAAGGCTGCCGCTCCCCCACCCCCGCATCAGACTTCAAAGGAATGCGCTCCCGCTCCCCCGCCCCCCCGCCACAGCAATGCTGAGAGCTTGTTTCTGGACGAAAGTGAAAGCCTACCGTGCTTGTTTACAGTAGCCTTGCTCCTCAAATGCTGTTGCTGTGTTGCCATCTCTCTAGGGACACAGCTTGAAAACACTCGACTTGCTAGCTACAATGCTAAATCCGCTATGCTTTGCCTCTAGACATGTTGATCCCTCGCAGACTGTGCTGACTCTGCCCCTCCTGATTCTGAAACTGACCAACGCAGTCACCACGCAGTCTCTTCTCTCTGTCTTATGATGTCTGCCCTGGCACCATTTACTTCGGACCCTCACCCTCACACCCAGGGTCGGATTGGGATCACAATTCGGCCCGGGCACTTACGAAAAAAGTGTCCCACATTCAAGAGGCGTGGCCCATATTTAAGGGGCGTGCCCTTTCATGAAACACCATTTGCACAGACAAGGAATGAAAGTGGGAGGATGCTGTTCTTGCACACGACACAGGGCCAAGGTGACAATGGCCTACATGCTGAGCAACTAAAAAAATAGCAAGGCCCCTTTTTGTCACAAAATTATTCCAGCCCTCCAGCACAGGAGCACCTGAAAAGCAGCAAAGCCCCTGCTATTACTAACCTACTCAGCCCTCCCCAGACCTTCAGCTCAGGAGCACATGAACAGAGGTAAGGCCCCTGCAATTAGTAAGTTTGCGAAAATCTCCTGTGCTGTTCAGCATGGCTGCTGAAAGGTTGTAAGAAATTAAAGCTTGACGTTCTTATCAAGGTGCTTTTGCGGATTTGATTCTCTTTGTATTGTAGTGTTTAACTAATGGAAATTAAACGCAAACTAACATAAACCAGTTTTGTGCTTTCTTCCATTTTGAATGTGAAATCTTAATCAGGGACACTGGAATTATGCTATTGTGCGACAGCAATGATTTTCGCATAGTTATGGATCGTCCGCATTTGCCACATATTCCATCATATGCTACATAATCCGGATAAAAAAAAAACATCTCGCTCAAACGGTTCAATAGTTACTAAAAGCACAGCAACATGTTCCTCCTGCACTGTGGAAGACTTTTTTGCAAAAGTTAACTGGTTATCTTTCTCTTGCTTATCTATGTTTGGGTGTTAAATTGGTACTAATGAGGTGTGACCTGTGGCCAGACAGTATTAACACGTGTAAAAATGTCAAATTAATGAAGTAATACTATCAGAATATGTGCCGCACTACAGCGCATAATTTGGCGTATCTTGCTGCATAATTTAGTCAACCCTCCCACATGATTTGGCCCTCGCGCCATATTATTCCAGGCCCCCCCGATTGTAATGCACCACATGATCACCGCTGCTGTTTTTAGGTCTCGTCTGAGCCAATGCACTTGAGCATTTCTCCGGCGAGATTATAGTAAACGGAAAAGAAAAGTATACCAAAACGGCTGCGGATCGCGTACAGTTCATGTGATCTATGCGCGTGCACACCATCGCCAGCCACATAAGACACCACCATTTGTCTGTGCCTCGGCATCAGACTTCAAAGGCTGCCGCTCCCCCACCCCCGCATCAGACTTCAAAGGAATGCGCTCCCGCTCCCCCGCCCCCCCGCCACAGCAATGCTGAGAGCTTGTTTCTGGACGAAAGTGAAAGCCTACCGTGCTTGTTTACAGTAGCCTTGCTCCTCAAATGCTGTTGCTGTGTTGCCATCTCTCTAGGGACACAGCTTGAAAACACTCGACTTGCTAGCTACAATGCTAAATCCGCTATGCTGCCTCTAGACATGTTGATCCCTCGCAGACTGTGCTGACTCTGCCCCTCCTGATTCTGAAACTGACCAACGCAGTCACCACGCAGTCTCTTCTCTCTGTCTTATGATGTCTGCCCTGGCACCATTTACTTCGGACCCTCACCCTCACACCCAGGGTCGGATTGGGATCACAATTCGGCCCGGGCACTGACGAAAAAAGTGGCCCACATTCAAGAGGCGTGGCCCATATTTAAGGGGCGTGCCCTTTCATGAAACACCATTTGCACAGACAAGGAATGAAAGTGGGAGGATGCTGTTCTTGCACACGACACAGGGCCAAGGTGACAATGGCCTACATGCTGAGCAACTAAAAAAATAGCAAGGCCCCTTTTTGTCACAAAATTATTCCAGCCCTCCAGCACAGGAGCACCTGAAAAGCAGCAAAGCCCCTGCTATTACTAACCTACTCAGCCCTCCCCAGACCTTCAGCTCAGGAGCACATGAACAGAGGTAAGGCCCCTGCAATTAGTAAATTAATCAACCCTCCAGGCCTTGGGAAAATGTCCTGGCAGGGGAGCACAAAACACAGCTTTCTGGGTCATCCAAGGTAGCCAGGTAGCCAGGGGGGGAGGCTTAGGTGAAGCTGGTGAATGGGAAGTGCCTTCCCAGTGTGTTCTGGCAGTTTGAGTGTTTACCATTTACTGTAGAATTACCCTTGTACCTGTGTATGGTACCCTTTTGTAACTTGCACACGTCACTTTTCTCTTGTAACACACTGTTTGCTACCTCCCACTTTTGTTTGCTTTAGATACTTGCACAAGTGCCACCATTGCCTACGTAACGTTTGTTCTTGTGCTGGAGTGTCTGCCATTAATTGCAGTAATATACCTGTACTTGTATTTTGTACGCTTTTGTAACCTGCACACATATCTCTTTTTCCTCCTGTAATGTATTGTTTGCTCCTCTTGTATTTTGGTTGCTCACTATTTTCACTTTTGATTCATGTAACTTAACGTTTGCTTTTGTAATTTGTCCACTTATAATTTTATCCTCATGTATTATTGCTGTTCATAGTGTGAAGCGCTCTGACACCTTTGGGTAAAGTCTGCGCTATATAAAATCGCATGAATAAATAAATAAAACAAAAAAATTCCAAACATCACCAGGCCCCCACAGCAAGACCCATTCTTCCTCGCCCACTAAGCCCTGAATCTGAAGGGCATAGTGGGCGAAGTCTGCGGAATTCCGTGGAGTTGCCGAAAAACTTTGCAAGATTTTGTGAAGTACCCCCAGCAGACAGAGTAAACACCTGGCGAGACCTGTCCGTTTTGCTTAACCCTTTGCTGTGTTGTCGTACCCATTTATATGGTAACATGTCCACTGACTAAGAAGGTTTATGTCTGTAGTATACTAGAAGGATAATCCAACCACCTGAAGTAGGATTTTTAGTTAACTAAAAATATTTCTCAGTAACCATAACTCTCGCTCCAATATTCACTATAGCCTTGGCGCTTGCGGGGTGGGGATAAACGAAACACTACATTTTCCATGGTGCAGCTCGCAGAAGAGCCTATTAGAACAGTGGAAAGCCTGAGGAAGGTGCATTAGAATAAGGGCAGAAAGACACCCTTGTTCAATGGAGGTAGGGAAGATAAGCCAGGAGCTCCTGAAGAAGCGGAAAGAGCAGTGACCTGCCCGTGCTGCATGTGAAAGAATCAGAGGAGGAGCAGCTGTCAGTCATAGGTGCACCTATGAAACCCCTCATCCCGGAGGGCTCTCCTTCTGGAACAGTGAAAGCTGGACAGCAGACCCAAGAGAATGGCAAAGAGCCCCATTCATTATGCACCAGTTTGGGGCTCCACGATTGTTGTATCTGTGGTCCCGGGACTCCTCCATCAGCTAGGCAAGTTCTGCATATATCATATTAATAAACAGGCAGACAGTAGTGCATAGGGAATGAAGAGCGACTCACCTGGTGTGTGCAGTTCAAGAAGAAACTTCGCCTTAGGGTTGGGACAATCGATCACCTCCGGTGGCTGGGCAGTGTAAGTAGCTAGCAGTACTCAGGGGGAGATCTACAAGAACTAACACAGCACGGTGCCGCAAGTCATTTTGCTTTGCCACTTTGTGTTAGTTTCAAAGCACACGGATGCAACATATTTACAACAATATGTTGCATCTCTGTGCTTCCCCCTGCACTGGTGCACAAACTGCAGCCATGCGCCGGCACCCTTGTACCATGGTGCAAGGATGCCTCCGTCGTGGGGAGATTGTTTTTGTACAGAAACAATCAAATGAGGTGATTTCCTCTTCCAATGCGTGCTGTAGAATGCAGCATGCATTGAAAAAGGAAAAAAACGCGGAGAAATAAAGCATTTCTCGTCGTTGCACCTCGCTACGCCACCCCTAGGGTGACGTAGCATTCTGACGCATTTCCAGATTTACAATTTCTCTTAAATCTGGAAATGCATCAATGGACATGGGTGTTGCGTGGGAACACCCACAACAACTCCCATGTCACGCCCCTAACGCGCAACGTGTTGCATGAACAGTGGCGATATTTACAAGCACAGGTAAAGTCACGCAGGATGACTTTACCTGTGCTTGTAAATATCACTCAGCAGGCTACGCCACCGGTGCGTCACGCAACATGATGCACCAGCGGCACATGGGGCTTGTAAATCTGCCCCCAGTGTCCCTTCACGAGCGAGCAGTCACTGGCGGGAGTGTTGGCAGAAGGCAAGACGCTGCGTTCTTTGAACACCATAGCAATGACCCCCAAGAGTAGGATGCACGCACTACTTTTCTGGCATTCTGCTATTGTGTCGGGGTTTGGTCTTTGGCAGCTCATTGGTCGGGATTAACTCTTGAAGTCAGCCATATAGAAAGGAACAGTATAAATGAGTATATGTATTATACGTAACGTGCACGTTTTGCACAAACTTAACATTGCACACTCGCATCATATAATCTGTGCTTTCTTCATAACAATCGCACCAAGTACTTTGGCCACTTCTATTGATCTACAGCAAATAATTAAGATTCTCCTGTGAAACCTGCTTTTAATCATTCCTCACTGGGAGAAGGGTGGCTCACTGGTTAGAGGCGGCAGACCCAGAAGCAGAGGTCGGCCCGGGACCAGGGTTCAATTCCCGACGCGGCAGGGTACAGAACCAATGTCAGCTGGCTTGATCAATCTCACCTCGGTGCCTCTCTAACCATGGGTCCCACGCTGCAACTCTGGGCAATAGCTTGCTTAATCTCCACAACGGCCCCCTCACTGCCGGGGATGCCTGGCTTCACCTTGGGGATGCCCAATAGGGACCATCTCACAGGGAAAGCCAGGACGGGTTCCCCAGTGGCACACAGCGTCAAGAAACCCTGGGGTGAACGTGCGCTCTACAAATTCATACTAACATTACATAACATAACATAATTCTGTAGAAATAGAAAAACGCTTGTTACCTCTGGCAACAAAGTGTAACTGCCACAAAAATGATTGGCTATCTGCAAAAGAACCACAGCCTGAAAGACAAACACTCTGTAGCAAAAGTTTAGCTATCTGCTAATATAAACACGAGTACTACAACTAACACGACATACTAATAAACATTAAGTCTGGTGCCAAAATTAAATGCAGGGACAAGGAAGTGCCCTTGAAAGTTTGAAACACAGTATTAAAACAAAAAAAATTGCCGTAATTTATTTCCGAAATGGAACAGTTTAATTCTTTTTCACTAGTAAAGGCCTTACAACCTAAAATGGGTCTCGGGAGACGTTTTACTAGGTCGAGGACCGTAGGCTGCACTTGCGCACTCTTGCTCCGAGATTTAATGTTTCTTAGTATGGGGTCTTGAACCCGCCCCTCTTCTCCATTGGCTGGCTTCCTAAACGGAGGCCAGCCATTGGAGGAGAGGGGCATCACTCCGTTCAAGCTCCGTCCCTTTCTCTTGTTTATTTATAGTTTGTTAACGAGTTGTAACCATTAACCAAGTGTCTACATTTCTGCCTTTCTGAGCGCTCAAGTGACCTGTGTGGCGCCCTCTCAAGGCTAAGTATTACTGACATTGTGCAGAGCCCTGCGCCTGAACCAGCCTAGTCGGCGCACAGCAAAAAAAATAATTAATAAATAAATAAACCCATGGTGGGGTAGCCAGCCAGCCCTTCCCCGTCCCCACCCCCGTTGTACCGGGAGGGGGGGGGGTGCGGCTTTTGTTTATGCTGTCTCTTTCCGGTGAGATAGTGATATCTGGGCACTGCGCGTGAGCGAGGGGCTGCAAGGACTGCCCGGGACCCCCAGCAGCAATGCAGGCGCAGTGGAGCGGCACGGAGAGTCAGTGAATCCCCAGCTGGGCAGGATCGGGTGCACAGACCCCCGCCCCGTGCCCTCAGACAGCGGCACAGGGGGAGGAAGCTGCGGGCACAGGCGGCGGCAGCATGGTTGACAACGCCTCCGTGGCCACTAAGTCTCCCCTGGGCTCCTTCTCGTCCCGCGGCCCGGCCGGCGGCCCGCTGCTGGTGTCGGTCCCTGGCGCGAGAGTGAATGTGCTGGGAGGCGGCCTGAAGCTGGAGGCAGTGATGGAGATGCTGCAGCGGCAGCAGGGGGCGCAGCTGGAGCAGGAGTGGCGGGAGCTGCGTGGCCTACTCGAGGCCCGGCTACAGCAGCAGCAGCAGCAGGCCCTGGCGCTGCGCCACTACCAGGCCTCGGGGCCTCTCTGCAGGCCCGGCCTCATCGTGCAGCCGCTGCCACTGCCCTCCCAGCAGGTTTCCCCGGCTCCCGAGCAAAAGGAGGACTACCACAAGGAGGAAGAGGAGCCCGGCGCCAAGGAGCCCACGCCGCCCCGGTACCTGCCGCCCCCCAGGGCCCAGCCTCTGGACTCTCCCCACGGGGCCCGCACAACCCGGGCACACCCATGCCCGGACACTCGCACTCCCCCCCGGGGGCGCAGGGGCACCACGAGTGAACCTACGAGGAGCAGTTCAAGCAGGTAGGACCAACCTTACATGTCTGATGTACCGTGTGTTTTCATGCCTCTGTTCCCGGTTTTTGTGCCTCTGTTCCCTGCTTGTGTCTCTATTCCCTGCTTGTGCCTTTGTTCCCTGCTTGTGCCTCTGCCTGCGCCCTCGTTGCTCGTGCTTGCTGTCCTGCCCCCTCATTGCTCGTGCTTGCTGTCCTGCCCCCCCTCGTTGCTTATGTTTGCTGTCTTGCCTCCTCGTTGCTTGTGCTTGCTGTCTTACCCCCTCGTTGCTTGTGCTTGCTGTCCTGCCCCCTGTTGCTTGTGCTTGCTGTCCTGCCCCCTCGTTGCTCGTGCTCACTGCCCTGCCCCTCTTGTTGCTTGTGCATGCTCTCCTGCCCCCTCGTAGCTCTTGCTTGCTGTCCTGCCCCCTCATTGCTTGTGCTTGCTCTCCTGCCCCCTCGTTGCTTGTGCTTGCTGTCCTGCCCCCTCATTGCTTGTGCTTGCTCCCCTGCCCCCTCAATGCTTGTGCTTGCTCCCCTTCCCCTTCGTTGGTTGTGTTTGCTCTCCTGCCCCCCTCGCTGGTTGTACTTGCTCTCCTGTCCCCCCCTAGTTGCTTGTGCTTGCTGTCCTGCCCCCTCGTGCTTGCTGTCCGCCCCCTCATTGCTTGTGCTTGCTGTCCTGCCCCCTCGTTGCTTGTGCTTGCTGTCCTGCCCCCCTCGTTGCTTGTGCTTGCTGTCCTGCCCCCCTTGTTGCTCGTGCTTGCTGTCCTGCCTCCCCTTGTTGCTTCTGCTTGCTCTCCTGCCCCCTCTTGGTCGTGCTTGCTGTCCTGCCCCCTCGTTGCTTGTGCTTGCTCTCCTGCCCCCCCGTTGCTTGTGCTTGCTCTCCTGCCCCCTCGTTGCTTGTGCTTGCTGTCTTGCCACCTTGTTGCTTGTGCTTGCTGTCCTGCCCCCTCGTTGCTTGTCCTTGCTCCCCTGCCCCCTCGTTGCTTGTGCTTGCTCCCCTGCCCCCTCGCTGGTTGTGCTTGCTGTCCTGCCCCCCCTTGTTGCTTGTGCTTGCTGTCCTGCCCCCTTGTGCTTGCTGTCCTGCCCGCTCGTTGCTTGTGTTTTCTGTCCTGCCCCCTCGTTGGTTGTGCTTGCTGTCCCGCCCCCTTGTTACTTGCGCTTGCTGTCCTGCCCCCTCGTTGCTTGTGCTTGCTCCCCTGCCCCCTCGTTGGTTGTGCTTGCTCTCCTGCCCCCCCCTCCCTGGTTGTCCTTGCTCTTCTGCCCCCCCCCTTGTTGCTTGTGCTTGCTGTCCTGTACCCTCGTTGCTTTTGCTTGCTGTCTTGCCACCTCGTTGCTTGTGCTTGCTGTCCTGCCCCCTCATTGCTTGTGCTTGCTGTCCTACCCCCCTTGTTGCTTGTGCTTGCTGTCCTGCCCCCTCGTTGCTTGTGCTTGCTGTCTTGCCCCCTCATTGCTTGTGCTTGCTGTCCTGCCCCCTCGTTGCTTGCGCTTGCTCCCCTGCCCCCTCGTTGCTTGTGCTTGCTCCCCTGCCCCCTCGCTGGTTGTGCTTGCTCTCCTGCCCCCCCTCGCTGCTTGTGCTTGCTGTCCTGCCCCCTTGTGCTTGCTGTCCTGCCCCCTCGTTGCTTGTGTTTTCTGTCCTGCCCTCTCGTTGGTTGTGCTTGCTGTCCTGCCCCCTCGTTGCTGGTGCTTGCTGTCCTGTCCCCTCGTTGCTTGTGCTTGCTCCCCTGCCCCATCGTTGGTTGTGCTTGCTCTCCTGCCCCCCCTCGCTGGTTGTCCTTGCTCTCCTGCCCCCCCTCGTTGCTTGTGCTTGCTGTCCTGTACCCTCGTTGCTTGTGCTTGCTGTCTTGCCCCCTCATTGCTTGTGCTTGCTGTCCTGCCCCCTCGTTGCTTGTGCTTGCTGTCCTGCCCCCTCTTGGTCGTGCTTGCTGTCCTGCTCCCTCATTGCTTGTGTTTTCTGTCCTGCCCCCTCGTTGGTTGTGCTTGCTGTCCTGCCCCCTCGTTACTTGCGCTTGCTGTCCTGCCCACTCGTTGCTTGTGCTTGCTCCCCTGCCCCCTTGTTGGTTGTGCTTGCTCTCCTGCCCCCCCCCTCCCTGGTTGTCCTTGCTCTTCTGCCCCCCCTCGTTGCTTGTGCTGTACCCTCGTTGCTTGTGCTTGCTGTCTTGCCACCTCGTTGCTTATGCTTGCTGTTCTGCCCCCTCGTTGCTTGTGCTTGCTGTCCTACCCCCCTTGTTGCTTGTGCTTGCTGTCCTGCCCCCTCGTTGCTTGTGCTTGCTGTCTTGCCCCCTCATTGCTTGTGCTTGCTGTCCTGCCCCCTCGTTGCTTGTGCTTGCTCCCCTGCCCCCTCGTTGCTTGTGCTTGCTCCCCTGCCCCATCGCTGGTTGTGCTTGCTCTCCTGCCCCCCCTCGCTGCTTGTGCTGGCTGTCCTGCCCCCTCGTGCTTGCTGTCCTGCCCCCTCGTTGCTTGTGTTTTCTGTCCTGCCCCCTCGTTGGTTGTGCTTGCTGTCCTGCCCCCTCATTGCTTGTGCTTGCTGTCCTGCCCCCTCGTTGCTTGTGCTTGCTCCCCTGCCCCCTCGTTGCTTGTGCTTGCTCCCCTGCCCCCTCGCTGGTTGTGCTTGCTCTCCTGCCCCCCCTTGCTGCTTGTGCTTGCTGTCCTGCCCCCTCGTGCTTGCTGTCCTGCCCCCTCGTTGCTTGTGTTTTCTGTCCTGCCCCCTCGTTGGTTGTGCTTGCTGTCCTGCCCCCTCATTGCTTGTGCTTGCTGTCCTGCCCCCTCGTTGCTTGTGCTTGCTCCCCTGCCCCCTCGTTGCTTGTGCTTGCTGCCCTGCCCCCTCGTTGCTGGTGCTTGCTGTCCTGTCCCCTCGTTGCTTGTGCTTGCTCCCCTGCCCCATCGTTGGTTGTGCTTGCTCTCCTGCCCCCCCTCGCTGGTTGTCCTTGCTCTCCTGCCCCCCCCTCGTTGCTTGTGCTTGCTGTCCTGTACCCTCGTTGCTTGTGCTTGCTGTCTTGCCCCCTCGTTGCTTGTGCTTGCTGTCCTGCCCCCTCGTTGCTTGTGCTTGATGTCCTGTCCCCTCGTTGCTTGTGCTTGCTGTCCCGCCCCCCCTTGGTCGTGCTTGCTGTCCTGCTCCCTCATTGCTTGTGTTTTCTGTCCTGCCCCCTCGTTGGTTGTGCTTGCTGTCCTGCCCCCTCGTTACTTGCGCTTGCTGTCCTGCCCACTCGTTGCTTGTGCTTGCTCCCCTGCCCCCTTGTTGGTTGTGCTTGCTCTCCTGCCCCCCCTCCCTCCCTGGTTGTCCTTGCTCTTCTGCCCCCCCCTCGTTGCTTGTGCTGTACCCTCGTTGCTTGTGCTTGCTGTCTTGCCACCTCGTTGCTTGTGCTTGCTGTCCTGCCCCCTCGTTGCTTGTGCTTGCTGTCCTACCCCCCTTGTTGCTTGTGCTTGCTGTCCTGCCCCCTCGTTGCTTGTGCTTGCTGTCTTGCCCCCTCATTGCTTGTGCTTGCTGTCCTGCCCCCTCGTTGCTTGTGCTTGCTCCCCTGCCCCCTCGTTGCTTGTGCTTGCTCCCCTGCCCCCTCGCTGGTTGTGCTTGCTCTCCTGCCCCCCCTCGCTGCTTGTGCTTGCTGTCCTGCCCCCTCGTGCTTGCTGTCCTGCCCCCTCGTTGCTTGTGTTTTCTGTCCTGCCCCCTCGTTGGTTGTGCTTGCTGTCCTGCCCGCTCATTGCTTGTGCTTGCTGTCCTGCCCCCTTGTTGCTTGTGCTTGCTCCCCCGCCCCCTCGTTGCTTGTGCTTGCTCCCCTGCCCCCTCGCTGGTTGTGCTTGCTCTCCTGCCCCCCCTTGCTGCTTGTGCTTGCTGTCCTGCCCCCTCGTGCTTGCTGTCCTGCCCCCTCGTTGCTTGTGTTTTCGGTCCTGCCCCCTCGTTGGTTGTGCTTGCTGTCCTGCCCCCTCATTGCTTGTGCTTGCTGTCCTGCCCCCTCGTTGCTTGTGCTTGCTCCCCTGCCCCCTCGTTGCTTGTGCTTGCTGTCCTGCCCCCTCGTGCTTGCTGTCCTGCCCCCTCGTTGCTTGTGTTTTCTGTCCTGCCCCCTCGTTGGTTGTGCTTGCTGTCCTGCCCCCTCGTTGCTTGTGCTTGCTGTCCTGTCCCCTCGTTACTTGTGCTTGCTGTCCTGTCCCCTCATTGGTTGTGCTTGCTCTCCTGCCCCCCCCTCGCTGGTTGTACTTGCTCTCCTGCCCCCCCTCGTTGCTTGTGCTTGCTGTCCTGTACCCTCGTTGCTTGTGCTTGCTTTCCTGCCCCCTTGTTGCTTGTGCTTGCTGTCCTGTCCCCCCTTGTTGCCTGTGCTTGCTGTCCTGCCCCCTCATTGCTTGTGCTTGCTCCCCTGCCCCCTCAATGCTTGTGCTTGCTCCCCTGCCCCCTCGTTGGTTGTGTTTGCTCTCCTGCCCCCCCTCGCTGGTTGTACTTGCTCTCCTGTCCCCCCCTAGTTGCGTGCGCTTGCTGTCCTGCCCCCTCGTGCTTGCTGTCCTGCCCCCTCATTGCTTGTGCTTGCTGTCCTGCCCCCTCGTTGCTTGTGCTTGCTGTCCTGCCCCCTCGTTGCTTGTGTTTTCTGTCCTTCCCCCTCGTTGGTTGTGCTTGCTGTCCTGCCCCCTCGTTGCTTGTGATTGCTGTCCTGTCCCCTCGTTGCTTGTGCTTGCTCCCCTGCCCCCTCGTTGGTTCTGCTTGCTCTCCTGCCCCCCCTCGCTGGTTGTCCTTGCTCTCCTGCCCCCCCTCGTTGCTTGTGCTTGCTGTCCTGCCCCCTTGTTGCTTGTGCTTGCTGTCCTGTCCCTCCTTGTTGCGTGTGCTTGCTGTCCTGCACCCTCGTTGCTTGTGCTTGCTGTCCTGCCCCCCCTTGTTGCTTGTGCTTGCTATCCTGCCCCCTCGTAGCTTGTGCTTGCTGTCCTGCCCCCTCGTTGCTTGTGCTTATTGTCCTGCCCCCTCGTTCGTTGTGCTTGCTCTCCTGCCCTGCTATTGGCATTGTAAATGACAATGCCATTTATTTATGTTTAAAAAAAAAAACCATAAATAAAAATAAATGTCATGAGCAATGCCAATAACTCTAACTTCAAGAATGCCGAGACCATTGCATTGTAAATGGTTGTTAATACAGGGCAACGAGAAACTGCCTCCTTTATTTGCTTTCAATGACTCTTATTATATGTCATTGCAAAAGGGCTTTTTTTAGTTAGACCATATCGGAGGTGGGAAAGCTCTGTTCTATGTGCCAAATGCAGGACCAATGCGCCTGAGGCTTTCACACGTGGGACAGGTGGCTGCTGCAGACAGGAGAGAGACGCACCACTGACAGAGTAACAAACGGAAAACAAGCATTTGCAATGCAATAGGGCTCGCATTAGTAAAGTTTGAGGGATTAGTATTGTAAATGACAAATTTATTATTTATGTTTTTGTTTTGAAATTTTGGAAATTAATAACTTTGTCATTTACAATGCTAATAGTGTTAACTTGTGGAAATGTGACACCTATAGCATTTGTAATCCGTTGCTTGCTCTACACAAGGGCCGATATAACAGCAAGTTTAAGCATATGCAACAGAAGCAATGAGTGAGAGTTACCACGGACAGCAGGACGACGGCGGGGGTGAAAGGAACTACAGACAGCAAGAGGAGGGCAGGCCTGCGGCCGTGAATAAGTGACGGCGGGGCAGCGAAGCCTTTGATGTGCCAAATGTTGCTGGGGAACCGAGTTGGAGCCTCGGCGTGGGCTCAGCATCCTGTGATTCTGATCAAATCACTTTATCTCCCTGCGCCTACCTCACAATGAAAGTGTCCTTGTGTAACATAACTGATGCTCATGTGAAGCGCTCCAATACCTGCGGGTCGAGTTTGCGTTATATAAAATCTACACACAAAAGAAGCTATGAGCAAGGCGATTCAGGGTAATTGCTGAAGAGTAAAGGGATCAATATACGCACATCCGTTTTAGTTGGAGAGCAAAGGTCACTAGTCTGAGTTTGGGAAGATCCAGAACAGATTGAAAGAGCGCATAGCTCTATTTTAGCAGGACTGGCTGGCTCAAACGAGGGCAATCTACCGAAATGAGCGGTGACATGTTTCCAAGTATCTAATGACGGGCAGCGCAGAGTGCATGCATTCTTTATAGCAGACGGAGCATAAACGCAACTCAGAACCAGAGCAAGAGGAACATTTACCAAACAAGCACTGGGGGAAGAGAGCAGGGGAAGTAGAAGGGAGGCACAGCCTGCGGCCGTGAATAAGTGACGCACATCCGTTTTAGTTGGAGAGCAAACGTCACTAGTCTGGGTTTGGGAAGATCCAGAACAGATAGAAAGAGCGCATAGCTCTATTTTAGCAGGACTGGCTGGCTCAAACGAGGGCAATCTACCGAAATGAGCGGTGACATGTTTCCAAGTATCTCTAATGACAGCCAGCGCAGAATGCATGCATTCTTTATCGCAGACAGAGCATAAACGCATCTCAGGACCAGAGCAAGAGGAACATTTACCAAACAAGCACTGGGGGAAGAGAGCAGGGGAAGTAGAAGGGAGGCACAGCCTGCGGCCGTGAATAAGTGACGGCGGGGGGCGGGGCAGCGAAGCCTTTGTTGTGCCAAATGCTGCTGCCAGGGGGAAGGCTCGTGCATGAGAGCAGGTCACATGATTGTGATTCACGTGAACTGTTCAAAATCCTCTGGGGCCTGAAGTTTGGTTTAGCTGCATTAGGGCTCTTTTCCTATTCCTGCGGAATAGGAAAGGCGAGCCCTAAACAGACAGTGGGAGTCTGCAGTCTTTCAAAGTTTTAGCTGTTACTTTTGGATGCAAAAGGTGGACGTTTTCAACTGGCAACAGAATTCCTGTCACACACCACTTACACCACACAAAAACTTGGGAGTTATCTTGAAGTAACTGATTGGCATCAGGACCCGCTTACAATGGCTCACGGTCGCTCATGCCAGTAAACTCCGCTCCGCTGGCAGTAGGTGGAGTTTTTGCCAAACTCCGATCTCCACTTAACAAAACTGGGCAAACCTCACCCGGGGAGCTGAGTTTGCCGCCCTCCCTTAGGTTCGACGATGACTCAGCACCGATCCCGAGACACCAATGTGAGGCTTGACTTCAGTGCAGCGCGGACCCTTTGACACCAACTGCGAGGCACGTCTCTGACACATAGACACAACTGCATGAATCTGAACCAACGCAGTGCCTTCCGATGAAAACACTAACTCCATACACAGGTACTTTTACAGCGGGCCCTGTGTAGGTCCCGTAGCCAGCCAGCCCTCCATTGCAGACAGCCTGGAACTCTGGATTTACCTCGGTCTAGCATAACCTCAAGTAACCTTTAAGCGCTATGACTTCTAAGCACTGTTTTGGGATTTAATCTAGAAAAATTCATTTCTTGATTTGCACTGATTGGAATTTTGTAGTTTTGATCTTGGTTTACTCAGATAAATATTCTCTATTTCTCCAAACTGGTGTGGATTCTTTTCACTGTAATTAAAGTGTTCACAAATACTTTACACATTGTCTCTTAAGTTAAGCCTGGTTGCTTTGTTCCAAGCTACCAGAGGGTGAGCACGGGTTGGTTTAGGGAGTGTATCTAACTTATCCTGACTAGGATTGTGGTTCCTGCTTGGACAGGGTGTGTACTCCTCTACCAGAAACCTCAATTTCTAATACCTTGTATGTGTAAATTCAGCCATTTTCTTGCTGTAAACATAAGTTTATGACTGAAAATACTTTTGTGAATTAAAAGTTATGTGCAAACTTTTTTACCTCCACTTGAATGTATTTTTTTTTCTTATTCACAAACCGTTCCTGAGTTTGTCAGGAAAGCTTCTCTGGGCTAAGCTTTCCAGGCTATTCCTGTAAGTGTTATGTGACTTTTTCAGGCGTTAGTATTTCCACACAAGAAAACTGTATGCACAATACAATTGCACATTGGCAAAAGTAAGTGCTGGTGTGCAATTAATTGCTTTTGTTTTTTTACCCCATGTGAAAACATTTCTCACCATGGAGAAACTCCTTCCCCTACACCCCACCTAGTTATTGGGCATTCTATTCTCCTTCCCACCCATGCAAGGAGATGTATTCTAAAACTTGGAAGGAAGAAATCTCTGAGTATTTCCAGTACGGGAAAGTGTCAGAGAGGAGGTGAATGCCCTCAAGCTGATAAGTTTCCACCACTTTCACTGGATTTGTAATTGTACGCTGATGAGGTGTATAATTACTCAGAAATAAATGGATATACACCTAATTGGAATCCATTTTTGTACATCTAGCAGGCGTAAGCCAGTTATTTTCAGTCATAAATTTCTATTATGGCTGAAAATAACATTGTGTATTGGGCATTGGGTCTTTATTACCATGCGTGAACTGTGTGGGGTTAAAAAAAGCACAACAAAATGACCACATGAAGGTACTAGAATCTTCTGGAGCCAAGATAAGACACTAAATTGTAAACATGCACAACGATGATAGATCCTGTGATCATACAGGTAGCTTGTTTTCCTAGTACCAAAGTACAGATGGTAACAAGTACCTGTCTAGATGCCCCACTGGGAACTGGGCAACCTCCATCTCAGCCTCTTCCCCCAAATGATCTTCAAATTCACACATACACAGCCGGGATGAAGGGATTAGAAGTGAAAGATGCCAGCACAGCTTTCCCCTTTACAACAAATACATAAATTGCATCACGTAGAAGCAGAACCCAACATATCTTCACTCGCCCCGGTTATAGAGCATCCCATGCAACATACATCACTGCACTAACCCCTGTTATAAAGCATCCAGTGCAACATACATCACTGCACTCCCCCCCCTGTTATAAAGCATCCCGTGCAAAATACATCACTGCACTCACCCGTGTTACAGAGCATCCCGTGCAACATACATCACTGCACTCACGCCCTGTCATAGAGCATCCCGTGCAACATCCATCACTGCACTCACCCCTCTCATAAAGCATCCCGTGCAACATACATCACTGCACTCACCCCTGTTATAAAGCATCCAGTGCAACATACATCACTGCACTCCCCCCCCCTGTTATAGAGCATCCCGTGCAAAATACATCACTGCACTCACCCGTGTTACAGAGCATCCCGTGCAACATACATCACTGCACTCACGCCCTGTCATAGAGCATCCCGTGCAACATCCATCACTGCACTCACCCCTCTCATAAAGCATCCCGTGCAACATACATCACTGCACTCACCCCTGTTATAAAGCATCCCGTGCAACATACATCACTGCACTCCCCCCCCCTGTTATAGAGCATCCCGTGCAAAATACATCACTGCACTCACCCGTGTTACAGAGCATCCCGTGCAACATACATCACTGCACTCACGCCCTGTCATAGAGCATCCCGTGCAACATCCATCACTGCACTCACCCCTCTCATAAAGCATCCCGTGCAACATACATCACTGCACTCACCCCTGTTATAAAGCATCCCATGCAACATACATCACTGCACTCACCCCTGTTATAGAGCATCCCATGCAACATACATCACTGCACTCACCCCTGTTATAAAGCATCCCGTGCAACATACATCACTGCGCTCACCCCTGTTATAAAGCATCCAGTGCAACATACATCACTGCACTCCCCCCCTGTTATAGAGCATCCCGTGCAAAATACATCACTGCACTCACACGTGTTACAGAGCATCCCGTGCAACATACATCACTGCACTCACGCCCTGTCATAGAGCATCCCGTGCAACATCCATCACTGCACTCACCCCTCTCATAAAGCATCCTGTGCAACATACATCACTGCACTCACCCCTGTTATAAAGCATCCCGTGCAACATACATCACTGCACTCCCCCCCTGTTATAGAGCATCCCGTGCAAAATACATCACTGCACTCACCCGTGTTACAGAGCATCCCGTGCAGCATACATCACTGCACTCACGCCCTGTCATAGAGCATCCCGTGCAACATCCATCACTGCACTCACCCCTCTCATAAAGCATCCCGTGCAACATACATCACTGCACTCACCCCTGTTATAAAGCATCCCGTGCAACATACATCACTGCACTCCCCCCCCCTGTTATAGAGCATCCCGTGCAAAATACATCACTGCACTCACCCGTGTTACAGAGCATCCCGTGCAACATACATCACTGCACTCACGCCCTGTCATAGAGCATTCCGTGCAACATACAACACTTCACTCACCCCTCTCATAAAGCATCCCGTGCAACATACATCACTGCACTCACCCCTGTTATAAAGCATCCCGTGCAACATACATCACTGCACTCCCCCCTGTTATAGAGCATCCCGTGCAACATACATCACTGCACTCCCCCCTGTTATAGAGCATTCCGTGCAAAATACATCACTGCACTCACCCCTGTTATAGAGCATCCCAGGCAACATACTTCTCTGCTTCTCTGCACTCACCCCTGTTATAGAGCATCCCGTGCTACATACATCCCTGTACTCACCCCTGTTAAAGAGCATCCCATGCAACATACATCACTGCACTCACCCATTATAAAGCATCCCCTGCAACATAGATCACTGCACTCACCCCTGTTATAGAGCATCCCATGCAACATCCATCACTGCACTCACCCCTGTTATAGAGCATCCCCTGCAACATAGATCACTGCACTCACCCCTGTTATAGAGCATCCCGTGCAACATACATCACTGCACTCCCCCCTGTTATAGAGCATTCCGTGCAAAATACATCACTGCACTCACCCCTGTTATAGAGCATCCCAGGCAACATACTTCTCTGCACTCACCCCTGTTATAGAGCATCCCGTGCTACATACATCCCTGTACTCACCCCTGTTAAAGAGCATCCCATGCAACATACATCACTGCACTCACCCATTATAAAGCATCCCCTGCAACATAGATCACTGCACTCACCCCTGTTATAGAGCATCCCATGCAACATCCATCCCTGTACTCACCCCTGTTAAAGAGCATCCCATGCAACATACATCACTGCACTCACCCATTATAAAGCATCCCCTGCAACATAGATCACTGCACTCACCCCTGTTATAGAGCATCCCATGCAACATAGATCACTGCACTCACCCCTGTTATAGAGCATCCCGTGCAACATACCTCTCTGCACTCACCCCTGTTATTGAGCATCCCGTGCAACATCCATCACTGCACTCACCCCTGTTATAGAGCATCCCGTGCAACATCCATCACTGCACTTACCCCTGTTATAGAGCATCCTGTGCAACATAGATCACTGCACTCACCCCTGTTATAGAGCATCCCGTGCAACATAGATCACTGCACTCACCCCTGTTATAGAGCATCCCGTGCAACATAGATCACTGCACTCACCCCTGTTATAGAGCATCCCGTGCAACATACATCTCTGCACTCACCCCTGTTATTGAGCATCCCGTGCAACATCCATCACTGCACTCACCCCTGTTATAGAGCATCCCGTGCAATATACATCACTGCACTCACCCCTGTTATAGAGCATCTAGTGCAACATACATCACTGCACTCACCCCTGTTATAGAGCATCCCGTGCAACATAGATCACTGCACTCACCCCTGTTATAGAGCATCCCGTGCAACATACATCTCTGCACTCACCCCTGTTATTGAGCATCCCGTGCAACATCCATCACTGCACTCACCCCTGTTATAGAGCATCCCGTGCAACATAGATCACTGCACTCACCCCTGTTTTAGAGCATCCAGTGCAACATACATCACTGCACTCATTCATTATAAAGCATCCCGTGCAACATCCATCACTGCACTCACCCCTGTTCTAGAGCATCCCAGTCAACATACATCACTGCACTCACCCCTGTTATAAAGCATCCCGTGCAACATACATCACTGCACTCACCCCTGTTATAAAGCATCCAGTGCAACATACTTCACTGCACTCACGCCCTGTTATAGAGCATCCCGTGCAAATCACATCCCTGCACTCACCCCTGTTATAAAGCATCCCGTGCAACATACATCACTGCACTCACCCCTGTTATAAAGCATCCAGTGCAACATACATCACTGCACTCACGCCCTGTTATAGAGTATCCCGTGCAACTCACATCACTGCACTCGCCCCTGTTATAAAGCATCCCTTGCAACATACACCACTGCACTCACCCCTGTTATAAAGCATCCCGTGCAACATACATCACTGCACTCACGCCCTGTTATAGAGCATCCCGTGCAACTCACATCCCTGCACTCACCCCTGTTATAAAGCATCCCGTGCAACATACATCACTGCACTCACCCCTGTTATACAGCATCCCGTACAACATACATCACTGCACTCACCCCTGTTATAGAGCATCCCGTGCAACATACATCACTGCACTCACCCCTGTTATAAAGCATCCCGTGCAGCATACATCACTGTACTCACCCCTGTTATAGAGCATCCCGTGCAACATACATCACTGCACTAAAGCCCTGTTATAGAGCAACCCGTGAAACGTACATCACTGCACTCACCCCTGTTATAGAGCATCCCGTGCAACATACATCACTGCACTCACCCCTGTTATGAAGCATCCCGTGCAACATACATCACTGCACTCACGCCCTGTTATAGAGCATCCCGTGCAACATACATCACTGCACTCACCCCTGTTATAGAGCATCCCGTGCAACATACATCTCTGCACTCACACCTGTTATAGAGAATCCTGTGCAACATCCATCACTGCACTCACCCCTGTTATAGAGCATCCTGTGCAACATACATCACTGCACTCACCCCTGTTATAGAACATCCCGTGCAACATACATGACTGCACTCACCCCTGTTATAAAGCATCCCGTGCAACATACATCACTGCACTCACGCCCTGTTATAGAGCATCCCGTGCAACTCACATCCCTGCACTCACCCCTGTTATAAAGCATCCCGTGCAACATACATCACTGCACTCACGCCCTGTTATAGAGCATCCCGTGCAACTCACATCACTGCACTCGCCCCTGTTATAAAGCATCCCTTGCAACATACACCACTGCACTCACCCCTGTTATAAAGCATCCCGTGCAACATACATCACTGCACTCACGCCCTGTTATAGAGCATCCCGTGCAACTCACATCCCTGCACTCACCCCTGTTATAAAGCATCCCGTGCAACATACATCACTGCACTCACCCCTGTTATACAGCATCCCGTGCAACATACATCACTGCACTCACCCCTGTTATAGAGCATCCCGTGCAACATACATCACTGCACTCACCCCTGTTATAAAGCATCCCGTGCAGCATACATCACTGTACTCACCCCTGTTATAGAGCATCCCATGCAACATACATCACTGCACTAAAGCCCTGTTATAGAGCAACCCGTGAAACGTACATCACTGCACTCACCCCTGTTATAGAGCATCCCGTGCAACATACATCACTGCACTCACCCCTGTTATGAAGCATCCCGTGCAACATACATCACTGCACTCACGCCCTGTTATAGAGCATCCCGTGCAACATACATCACTGCACTCACCCCTGTTATAGAGCATCCCGTGCAACATACATCTCTGCACTCACACCTGTTATAGAGAATCCTGTGCAACATCCATCACTGCACTCACCCCTGTTATAGAGCATCCTGTGCAACATACATCACTGCACTCACCCCTGTTATAGAACATCCCGTGCAACATACATGACTGCACTCACCCCTGTTATATAGAGCATCCCGTGCAACATACATCACTGCACTCACCCCTGTTATAGAACATCCCGTGCAACATACTTCTCTGCCCTCACCCCTGTTATAGAGCATCGCGTGCAACATACATGACTGCACTCACCCCTGTTATATAGAGCATCCCGTGCAACATACATCACTGCACTCACCCCTGTTATAGAGCATCCCGTGCAACATACATCACTGCACTCACCCCTGTTATAGAGCATCCCGTGCAACATACATCTCTGCACTCACACCTGTTATAGAGAATCCCGTGCAACATCCATCACTGCACTCACCCCTGTTATAGAGCATCCTGTGCAACATAGATCACTGCACTCACCCCTGTTATAGAGCATCCCGTGCAACATAGATCACTGCACTCACCCCTGTTATAGAGCATCCCGTGCAACATACATCTCTGCACTCACCCCTGTTATTGAGCATCCCGTGCAACATACATCACTGCACTCACCCCTGTTATAGAGCATCTCGTGCAACATACATCACTGCACTCACCCCTGTTAAAGAGCATCCCGTGCAACATACATCACTGCGCTCACCCCTGTATAGAGCATCCAATGCAACTTACTACGCTCAGCCTGTCACGCCAAGCATTCAACGCCTTTGTAATCACGCTGCCTATCGCATCATATATCACTGCACTGACCCTGTGCTAGGTTACAACTGCTTTCACCCTGTCGGACAGCACTCCACGAACTTAACACTTTCACATGCACCATGTCCTAGGGCCCTATTGCACTCGCCCTGTACCAGGGCACTCCATGCATTCAATGCTTCCAAACTCACCCTGTCATAGGGCATTCCATGTTTACACCTCTCACTTATCCGTGTCCGAGGGTCATATGACCCCTTCCAACTCCCATACACCTCGCAGGTTCATATATATGGCCTTCACCCCTGTCATGAGGCATTCCTTACACACTCCTACACTGCATAGTCCCATCCACCAAGCATGGGTGTAAACTGTAAGGAAACCCTGCCCCCGCAAGGGATGGTGAGGGGCCCCCTGGCAATACCCTACACTTAAGCTGACTAGTTGAGGGAGCCCCCTTTTATGCATAGAAGACTAGGGGCCTTCCCGCACTGAAGTGTCTGCAGGGGTGTCCATTTTGCCCCTGCCACCAAGTGGGCTACTGTGAACACAACACAGGCGAATGCACCGAAACCTGTCCCAGCACATTCCACAAATGCAATCACTCCAAGAAAACAACAACTCAGCACCCTTCAAGAAGCTCAAGAACTGCTGTGGTTGGCATTATCCAATCCTACAAATGACCTTGAGCTAGTCCCAATTGTAGGAGAGTAGAATCTGCTTCTTATAGTTACCCCCACTTTTTGCGGATGTTTCAAAGTTTTTGACTTAGACTGGCTGGGATCCTGCTATCCAGGACTCCAGCCTAGCTGCTTTCTCCTCAAAATTGATTACATGTACTTTAGGTACACTCCAGATTGGATTCTGGGGTACCCTTGTGAGTCCCTAGTATATGGCATACTATGTACCCAGGGCATAGGTACCCCAGAGGCCTTTCAGGGGCTACAGCATATATTACGCGACCCCTGTGAGACCATTCAAAATGACACAACAGGTCTGCTACTGCAGCCTGTGTAAGGTGGTGCATGCACCCCTTACTTAGATATAGGTTCACTATATCTACCTTATATCACTGCACATATAAACGTATCAGTCACCCCTATGGCACGCCTCATCAATCCTGAAGGCCGGGTGCTGGGTTTTGTGTGAGATGGTGCTCATGCATGAGCAGAGCCCCTCTGCAGCCTTTGGTATCTATTCTCTGGGGCTGTTCTGTGATGCAGCCAACCATATACTATTAAGTGCATTATAACTTCGCTGTAAATGCTAACTTTAAAACGGCTGCAAGTAAACAAGTCGTGTTTGGTGTCAAACACCTTGGAATCATACCTCCCCGCCAGTAACTGTCAGGTGAGATATGATTCCACCCTCCTAGAGGGAGACATATGACAACACCGGTACACCCAGTACCAGCTTTCTCGACCCTGGCATCACAAGATGGATGCTGCCAGCCACAGACACAAGTCTGCCCTCCTGCTGCTGGACGAAACTTTGACAGGAGAAGTCTTAACAATAGGTTTCCTGTCACAGGTAGATGTAACCACCTTCCAGGCAGGCTTTAGTGCATTGGGGCTGGGTGGGTGCACTCTCAGAGTGCTTTGATGTCTGCAGTGGGGACACATTTGATGTCCCTGTGCATAGCCCAGCTCAAACCGGTTGCAGGAGCCATTTGCTCCTGCTATGGCATGAAACTGGACAAAGGACATGGGTGTAGCCACCCCTCTGTCCTGACCCTCCCATAGGAGGGTCCCCAGAGTTTGTTCCACCCCTTCCTTTGGTATAAAATAGGAACCCCTGACTACAGGACTTTAGATTTTACCTGTACTAAACCAAGTACTTCAACGATCTGCATGATGCTGGACGACTGAAGAATCTCCTTTGGAGTAAAGGAGTTACTCCCCTGCTAAGCAGGCACCAAAAAACATCTGACCGGTTGGCATCTCCGAAGCTCCTGAGGACTTCGAAGATTTCTGCATCACAGGAGGGGGGACCCCAAGGTCTCTGAGGTTGATCTGCGCTCTCAGCAATTTTGAGGCCTGTATCCCTTGTGGGGACCATGCAACCTAAACTCCTGTGTACCTTTCTCTTTTGCAGCAGCATATGCTTTCCGGCGACCCCCGAGGCTGTGCTTTGGGCTACTTGTAGTCCTGACCCTGAGCAGTGTTTCCACTGAAGATTTCTGGCCTACACTCCACGAGTGTTCCACTAGTGTTCCGTGGGCTGGTATTTTGTGATTCCTCTCAAGGTCTCTTCACTATCCCTGGGCTGATGGCTTGTGGGTCCCTATGAAGGTAACTTTAACTTTTTGTGGGCTTTCCTGGTTGCTACAGATGTGCCCTGACTCTCCATTGCTTGGAGAGTCTCCTCACCAAAGCTGATTTCCTCTGACTGCATGGGTTGCAGCTGCCAAGGCTTGTTGGTGTTCCAACCAAATACTGACCCCCCAGCACTCGACATCCTTGGTAGGGCAACTCACCTGCTGACTTTGGTCATCGTCGAAGTCTCCTGATCCCCGTGGCTGCAGAGTCAAACATTGTGTCAACTCACCATAAGCACCCAACATCGGTGGGCATTCGTCTACCGAGCCCCTGGTCACCCTGAAGTGATCCAACTCTGTCCCCTCTGCTTTCAGGTTCTTCTCATTTCTGATCCAAGCTTGGATCACACCTGACATTTTCCTCTTCACGGCAGCAGCACTTTGCAGCATCACGCCATTGAAAAGGATTAAGATTCCAGACACCATTTGACACCTATACACCTGACTTCCCTGGGTTCGGTAACACGAGTACTCCGGTGCTCACATGCGTACTGGCCTTAGAACCTTCTATGTTTGAAAGGGTTTGCTGAAAGTCCTCTCTTAAGTGTTCTTAATCTTTAAAATTCCAACTGTGACTTTCCCATAGAGTTGACTTTCCCATAGAGTTGTAAGGAGCTCGCGGCTGTGTTCTCACACTGCACATGTCCCCCGTGGGTCCCCTGTGTCACTACCTTGGGTGGTTCCTTGGGGTCCCAGCGATTCTACATGCTCTAGGCGGGGAACATCCATAACAACGCGGTCAAAACTCAGCGCTACCATTACCACCCGTCTTTTACAACGCAAGTCGTTACCACGACTTGTGCTGGAGGGCGCTGTAGACTAAGGAATAGTAAATCTACTATTCCAACACCTTCCCTACTGTACGTAGGCTGGAGTTGGAATAGTAAATCTTACTATTCCTAAGTCCAGCACCCTACAGCTCAAGTCGTGGTAACGGCTTGTGTTGTAAAAAATGCGTTGTGCTGTACCGCGATCTAGAAGATCGCGTTGTAACATCATAAAACCCTCTAGGCACTGTATCTAGTCAAGTCCTGGGCGTTACACCACTTTCTTAGTATATGGTTCGGTCTCCCCCTGGAGCCCGCCTTGTATTGTGCTATTTACTGTTGTTCTAGTACTGTAATATTGTGTGCCTTGTTCTCTAATCTCATAAAGAGATTAGTAGAGAGTGTTTAGTAATAAATACATATAGTTCATATAAACCTTGTATGGTTCTCCTTTCATTTGGTCAATCAGGAGGTTATAATCTAGTAAACCAAGAAGCTTTACATTCCTTCGAGACTTATCCTGAAGGCTGCTCTCCACAGCTAACACTAGGATAGCTTTCAATAAAGGTTGTCTTTAACCTAATCATCAATAAGGGTTGTTTGGACTGGTACAAGGTACCCAATATAATTAGTGGTCAGCATATACCAGGCCAACTTCTCACACCAATAAAACAGTATAATCAAGTAGAGAGCTCTTCCAAAAAGTCGTGCTTCACAACGTTGCTCTGTACATCTGCAAGAGTAAGTTTGGATGTATTAGGCTGCCTGCCCATGAAACTATAATTCTAGCCTAAACAATAGCTAAACGTCAGTTTTGTTGGGCACTCTGTATAACATAAAATTCTGCAGCATTACAAACAGACTATTATACATAAGTAGTAAAATCAACAGTTTATTTAAAAAAAAAATCTTTACAATACATAATTGTAATATTTCATAATCATACAACAAAATACAATAAAAGCCAAAAGTCAACGTGGCGTTTCGGTGTCTTGTGTGGATAGGTACACCTTCTTCAGGACGTTTTTTAAAAAAAAATCACTAAAAGGAAAATGCCACAGTTAAAAATGACTTATAACAGAGTCCTGATGTATACTGACGTAACAAAATGCAATTTAACTTATATACTGACGTTACAAAATGCACTTTAACTTATCACACTGTATTCTCCTGCTTAATCACATCTTTTTGTGCAAAAGTATGCACACATCACAAATTATTACTTATACATCGGTTAATTCGCTTGCAAAGTCCAATCTAATAACATACCTCAAGGTTTGAGGGATTCTGGGTAATAAGATCTACCTTTACGATACAACTTCTTATTCTTTTTGTAGCGTATTCTCTGGCAAGTGGATTTTAAAAAAAATGTCCACCTAAAGAATACATTTTGTATCATAATTTATCCACAGTCCTTATTTGTCAGTAAGCTATAAAGATCACTAAGTCACAATGCTTCATACCTGAATCCAAGTTTTTAGGTCGGGGATTGCCTCGCCGTATCAATTTAGGCTGGGTGTATGACGACATAGGGGATATCCTTAAGCTCAGGGACTTTTTTCCTTTTGATACTTGTTTACCCTGTCCCATATTGGTTCATAGGGTACATCCCTTTTTAGGTCTCGCCTGTCGATGCGCATGCGCATCGAGCAAGCGAGACTATGGTGGCTTATCCACTCTTTATCCAACTTGCAAGGAATCGTGGCGATTCCTTGCAGTGCACGAGAAATTTAAGCTCAATGCGCATGCGCATTGAGCTTAAAAGCGCGTGCACATGCCCCCAGCCGCCTGCCTTGCCTACTCTCCCAGCTGGTGCCGCTCCACCCCCTGCGGCATCAAAGGCTTTCACGGCCGGCCGGCCATGCTTTCAGTTTCACGACCGGCCGGCCGTGTGAAGTACATTTCAAAGCCCGCTCTCCCTGCTCCGCCCCCTGCTCCGGCCGAGACGCATTTCTCCTCCCTCCTCCCCCCTCCTGGGTCAGGTTACCCTGCTTTCTCTTTCGCTTTTTTTTCAACCGGTGACATTGTTGCCTTTAGCCCTTCCCTCACCTCCTCAAGCCGTTACTCGTTGCCTCTTACTCTCTCTCTCACACATGCACACTCTTTTCCCCTCTCTCTCGTCCCTCACTTTATGCCTCTCTCCCTCCTTCTCGTTTTGTCTCTCTAAATCTCTCCTCTGTTCTCTCTCTCATCTACTTCTTCTCTGTTCACCTCTCTCCTTGCCGTCTCCTTTGTCTCACACTCTAATATCCTTCACGATAAAGTCTCCTATGCCAGATGCACTTCTCTTTCCCCTTCAGACTGCAAGGGCTCTTTCCCAACACCCCACCCCCACACCTTTACCCCCCACCCTCACCTGTCTTAACTCACTCTCTATTTGATCTTCTTCCTCGTACTCATACACTCGCGTTCATTCCCAACACCCCACCCCCACACCTTTACCCCCCACCCTCACCTGTCTTAACTCACTCTCTATTTGATCTTCTTCCTCGTACTCATACACTCGCGTTCAGGAGTCTCGCCTTCTCTACACCGCTGAGCTTTCTGTGTCAGTCCAGCCGCTTCTTTCTGTCTTCATTTACTGTCTCCTGCACAAAACGGCTTTCCTCTCATTGGCATTGCTTTTCTGCTCTTTTCAACCTTGGTGGTGCTAATAACTAAGATGGTTGGGGAGAGGGGGTGCGTGAGGAGCACGGCATGCATTTTTTCCCCTTTGAGAGCAAAACCTCTGTGCTGACACTGTGTATGCAACGCATGTTATTTCTAAAGACATTATCAGCCGTAAGCTAACGAATGCCAGCGTAAAGTAAACGCCTCCCTTGTGTGTTCTGTTCACAGTAATCTCTGTTGTATTGATGTAAATATTTAAATAATGGAGAGGGAAGGAAGTCCTAGCCCTACCCCCCAACCACCCCTCCCCCCGCCCCACCCCCGAAGAGCATTTCTAGACTCAGCCCGCCTAACACTAATGCGCCTTTAATTAATCCAACTCAGTTGTAAATTATATAAAATCTACTTCAAATCCTGCCCAAATAGCACTATTTGCATATTTATTGCCTAATGGGGGTAGAAACTCTAGTTATAGTGAGTGAATGGTAAAAAAAAATGCATGATTGACCTAATACTGGCGGGCATTTTACTCTCAATAGGTAGGATATTTTACATTATACACCACTACCTGTAAACAAATGTGACAGAAAGGTAAAATAAAGTCACGTTCCAATTAGGAAAAACATTAGCTGTGTGCAGCCAAAAATCAGTGTTGGCAGGACCTAGGTCACATACTTAAATCTTAGGCTGAACATGTCATCAAGACTCTGTTTTCCCAGTTATGGGCTTTTTTTTACCAGTACTAACGTTCAGATGTATTAGTGCAACCGGCTTACTAGTATCAAATCCCAAGAGTGGAAAAAGTGTTCGGGTGACAAGGAGTCACAAAGGAGCTACTCTGCTATAAAACTCACCCACCCTCACCCTCACTCACCCTCAACCCCTCACTCACCCTCAACACCTCACAATGATTCACACTCACCCTCACACACCCTCACCCTCACACACCGTCACACACCCTCTGCATAACAACACCTCTCACACCCTCACTCACCCTCACACACACTCACACTCACGCAACGTCACACACCCGAAGCCTCACACCCCCTCACTCACACTCACCCTCACACCCCCTAACCCGCACACCGCCTAACGCTCACACCCCCTAACGCTCACACCCCCTAACAATCACCCCCTAACCCTCACCCCCTCACTCTCACCCCACACCCTCACCCCCTCACTCTCACCCCACACCCTCACCCCTCACCCTCACCCCCTCACCCTCACCCCCTCACCCCTCACCCTCACCCCTCACCCCCTCACCCTCACCCCCTCACCCTCACCCCCTCACCCTCCACCCTCACTCACCCTCAACCCCTCACCCTCACACCCTCAACCCTTCGCCCTCAACCTCTCACTCACCCTCACTCACCCTCAACACCTCAGCCTCACCCTCACTCACCCTCACCCACCCTCAACCCCTCACACTCACTCACCCTCACCCTCACTCACCCTCAACTCCTCACCCTCACTCACCCTCACTCACCCTCACCCTCACTCACCCTCACCCACACTCACCCTCCCTCAACCCCTCACCCTCACTCACCCTCAACCCCTCACCCTCACCCTCAAACCTTCACCCTCAACCCCTCACTCACCCTCACTCTCACTCACCCTCACTCAGCCTCAACTACTCTCACTCACCCTCAACCCCTCACCCTAACTCACCCTCACCCTCACTCACCCTCAACACCTCACTCACCCTCACCCTCACTCACCCTCAACACCTCACCCTCAACCTCAACCCCTCACCCTCACTCACCCTCACCCTCACTCACCCTCACTCTCACTCACCCTCAACCCCTCACCCTCACTCACCCTCACTCACCCTCACTCACCCTCAACCCCTCACCCTCACACAGTGCAATAGGTCTCAGACCATTTCAGGTGGAGCTTTAAGAAATGTTTATGGCTTTTTTTATTTGTAATTCTTTAGCATTGGCTACAGGAAACAAAAATGCTAAACATTTACAAAAAAACCCCATAAACAATTCTAAAAGCACTAACTCTAATGGTGCGAGACCTATTGCATTTCCAATGCTTGTTGTGTTTTGATGCCCATGAAACTCACATCCATGCCTCATCCCTCCCAGAGCAGTACCACAGAATAATTGCTGGGAAATTCCCTCAATAACCAGCACAGATCTTGTAAGAACATGCAGATTGCCAAATTAGTATTTCTGCAAACAGTATTTTCACTCTGCTGAAATCCAGGGCTCAGTTTGAAATTCACATGATCTTGAGAGTTCCAGGAACCCGCCGGCAGAGACGCGTGACACTGCGCAAGGATCTGACGTCTCCCTCGGGACTCGCATCCTGTGAGCCAGCAGCCTTGTGTCCGGCCCTGGGTTGCAGCTTCACAGCTCACTCGTTTCTTCTGAAGTCACCATACAAACAAGTATACCCTATTCTGGCGGGAAAGTCCCTATTTTTTAAGACAAGAAAGGCTCTTATTTGGCTGTTTGCCCTCTACAATTACATTTGTTTCAACAGAGGTCAACTGGGTAAATACATTCTCCTGTTATGTTTTTTTAAAAATCTTCCATTTTCCTCTTCTAGAATGTTGGCATGTATGAGTCACTGACTCCCTTCCAGTTAGCTGAAATAAAAAAAAATTTAATATACAAAATACCTAGCTCTGTCATGGGCACAGAAAGGGGGGCTTGGGGGGCGCGATGCTCGGGGGCAGCCGAGCATCGCGAGATCTGCCGCTGGGAAGATTTGGGAGGGGGAGGAGGGGCGAACAGGGAGCAGCCATTTTGCGGCTTTGGGCTGCCTTGGGAGTAGCCCAAAGGCAGCCCAATTTTGAAATATAGCCCAAGGCTATGTATTTGGGGTTAGTGCTGGCCCAGCCACGATTTTAGATTCTGATGACCTAGTGGCTGGGAGTGCAGTAGTCAGGTTTTTCAGGCGAGGCCTTTAGGCAATTTTTGCGGTTGTTTTGGTCAGCGTTTTGGTTGGAGTCATAATGGCTTGTGAGGACGTTCGTGCTTTGGAAGCCATCCACCTGCTTAGCGAAGCAGGGCAGATGGACCTCTTGGTGGGCCCTCAGGGCGGGGCGCGCCCGGCGAGGCACGCGTCTGCTGGCGTAGCGGCTGCCGTTTTGGCCTGCTCGCCACCATACAAGACGGCCCGGGTACAGGTGAGGAGCCAGGGCCGCACGGATTCCGGGACGCGGCCCTGGTTGTTGATGGTAGTCGGGAGGGGGGCCGGGTAGCAGGCGGGAAGAAGGCGCGGCGAGGGAGAGCCGTCGGCGTCTCCCCGCCGACTGAGCAGCCGTGTTCTGACCGCCCGGTACATCGGGGCAATCGGAGTGTGGCGGGAGGCGGGGCGTGGCGCGCCGAAGAGGACCGCGCGGGCGTCTGTGCGGGCGGCCGGGGGCCTGGGGGAAGCAGGGCAGCACGAGGCGGGGAGAGGAGCGAAGAGCGTCTCTCCGCCTGGGGGGCTTGTGGTTTCTGGCCACTCCGAACACTTGGGAGCAGCCGCAAAGGGGTGGGGGGGTCCGGGAAGGCAGGTACAGGGATCAGGACCCCCGGGGGGGAAAAGGGGCAGGTTTGGTGGTGTCAGGGGGACAGGGGGGCGTGCCGGGAGGCAAGAGAGCCCATCTCCACCCCAGGGAGGGTTGAAGCAGGCGGGGACAAGGGGGAGACAGGAGTTTCTGGGGGGAAGGGCAAAGGAGGGAGAGGAGTGGCCGCAGTGGGCCATAGGTGGATGGGGGGGACTGAATTGAAAGTGGGGGAGCAGCGGCGGTGCTGGGGGGGTGCAGGAGGGGCAAAAGGGGGATAGGACAGGGGACAGTTGTGGGGGAGTTGGGGGCAGGTGGTCAGAGGTTGAGGGGATGTCCCCACTGCTTTTGGATTCCGATGATAGCGGGAGGGACTGGGAGGGGCTGGATGTTTTCGACTCTGGGGCGGAAGGGGTCCATGAGGCGCCGGGGACAGTTGAGGGTGCGGCTTGTAGACACGGTGAGGTGGCGGGCCCCTCGTGGCTGGGAGGGCATACGGGGGTGGTAGGAGAGAGGGCAGGGGGAGGACGGGATTGGGGTGTGCGGTGCTTTTTCGGATGAAGGGGGGTACGGGTTCGGGGGTCTGGCTTGGAGCGAGGATGAGGAGGAAGAGGGTGGGGAGGGGGGTCAGGTGGAGGTTGGGGGGGCATGGGCGGCAGGCGCGTGGGGTGTGGGGGTGTTATGGAGGCAGCGGCGAGGCTCAGTTTGAGGGACCCAGCACACCAGACCTGCTGTTTCTCTTTCAGGAGGATGTATGCCGCAGCGTTCCTCACTTGGCAGGGCTAGGGATGGCCCCTCGGCGCCAAGGTGAAGGGAGGGCTGAACTCCGGCGGCGTGCCCGGCACCGGCGGGGAATCCGGTCGTGGCCAGCAGAAGTAGGCCCGTGGCGGGCTCGCCGACCCCTCCACCCACAGGGCCACTACTGCTTGGGGGACAACGCCGGAAGAGGAGCGCTGCATCAGATGTTTTTAGTGGTTTAGGAGGGGTGCATGATGTGGTTGCTGTTTCAGGCAGGGTGGCACAGCGGGTGATGGGGTAGCCGGGGAAGGTGCAGTGAAGCCTGAGCATAAAGAACTAAAGATTAGGCGGCTGCCATATATGGGGTTTACAAAGCCGTTGGGTGCGCATTTGATGATGTCTACTAAGGAGCTAAGGAGCGCATCTGGAAGAGGGAGTATGTTGAGTTGCTGAAACTTTTGCACCGGGAAGTGAGGGCGAAAGAGGGTTCCAAGGAGGAGGAATATGAACTCCAGAAGAGGCCGAAGGTGCCTCTCACTTTTGAAAATTGGACGGCGGCCTTTTTCATATTCGCCATAGTTTATTGCGAAAAGTTCCCCAAGCGGTCGGTGTCTATGTTTAAGTATATGGACGTCATTAGGAAGGCTCAGATTACGGGTGGCGAGTATGCGTGGGCTCAGTACGACAAGGAGTTCAGGGCCCGGATGGCATGGGACCCCGAGGTAAAATGGGGGGACCTAGACTCCGATTTATGGCAGCACACGATGGGGCTGGCTGGGTCAGGTAAAGTCATCTTTACGGCAAGTGGGCTGCCCATTATTTACTAGCCCTTTCAGGGCCGCCCCACCCGTGGAGGGGTGGGGGTAGGGGCCAAAACACAGTCGGGGTCCACAGGGTCCTGTTGGGACTACAATAAAGGGGCGTGCGCTAGGGAACACTGCCGGTTTCGGCATGAATGCTCGGGTTGCGGAAAGTACGGGCACCCTTTGGTTATACATTGGGGCGCCTCGGGGCAGAAACAAGGGGCTCAGCAGGGGCAGGCTGGGGGCGTCCGGTCAGGGAATCCCCAGCAATCTGGGATGGTAGGGGGGGGAGGGGTCTGGGCCAAAGGGCTCGTACTCCAGTTAAGGTGGATCGCTAGGTAGCGGCCCTGCAGGATTACCCGGATAAGGGGGCTGCGGATCGGACCATGTTTTTGGAAGGATTTCTTTTGGGTTATGATGGGCCACGGCTTCAGAGATGGGCTGACAATTTGAGGTCTGCCAGGTTGCACCCACGAGGTGGTTCAGGGCAAATTGGATAAGGAAGTCAGTGAGGGCCGCAAGGCGGGACCCCTTGAAGACTGGCCGTTGGTGGATTTGATTGTGTCCCCCATTGGGTAGTGCCAAAGAAGGAGGCGGGGCAGTTTCGCCTCATTCAACATTTGTCGTGGCCTGAAGGTGGCTCGGTGAATGATTACATTGATGAGCGGGAGACCACGGTGTCTTATTCGTCGGTTGACGCTGCCATGGCCTTGGTGGTGGCCGCGGGCGCAACAGCGAAAATGGCAAAGTGCGACATCAAGTCGGCTTTCTGGTGGCTTCCGGTCCACCCAGACGATTGGGGCTTACTGGGGATCCAGTTTAACGGCCGCAGGTACGTGGACAAGGCATTGCCGATGGGCTGCTTGATGTCTTGCACGCTTTTGAGTGTTTCAGTATGTTCCTGCAATGGTTTTTCACGAAACAGTAGGGTCACCAAGGAGTAACTCACTACCTTGATGACTTTTTCTTGGTTGGGGCCCCAGACTCCACGGACTGCCAGGTTGCGCTGAACAGGTTTCAGGAGCTCATGGAGGACTTGGGTGTGCCAGTGGCACGGGAGAAGACAGTGGGACCAGGCACGGCGCTGTCATTCTTGGGCATAGAGCTAGACTCGGGAGCGATGGAGGCCTGTTTACCAGTGGAAAAGAAGCAGCAGAGGTTGGGGCTGCTGGAGGTCATGTTGACAAGGCACAAAGTCTCGGTATTGGAGATACAGGTGCTGTTGGGTCACCTCAATTTTGCTTGCAGAGTGGTGCGAGTGGGTCTGATGTTTTGTAGGAGATTGGGCAGGGCCTTGGCGGGGCGGAGGCCACCGCATCACCACGTGCAGCTGTCTGCGGGCATTCGTGAAGACCTGCAGATGTGGCCATTTTTTCTGCAAAATTTTAACGGGGTCCCCATGCAGAGGAGGCTGACCTGGTCTGGGATGTCCAGATTTTTTAAGACGCGGCAGGGAGCGATGGCTTTGGGCTCTACTGGCAAGGGCGGTGGTGTGCGGAGAAGTGGCCCCGGAGTCAGCGGGGGGGAGGGAGGAGCATCGGGTTCTTGGAGCTTTTACCTCTGGTGGTGGCGGTCTCGCTGTGGGGGGAGGTGTTGGGCGACAGACGAGTGACCTTTCATGTGGATAACATGGCGGTGGTGCAGGTGGTGAATCGCCAGTCCGCCAGGGATGAACAGGTGCGGAAACTGCTGAGGGTGTTTGCGTTGGGTTGCCTGCGCCATGACAGTGCTTTTCGCGCGGTGCACGTGCCTGGGATCAATAATGAGATTGCAGATGCTTTGTCTCGTTCGTAGTGGGGGAGATTCCGGGGATTAGCCAAGTACGCGGATCGAGACCCGACATGCATGCCTCTGCAACGGTGGTACGTAGGCAACACAGGATGTTGCAGCTGGTTCTAGGGTCCTTGGCGGAGTCGACGAGGGCAACGTATGTGTCTGCATGGGGGGAGTTCGTGGCATCCGGGGTGCGATGTCGGGCTCCGGGACAGGGAAGGCAGGAGGATGTTACACAGTTTATCCTGTCACTCATTGAGAAAAGGCTCACGCGGATCACGATAGCGGGCAAGCTGGCGGGGATTGCCTTCATGGACAAACTCTTATGGGGTTATGCACCATCCGCAGGCGAGCTCGGGTCACGCATGCTGGAAGGTTGGGCCCGGGAGTGTGGGAAGTTGGGTCGGGTTCGGGAACCCTTGTCGTGGGCCTTGTTGGGGAGGTTAGTGGGAGCCTTGCCTTTTTTCGTCTGCAGGGATGCGGGGGAGGCTTGCTTGTTCACTACCTTAATGGCGTGGATGTTCGAGGGGGCCTTTCGGATGTCTGAATTGATGGAGTCTAGAGGGGGTGCTGGGATATTGTGGTCGGAGGTTGCTTTTGGGGGGATGAGGTGCGTCTTTGGTTGCGGAAATCTAAAAGAGAGAAGAGGAGCGTCGGCAAGTGGGTATCATTGGGGAAGGTGGACTTGGGGGAGGTATGTCCGGTACGGTGGGGTTTGCAATTGCGGGCAAGGGAGCCGGCGGAAGGGTTGGTCTTTCGGCACACAGATGGGCGGGAAGTTACAGGATCACAGCTGTTGGCCATATTGCGGAAAACGTTGGCTCTGCTGGAGGTGGATGGGAGGAGCCATGGCACGCATTCCTTTCTGATTGGCGCAGTGTCAGAGGCGCACAGACGGGGATGGGGGGGAGGGGACATCATGTGCTTGGGCAGGTGGTCGTCCGATTGCTACAGGCGATACATGCGCAGCAATGCTAGCCAATAATAGCACAGTTGTTTATGTTGCCTGTGTACTTACTCTTGTTTCTCGTTTCAGGTTCTGTGGCTGGTCCCCTCGCCCGTGATATGGCAGCGGGGATAGTGGGCCATTCATTTGTAAAGCGGGCCCAGGTGCAAGCCCGGGATAGTTATTTTGGGGAGAATTTGGGGTTTAATGCTGCTGTTTTTAAAGTCTGTTGATTTGGGAGAGGGGGTATGCATTGGAAAGAGTTGGTGGGAACGCTTAACGGTTTGTTGGTAGCGGGTAGGTGTCCGGATGTGCTGGTTAGGGTTAGGGTCTTGATGCGGGCAATGAAAGAAAACCTGGAGGAAATTAAGAGGCTGTGGTCAGGGTTTACGGTTGTCTGGGCTGAGTTTGTTCCGCGGAGGGTCTGGAGAGGGGCGGTGAAACCTCAGGCAGTGGATAAGGCCAGAAGGAAGGTCAATGTGGAGATGGTTCATTTTTGTAAGCACTTGGGGTTTTCACGGGTTTGGCATCGGGACATTAGGTACGATGCACCGGAGTTGTTTTGGGGTGACGGGGTTCACCTTTCCCGCATGGGCATGGACCTTTATCTGTTAGAATTAAGGGAGGTTTTGGTAAGGTTGTTGGGTGTGCGTCAGGAGTGAGGAACCCAGGGTGAGGTGCATCGGGGGGACGGTTAAAGGGGACGGGGGGCAGGAAAAGGTGGAGGCGGTGTATTCACCTACCCTTCTGCCTTTTCCTGGGTGGCGGAGTTGTTTTTGAAGTTGGCCAAGTTTGGCTGGAGTTTGGTAGTTTATCGTTAAGTTTTGGGAGTTGTTGAACAGGAGCTGGGAAAGGTTAAGCAGTTTGGAAGTTTACATTAGAGGGTCGTTAGTTACAGTTGCAGGAAGGCAGATAGGATTGTAGGTCTTGGGAGGGTAGGAGTTCTAATGTTATGTGATAAGATTGTGCATTATTTAATGTATTGGAAGTTATGTATTGTATGTTGCAGGGTGGGTGTTTTTTATCATGTGGGGATGGTAGGGGTGGGGGGAGGAAATGTCAAGGGGTCAGGTAATTCAATGTTTAGAGAGGTTTTAGTTTAGTAAGGCAAAGTGCCCGTTTTAATAAAGTGTGATGTGCACCTGTTTCAATAAAGCGGCTGTTTACACACACAAATGGTTGTCTGTGTCGCTTGCCCCCCTTCCTCCCTCCCAAGCCCTTGTGCAACAAATCTCTGCCTTGCTCACAAGTCTCCTGAAATGAACATTAAAACAAATGTTCTGTGCCGTAGAAGCAGTGTGTTAGGGCTCTCCAACACGTATCTTTCTTCTGCTTGTGATTCTTCTTTTTCTTCAGACACTACAGGTGACAGCAAAAGGTCAGCATTCCACAGCAGACTCTGTTCCATTTTAGGCCACCGTCTTCCATACAGCGCAGCTGTGTGGTATGCGAAAGACATCCTGGGGAGATTCAGAAAATTGACCTGGGAATGAATTCTGCCTGTCACTTGCCATTGGCTTTGTGGTTTGTAACTCACGTTTTCTTGCTTCCCATTTGCATGGTTTTTATTTGCTTTAGGCTGTCCAGGTTCAGTGCGCCCCGAATGAGAAAGCTGTATTCACTGTATTCTTCCACAAACTCGTTTTCTGTCAACAGGCCTTTAAATCTTGTTATCTCGTCACGTTTTCTCAGCATTCAAAGACTGAGGTCAAATATCAGGTGCTGTCTTAGCGCTCATGTTCGCACCACATAGCACTCATTTTTTTATTTAGTTATGGAGACATTACATTCATGGTAGTTGTTTTTGTTTAAGCACGGGCGATTAAGCAATTTGCTCAGAATCACAGGTTGTTCAGCGCTGCGGGACTCAAACCTGGCTCCCCAGTAAGCGGCATCTCGATTGTATACTCCGTGTGCCCATTCTGGGTGCAGATTTAGAACTCGTGGCACTGTAGATGAAAGAAACGGCACAGGTTTGCTCACACAATCTCCTGATCCATATGTGCATAAGGTATTGGATGCAGGCAGAAACGCTGCTATTGGATTAAATCTGGATGTGGAATACCAAAGTGTGGCACGGATAGCAGACTGGGTGCGCTTTGTCTGAGATATGTGCTCCCCTGTGCAGCGGCGAGTATACGGGCATACGTAGGCATGTCACTGGTAATCGTCCAGCCTCTGCTTTACTCTAGTAGTCCTAACAGAACAGATGCGTTGTACATCCGAGTGCTTCTATGAAGAACACTATGGTGCAGAGAGCTGGGATACTTATCGATGGTACGTCTCGCGTGTGCCTGGCACTGAGGGCCTATACTGCACTCAGCAGGGGTGGCCTTAGGCATGTGCAAGCTGTGCATCTGCACAGGGCAAGCAAATCCCAGGGGCCACCACATCAATATATATCCTTAATATATTAATCCGCTGAGGATGGATACATATTTGTGTGGCGGCCCCTGGCAGGGATTTGGTGGCCTCCGGCTCTGTTCAACTTCCAAACACCCTGACCCCCTCTCTTCACAGGCCTCCGCGCTCCGCCCTGCCCGGACCCCCTCTTCCAGGGCCCCCTACCTATGCTCCCTGTCCAGGGCCACCATGAACCAAGAGCCGCCCCTGCACTCAGCACTGGACAACACTCTAAGAAACCATATCATGTCTGACTGTGAGCATAAAGCCTCTTTGCCGCATGCTGCAGATCATCGAGCAGCACAGAGTGCAGCACACTCACAGAGTGGATATCATAACGGAATGCACACTGCCAGCACTTAAAACAAGATTGGTTTTTGAACTCCGAAGGATTCAAAAACTTAATCTAGTGCGTTGTGTCAGATGATATTGTGCTATGCACAGTACAGTCGGTTTCAAGTACATTGCCTGCGTAACACAAACTGTTCAGCGTTTCGTGAAAAATACGATGTGTTGTACATCTTAAAGTTGTCAGTAGCATGTGCACAGAACTGTGCATACCGAGGCAGGCCACTGAGTTGATTATACATTATTAATGTGGTGTTCATAAGAATACACTAAAGCCACTTCCTGCAAACATATGACGTGTTGTGCATTAGAGGATCCCAGATAGTACTCTATGCCACATGCGATGGTGCACTGCAGAGCATCAAGAACATAGGCTGGACTCAATAGACCCAGATACATGTATGTTCACATACACTGTGTAGTGCATCAGGGCACGAACAATAGCAATTATAGCATTCGCTAACGCAGCAGCTTACAAGCGCCACGTGCACAAAGCACGCATGCACATGTTTGCCATGTGTTATTTTTAGGTTTTCATCTTAAGTTTTGCTAATTTAATTTTGCTACAGAACATGTATGTAAACATTTTGCTTTGCCAAACACACATTTTGTTACACAGGTTTGCCAGTCAGGCTGCTGAGAGGACCAAGCAGGTTGTTAGCGGAGGAGCATTTTGCAGAGGAAACATTTGGAGTTCAGGGGTAAAGAACACTATGTGTGAGAATTCGGCCAACAAATTATTAAAAAGTATTAAAAGCACTGACATTAAAATCATCGTCAGAGGCTGGTGATTTTCAATACTTACCCAACGCAATGATTGCCTAGAGGCTTCTTGGCTGGAAGTAAAAAAAAACTTCAACAAAAAACAGCATTGGCGAAGCCAATAGGTCTCTCCTATGTGAGATTTATTGGCATTCTCAATGTTTCTTTAGCCATATATTGTACAGCGGTGCTGGCTTCAGTACAGCATGGCTGAAAGTTTAAAAAAAACATTAAAAAACACAATAACTTGGGTAATGCTGGCTGTGTCATACAGCTTTTTTTCTTTACTTTCAGCCATGTTGCAACATGGATAGGAAACATAGGTGAGACTTATTGGCTTTGCCAATGCTTGTTATTTTTAATTACTTTGTTATACCTAGACATAGTGCAGCGGGCTCATTTCCTTCTGCCCTGAGACCCCTTTCTATTTCTCTCGAGATGCACTGTCAGATGTTTGTTGACACTGGTGGGGCTTCCAGCATTTTCTTCCTTCTGTTTTTAGGTCGAGCCTAAGGGCAACGTGCATGTGCTGCTCACTCTGCAAGGCATGCTGTATTGGAGTATGCTCTCGAAGTCCCGCCTTATTTTTCATTGGCTTCTGTTATTGCCCTTCATAGATGCTGGCTTCTGATTCATACATAGCCTTGCTAGTCCCTCCGTAGTACCGCCTTGTCGTCACTTGTAACCTCTCAGAATGACTAGCCCTTTTACTTCGGTTGTTACACGGTCTGCTTTATAAGTTGGTGAGCAATATTTACTTTCATGCTCTTTCCCTATTCCACCCACGGTATCGGAGCACCTGCCCGCTTTGTTTCAAATAGTAATATATTTTTATTCAAATTATAAATATCTATAACTCCGCAGTCAGATATATAGCGGCAGCGCTTATTTAATTATTTAACATACAGCGCGGTCTGCATTCACTTTAGCGGCCGTGCAGATTTAATTATTTAATTACCAACACGGGCTGCATTCACTTTAGCTGCCACAATTTTTTTTTTACTTTGGGTGAAAGCACCATACGAGCTTTCACTATAATGGTGGCCGCACCCCTTTGTTTATATGCTGCTCACGGTAACCTGAATATGAGCAGTGTCTAAAAAAGGGGCGTTGCCACCAGTATAGTGATCTCGCATTTGCGAGAGCTTGAGCTCTTGGCATTAAAAACAAGAATGCCTTTTATATATGTGTTCCTTTTAAAAACACATAAATAAATAAAAGGCATTGTCGTTTTCAATGCCAATAGCTCGAACGCTCGCTAATACAAGACCGATTGCATTGAAAATGCTGGTTTCCTTCTGCATATGTTGCACTTTTACATTCATCAACACTGTAATGATGCACAAAGAAGCTGGGCTCCGGAGGCCATGTTTATTAGTAGTACAGGGCAGATAATGATGGTATCTCTCTCGAAGCCCCATTAGGTGCTGGGGGGCTTCTGGCTCAGCCTCCTCCCCCTAGTTCCTATTTTACCAATAGGCTCTGCGCATTGGAATAACATAAACAATAGTTTAGACATAGGACTGAGGTCGACTGGGTCTCTATTGAATATGTTAGACTTAATTAGGTTTTCCAGCTAGCTCAGAGATCACTAGAAAGTTTCTCGAATGCACAGGGAGGAGTTAACTTCCCTGATTAGACAAGAAGGGATTAGCTTCTGACAACCGCATCAACATGACAAATTTCCTCCCCCAGAATAAGGAGTATATCTCCAGAGTCGTGTGAGAACAATATATAGCTATTTCACTCAGTCAATCGTGCATACTTAGTATCACCAGAGTGCAGAGAAATAGAGAGACGGGCGTTTTCAATAAAAGGTGTTATTTATTGAGAAGTCTTCTTTCTCATGCAAGAGAAATAAATTGCCACAATTGCAATGCTTGTTATAAAGTAAAGTGCGTACAGTAAAAGGAGTATTATGAAATATTACTGTAAAAGCATTGATATGGTTTCTGAGCCATATGATACTTAAAATGTATAAAATATATACAATTACATACAATGATAAAAGTTGACTAAACGTACTCAACTGATGTTTCTAAATACGCCTACCACAGTGTTCCTACCCTAAGCCTAGTACGTGGGAAGGAGTAAAGGAGTTTTTGAGTTAAGTTAGTTTTGCCAAGAATCTGAATCAAGAATTCTCTAAGGATCTAATCAGCTCCGTACCTTGGTTTTAGAATGAAGGAGGTCTTGTATCTCTCTCTTAGGACTCGATCTCCCAGTAACCCACAAGGGTGACTGGAAACACTGGAGCTGGATTTTCTCGGCAGGAGAAAAAGACAGCGTCTTTCTCAGTGCGTCAAATGGGAGGGACGGCTTCCTTCGGCACTCGTATCAGCTGGGCTTCTGATAAGTAGATAGCCGCTCTGCTCCAAACCACCGTGTGCTTAAGGCAAACGCTGGTATATTTATACCTGGAAGGTGCCGTGTTTGCGTAAGGTTGGACATAAGACGTCAATAAAAGATGTCACTAAGAACTGGCCGTTCTTTCGGACTCGCAGGAGTTCTAGGACAAATCTAAACAAAAGCATGGGGAATTCCCAGGTTGCTGGAGGTTTGGTTTGTTGAAAGAACTCGTTGTACTTTCTAGGAGTCTAAGGAAGTAGCCTTGCTGTATTTGGATTGCATTGGATATTACTAAATATGGATATGATTCTTATGCCTTTATAAGGGTATGATTTGTTATAACCACATACGGGCATAAATCGGGAATATTTAATTAGGGTCCTAGATACGTTCACAACAATCTTCCCATTCACACACATTCCAGGATGACATCCCTTACATTTCATATAGAACTAACATTCCAGGCTGGGCACCAGCAGGACTTGTAGGGCACAGACAACACAGCTCCCTCCTTTACAACAAAGACATAAACTGGGACATATAGAAGCAGCACCTAATGTAAACATTATTTCAACATTGAGAGCTTGGTTCACTGGACGAGGCTTTCCCTTATAGATCTAATGTTCTTCCTAACTCTAGGGGAACAGCCGCTCCAAGTTCTTGGCCATAGGTCATCATTGTCCTCCGCTCGGTTGGTGTTGCAGAGCTTGCGCGAGGTCAAGGTGAACACAAGGTGTTAGTTCCAGAGGGCCTGTTCCTTTCAAGAACTTAAATCACTTATGGGAAGCAAGGGTCCAAACAAAAAGTCTATTTCATTCAAATGACTATTCCCCAGAGACCCACAGAAGGCAACATTGTTATGTTATGTTACGCTATGCTACTCTATGGTTATTTTGATAGCGCACAGCTCATCCGGGTTCGTATCCTAGTGCTCAAGCTTCTTCTTGGAATTTCTGCGCTAGGATGCGGTTGGAGCAGCCATTGTTGATGTGTCTTAAGATGCCACAGGCCAAACATAGCATTTAGTATTGAGCGTCAACCCAGGAAATTTGAAGGATCAGCTCAGCCTAACTAATTTCAATCAGGAATTTCTTTTTTTTATTTAATTTTTTGTTTATTGGATTTGAGAATACAGTACAAAACAAGCAGGCAATTGGACGGCACAGTAAACAGCATCTTTACACCTCAAATCCTGAGAAAGGAAATCTTGCATAATATAGGAAAGGTAAAAGAGGGTACATTACAGGTGCGACGATCTGGACGGTGGTGTGAGCAATGTTACTCAGGAAGTGGAGGGTCTATAACATGAGTAGGAGGGTCGGCAGTTGTACGAGCACGGGAGACCCAAGTGTCACTGCCGGGGGAGCCCGGTAAGGAACTGGCCTCAGCAGGTAAAGTCTGTAAATATGGAACAGGGGGGCCCATATGTCAGGAGGACGGCTAGCCGCAGGCATCAGGTCCCAAAATTCACACAATAATGTTTGGCAGTGGGTAGCGTCATTCAGCCAACCGGCTACAGTTGGCGCTGGTGTGCTCCCCCAGTGGACTAACACCCTGCGTTTAGCCAGGACTAGGAGCAGGGCGGTCAATTTACGACTAGCGACAGGTATATGCTTAACATATCCAAGGAGACACACCAATGGGTCAGGGTCTATTCTCACAGAGATGATAGCACAAATGGTCGCACACACAGCCTGCCAGTAGGTAGAGACCCTCGGGCACAGCCAGGCCAGGGGCGAAAAGTCAGCAGCGGGAGCAGAGCAGCGCGCACACCTATCGCTGGCTAGGAGCACTATTCTATGCAGTGAAGCAGGGGTACGAAACAGCCTGTGCATATATTTAAAATTAATCAACCGCAAACGATAGTTGGGTGACCAGCATTTTATCTGGTTGCAGCAATATAGCCAGACGTCTTGGGGGAGATCCCTGCCGAGGTCCTCGCTCCATGCCGCACGGGCCCTGTCAGTATTAGCAGGGGAGGCGGCAAGTGACATAGCATAAAGCCTAGTGACTAATTTCCAGGAAGAGCTCGAAAAGAATACCCACTCAAGGGCAGTGAGTTTAGGCGGAGGCTTCGGAAATGTGGGGTGGTACTCTCTACAGGTGGCACAAATTTGGTAGTACAGGAGCCGATCTATTGGCCCGATGTCTTCAGGAGGGGCAAGGAAGGTATCTGCAGGGTAGAGGTCAGCAAAGGTAGTGAGGCCTAAGGACGTGGCGCGTTTAACCAAGCCGGACGTTTGTAGAGGAGAAAATGCAGGGTTACAAGCAAGCGGCATGGAAGGAGCATAAAGAATGTAGCGGCCAGTCAGTCTCTGGAGTCTATTCCAGGCCCAGCGCAAACACTCCACCGTGTCCACCTCACCTCACGGAGGGCTAGGTGCAATAAATAAAGTGGTCTGGAGCAGGCAAGGAGCAGCGAGGTCAGCTTCAACAGCAACGTGGGGTTGGAAAGGGGTGGGTTAATAATAGCAAAGTGGATTTCTTCCTGGAAGGCTGCATCACGGTGGGCATTCGGAGGCAGCCTCCATGCAAACATGCGGCGTGAGGAGAGGGGAAGTTGTAGGCGTATCTGCACGGGAGCTTGGTCGGAGAGGGTGCGGGGCATGTGATCTGCGGATGTGACCCAAGAGGCGGTATCACGGGTGGCGAGCCAAAGGACCAGACGGGACCAGCACCCCCACGAACCAGACATGCAGGTACTTTTGCGCCGATCTGGATAGGTGTGTCTGCACAAGTCAAGCAAGGAGCTGCCTGAGATTATCGCAATGAGAAGGGTGGTGGATTGGGGGTGCTGCGCGCGCATACCAGAGTGGTCCAATGTCTGGGTAGGAACAATAAGTAAGTCACCCCCCAAAGGAGAGGGCAGGGACCCAAAGAAGTGATAAGTTGCCAAAAATTAATAAAACATGCAGTGGTGTCGTTATTAGGGCCATAAATTAGGGCGAGTATTAGGGGTTGTGTAAAGTGTCCCTTTTAAAATGACATAGCGGCCCTCGGGATCAATCAGGTATTACTTCAGAGCAGATCTTCAGTCCTGGTGAACCGTCCCAGATAGGCCACAGGATTTTCCAGGAGCAGTTACGTACAGGATGCCATGTCCAACATTAAAGGGCTCTTGGAGGTGAACCTTCATCTTGTGCTGTACTTAGTGTGCCCAGTGACACAGAGCTTCGAGTACCAAACTTGCACAAACACACTGTACATGCCAAGGAGGAGGGGAGGTGCCCCAGATATGAGGGTGCTGAACTGGTGTTCCAAGAAGGCCTCTGAAGACCCTCTCCCAAGGGAGCAATGGGCCATGCCCGCACAGCCACCAGCATTCATCAGTGCTTTCATGGCCTGGTGAAAGGGCAGACCCCACTCCACAGTGGGTGGAAGTACACATTTGGTACACTCTGCATCTAGCCAAGGATTCTTCTCTGCTGTGTTGTGTCAAGTGTTGGGAAATCAGAAGATCCGCCAGAATTGTTGGTAAAGAACAGCATGAAAGAGCCATGTGTACAGCTCCAGGACATCCATCCAGTGAAGAGCATCTTACAGAGGCATCTCATGGACTTCCATCCAGTGGAGAGCATCTTACAGCGGCATCTCATGGACTTCCATCCAGTGAAGAGCATCTTACTGAGGCATCTCATGGACTTCCATCCAGTGAAGAGCATCTTACTGCGGCATCTCATGTACATCCATCCAGTGAAGAGCATCTTACAGCGGCATCTCATGGACTTCCATCCAGTGAAGAGCATCTTACAGAGGCATCTCATGGACTTCCATCCAGTGAAGAGCATCTTACTGCGGCATTTCATGGACTTCCATCTAGTGAAGAGCATCTTACCGTGGCATTTCATGGACTTCCATCCAGTGAAGAGCATCTCACAGAGGCATCTCATGGACTTCCATCCAGTGAAGAGCATCTTACTGCGGCATCTCATGTACATCCATCCAGTGAAGAGCATCTTACAGCGGCATCTCATGGACTTCCATCTAGTTAAGAGCATCTTACTGCGGCATCTCATGGACTTCCATCCAGTGAAGAGCATCTTACCGCGGCATCTCATGTACTTCCATCCAGTGAAGAGCATCTTACAGCGGCATCTCATGGACTTCCATCCAGTGAAGAGCATCTTACCGCGGCATTTCATGGACTTCCATCCAGTGAAGAGCATCTTACCGCGGCATTTCATGGACTTCCATCCAGTGAAGAGCATCTTACCGCAGCATTTCATGGACTTCCATCCAGTGAAGAGCATCTTACAGAGGCATCTCATGGACTTCCATCCAGTGAAGAGCATCTTACTGCGGCATCTCATGTACATCTATCCAGTGAAGAGCATCTTACCGCGGCATTTCATGGACTTCCATCCAGTGAAGAGCATCTTACTGCGGCATCTCATGGACTTCCATCCAGTGAAGAGCATCTTACTGCGGCATCTCATGTACATCCATCCAGTGAAGAGCATCTTACAGCGGAATCTCATGGACTTCCATCCAGTGAAGAGCATCTTACCGCGGCATCTCATGTACATCCATCCAGTGAAGAGCATCTTACAGCGGCATCTCATGGACTTCCATCCAGTGAAGAGCATCTTACCGCGGCATCTCATGGACTTCCATCCACTGAAGAGCATCTTACCGCGGCATCTCTAGGACTTCCATCCAATGAAGAGGATCTCACTGCAGCATCTCATGGACTTCCATCCAGTGAAGAGCATCTCACTGCGGCATCTCATGTACATCCATCCAGTGAAGAGCATCTTACTGCGGCATCTCATGTACATCCATCCAGTGGAGAGCATCTTACAGCGGCATCTCATGGACTTCCATCCAGTGAAGAGCATCTTACCGCGGCATCTCATGGACTTCCATCCTGTGAAGAGCATCTTACTGCGGCATCTCATGTACATCCATCCAGTGAAGAGCATCTTACAGCGGCATCTCATGTACATCCATCCAGTGAAGAGCATCTTACAGCGGCATCTCATGGACTTCCATCCAGTGAAGAGCATCTTACCGCATCATCTCATGGACTTCCATCCAGTGAAGAGCATCTTACCGCAGCATCTCATGGACTTCCATCCAGTGAAGAGCATCTTACCGCGGCATCTCATGGACTTCCATCCAGTGAAGAGCATCTTACTGCGGCATCTCATGTACGTCCATCCAGTGAAGAGCATCTTACAGCGGCATCTCATGGACTTCCATCCAGTGAAGAGCATCTTACCGCAGCATCTCATGGACTTCCATCCAGTGAAGAGCATCTTACCGCGGCATCTCATGGACTTCCATCCAGTGAAGAGCATCTTACCGCGGCATCTCATGGACTTCCATCCAGTGAAGAGCATCTTACCGCAGCATCTCATGGACTTCCATCCACTGAACAGCATCTTACCGCGGCATCTCATGTACTTCCATCCAGTGAAGAGGATCTTACCGCAGCATCTCATGGACTTCCATCCAGTGAAGAGGATCTTACTGCAGCATCTCATGGACTTCCATCCAGTGAAGAGCATCTTACCGCAGCATCTCATGGACTTCCATCCAGGGAAGAGCATCTTACCGCGGCATCTCATGGACTTCCATCCAGTGAAGAGCATCTTACTGCGGCATTTCATGGACTGCCATCCAGTGAAGAGCATCTTACTGAGGCATCTCATGGACTTCCATCCAGTGAAGAGCATCTTACTGAGGCATCTCATGGACTTCCATCCAGTGAAGAGCATCTTACCGCGGCATCTCATGTACTTCCATCCAGTGAAGAGCATCTTACAGCGGCATCTCATGGACTTCCATCCAGTGAAGAGCATCTTACCGCGGCATTTCATGGACTTCCATCCAGTGAAGAGCATCTTACCGCGGCATTTCATGGACTTCCATCCAGTGAAGAGCATCTTACAGAGGCATCTCATGGACTTCCATCCAGTGAAGAGCATCTTACTGCGGCATCTCATGTACATCCATCCAGTGAAGAGCATCTTACAGCGGCATCTCATGGACTTCCATCCAGTGAAGAGCATCTTACAGAGGCATCTCATGGACTTCCATCCAGTGAAGAGCATCTTACTGCGGCATCTCATGTACATCCATCCAGTGAAGAGCATCTTACCGCGGCATTTCATGGACTTCCATCCAGTGAAGAGCATCTTACAGAGGCATCTCATGGACTTCCATCCAGTGAAGAGCATCTTACTGCGGCATCTCATGTACATCCATCCAGTGAAGAGCATCTTACAGCGGCATCTCATGGACTTCCATCCAGTGAAGAGCATCTTACCGCGGCATCTCATGTACATCCATCCAGTGAAGAGCATCTTACAGCGGCATCTCATGGACTTCCATCCAGTGAAGAGCATCTTACCGCGGCATCTCATGGACTTCCATCCACTGAAGAGCATCTTACCGCGGCATCTCATGGACTTCCATCCAATGAAGAGGATCTCACTGCAGCATCTCATGGACTTCCATCCAGTGAAGAGCATCTCACTGCGGCATCTCATGTACATCCATCCAGTGAAGAGCATCTTACTGCGGCATCTCATGTACATCCATCCAGTGGAGAGCATCTTACAGCGGCATCTCATGGACTTCCATCCAGTGAAGAGCATCTTACCGCGGCATCTCATGGACTTCCATCCTGTGAATAGCATCTTACTGCGGCATCTCATGTACATCCATCCAGTGAAGAGCATCTTACAGCGGCATCTCATGTACATCCATCCAGTGAAGAGCATCTTACAGCGGCATCTCATGGACTTCCATCCAGTGAAGAGCATCTTACCGCAGCATCTCATGGACTTCCATCCAGTGAAGAGCATCTTACCGCAGCATCTCATGGACTTCCATCCAGTGAAGAGCATCTTACTGCGGCATCTCATGTACATCCATCCAGTGAAGAGCATCTTACAGCGGCATCTCATGGACTTCCATCCAATGAAGAGGATCTTACTGCAGCATCTCATGGACTTCCATCCAGTGAAAAGCATCTTACCGCAGCATCTCATGGACTTCCATCCAGTGAAGAGCATCCATCCAGGGAAGAGCATCTTACCGCGGCATCTCATGGACTTCCATCCAGTGAAGAGCATCTTACCGCTGCATTTCATGGACTTCCATCCAGTGAAGAGCATCTTACTGAGGCATCTCATGGACTTCCATCCAGTGAGGAGCATCTTACCGCAGCATCTCATGGACTTCCATCCAGTGAAGAGCATCTTACTGAGGCATCTCATGGACTTCCATCCAGTGAAGAGCATCTTACCGCGGCATCTCATGTACTTCCATCCAGTGAAGAGGATCTTACCGCAGCATCTCATGGACTTCCATCCAGTGAATAGGATCTCACTGCAGCATCTCATGGACTTCCATCCAGTGAAGAGCATCTTACCGCAGCATCTCATGGACTTCCATCCAGTGAAGAGCATCTTACCGCGGCATCTCATGGACTTCCATCCAGTGAAGAGCATCTTACCGCGGCATCTCATGGACTTCCATCCAGTGAAGAGCATCTTACTGTGGCATCTCATGGACTTCCATCCAGTGAAGAGCATCTTACTGCGGCATTTCATGGACTTCCATCCAGTGAAGAGCATCTTACTGAGGCATCTCATGGACTTCCATCCAGTGAAGAGCATCTTACCGCGGCATCTCATGGACTTCCATCCAGTGAAGAGCATCTTACTGAGGCATCTCATGGACTTCCATCCAGTGAAGAGCATCTTACTGCGGCATGTCATGTACTTCCATCCAGTGAAGAGCATCTTACAGCGGCATCTCATGGACTTCCATCCAGTGAAGAGCATCTTACCGCGGCATTTCATGGACTTCCATCCAGTGAACAGCATCTTACCGCGGCATTTCATGGACTTCCATCCAGTGAAGAGCATCTTACCGCGGCATTTCATGGACTTCCATCCAGTGAAGAGCATCTTACAGAGGCATCTCATGGACTTCCATCCAGTGAAGAGCATCTTACTGCGGCATCTCATGTACATCCATCCAGTGAAGAGCATCTTACAGCGGCATCTCATGGACTTCCATCCAGTGAAGAGCATCTTACAGAGGCATCTCATGGACTTCCATCCAGTGAAGAGCATCTTACTGCGGCATCTCATGTACATCCATCCAGTGAAGAGCATCTTACCGCGGCATTTCATGGACTTCCATCCAGTGAAGAGCATCTTACTGAGGCATCTCATGGACTTCCATCCAGTGAGGAGCATCTTACCGCGGCATCTCATGGACTTCCATCCAGTGAAGAGCATCTTACTGAGGCACCTCATGGACTTCCATCCAGTGAAGAGCATCTTACCGCGGCATCTCATGTACTTCCATCCAGTGAAGAGGATCTTACCGCAGCATCTCATGGACTTCCATCCAGTGAATAGGATCTCACTGCAGCATCTCATGGACTTCCATCCAGTGAAGAGCATCTTACCGCAGCATCTCATGGACTTCCATCCAGTGAAGAGCATCTTACCGCGGCATCTCATGGACTTCCATCCAGTGAAGAGCATCTTACCGCGGCATCTCATGGACTTCCATCCAGTGAAGAGCATCTTACTGTGGCATCTCATGGACTTCCATCCAGTGAAGAGCATCTTACTGCGGCATTTCATGGACTTCCATCCAGTGAAGAGCATCTTACTGAGGCATCTCATGGACTTCCATCCAGTGAAGAGCATCTTACCGCGGCATCTCATGGACTTCCATCCAGTGAAGAGCATCTTACCGCAGCATCTCATGGACTTCCATCCAGTGAAGAGCATCTTACCGCAGCATCTCATGGACTTCCATCCAGTGAAGAGCATCTTACTGCGGCATCTCATGTACGTCCATCCAGTGAAGAGCATCTTACAGCGGCATCTCATGGACTTCCATCCAGTGAAGAGCATCTTACCGCAGCATCTCATGGACTTCCATCCAGTGAAGAGCATCTTACCGCAGCATCTCATGGACTTCCATCCAGTGAAGAGCATCTTACCGCGGCATCTCATGGACTTCCATCCAGTGAAGAGCATCTTACCGCAGCATCTCATGGACTTCCATCCAGTGAACAGCATCTTACCGCGGCATCTCATGTACTTCCATCCAGTGAAGAGGATCTTACCGCAGCATCTCATGGACTTCCATCCAGTGAAGAGGATCTTACTGCAGCATCTCATGGACTTCCATCCAGTGAAGAGCATCTTACCGCAGCATCTCATGGACTTCCATCCAGGGAAGAGCATCTTACCGCGGCATCTCATGGACTTCCATCCAGTGAAGAGCATCTTACTGCGGCATTTCATGGACTTCCATCCAGTGAAGAGCATCTGACTGAGGCATCTCATGGACTTCCATCCAGTGAAGAGCATCTTACCGCGGCATCTCATGGACTTCCATCCAGTGAAGAGCATCTTACTGAGGCATCTCATGGACTTCCATCCAGTGAAGAGCATCTTACCGCGGCATCTCATGTACTTCCATCCAGTGAAGAGCATCTTACAGCGGCATCTCATGGACCTCCATCCAGTGAAGAGCATCTTACCGCGGCATTTCATGGACTTCCATCCAGTGAAGAGCATCTTACCGCGGCATTTCATGGACTTCCATCCAGTGAAGAGCATCTTACCGCGGCATTTCATGGACTTCCATCCAGTGAAGAGCATCTTACAGAGGCATCTCATGGACTTCCATCCAGTGAAGAGCATCTTACTGCGGCATCTCATGTACATCCATCCAGTGAAGAGCATCTTACAGCGGCATCTCATGGACTTCCATCCAGTGAAGAGCATCTTACAGAGGCATCTCATGGACTTCCATCCAGTGAAGAGCATCTTACTGCGGCATCTCATGTACATCCATCCAGTGAAGAGCATCTTACCGCGGCATTTCATGGACTTCCATCCAGTGAAAAGCATCTTACAGAGGCATCTCATGGACTTCCATCCAGTGAAGAGCATCTTACTGCGGCATCTCATGTACATCCATCCAGTGAAGAGCATCTTACAGCGGCATCTCATGGACTTCCATCCAGTGAAGAGCATCTTACCGCGGCATCTCATGTACATCCATCCAGTGAAGAGCATCTTACAGCGGCATCTCATGGACTTCCATCCAGTGAAGAGCATCTTACCGCAGCATCTCATGGACTTCCATCCACTGAAGAACATCTTACCGCGGCATCTCATGGACTTCCATCCAATGAAGAGGATCTCACTGCTGCATCTCATGGACTTCCATCCAGTGAAGAGCATCTCACTGAGGCATCTCATGTACATCCATCCAGTGAAGAGCATCTTACTGCCGCATCTCATGTACATCCATCCAGTGGAGAGCATCTTACAGCGGCATCTCATGGACTTCCATCCAGTGAAGAGCATCTTACCGCGGCATCTCATGGACTTCCATCCTGTGAAGAGCATCTTACTGCGGCATCTCATGTACATCCATCCAGTGAAGAGCATCTTACAGCGGCATCTCATGTACATCCATCCAGTGAAGAGCATCTTACAGCGGCATCTCATGGACTTCCATCCAGTGAAGAGCATCTTACCGCAGCATCTCATGGACTTCCATCCAGTGAAGAGCATCTTACCGCAGCATCTCATGGACTTCCATCCAGTGAAGAGCATCTTACCGCAGCATCTCATGGACTTCCATCCAGTGAAGAGCATCTTACTGCGGCATCTCATGTACATCCATCCAGTGAAGAGCATCTTACAGCGGCATCTCATGGACTTCCATCCAGTGAAGAGGATCTTACCGCAGCATCTCATGGACTTCCATCCAGTGAAGAGGATCTTACTGCAGCATCTCATGGACTTCCATCCAGTGAAGAGCATCTTACCGCAGCATCTCATGGACTTCCATCCAGGGAAGAGCATCTTACCGCGGCATCTCATGGACTTCCATCCAGTGAAGAGCATCTTACCGCGGCATTTCATGGACTTCCATCCAGTGAAGAGCATCTTACTGAGGAATCTCATGGACTTCCATCCAGTGAGGAGCATCTTACCGCGGCATCTCATGGACTTCCATCCAGTGAAGAGCATCTTACTGAGGCATCTCATGGACTTCCATCCAGTGAAGAGCATCTTACCGCGGCATCTCATGTACTTCCATCCAGTGAAGAGGATCTTACCGCAGCATCTCATGGACTTCCATCCAGTGAATAGGATCTCACTGCAGCATCTCATGGACTTCCATCCAGTGAAGAGCATCTTACCGCAGCATCTCATGGACTTCCATCCAGTGAAGAGCATCTTACCGCGGCATCTCATGGACTTCCATCCAGTGAAGAGCATCTTACCGCGGCATCTCATGGACTTCCATCCAGTGAAGAGCATCTTACTGTGGCATCTCATGGACTTCCATCCAGTGAAGAGCATCTTACTGCGGCATTTCATGGACTTCCATCCAGTGAAGAGCATCTTACTGAGGCATCTCATGGACTTCCATCCAGTGAAGAGCATCTTACCGCGGCATCTCATGGACTTCCATCCAGTGAAGAGCATCTTACTGAGGCATCTCATGGACTTCCATCCAGTGAAGAGCATCTTACCGCGGCATCTCATGTACTTCCATCCAGTGAAGAGCATCTTACAGCGGCATCTCATGGACTTCCATCCAGTGAAGAGCATCTTACCGCGGCATTTCATGGACTTCCATCCAGTGAAGAGCATCTTACCGCGGCATTTCATGGACTTCCATCCAGTGAAGAGCATCTTACCGCGGCATTTCATGGACTTCCATCCAGTGAAGAGCATCTTACAGAGGCATCTCATGGACTTCCATCCAGTGAAGAGCATCTTACTGCGGCATCTCATGTACATCCATCCAGTGAAGAGCATCTTACAGCGGCATCTCATGGACTTCCATCCAGTGAAGAGCATCTTACAGAGGCATCTCATGGACTTCCATCCAGTGAAGAGCATCTTACTGCGGCATCTCATGTACATCCATCCAGTGAAGAGCATCTTACCGCGGCATTTCATGGACTTCCATCCAGTGAAGAGCATCTTACAGAGGCATCTCATGGACTTCCATCCAGTGAAGAGCATCTTACTGCGGCATCTCATGTACATCCATCCAGTGAAGAGCATCTTACCGCGGCATCTCATGTACATCCATCCAGTGAAGAGCATCTTACAGCAGCATCTCATGGACTTCCATCCAGTGAAGAGCATCTTACAGAGGCATCTCATGGACTTCCATCCAGTGAAGAGCATCTTACTGCGGCATCTCATGTACATCCATCCAGTGAAGAGCATCTTACCGCGGCATTTCATGGACTTCCATCCAGTGAAGAGCATCTTACAGAGGCATTTCATGGACTTCCATCCAGTGAAGAGCATCTTACAGCGGCATCTCATGGACTTCCATCCAGTGAAGAGCATCTTACAGCGGCATCTCATGGACTTCCATCCAGTGAAGAGCATCTTACCGCGGCATCTCATGTACATCCATCCAGTGAAGAGCATCTTACAGCGGCATCTCATGGACTTCCATCCAGTGAAGAGCATCTTACCGCGGCATCTCATGGACTTCCATCCACTGAAGAGCATCTTACCGCGGCATCTCATGGACTTCCATCCAATGAAGAGGATCTCACTGCAGCATCTCATGGACTTCCATCCAGTGAAGAGCATCTCACTGCGGCATCTCATGTACATCCATCCAGTGAAGAGCATCTTACTGCGGCATCTCATGTACATCCATCCAGTGGAGAGCATCTTACAGCGGCATCTCATGGACTTCCATCCAGTGAAGAGCATCTTACCGCGGCATCTCATGTACATCCATCCAGTGAAGAGCATCTTACAGCGGCATCTCATGGACTTCCATCCAGTGAAGAGCATCTTACCGCAGCATCTCATGGACTTCCATCCACTGAAGAACATCTTACCGCGGCATCTCATGGACTTCCATCCAATGAAGAGGATCTCACTGCTGCATCTCATGGACTTCCATCCAGTGAAGAGCATCTCACTGAGGCATCTCATGTACATCCATCCAGTGAAGAGCATCTTACTGCCGCATCTCATGTACATCCATCCAGTGGAGAGCATCTTACAGCGGCATCTCATGGACTTCCATCCAGTGAAGAGCATCTTACCGCGGCATCTCATGGACTTCCATCCTGTGAAGAGCATCTTACTGCGGCATCTCATGTACATCCATCCAGTGAAGAGCATCTTACAGCGGCATCTCATGTACATCCATCCAGTGAAGAGCATCTTACAGCGGCATCTCATGGACTTCCATCCAGTGAAGAGCATCTTACCGCAGCATCTCATGGACTTCCATCCAGTGAAGAGCATCTTACCGCAGCATCTCATGGACTTCCATCCAGTGAAGAGCATCTTACCGCAGCATCTCATGGACTTCCATCCAGTGAAGAGCATCTTACTGCGGCATCTCATGTACATCCATCCAGTGAAGAGCATCTTACAGCGGCATCTCATGGACTTCCATCCAGTGAAGAGGATCTTACCGCAGCATCTCATGGACTTCCATCCAGTGAAGAGGATCTTACTGCAGCATCTCATGGACTTCCATCCAGTGAAGAGCATCTTACCGCAGCATCTCATGGACTTCCATCCAGGGAAGAGCATCTTACCGCGGCATCTCATGGACTTCCATCCAGTGAAGAGCATCTTACCGCGGCATTTCATGGACTTCCATCCAGTGAAGAGCATCTTACTGAGGAATCTCATGGACTTCCATCCAGTGAGGAGCATCTTACCGCGGCATCTCATGGACTTCCATCCAGTGAAGAGCATCTTACTGAGGCATCTCATGGACTTCCATCCAGTGAAGAGCATCTTACCGCGGCATCTCATGTACTTCCATCCAGTGAAGAGGATCTTACCGCAGCATCTCATGGACTTCCATCCAGTGAATAGGATCTCACTGCAGCATCTCATGGACTTCCATCCAGTGAAGAGCATCTTACCGCAGCATCTCATGGACTTCCATCCAGTGAAGAGCATCTTACCGCGGCATCTCATGGACTTCCATCCAGTGAAGAGCATCTTACCGCGGCATCTCATGGACTTCCATCCAGTGAAGAGCATCTTACTGTGGCATCTCATGGACTTCCATCCAGTGAAGAGCATCTTACTGCGGCATTTCATGGACTTCCATCCAGTGAAGAGCATCTTACTGAGGCATCTCATGGACTTCCATCCAGTGAAGAGCATCTTACCGCGGCATCTCATGGACTTCCATCCAGTGAAGAGCATCTTACTGAGGCATCTCATGGACTTCCATCCAGTGAAGAGCATCTTACCGCGGCATCTCATGTACTTCCATCCAGTGAAGAGCATCTTACAGCGGCATCTCATGGACTTCCATCCAGTGAAGAGCATCTTACCGCGGCATTTCATGGACTTCCATCCAGTGAAGAGCATCTTACCGCGGCATTTCATGGACTTCCATCCAGTGAAGAGCATCTTACCGCGGCATTTCATGGACTTCCATCCAGTGAAGAGCATCTTACAGAGGCATCTCATGGACTTCCATCCAGTGAAGAGCATCTTACTGCGGCATCTCATGTACATCCATCCAGTGAAGAGCATCTTACAGCGGCATCTCATGGACTTCCATCCAGTGAAGAGCATCTTACAGAGGCATCTCATGGACTTCCATCCAGTGAAGAGCATCTTACTGCGGCATCTCATGTACATCCATCCAGTGAAGAGCATCTTACCGCGGCATTTCATGGACTTCCATCCAGTGAAGAGCATCTTACAGAGGCATCTCATGGACTTCCATCCAGTGAAGAGCATCTTACTGCGGCATCTCATGTACATCCATCCAGTGAAGAGCATCTTACCGCGGCATCTCATGTACATCCATCCAGTGAAGAGCATCTTACAGCAGCATCTCATGGACTTCCATCCAGTGAAGAGCATCTTACAGAGGCATCTCATGGACTTCCATCCAGTGAAGAGCATCTTACTGCGGCATCTCATGTACATCCATCCAGTGAAGAGCATCTTACCGCGGCATTTCATGGACTTCCATCCAGTGAAGAGCATCTTACAGAGGCATTTCATGGACTTCCATCCAGTGAAGAGCATCTTACAGCGGCATCTCATGGACTTCCATCCAGTGAAGAGCATCTTACAGCGGCATCTCATGGACTTCCATCCAGTGAAGAGCATCTTACCGCGGCATCTCATGTACATCCATCCAGTGAAGAGCATCTTACAGCGGCATCTCATGGACTTCCATCCAGTGAAGAGCATCTTACCGCGGCATCTCATGGACTTCCATCCACTGAAGAGCATCTTACCGCGGCATCTCATGGACTTCCATCCAATGAAGAGGATCTCACTGCAGCATCTCATGGACTTCCATCCAGTGAAGAGCATCTCACTGCGGCATCTCATGTACATCCATCCAGTGAAGAGCATCTTACTGCGGCATCTCATGTACATCCATCCAGTGGAGAGCATCTTACAGCGGCATCTCATGGACTTCCATCCAGTGAAGAGCATCTTACCGCGGCATCTCATGGACTTCCATCCTGTGAAGAGCATCTTACTGCGGCACCTCATGTACATCCATCCAGTGAAGAGCATCTTACAGCGGCATCTAATGTACATCCATCCAGTGAAGAGCATCTTACAGCGGCATCTCATGGACTTCCATCCAATGAAGAGCATCTTACCGCAGCATCTCATGGACTTCCATCCAGTGAAGAGCATCTTACTGCGGCATCTCATGTACATCCATCCAGTGAAGAGCATCTTACAGCGGCATCTCATGTACTTCCATCCAGTGAAGAGGATCTTACCGCAGCATCTCATGGACTTCCATCCAGTGAAGAGGATCTTACTGCAGCATCTCATGGACTTCCATCCAGTGAAGAGCATCTTACCGCAGCATCTCATGGACTTCCATCCAGGGAAGAGCATCTTACCGCGGCATCTCATGGACTTCCATCCAGTGAAGAGCATCTTACCGCGGCATTTCATGGACTTCCATCCAGTGAAGAGCATCTTACTGAGGCATCTCATGGACTTCCATCCAGTGAGGAGCATCTTACCGCGGCATCTCATGGACTTCCATCCAGTGAAGAGCATCTTACTGAGGCATCTCATGGACTTCCATCCAGTGAAGAGCATCTTACCGCGGCATCTCATGTACTTCCATCCAGTGAAGAGGATCTTACCGCAGCATCTCATGGACTTCCATCCAGTGAATAGGATCTCACTGCAGCATCTCATGGACTTCCATCCAGTGAAGAGCATCTTACAGCAGCATCTCATGGACTTCCATCCAGTGAAGAGCATCTTACCGCGGCATCTCATGGACTTCCATCCAGTGAAGAGCATCTTACCGCGGCATCTCATGGACTTCCATCCAGTGAAGAGCATCTTACTGTGGCATCTCATGGACTTCCATCCAGTGAAGAGCATCTTACCGCGGCATTTCATGGACTTCCATCCAGTGAAGAGCATCTTACCGCGGCATTTCATGGACTTCCATCCAGTGAAGAGCATCTTACAGAGGCATCTCATGGACTTCCATCCAGTGAAGAGCATCTTACTGCGGCATCTCATGTACATCCATCCAGTGAAGAGCATCTTACAGCGGCATCTCATGGACTTCCATCCAGTGAAGAGCATCTTACAGAGGCATCTCATGGACTTCCATCCAGTGAAGAGCATCTTACTGCGGCATCTCATGTACATCCATCCAGTGAAGAGCATCTTACCGCGGCATTTCATGGACTTCCATCCAGTGAAGAGCATCTTACAGAGGCATCTCATGGACTTCCATCCAGTGAAGAGCATCTTACTGCGGCATCTCATGTACATCCATCCAGTGAAGAGCATCTTACAGCGGCATCTCATGGACTTCCATCCAGTGAAGAGCATCTTACCGCGGCATCTCATGTACATCCATCCAGTGAAGAGCATCTTACAGCGGCATCTCATGGACTTCCATCCAGTGAAGAGCATCTTACCGCGGCATCTCATGGACTTCCATCCACTGAAGAGCATCTTACCGCGGCATCTCATGGACTTCCATCCAATGAAGAGGATCTCACTGCAGCATCTCATGGACTTCCATCCAGTGAAGAGCATCTCACTGCGGCATCTCATGTACATCCATCCAGTGAAGAGCATCTTACTGCGGCATCTCATGTACATCCATCCAGTGGAGAGCATCTTACAGCGGCATCTCATGGACTTCCATCCAGTGAAGAGCATCTTACCGCGGCATCTCATGGACTTCCATCCTGTGAATAGCATCTTACTGCGGCATCTCATGTACATCCATCCAGTGAAGAGCATCTTACAGCGGCATCTCATGTACATCCATCCAGTGAAGAGCATCTTACAGCGGCATCTCATGGACTTCCATCCAGTGAAGAGCATCTTACCGCAGCATCTCATGGACTTCCATCCAGTGAAGAGCATCTTACCGCAGCATCTCATGGACTTCCATCCAGTGAAGAGCATCTTACCGCAGCATCTCATGGACTTCCATCCAGTGAAGAGCATCTTACTGCGGCATCTCATGTACATCCATCCAGTGAAGAGCATCTTACAGCGGCATCTCATGGACTTCCATCCAATGAAGAGGATCTTACTGCAGCATCTCATGGACTTCCATCCAGTGAAAAGCATCTTACCGCAGCATCTCATGGACTTCCATCCAGTGAAGAGCATCCATCCAGGGAAGAGCATCTTACCGCGGCATCTCATGGACTTCCATCCAGTGAAGAGCATCTTACCGCTGCATTTCATGGACTTCCATCCAGTGAAGAGCATCTTACTGAGGCATCTCATGGACTTCCATCCAGTGAGGAGCATCTTACCGCAGCATCTCATGGACTTCCATCCAGTGAAGAGCATCTTACTGAGGCATCTCATGGACTTCCATCCAGTGAAGAGCATCTTACCGCGGCATCTCATGTACTTCCATCCAGTGAAGAGGATCTTACCGCAGCATCTCATGGACTTCCATCCAGTGAATAGGATCTCACTGCAGCATCTCATGGACTTCCATCCAGTGAAGAGCATCTTACCGCAGCATCTCATGGACTTCCATCCAGTGAAGAGCATCTTACCGCGGCATCTCATGGACTTCCATCCAGTGAAGAGCATCTTACCGCGGCATCTCATGGACTTCCATCCAGTGAAGAGCATCTTACTGTGGCATCTCATGGACTTCCATCCAGTGAAGAGCATCTTACTGCGGCATTTCATGGACTTCCATCCAGTGAAGAGCATCTTACTGAGGCATCTCATGGACTTCCATCCAGTGAAGAGCATCTTACCGCGGCATCTCATGGACTTCCATCCAGTGAAGAGCATCTTACTGAGGCATCTCATGGACTTCCATCCAGTGAAGAGCATCTTACTGCGGCATGTCATGTACTTCCATCCAGTGAAGAGCATCTTACAGCGGCATCTCATGGACTTCCATCCAGTGAAGAGCATCTTACCGCGGCATTTCATGGACTTCCATCCAGTGAACAGCATCTTACCGCGGCATTTCATGGACTTCCATCCAGTGAAGAGCATCTTACCGCGGCATTTCATGGACTTCCATCCAGTGAAGAGCATCTTACAGAGGCATCTCATGGACTTCCATCCAGTGAAGAGCATCTTACTGCGGCATCTCATGTACATCCATCCAGTGAAGAGCATCTTACAGCGGCATCTCATGGACTTCCATCCAGTGAAGAGCATCTTACAGAGGCATCTCATGGACTTCCATCCAGTGAAGAGCATCTTACTGCGGCATCTCATGTACATCCATCCAGTGAAGAGCATCTTACCGCGGCATTTCATGGACTTCCATCCAGTGAAGAGCATCTTACTGAGGCATCTCATGGACTTCCATCCAGTGAGGAGCATCTTACCGCGGCATCTCATGGACTTCCATCCAGTGAAGAGCATCTTACTGAGGCACCTCATGGACTTCCATCCAGTGAAGAGCATCTTACCGCGGCATCTCATGTACTTCCATCCAGTGAAGAGGATCTTACCGCAGCATCTCATGGACTTCCATCCAGTGAATAGGATCTCACTGCAGCATCTCATGGACTTCCATCCAGTGAAGAGCATCTTACCGCAGCATCTCATGGACTTCCATCCAGTGAAGAGCATCTTACCGCGGCATCTCATGGACTTCCATCCAGTGAAGAGCATCTTACCGCGGCATCTCATGGACTTCCATCCAGTGAAGAGCATCTTACTGTGGCATCTCATGGACTTCCATCCAGTGAAGAGCATCTTACTGCGGCATTTCATGGACTTCCATCCAGTGAAGAGCATCTTACTGAGGCATCTCATGGACTTCCATCCAGTGAAGAGCATCTTACCGCGGCATCTCATGGACTTCCATCCAGTGAAGAGCATCTTACCGCAGCATCTCATGGACTTCCATCCAGTGAAGAGCATCTTACCGCAGCATCTCATGGACTTCCATCCAGTGAAGAGCATCTTACTGCGGCATCTCATGTACGTCCATCCAGTGAAGAGCATCTTACAGCGGCATCTCATGGACTTCCATCCAGTGAAGAGCATCTTACCGCAGCATCTCATGGACTTCCATCCAGTGAAGAGCATCTTACCGCAGCATCTCATGGACTTCCATCCAGTGAAGAGCATCTTACCGCGGCATCTCATGGACTTCCATCCAGTGAAGAGCATCTTACCGCAGCATCTCATGGACTTCCATCCAGTGAACAGCATCTTACCGCGGCATCTCATGTACTTCCATCCAGTGAAGAGGATCTTACCGCAGCATCTCATGGACTTCCATCCAGTGAAGAGGATCTTACTGCAGCATCTCATGGACTTCCATCCAGTGAAGAGCATCTTACCGCAGCATCTCATGGACTTCCATCCAGGGAAGAGCATCTTACCGCGGCATCTCATGGACTTCCATCCAGTGAAGAGCATCTTACTGCGGCATTTCATGGACTTCCATCCAGTGAAGAGCATCTGACTGAGGCATCTCATGGACTTCCATCCAGTGAAGAGCATCTTACCGCGGCATCTCATGGACTTCCATCCAGTGAAGAGCATCTTACTGAGGCATCTCATGGACTTCCATCCAGTGAAGAGCATCTTACCGCGGCATCTCATGTACTTCCATCCAGTGAAGAGCATCTTACAGCGGCATCTCATGGACCTCCATCCAGTGAAGAGCATCTTACCGCGGCATTTCATGGACTTCCATCCAGTGAAGAGCATCTTACCGCGGCATTTCATGGACTTCCATCCAGTGAAGAGCATCTTACCGCGGCATTTCATGGACTTCCATCCAGTGAAGAGCATCTTACAGAGGCATCTCATGGACTTCCATCCAGTGAAGAGCATCTTACTGCGGCATCTCATGTACATCCATCCAGTGAAGAGCATCTTACAGCGGCATCTCATGGACTTCCATCCAGTGAAGAGCATCTTACAGAGGCATCTCATGGACTTCCATCCAGTGAAGAGCATCTTACTGCGGCATCTCATGTACATCCATCCAGTGAAGAGCATCTTACCGCGGCATTTCATGGACTTCCATCCAGTGAAAAGCATCTTACAGAGGCATCTCATGGACTTCCATCCAGTGAAGAGCATCTTACTGCGGCATCTCATGTACATCCATCCAGTGAAGAGCATCTTACAGCGGCATCTCATGGACTTCCATCCAGTGAAGAGCATCTTACCGCGGCATCTCATGTACATCCATCCAGTGAAGAGCATCTTACAGCGGCATCTCATGGACTTCCATCCAGTGAAGAGCATCTTACCGCAGCATCTCATGGACTTCCATCCACTGAAGAACATCTTACCGCGGCATCTCATGGACTTCCATCCAATGAAGAGGATCTCACTGCTGCATCTCATGGACTTCCATCCAGTGAAGAGCATCTCACTGAGGCATCTCATGTACATCCATCCAGTGAAGAGCATCTTACTGCCGCATCTCATGTACATCCATCCAGTGGAGAGCATCTTACAGCGGCATCTCATGGACTTCCATCCAGTGAAGAGCATCTTACCGCGGCATCTCATGGACTTCCATCCTGTGAAGAGCATCTTACTGCGGCATCTCATGTACATCCATCCAGTGAAGAGCATCTTACAGCGGCATCTCATGTACATCCATCCAGTGAAGAGCATCTTACAGCGGCATCTCATGGACTTCCATCCAGTGAAGAGCATCTTACCGCAGCATCTCATGGACTTCCATCCAGTGAAGAGCATCTTACCGCAGCATCTCATGGACTTCCATCCAGTGAAGAGCATCTTACCGCAGCATCTCATGGACTTCCATCCAGTGAAGAGCATCTTACTGCGGCATCTCATGTACATCCATCCAGTGAAGAGCATCTTACAGCGGCATCTCATGGACTTCCATCCAGTGAAGAGGATCTTACCGCAGCATCTCATGGACTTCCATCCAGTGAAGAGGATCTTACTGCAGCATCTCATGGACTTCCATCCAGTGAAGAGCATCTTACCGCAGCATCTCATGGACTTCCATCCAGGGAAGAGCATCTTACCGCGGCATCTCATGGACTTCCATCCAGTGAAGAGCATCTTACCGCGGCATTTCATGGACTTCCATCCAGTGAAGAGCATCTTACTGAGGAATCTCATGGACTTCCATCCAGTGAGGAGCATCTTACCGCGGCATCTCATGGACTTCCATCCAGTGAAGAGCATCTTACTGAGGCATCTCATGGACTTCCATCCAGTGAAGAGCATCTTACCGCGGCATCTCATGTACTTCCATCCAGTGAAGAGGATCTTACCGCAGCATCTCATGGACTTCCATCCAGTGAATAGGATCTCACTGCAGCATCTCATGGACTTCCATCCAGTGAAGAGCATCTTACCGCAGCATCTCATGGACTTCCATCCAGTGAAGAGCATCTTACCGCGGCATCTCATGGACTTCCATCCAGTGAAGAGCATCTTACCGCGGCATCTCATGGACTTCCATCCAGTGAAGAGCATCTTACTGTGGCATCTCATGGACTTCCATCCAGTGAAGAGCATCTTACTGCGGCATTTCATGGACTTCCATCCAGTGAAGAGCATCTTACTGAGGCATCTCATGGACTTCCATCCAGTGAAGAGCATCTTACCGCGGCATCTCATGGACTTCCATCCAGTGAAGAGCATCTTACTGAGGCATCTCATGGACTTCCATCCAGTGAAGAGCATCTTACCGCGGCATCTCATGTACTTCCATCCAGTGAAGAGCATCTTACAGCGGCATCTCATGGACTTCCATCCAGTGAAGAGCATCTTACCGCGGCATTTCATGGACTTCCATCCAGTGAAGAGCATCTTACCGCGGCATTTCATGGACTTCCATCCAGTGAAGAGCATCTTACCGCGGCATTTCATGGACTTCCATCCAGTGAAGAGCATCTTACAGAGGCATCTCATGGACTTCCATCCAGTGAAGAGCATCTTACTGCGGCATCTCATGTACATCCATCCAGTGAAGAGCATCTTACAGCGGCATCTCATGGACTTCCATCCAGTGAAGAGCATCTTACAGAGGCATCTCATGGACTTCCATCCAGTGAAGAGCATCTTACTGCGGCATCTCATGTACATCCATCCAGTGAAGAGCATCTTACCGCGGCATTTCATGGACTTCCATCCAGTGAAGAGCATCTTACAGAGGCATCTCATGGACTTCCATCCAGTGAAGAGCATCTTACTGCGGCATCTCATGTACATCCATCCAGTGAAGAGCATCTTACCGCGGCATCTCATGTACATCCATCCAGTGAAGAGCATCTTACAGCAGCATCTCATGGACTTCCATCCAGTGAAGAGCATCTTACAGAGGCATCTCATGGACTTCCATCCAGTGAAGAGCATCTTACTGCGGCATCTCATGTACATCCATCCAGTGAAGAGCATCTTACCGCGGCATTTCATGGACTTCCATCCAGTGAAGAGCATCTTACAGAGGCATTTCATGGACTTCCATCCAGTGAAGAGCATCTTACAGCGGCATCTCATGGACTTCCATCCAGTGAAGAGCATCTTACAGCGGCATCTCATGGACTTCCATCCAGTGAAGAGCATCTTACCGCGGCATCTCATGTACATCCATCCAGTGAAGAGCATCTTACAGCGGCATCTCATGGACTTCCATCCAGTGAAGAGCATCTTACCGCGGCATCTCATGGACTTCCATCCACTGAAGAGCATCTTACCGCGGCATCTCATGGACTTCCATCCAATGAAGAGGATCTCACTGCAGCATCTCATGGACTTCCATCCAGTGAAGAGCATCTCACTGCGGCATCTCATGTACATCCATCCAGTGAAGAGCATCTTACTGCGGCATCTCATGTACATCCATCCAGTGGAGAGCATCTTACAGCGGCATCTCATGGACTTCCATCCAGTGAAGAGCATCTTACCGCGGCATCTCATGGACTTCCATCCTGTGAAGAGCATCTTACTGCGGCACCTCATGTACATCCATCCAGTGAAGAGCATCTTACAGCGGCATCTAATGTACATCCATCCAGTGAAGAGCATCTTACAGCGGCATCTCATGGACTTCCATCCAATGAAGAGCATCTTACCGCAGCATCTCATGGACTTCCATCCAGTGAAGAGCATCTTACTGCGGCATCTCATGTACATCCATCCAGTGAAGAGCATCTTACAGCGGCATCTCATGTACTTCCATCCAGTGAAGAGGATCTTACCGCAGCATCTCATGGACTTCCATCCAGTGAAGAGGATCTTACTGCAGCATCTCATGGACTTCCATCCAGTGAAGAGCATCTTACCGCAGCATCTCATGGACTTCCATCCAGGGAAGAGCATCTTACCGCGGCATCTCATGGCTTCCATCCAGTGAAGAGCATCTTACCGCGGCATTTCATGGACTTCCATCCAGTGAAGAGCATCTTACTGAGGCATCTCATGGACTTCCATCCAGTGAGGAGCATCTTACCGCGGCATCTCATGGACTTCCATCCAGTGAAGAGCATCTTACTGAGGCATCTCATGGACTTCCATCCAGTGAAGAGCATCTTACCGCGGCATCTCATGTACTTCCATCCAGTGAAGAGGATCTTACCGCAGCATCTCATGGACTTCCATCCAGTGAATAGGATCTCACTGCAGCATCTCATGGACTTCCATCCAGTGAAGAGCATCTTACAGCAGCATCTCATGGACTTCCATCCAGTGAAGAGCATCTTACCGCGGCATCTCATGGACTTCCATCCAGTGAAGAGCATCTTACCGCGGCATCTCATGGACTTCCATCCAGTGAAGAGCATCTTACTGTGGCATCTCATGGACTTCCATCCAGTGAAGAGCATCTTACCGAGGCATCTAATGGACTTCCTCGCAGCCTAAAGTCCACTCCGGCCATTCCTACGCTGATGATGTGCATTTATATTCATGTCAACTATTCACCTGAGTGGTCTTTCATGGTGCCCGAGAACCTTTGGTAGCTGGCAGAACAAATGAAATAAGGGCGTTGTGAATGTGTAAAGTGGTATGTGTAACTGTAGCCCGCTTCAGCTATGGTTTCTTGCTCACGTCATCATGGCACACAGGAGGTGTCCATCTCTGACTTGGAGCAGCTTTTGCATCTTAGCTCCCAAGGCGGAAACATGGAGAAGAGCTTGCTGAGCAGCAACTATGTCAAGGTAAGAGAGAAGACCCCTCGTGTTCCAGGGAACAGGGTACTAAATGGCCAAGCAAGTCTAAAGAATATCCCTGGAGTAATTATAAAGACCACAGTATGTATAGGAAAAAATATTATTCTGTATCCAAGACACCCATAAACATGTTGTCAAGGGACAGGCAAAAGACCAAAGTCTAACGTTTACAATCTTTTTATTAAAATAGATACAAATTATTTCAGAATTAAAATTTCAGAAAAAACAATTGTTCTGAAAACATACAATGTAAGCAAACATTTCATACCTTTAAAAGTAAAAATACATGAAAGACATTTTTTCAATTAAAAAAGTACATAAAAACCTTAGTACAGTGCATATACATTACAATACAATGATTTTCAAGTATACAAAATATCAGGAACACCCCAGTAACTGTACTCGCTCGAATGTTATTTCTACCAATTTGTGGGATCCAATAGCCTTGCTCAATTCATATATTCATACCACAATTGTTAAAATGAACATATAGTTGGTATCTTCTAGGCTTTATTTGGATTCTCTAACTTTCTGTGCGTCAACGCGTTTCGGTGTTGGTACCGTGGATAGGGTCACACCTTCATCAGGACAATTAATAGCGGGGTCCTCACTTTCATATAAGTGGTATCCTTCTTGAGCAATCTTGTCAGTTTTACGCGGTCGTGTACTTTAAGTATCCTTAGCGAACAGATTCGCCAGGTTATGGAGATGTATCTTTACGTGGCAGTATAGTAATCTTTCTCCTCTTTTATTTATGATTTAAACGTTTTGATTCTTTCCGTATATTTATGATAATATTCATGGTACCATCTACTCTCCGGTGTCCACACTTGTTTTCTATGCGGGTATCTGTTTTCTTCTCTTTGGAACAAAGTTGTTTTCCCGCAATGTTCACTGGCTACAGAGGGTGACTGTTGTGCGCATTTCTCAGCGATTCCGAACCGAATATGTTCTGCCGCTGTATCGCGTAGTTCTTCGCCTCTTGTATGCCGGTGTTTCAAAGAGCAGCAACTATGTACATACCTGAAACTACTTGAAGACCATCCTTCCTCAGCTCCATCATCTCAGAGTTGTAAGGACTAGACTTTTTTTTAATACATTTCTTTATTAATTTTTGCTCTTTCGAAGGTATAGATCATGTTCATATACAATTACATAACTCTCATATGACAACTGATACAGTGAACATTTCTATTGTAGACTCAGGATTGCAGACTTATACTCTCCTCCCGAGAAGTTTTCCAATCAGGCAAGGTTTTTGATGTGCGGTAACCAAACTTTAACTAAACCTACACCCGAACTGCCCGCCCCATCCACCCTACCCCCCTTCCCGGGTGTAAGAACTAGACTTGTGACCAAAGTCAAAACCAAAGTCAAAACTTGTACAGTTTGTGGTATACATGTACCTCTCTCCTTCCGTTTAGAAGCTGAATACAATAACAGCTGGTTGACAGAGGAAACTCTTACATTTGTGATTCACTGATTATTCATTTTTCATTTTGTCAGCATTTACAACTTGAATCGAGCTAAAACTGAGGTGATCTTACTGCGACTGTGACATCCTATTACCTCCAGCACTCTAAAGCTTTCTCCTCCACTTACTTCAATCATGTAACACTTAAAAAAAAATCAACTATTCTTGGGGTTTTGATGGGACTACAGGTTTAATGGGAATACTCTGATTAGACTAGCATTGGCGCAGGCAGTTTTTATTCCTTTGTTAACCATGAAGCATCTTTCCTCCCAGTCCAAGGAATCAATCTGGGCAGTTATTGGATCCCTGCAAAACCCAAAATTAGACGAGGGCAGCAGGGGGTCTCCAGCCTACCAAATGAGGGGACTGCTCTAAACACAGTAGCAGGTCTCAGGTTATGGGTGAATCCCAGCCACTCTCCGTGAGAGCGCTGCACTGTCCTAGAGGTGAATCCCAGCCACCCTCCGTGAGAGAGCTGCACTGTACTAGAGGTGAATCCCAGCCACCCTCTGTCTGCGAGAGCTTCACTGTCCTACAGGTGAATCCCAGCCACCCTCTGTGAGAGAGCTGCACTGTCCTACAGGAGAATCCCAGCCACCCTCTGTGACAGAGCTGCACTGTCCTAGAAGTGAATCCCAGCCACCCTCTGTGAGAGAGCTGCACTGTCCTAGAGGTGAATCCCAGCCACCCTCTGTGAGAGAGCTGCACTGTCCTAGAGGGGAATCCCAACCCCCCTCTTTCTGCGAGAGCTGCACTGTCCTAGAGGTGAATCCCAGCCACCCTCTGTGAGAGCTGCACTGTCCGAATGGTGAATCCCAGCCAGCCTCTGTGAGAGAGCTGCACTGTCCTAGAGGGGAATCCCAGCCAGCCTCTGTGAGAGAGCTGCACTGTCCTAGAGGTGAATCCCAGCTACCCTCTGTCTGTGAGCTGCACTTTCCTAGAGGTGAATCCCAGCCACCCTCTGTGAGAGAGCTGCACTGTCCTAGGGGTGAATGAATCCTCAGGCCTCTTTGTCTACCTTTAGCAAACACCGCTAGGTGCCACTGGAAATTATGCCTTCCTGTGTCTGTGCAGGTCTGAGGTCCAGTGACCAAGCGCATCACTCAGTCCTAAACCCAGGTTCACTTGTAGAGGTGAGCGAGCATTTTTCAATTTACGCTCTTCACCACTTCCACACCCTCTGTAATGTTCTGCCATCCACTGCTTAATTTAAACAATAAAAAATAAAAATGAAAAACACAGGGGCTTAAAGCTTTTTGAGCCCATTGTTAGGGCTACAGAGGGCTGCAGACTGCTGAGCTAGGTAGATACCAAGGCTGGCTAGTTTCCTTTCATCCACCACCCTGCACTTCCTGTCCCTTTATCTATGTCATTCAGCTTATTTTTAGGTCGAGGACCGAAAGGCTGCGCTTGCGCAGTCTCCGGTCGGAGATTTAATGTTTTTTAGTACAGGGCTTGAACCCGCCTCTCTCTCCTCCATCTCTCCTCCATTGGCTGGCTTCCTAAATGGAGGCCAGCCATTGGAGGACAGGGGCGTCACTCCAATCAAGCCCCGTCTCTTTCGGATTCGGGGGCGTGTTTTTTGCGTTCTTTCCATTTGTGACGTCATCCGTCACTCAGAACGCCAAAACACGCCCCTGAATCCGAAATTGTTCGGAGCTTTGCGGCCGCCATTTTGCTGCTCCGTCTACCGAGGACATGAGGTAAGCCTTGTTGCCTTCTGCTCAATTTAACAGCGCCTTGTGTGTTTTTTTTCCGCTTCGAGGCTGCCTTGCCTTAGTGAGATTCCTGCCCCAAACGTGTTCTCAGGCCTCTAATTATTCGCTGTTTTGATCCCTTTTCACCCGGAATCAGATGCAGCAGTGGCCCGGCACAAAGGGACCCTCGGTGCGTCCATCCCCGGCCCCTTTCAGAGCCGAACCCTGGCGAGAGAGAGCGAGCGAGCTCGCGGCCAGAGACAGGCTTAGCAACCAGCTGAGAGATAGCAGCTGAGCTAACCACAGACCGCCAGTAACAACCTATTGCCCTGTCATGTGAGAAGAGAAAGAGCAACTGGGACGCGGAGAGGGGACGACAGGCTCAGCCCCCAGCCACCAGAGACACAACTGTTGAGAGACAGCAGACAGAGGCGGGCCTGACACCGATTCATTAGAGACAGTAGCTGAGAGATGCCAGCCAGAGGAAGGTCTGGAAGGACGCCAGGGCGCCGGACTGTTACCAGGGCAAACACAGAGGGGATCCACGGAGCGCTAAGGTGCAGGGGGAGAGAAGCCGCCGGCCTGCGCCCCGAGGAGCAGCCACCACCGCTGGGCCCTGCGAGAGCAGAGAGGAGGCAGATGAGCCCTGGCTGCCGGGAGAGACCCTGCCGCGGTAGGAGCTCCCTCCAGTGCACACGGCACGGCGGGGCTTCCGGCGCCCCATGCCCGAGGTGCGGGGATGCTGGCTGCGGACACCCACATGCCCGGAGGGTGGCCCGTGCTGGGGCGGTGCCACTTTGTTGGCGGCTCTTTGTGTCTGCTGAGCTGCTGACGGCGGGGATGCCCGTCCTCCTGCTCGGATCTGACTCCTAGCCCCCGCCCCTTGCTGGATTACTTTCATTTCGGGCTCTGCTGCCAGAGGAGGCCAGATCTCCCTGCTGGGGATGGGGGCCAAGCAGAGCTCAGGGGCCCGGCCGCGGGGCCCCTTCCCGGGAGTGTCCTCGTATGATATCGCGGTGACACCTGACACGGCCCGGGGGGCAGTACCGGCCGGCGGGGGCCGCCATGGGGCTGCGCAGCCGCTAGGCCAGCTCCGTGGCGGGGCTGGGAGCGGAGCCTGCCAGGTCCTTTGGACTGTACGGCGGGCGGGTGACCGGGGAGTGGTAAGGGGGCGGCCAGGGCGCCCCCGATGGAGCCCGCTAGGATGGGCTGCTGTACTTGGGGCCCGAGCTTCGCTGGCCGACGAGTTGCCCCTGCACATTGTGCCAAGATGGTTTGGCGCCCACAACGGTAAGTGCTCTTCTGCCTATCACTGAGAGGCCATGCGGCCGAAAGGGTGGGGTGGGCAGTAAACTGCGTGAGTGTCATGATCGGAGAATTTGATGATTGTTCCTTTTCTTTCACAATAATGTGTCATGGTGTGGATCAATTTGCCCTCTTTCTCCTTCAGCCTGGCAGGGGAGGCCAATGAAGCGTTGCCTTAAATATCGCCCCCTTATGCCATGCTCTGGAAGTGATTGTGCCAAGCACACTGCGACCTTGGTGACCTGAGTCACAGTGTGACTTGGGGGTAACCCAGGTAGCTGCCGTCTTCCGTTCACCACTCGGTGCCCTGATTATCGGCCTCATTCGCCATGCATTTTGATTGACAGAGATCATGGCGTGGTACAGTGTGAATACGGATATTTCACAACTCCCTCCCCCTAAGCGACTATATGAAGCATCACTAGACTCACTGACTGGTTAGGATGTCTGGTTGAAGGTTAAGAACAGGGTAAACCACCTACCGCACTAGTTGGGGGTGGATCAGGTGGACAACGTGGCTTTACTCCACCTGTTTGCGAGGTAGATGGTTAATGTGGTGGACCCTGACAGTTCTGGTCTTTGGTTTTGTATCACTGTACACATCGCCCATAGGCTGTTAATGAGTTTGGGCATTGTGTCTGCCCAGTCCTCGCGGTGCCTGTATAGCAGGTTGAGGCCTCTTTGCTGATGATGTCCCTAGGACAGCCATGGTGCAGAGCACCAGCAGCAACACTTCCCAGATAGGATCAAAGCAAAGACAACATCCTTCCAACCATACACCCTACACTGTGTGGCATGTTACCCATGAGGGCAAGCGCCCTCATGGTTAAAGTGGGAGTAGTAAGAGCTATATAAATTATGTAATACAGTACATATAGAAATACAGAAGGTAACATTGAATTACGGGGTGTTTTTAACTGAGGGGTACTGAGTGACAACAAATAGAGCAAAAGCTGGAGTTGTCTATGTCATTCAGAATCCTAAGCTGGAAAACACCCCATAATTTAGTCTTTACTCATCTATATTTTATGTTATCTGTTGCCCCCAAAAATCATCCAGCCGTGCTTTCAACTTCTAGGCAAGGGCATAGGAGTGACAAGGGAGCTGTACATATGATGGCCTCCCCTCCCTTTCTCGTATTATAAAAAAATATGTATGGCCTTCTGCCACCCACTCTATGCCAGCTCTTCCCTCTCTTCCAGAAGGTGTGCTCCCAGCTGCATAGGCTGCCCCAGACCCAGCCAGAACAGCCTGGAATTCCTTTACGATGTAGCAACAGGGAGTTACAAGGTCTGTTACCCATTTTTGCTATATCATAGCAGTGAAATACTGAATTTAGGGGCATATTACCAAGCAATAGCGCTAATTATCGCTATTGCTTGGTTAGAGACAAAAATTTACCGCTGAGCTGCGGCGATTTTTATTGCAGATAAACCTTGGTATTACCAAGGTTTATCGCAAATGCGATAAAAATCGCCGCAATGCATGATATAGCTGAAAAGTCAGCGATATTCATGCATTACCGAGCTAATGCTCTTAGCCATGCTATCCACCTCCCATTGGATAACATGGCTAAGAACTGCTCAGGGCAGGTGTTAGCTTTTGGAGATATTCGCGCTTAGCGCGAATATCTCCAAAAGTTGGTAATAGGAGATAGCGATGTTAGCGACTGTTTCCAGTCACTAACATCTTGGCACGCCCACTTGCATGTCATTAGTAAAAAATCACTGACATGCAAAGCTGGGCCCAAGATGGTCGCTATCTCCTACTAGCTGTCGCTAACTGTTGTTAGCGACAGGTAGGTAATAGGGAGATAATTTTCTCTCCGCTTTCTTGGCTTTTAAAGCCAAAAAAGCGGAGATAAACCCCCTTGATACTATGCCCCTTAGAACCCAGTCATTCATAATAATTGTATGATTGACATATATAATATTACTTTGAAAGGTTAATGTTCTGATTGCCTCTTTAGATGCATTATTTATATATGAGTCTGATGTGCTGGAAACCTGAGTATCTCTGCAAGTCTGAACGATGCATGTACAGCCTCTTTGTATCCTAGAAGAGCACACACAAGCCACATTAAGTGGACAAAGTAACCAGTGCCTTCTCAGTCTGGTGGCTAATGTAGGTGGACACCATTCACAGCATCTAAGTCCCAACTTCGCCGAAGATCCCCAGCTCTTACTAAGAAAATGTGATGTGTGGCCCTTGTGTAGGATAGAGGTGTTTACACTCTTAGTATGAATTATTGGAGAAATGAAGTGGGTAGAGTGCGCTGAACAAAACAGGTTAAAATCGTCATAGGGAAGACCTAAAACTTTATACACATTTATAGAAAGAAAAGAAATGTGAGGCTCTGTCGAAGGCACCAAGACACTGCAAACCTGTTACATAGGAAGTCATGTTGCTGGCCTTAGCCAAGACCTTTTGCTTTTACTAAGCTTATAACATGAATATGTTTAATCCTAAGGGCTTTCAGTCAGGCCTCTTCATCGTATGTTCTATTGTCCTATCATTCACATTTTTCTTCCACTCACTACAGCATACAGCATACAGCATGGGACAGTGGATTTGCCTGCAAGGGACAGTGGATTTGCCCACTACGGCAATTGGCTAGCTTCACTGCGAGTAAGGGCGTTCAGCTCTTTCACAGTGAACACATCCTCACACAGATTTGTAACAGTGGTTGTAGGCTTGTTCAAACGAAACGTTGATGGAGATGATGAGCGTGTCAACGTTTCGGTCTATGATGCTGCCGTCATGTAGACCATCTTCAGGACCAAAAAATTCATTGCTGGTAAAAAAAAACTGGAAATTCACAATTGTAGCCTTCTCTTAACAGTGAGAAGTAGCGACCGATGGAGACGGGAAGTAGATCTTAATTGCGGCGTTTTATTTAATTGTATCGACCGGAGACGGGTAGGGTTTGTTTCGACAAACCCTACCCGTCTCCGGTCGATACACTGAGAATCGCTGAATTACATGAAACTTAATTTCTGACTCAAGACGACTCTCTAATAACAACACAGCGTCTATTAAATAAAACGCCGCAATTAAGATCTACTTCCCGTCTCCATCGGTCGCTACTTCTTCCCTGCCTATACCTATGTTCATAACTTCTTTGCTCAAATTGATTTCTTCACATGTCCCCATATTTTTATTTGTAATTGTACTACTTAACCTATAAAATTTCCTTTGAATACATTTTTTATTCTTTCCGTGTATCTTTCTACTTCCATTGATTTACTCTATATTACAGATTTTTCTTTACATGTGATATCTTGTGGATACACTGGAGTGCGATAATTCGAATACGACTCCCAACTGAGTATATTTTCTCTTCTAGAATCAAGTCCCTTGTAGCACCCCTTTGACCTTAATGATACAGCGCCCAAGCCTACAAGGGTAAATTGGGTTTCCCCTGCTTTATACCAAATGGGCAGTCAGGGGATTGAAAAAACACGCTTCTGTTTTACTGACCACACACAAGATATGCTTCAGACACATCAGATGGCGGGCAGAAACAAACATATATTACTGGGTGAGAAATGTCGGATATCTCGAGGCAGCCGAGCCTGCCTGACTTTATGCAGGGCTGGTCAAAAGTGTTCCTGACAGCATTAGTTGGGCACTGAAATAGAATGCACCTGTGCTGCAGGTTCTGCACAATAACTTGGTCCTGTTGAGTGAGGGGGCGTTGTCCGGATGCAGTAAAAGAAAATCTATAGTTTTCACACTACTACGGCCCCTGATTGTATGTAGGCTATGAGGCGGCGGCATCCCTTTGAGTGATTGCACAGAGCTTGTGCACACTGTTCACATCCACCGAAAATAGTTCCTTTTTCTTCAGTTGCAATCCTGTTCACAGTGTGCCCTTTTTGAAATATTAACATTAGATACCTGTTATTTATTTTGCCTTCACCCCTTTTTAACATTTGTTTTAAAAAGTGTATCGGTGTCATTGGAACATCGCTGCTGTATTCGATTTTTTAGTACTTGGTTAGGTGGTAATTTATTCTTCTACACAAATAATAATAAAATGAATGGCACAGCTAAGCCTTGTTGTGTAAAACTGCCCCTAGTAAAACAAAAAACGGTTGCAATGGAGAATGTTTTTTAAATATAACATTTTTAATTCAAGCATAAAGTGGCCATGTTTAAGTAACAGCCTATTTCCCCTTTTCCTTTTTATTTTTGAAGCATATACTTGCAATATATAACAAATATAACAATCACACAACTTGCCAAGGCGTAACCTATTGATTTTACCAGTGCTTTTTGTTTGGGTCTGGACCACCGATAGGTGTAGCTGTCTGCCAGTGACTTCATGTTTACAGTACACATGCATACCACATACAAACATTACGGTAGAGTGGGCTTTCGGTAGGCCCCTTTCATCCACTAGCTGTTTATTAATGTTAATTAAACCAAAATATTGTTAGTGGGAGCCCTTAAGCCACTATTCTTAATAATAGCAGTAAAGAACTGGTACATATTCTTGACTACCTTAGGATTCTTTTAGATAAAAATCTTTTTTTAACAAGCACACGTATGTAAAGTAAGCTTACATTGGGGAGAACTGTAACTTCCTTTCATGGTTTTGATTGACAGGCCTAGTGTTACTCACTTGAAGCAATCATTTTTAAAATTTTCAATTTCGCTTCTATAAAACTACAAAGAAGACCTTCAGCAAGCATTGGTGCATACAGTGGCAGATGAGGCATACATAGTTGATATTTTGCTTTAGATGATACAATTCAGAGAATACTGGGCACACAATACCCCACAGAAAACAGCCACTTTCATACCACAAGATTGCCTCGTACCTCCACCTAGGGTCAACTGGGACAGACCCCCCTGCCGGTGTCCCCCTCCCCGTCGTCGCTACCCGTTAACTTGAAGCGATTCTCAAACTATAGAGTGAAAGCTTAGCATTAGTGTCTGCGTTGTACTTTAGTAATATCTGTGTCGGTACAACGCTATGTGAATAATGTCCCTGCTTTCTAATATGGTGACTGCTAACATTCAGGCAATCTGAGCAAAAGCCCTGCTGTTACAAGTGCTCTTTGTCCCATCTGTGAGATGTGAGGAATAAACAAAGGCAGTTAATTTGCCTTAACTTTAATGTACACGTTTGCGACTGAAAGTTCAACATGGGCGTCCGCAGGGGGGGGCAAGGAGGGGCGCTTGCCCCCCCCCCCCTGGAGCGACCCTCCTTGCCCCCCCTGGGGACGCCCATGAAAACCATGACTTCAAGACGGGATTCTCACTCTCTTTCCTCTCCTTTATTTTATTTGCTTCCCTGGGAAATGGATCCAAAAAGAGACGCTTTTGCTGGAAATGATGCATTTTAATTCCAAAGTGCAGCATTGGGAATAAAAGGCAAAAAATATGAAAAATAGATAAAGAACTAAATAAAGTAAGACAGAGTGGTAGCAAACTGGCAAATCTGATTTTATTCACACCGAAACACATTAGCGCCACTTTTACAGAGTTCGCCAGTGAAGCGCTGTTTTTTGTTTTCTTGTCTTTGTTTTCCCTGGACTTGTAACTAGTGCACCAATCCTGGAGGTACTGCAATGTGTGGATTGAAAAACAAAATGTGTGCTGCGGCTCTGCGTCCAGGGATGTGGTCTTTTTACCATACTGCTTACGTTTTGTAAGGATATAAGCAATGGTCATTTAAATGGGTCCATTCAGGGGCATGTAGTCGTGTCCTTAACTTTTCAGGCAAAAGCACTCACTGATTACTGAATAGTGAGTGTAAAAGCATTAAGGTAACCATGTTGTTCCTGCTTATATTTCCCATGGGTTGCTATATTTTGCATTCCATATAAGTGTTTGCTTTTTCCAGGATGTTGTTACTTTTTTTTTTGTAGGCCGCATATTTCTCTTGTCTAGTGCGTAATTTAAATTGAGCCGCATCCAGGTGTTTATAGCGGGTAACAATTGGGTTGTAGTTGAAGACAGTGGGAGTTTTTCTCAGTGGGGCAGTACGGTGTTCAGTGGGGGAGAGGATGTGGCACTATGGTCAGAGATGCTGAATTGGAACTGGGAACTGGGTTCAGCCTTAATAAACAGTCCACCAGCCCACGCTCCTGCGAGAGCACAATCACATGCTAGACCTTAGAAGGCTTCCCAACACCTTAGAAGTCCTGGTGTCTTCACACCAGCAGGTGGACCCTAGCATGACAAGTGTAGGTTAACCTTCAAGGCTTGTCCACCAATATCCATAATGAAGTTCAACTCCAGTCTTTCGGGCAGGCCTATGAAGCAGCACACCCTAGAACAACAGTCACTGAGGTCACAAGACCCTTGAGAAGGGCCAGCTCTAGGGCGGTGCAACCAATGTGACCTCACCGGGTACTGACTTTAGGTGGAGCCATCATGTTTGCAAGTATATTATGGTTTTGAAAATGCTTGCTGCCTCCTTCCTGGTCTCCAGCACTTTTTCGGCAACAATAAAAATCTCATGATGACGCTGGTGATTAATCTTCTTCCTAGAGAGAGATCAGAATTTTGTCTAGTGGAAGTTTTGACTCATGGAAAGGTAGCTCAAAGGGTTAATGTACCGGCTGCAAAGAACATGCGCCATGCAGATCACAAAGTGCACATAATGTAAATAGGTCAGTGGACTACTGCTTTTGTCAGAGAGATCCTTTTGTTACTTGCAGTTTATAAGGTAAAATCCTAACTTAGAACAGTGAGCTATTAACTGTCATCTAAGAGCTGCATGAAACTGCAAGGTATAAATTAGAGCATTATGTCCCCCCCCCAGTCTTTGATTATCCTAATGTCCCAAAAAGTGTTCTTTTGGATAGAAATCAATTCTGATTTTTAAGGAGAACCCCCAACCATGGTATTACGTTTTAAATTCCGGGTATTGTGTTTCTCCAGACCAATCACCATAAAACTATACCGGCTACTAGTATGGTTGTCATGTGACTCCTACACCTTGTAGTCCTTAGTCTTATGTAACATTTTCTAAACAGTGATTTACACACATGTTGATTGTCTCTGTGTAATGTGTGTGATGTAAAGTGCTCTGACACCCTATAATGGTATAAGTGGCGCTGTAAATCAAATTAAATTCATCTGAGAAAGAGTGGTTATGGAGACTTGGGGGGCACAGTTAAAGGGTGGTACTGAGGGAATCCATGGCAGAGGTGGTCATTGGGGGGCACTAACAAACATTAATGAACAGGACACCACTAGTGCTGTGGCTGGCCCTGCCCTTGAGACCAGTCTGCCTCACCCATAGGTACCTCCATTGGCCTTGTTTCAGCAGTAGTAGCTGCAACTCACCAGGGATTGGCAATGCAGGATTTGCACGTACACCAAACTAAGTTCGCAAACTTCACAATCTACCTGCTTTATTCACATGCACTTTTAACATGTGCTGCCTGCTGTGGGGCTACTGGAATTAATTATGTAGCAAAGGATGACAACATTATGCCGTAGTGTTGACTAAATAATGCACTTAAAAAAAGGATGCAGCGTAATGCAGTATATTTTCAGATATTTTTTTATTTTGACGTGTGTACACATGCTAACAGTCTCTAGAAAGATGTTGCCTTATTAGTACAAGTTTAACATACAAATGCAGCAGTGAGAAAGGTGACCAGTCAACCTTTACAATAGGCCACCCACTCCGCAGCAACACACGTCACATTTTATATTAACTTTTGATATGTTTGAGCTACAAACAATTTATTAGTTTAAATGTTCAGATTATGCAGCAGATCTTGCATTATGAGGCAAATATGGCAGAGCCATAATTTTAGAGAAAAGATTAGCAAACTAGGATATTTTGCCATTCATGTTTGAACTGCTGTTGTGGGAAAAGAGAGAAGTGCTGATGACAGAAACTCCATGGCTCGGAGACAAATGGCTTGTGTTTCCACATTTTATCGTATTTGGTGCATTCTGCGATTATTAGAAGCATATCCCACTTTGTGAATATATCTTAATGTCAATAACTCATTATAACCTTAAAGAATAATGTGTATCCATTGGTTGATTAAACTGGGCAGTGAAATTCCAAACAAATGCTAAAAATTGTGATGTCTGCGCATTCTGGCCACACCTCTGGCTCCACCCACAGATCCAATCCTTGGGTTATTCCCGCCCTCTGATTCTCCGCCCACTGTTCCCCTACTTTTTTCCCCCACTTCGACCACTGTGTAAACTCAGCATCCCTGGACCTGTGATGTGCCGCTGCTGCGGGCACCCCATGTGCCACACATTTACGGTGCTGGGCTTCTGCATAAGGGAGCTGGCCATTATTGTATCCCTAAACGAGCGCACGATGTCAGTTTGACATTGACTACACGTAGAGGGACTCTAAGTTTCTTTTAAAAAATATAGCTAACATTTGGACCTATACATTTTATTTTGTATAAATTAATTGAATGTGTGTAAAATTTAGCAATGCCCAGGGAATTCGAGTAAAGGGAGTACCCATTGGCGAATCACTAGTGTGTGTGATTGCTGCATTATTCATTACTAACTTTGACGTTGTGCTTTAACTTTGGATAAAAGTTAACATGAATTCTAGCACCAAGAAGCCAATATTGGTGAATATGTGTGCTACAAATAATCCCTAACATACACTTTGCATACAGTATATCTAATCTGGTGCTTTAATCATAGGCTGTTTTAAAGTATTCGCATAAAAATCGAATCGTGCTGAAGACAGCCTTGATTAGTGTTGGATCGAGGACCCGGAAGTCTGCACACCTAGCAGACCGAGATAAAGCACCTTGTCAGAAAGTTTAGCGTTTTCCCTACATTTGGTGTTTGTTGGCCTCTGGCAGGGTCAGTCACATGTCCTGGATTCCTGGCATTTAATTGAGTCTATTCTAGTTCTGCTCCCCAGTGTTTCTTGTGCCCCACCTGGCACACATCATGTCGGAGGATGGTGATGACGTTAACATTTTGCTCCCCTGAAAAAAGTTCTGCGGACGCCCATGAACTCAACAGGTTTTAAATATATCTTACAATATATACCGACTTCCACAAAGTGCATCGAAAATTAAAACTCCCTGAATTTCAGGAAATCACAAAGAAAAGAAGGTTTTTGAAAGGGCAATGTACAGGAAAGAAAGAAAGAGACCGCTGGCGTGGGCAAAGTCAGCAGCTGCGGGTGCAAACGAGGCGCAGACGCCTCTGCAGTTGCCGGCGGCCTCCGGCGCCGCCTTCCTGCACCGCACGGACGGGCTTCAAGGCACTCTCGGCCGGTGTAATCCACTATGCAGAGTACAGCGCTTCGCGTGTTTTCATGGCTGCACTAAGCTAATTTAATAGGGGTCTGTGTCTCTCTGAGCGCTGATTTGTTTCAGTTTCTTTGAAAGTGTCTGGCGGGGTTCAAGAAATCTCCTGGGTGACCCGAAAACTTTATTTGCCAATTCGAGCTTCGAGGACATGAAAGTGCAGAGTGGAAATAGGGCCCTCTGAAAGGGGAGAAGGGGGGGGGCAAATGACAATGCCATTTATTTAACGATTAAGCTATTGGCAATGTAAATGACAATGCCATTTATTTATGATTTTTTTTTTTAATTCATGAGAAATGCCAATAGCTCTACCTTTAATAATGCAGAGTCCATTGCATTGTAAATGCTTGTTTATTTATCCCTGCTAGCTCCTTTTATCACTGCTTTCCTATCATTTTCTCAGTTTTCTGTCTTCCTCTTTCTAGCTCTGGGTTAAAGTCTGATGATGAAAAATAAGTTCTGGTCCCTAAATGAGAGGTGGTTCCCATCACCTGCAGCTCCCAGGACAAATTCAGCACTGCAGTCTTGCCTCCAGATGGTTGCCAGTGTTATGCAGTTCAGAAAGGTGTTAAAGGTGCACATCTTTTAATATTTGTTTTTCTGCGCTTAGATTTTGGAATTATACAGAGGTCATAATTCATTTTAAACGTCTTAGTTAGCGTGGGCCAAATACATTTTAAAATCAACATAAAAAGTAAGATATATCTATAATATAGAAGGGCACATTTATGCAGCTGAAAACAAAACAGAGAAGAGAAACTTTTCCTGATGCTTCAGTGCTTTAAATGGGCCTGTACTGAGCACCTGAACTTTAATTTTGAATGGAGAGTACTTGCACTTCTCAGCACTGTTGCAAAACCTTTAATGGGAGAGTACCGACACTTCTCAGGTACTCTAAAGAGAGAGTACCAGCACTTTTATATTTCCATTTGAAGAATTGAGCAGTATCATATCAAAATAAATAGCAAACTCATCTCAATGGGACTCCGTTTAGCGACCTTGGATTGATTTATTTATAGGTTTTATATAGCACTAGCTATACCAGAAGGTATAAGAGTGCTTTACAAAAAATAAAATGAAATGAGCTTTACCTATAATGCGAGACCCTTAGATTCAAGTACATGCATATATAGAGACAAATAATTGTTAGGCAGTTAGGGTGGTTACAGTAGGCAGACAATTAGAACAGCTGAGTCGGCACTCTGGGCATTTAAACGCATGACCCACAGGTTAAACACAGATTTTTCTCTGCAGTGATCGCATTGATCCACTTCTAATTAAAGCTTCTGTGGGATTCTGGAGAACATTTGCGGATACACAATAAATCTGAAATCCGCAACATTCGACTGATGTGTGTGCACTTGAAGCAAGTTTCTTCACATTGAACGTTGGGTGGGCATATGATACTATTTAAAAAAGACATTTTAAAGGAACCTATAAAAAAGGAAAACTTAGGGCCAGATGTACCAAAGTTTGGAACTGCAATTCTTACCGAATCACAATTAAAAAATCGCAATTCCTAATGTAAGATATCTTAGAACTATTACTTAGTAACTCCTAGTGGGTTGCAAATCGACCTACTGTATGAATATTAACGAGGTAGGTCACAGTTTGCGTCCCATTAGGAACTGTAGCCATCACTGGGATGGTGGCCTGCTAGGGTCAGCAGACCACCATGTCTGTAACTGCTTTTTTAATAAAGCAGTTTTGTTTTTAATGCGGACCATTTTCCTTTTAGGAAAATGGGATGCATTTTAATAACAAATAATGAAGCGTTTAATGTTCATTTAGCAAGACTAGGCAGTGGTCCGTTCTTAAAATACATTTTTTAAAACATTCACAAAGACGAAGGGTTCCCATAGGGACCCCTTCACTACCTTTTAGCAGTTGGTGAAAAAAAAATATGTTTTGAGATCATATTTCAGTCGCAAAACATTAATACACACCACTGTGACTCGTAATTCGAAAGGGATGCCTTAAACACAGCTCTTCGAAATACAGAATCACAAATCCAAACTGCGATTCAGTAACAAGTTACGGATCACAATTTGGCTTTTGTTAATTTCAAAATGCTTTTTTGCGGTTGCAACCGGCCCAATTCAGCAAATTGGGCCGTTGCGACCTCCCAAAAAGATTTGTACATCTGGCCCTAAATCTGCCTCTAACGTCAGTATAAAACGGGCCCGAAATAGAAACATCGTCCCAGTGGCAACTGTGACCGTGGAGAAAAATGATGATCAATAAATATTAACATACTACAAAATGAAACATTCGACATGCAGTAAAAATTGACAAATGCAGTTTTTCACAAATCGATCCTTCTGTGGATGACAACAGATGGGACAGATATTTAAAAAGCTACAGGCTGAAAGAAGATATGGGGGGGGGCGGTGTTTTCATTAATATGGAATCCAACGAGAAATCTTATAGTCACTCGATGGACTCTCGTTTACAAAACTTTGACATTGTGATTACAAAGAAATTAGCAGTCTTCGACCCAGATTTACTAAATTATCACACAGCGCCGTGCAGCAGCCGCAAATGCTGCGCTGCGTGAGATGGAGAGAGCAGAACAGTGCCATACTTACAGATATATTAACTGTCCTCCCCTCTCCCTAGCGCAGAATTGTGCTGCTGTGCACCGTAGTGCAAGTGTGTCTGTGTTGGGCTAGCATAGGTTTTTGTACTTGAAGGACACCGCTCCAGTACAAACAAAACTATGCTTAGACTAACTTTAAAACTTTTCCCACTTCGGATGTGTGCTGTACAGTGCAGCAGACGTGCAAAGTCGGAAAAGAAAGGAGAAATAAAAGCATTCCTCTGTGATAGTGCCTGGCTGCAGAGGGGGCTATTTTTTTATGCAAACCCCTTATTTTAGTAAAGGAGGTTTTGCGTCATAAACCATTGGTGGTTGCATGGAAATGCCCACCCATCACCCATGGAGCTCCCCTTTAGCGCTAAGTAATGCAAAGCAGCGCTAATTGCTGCTTTGTGCTATTTTCAAGAGATTAGTTAAAAAAAAATTGCATTGATTTGAATCACTGTAGTGATGCAAACATGAGGCTAAATGTTAGTAAATATACCCCTTCGTCTTTCGGCAGCCCATCACATACGGTGCCACCATTTAATTTAATAAATTACACCGCCCCCTTTCCAGCTCTGGAAAGTAAATACCTTAGAAAGACTTTGCTCCGCTTTGCGTGACGTTGTGTAAGGTTACGCCGGAGCAACGGGTTTGTAAATCTGTGACTGTGTTCTATGTCGTCTCCCTTGGGAGCAGTGGCGGTTTTACCATTTGGGAGGTGAGGCGTTGCTCCACTAATAATTATTGGGCAATTAATTGAGTGCGCCGCTGCTTTAAATTAAAATACAAGTAGTTCTCACCTTCCTGTATTATTAATTTAAAGCTGTGCTCGATCGCGCTGCGGCACCACGTCATCACATCATGTGACAACCAGCCTGGCCTGCACACCGACTCACTCACGTACGTTACTATGGGCTGCGGGGCTGGCCTGGCACAGTGAATGCGCACTGCGCATGTGGGGTTTGACCGGTTGCCTTTATGCAGCTAGTAACCCTATGGCCTTTCAAAAGCTAGCATGTCTGAGTACGGGGTTTGTCCGCTGCCACAGACCCCAGTGGTTCGAAAATGAGCGGCGTTTTTTCATGCTCACTCCAATCGTGACGCTGCTCTCTTTAGAGAGCAGCTCTCCTCTGAAGAGAGCAGCATCAGGATTGGCTGCTGCTGCAGCATGTAGTGGTTTGCGGTTGCCAGTCTAGTCTTGCACCGCGGGGTGGGAGCGTCCACGATGGGAATGCCCAATCACTGTAATGGCTTAGTGTTAAGCCATTCAGTGATTGGACATTCTGCAGTTGCACGGCCAGTCACCAGTTCCTCCTCCCTCTCTGCACGAGAGCACGTGCAGTCCGAGTCGACTCGAGTGAGATCGTTCAAGACTGTGACAGACAGTGAGTGACTGTGTGTGACACACACTGACTGACTACTACACTACAGTGACGAGCGACGCAAGGTGTGTGCATATATATATATAAATTAATAATAATGTTCAATCTGTCAATCCCCCGTTGACATACGTTTGCTGAGCCCAGCTCCGCATGATATTTGCTACAGTGCGGCGCCAGGACTTTTTCATCATCAGATTTTGACGCGCACGACGCACCAAGAGAAGGAAATGCAGAAGAAGGAGAAACTAGAAGTGAAATGTGGTTCAGACTAGAGGCATAAAATGGGATCAAGACTAGAGAAATTGAAGTTCAGAACCCCAGCAATAGGTTTAGGCCCACCACTTTTTTTGTTTACAATCTAAGCATTGATTAGTTAAAAGTGAGGGGTAGATGATATGTGCCAGTTGTGCTGTACAAGGAAAGGAAATGAACTGCGCTCTATCTGCCATTGTTGGGTCAATGCAACACGTGGTCTCAGTCCTTTGCATAATTTTCAAATGTAAATGGACTAGTACGGGCTTTACACATACATAGTATCCGACCAGTAAGGAGCAATTACTTTAAACCAGTTCGTATATATACCGCACAGTATTCAGACGTCTAATTTTACAATAAATTCAGCTGAATAAAATGCTTATTTATAGGTCGGACTTGTTCGTGTCGTATGGTGGATTGACAATGTTTCTCTCTAGCCAAAGCGAGGATTGTTGCCGTCGCTGCAAAATGCTTAGGTGGAATTTTTCAGTTGTTGAACATAGATTTGACTTATACTCTCATGGAAATTGTGAAAGCTGCAGCGGTGGCCAAAGTGGCAGGTGTGTGCATCGCCTGTCTTGTGTACTGCTGCCGAGCACTGTCTGCTATACATTAGAATAACCTTCATTTTGTAGTAACGCCCGAGCCGTAAACAGTCCCCTCGCATTCCGGAGAACACGCCAACGCAAAAAGTTAAGAAACGCCTGTCTTTGCAAAGTAATTTGTCGAGCTGCAGATTATTGTTTTTTATCATGGTGACAATGCCGTGGCTGGCTGGGTGCATATACAGATTAAGATGAAATGCAGTTATTGCTTGGCAGAGGCCTGCCTCTTCCAGGGCACAGGCTGCCTAATGACATGATTGATAGGCTGTCCCAAATCCGAAGAGGAACTCATTAGATATTAGGAGAGGACTAGGGGTCATATTATCAAGGGGGTTTATCTCCGCTTTTTTGGCTTTAAAAGCCAAGAAAGCGGAGATAAAATTATCTCCATATTACCTAGCTGTCGCTAACACCAGTTAGCGACAGCTAGTAGGAGATTGCGACCATTTTGGGCCCCGCTTTGCATGTCAGTGATATTTATCACTAATGACATGCAAAGTGGGCGTGCCAAGATGTTAGCGACTGGAAACAGTCGCTAACATCGCTATCTCCTATTACCAACTTTTGGAGATATTCCCGCTAAGAGCGAATATCTCCAAAAGCTAACACCTGCCCCTGAGCAGTTCTTAGCCATGTTATCCAATGGGAGGTGGATAACATGGCTAAGAGCATTAGCTCGGTAATGCATGAATATCGCTGACTTTTCAGCGATATTCATGCATTTCGGCCGATTTTTATCGCTTAGGAGATATACCTTGATAATAGCAAGGTTCCCAAGCGATAAAAATCGCCGCAGCTCAGTGATAAAAATATCGCCCCTAAGCCAACATAGCGATAATTATCGCTAGTTGTTGGTAATATGCCCCTAGGTGTGCTTGGTTAGATGAACTGTAGTCGTTGACTCAGGGGGTCGCTGTGTATTCCTAGGGCTGGGCCCATCCCCACTCGAGCCGCAATCACAGACTTCAACAGAAACATTAAACAATCTATCTATTAGCCAACCTCGGGAGCCATTACATTCCTCGCTTAAACCGAGCCACCAAAGAGATGAATGTGGCTATTATTCCTTTTGTGGCATAAGTGTTCTCCAGAGATAAATCGCTTTACCTCCCAGATGCTGGAAGAAGAATTCCCTGCCACAACAGGGTGCCTGGCTCTAGTGCAATCTAAAACAGGCGAGATGCCTTGGAGGTAGCGCCGGACTCTGCATAGGGCAGGCAGGCGTGTTCCTACGTTTAACTTATGACAGGCCTCTCCTCTGATTAGACCAGGCAGTCGTGTTACCTACAACCGACGACTAGTCTCTTTCTAGATCTGGTGGCGGTTACAGTTTAATTTTAGGATTTCCAAAGAAAAGGATACAAGTCACAAGTGGTACAGCTAGGAGCTCATTTTTGCCCAACTTCGGTGAATCAGGTCACTCCGGACAATAGCCCCTGCCAACTCACTGCTTCAACGGAAGACTACATTAACTGCAGGGCCGTTGCGAAGAACTTTTTAGCAGGATTTCGATATCTGACAATTTGCTACAATTGTTTAGTTGTCTTTGCCTGACATAAACCCTGCAAGATTTGTTTTCTAATTCTTTTTGGTCATTACATCTTCCTCAAGAACCTTTCCCCTGCCTTCGGGGTGCAGTAGGACCTTCTGCTCTCGAGTAACCATTATCTATGATAATGATCAGGAAACACTGCTTTTTTAATTTCAATGTCAGTGGTCTGCTATCGATCGCAAGTGAATCTCACAGACCCAAATCCACGCACCTTGGGGCCCCCGTCCATGTTTGGCATCTTGTTGCGTCGTAATTAGGAGTGTGCTCCATGAATTACCTTACTTATGTCCACACAAATAGTGCACCATCATGTACATTTGCTGCAATTATAAAACAGCTTCTCAGGGCTTCTGGCCAGTAGTTTGTTGCTTTATAGTGTGCTCACCCTCCCCGTGTTCTGCATGAGTGAGAGAGCGAGAGAGAGAAGAGAGAGAAAGAAACAGAGAGAGAGAGAGAGACTGAAAGAGAGAAAGAAAATGAGAGGAGAGAGAGAGAAGCCGTGAGAGAGAGAGAGAGACAGAGAGAGAAAGAGAACGAGAGAGAGAGAAACAGTGAGAGAGTGAGAGAGAGAGAACGAGAGAGAGAAACAGAGAGAGAGAGAGAGACTGAAAGAGAGAAAGAGAACGAGAGGAGAGAGAGAGAAACCGTGAGAGAGAGAGACAGACAGAGAGAAAGAGACGGAGAGAGAGAGAAACAGAGAGAGAGAGAAAAAGAGGGAGAGGGAGAGAGAGGAAGAGAGAGAAAGAGAGAGGGAAAAGGTAGAAAGACAGCAGTTGAAGAGAGAGACATGAAAGGGAGAGAGATACAGAGAAAGAAAGAGAGATGCCAGCCGGGCTCCCAGCCTGGAAGGATTCAGAATTTCAGAATTTGGTTTGGAAGCAGTCATTATTTCCCTGTTTCGCAGAAGAGCACACACGCAGCCTCCGGTATCACATATCCTTTCCTGATGCCTACGCACAATAATACTGCTCTAAACTGCGCATCACTGCATGGCAGGTTCAATGATTCCTTAACTCCTGGGTTTTTCAAAATGAGTTGTTTGTTTCTTTCACTCAATCCAGGGCCTTCCAGATCCTGTGTAGACTGCAGGCGCGCGCACTTAGAAACCTGTAGGCCTTGAAACACAACAGTGAGGGCAATTAGTCGACAATGGCTTCGCTAGCAGTGTTCACTCCACGACTTTAGAAATTGTATACAAAATGCGTTGAGCTGGTTTCTTGCATGTCGTTTGTATGCAAGGGCATACCTCACAATTTTCACACATGCAACTGCTCAGGGAAGTTTGCATATTATGATAATGTACGGCAATTGGAGATTTGGCAAGGGAGTACCTATATCCTCCTTCATTTTCATTTTTGGATGCATTCCATTTTCCTTTAAGGAAAACGGGCTGCATTTAAAAAGAAAAAGATTGCTTTATTTAAAATAAATGGGCATTAGAATAAAGGATAAATTACACCCTCAATAGCATATTTTTGGGCATCTGTTGTCTGGATCGATTCCGAAGCAGATTTCTTACATTCCAATTCCAACACTCACTAAGATCTTCCATTCATTCGACTCATACCTTAACAAATAAGACAATGTGCAATGGAGGTGGGTAGAAATGTCTGCACATCTTGCTCTGAAGTCACAGGATGAATCTATTTTATGTATGATCCAAGGCCTGGAGTTCTTTACAATTAAAAGTCTGTGTGTTTGGTTGACACAACTACATTTTGTTGTATTTGCTTTTCAGCATTTGGTAAAGCCTCAGGCTGGCGAACTAATTTGTGGGCAAATAAGGCAAAGAAGAAGGGGCACCAACCTCCTTTTCTGCTACAACACAGCCAACAACCCCAGTGTTTAAGGTAAGGAAACTGCTGATATATTTACATTCTAGTAGTCAAGGGCTATGTAAGTTGTGTACATGGTGGGTGGCATCTAAATACATGCACCAAACCTCATACGTTGTACTTTGATTATTGACAGGTAACATTAACATTGGTAAAACCATGAATACAGTAGAGCAACTCCTTGCAAAGCTGTTCATTGGACTGAAACGTGAAGAGAAACTAATTGTAAAACAATTAGGACCTCACCGGCCAGACCTAAACCTACAACAAAGTTCCCTAGACAGAGGGTAGATTTACACATGTTGTTTCTCAAACACTTGGTACACAAAAGTTGATTGGCTTACAGGAGGTCCTTCAAAAAATACTCTGTTCTGCTTCCCCTGCCTGCTGTTTGGTGGTGAAACTCCTTGGACCAAAAAAGGAGTAAAAGACTTGAAGCATTTGTCAGATAAAGTAAAGAAGCATTCACACACAAAAATACATATGGAAAACCTGACAAGACTGGGAATGTTGGGAGATACACCGATTGAAGCCCACACAAGCGAGGCCTACCGCAAAACAATAAAGAAACACAATGAAGCAGGTGATAGGAATAGACAAGTACTATCAAAAATCACTGATTGCATTCGTTTCTGTGGTGCTTTTGAACTGGTTTTACGAGGGCATGATGAATCGGAAGGTTCTGCAAATCCTGGGATATTCAAAGGCCTTGTGGACTTAGTAGCAAGCATAGACCATGAAATGGAAGCACATCTATCAAGTGCTACAGTCTTCAAGGGCACCTCTAAAATAATACAAAATGAACTGCTTGAGTGCATGCTAGAGATTGTAAAAAGCAATATCGTACAAGAGTTGAAAAACACAGACTTTGTGGCTATTCAGGCTGATGACACCCCTGATGTGGCCACTAAAACACAGTCAGTATTAGTCTTTCGGTACCGTAACAGTGACAACAAAGTTGTGGAAAGGTTCTATGGTTTCACCCATTTAAGAGACTCTAGTGCAGAAAGCATTTCTTCAGCTGTTCTACATGAACTAAACTTGATTTTTCCAGAGCAGCCTCAAAAACAAAAACTGATTGCACAAAGCTTTGATGGTGCTGCAGTAATGAGTGGATCCTCCGGTGGAGTAAAAAAAAAATTAGAGATGTGTACCCTAATGCCCATTACGTGCACTGTTATGCCCACCAACTATATCTGATTATGCAACAATCAGTAGGAAAGATCTCTGAGGCACAGATATTCTTCATGGATGTAGCGGGAATGGCAGCATTCTTCTCACGCTCCCCCAAAAGAACGGAGGTACTTCATACCATTGTTAACAGAAGGATTCCAAAGGGAGGCCCAACTCGTTGGAATTTTCACATTCGTACAATCAGCCTAATATACCAATATAGGGTTGACCTTGAGAAATGTTTCGACATCATAGAAGCCAATGGAGAGTTTGACTACAAAAGCCGGAATGAGGCCGGTGGCTTTGCTAGAACACTGCAAGACGGAGTTTTTGCTGTTTTTGTTTTATGTAATAATGCCTCATGTTGACGCACTGTATGAAAAGTTACAAAAACGTGAAATAGATACTGTCTATGTGGAAACAGCTACCACCGACTTTGTCACCAGCATGAACAAAGTCAGAGAATGGGTTGACAATTAGACAGCAGACTGCCAAATGATTCTAGTTTCTCTAACCGCAGAAAAAACATCAGCAGTCTGGTCCGAATTTCCAAAGAGATATGTGACACTATAATTATGCAGGCAAAGGAACGGTTTTCATTTACAAAGCATTTGGTGAGAGCCACATTACTATGAAATGATCTGTTTGCAAAATATGATAATTCCTTCCCTGAGCAAGCACTGAATACCACTGTGGATGCTTACCCTATGCTCAACAAAAGAGGATCTGAGAACAGAATTAACTGTACTTTATGGAATGCATGTATACCGGCAGGCCACTGGTGCAATTTCTCTACTTGCTTTAATTCAGAACCTTAACATGGAAAAGTCACTAACAGAAACAGTGGCTTTACTAAAAATACTCATCACCACTCCGATGACAATAGCCGAGGCAGAACATTGCTTTTCCGCTTGGAATAGAATTAAAACATTCCTGAGAAATACCATGATTCAGGAACGGCTGAATGCCTTAGCGATGCTTTCTATAGAGAGTGACTTAGTTAAAAGAATACCAGACTTCAATATTCAAGTCATTGAGAAGTTTGCTTCCATTAAAGACAGACGTGCTGATTTTATTTACAAAAAGTGAAAACTCTGTTTGAATGCTGCTAGTTTGCGTCCTGTTTATTTGTTTGTTATTAAAATACACCTGTGAGGTACTCAGCAATGCATTGTGTTTCAAAGTCTGTTATGAAGCTCTGTGGTTATGCTGAATAAGCAGCTACCTATGTTATATGACACCACTTTATTAATGTAATAACTGCACTTTCACAATTGCTTTATTAACCTTCCTGCTTTCTCAAATTTGCTTGAAAATGCACCATTTGTCCACTCTTTTTTAAAAAAATTCTCGGGGGGGAAATCCCCCCAAACCCTCCTTAGGGGGTTCGGGCTCGCTCGCTACACTCGCTCGCTACAGTGCAGTATGATTAGCATTTTACGCCTCACCACTTTCAAATGTCACCAGCCGCCACTGCTTGGGAGGGATGGTGTAAGTTATTAGAGGGTTAGGGAGCCAGCCGCCAGAAGGTCAGAAGGGATTGGAGGCCACAGACACATCCCCCATCAGAGACTGAGGCAGACAGAGATGTTCAACAGAAGGCGCTAATGGTAGGGTTTGCCACCTCCTCAAGAAAGGATGCTGAGTGTACAATAAGGTGGGGCGGGGAGGACAGGTCAGGGATAGCCAATCAAGGGAACAGGGGGAATGTCTTGCAGGGCACTTCTTACATATATCCAGGGCTGCAGGAATTATACGCAGGAGAGGGCCAAATTATGGTTCAGGTTAAGTAAATTATGTGGCAAGAAAAAGCAAATTATGCACCACACTGCGGCACGTTTTGTAATGATATGAGTTCATTATTTTTGTCATTTTTAAATCTGGTAACACTGTATGGGCATTGGTTGCACCTCAATAGTGGCAGTGTATCACCAAATATAGTTTTAAGAAGCAGAAAGGTGATCAGTCCAGCTCTGCAAAGTGCGTTCCCCTGAGTGGCAACACGTGTTGCTGCATTTTTATTAACCTTTGAACTGTCTGAGCTAGAAACAAAATGTTTTTGTTTTTTTAACATCTGCTGGTTTATGTGGCAGAAGATGGATTATGTGGCAAATGCAGCAAATCTGTAATAATGGAAAACCCCCACACCATAATCACATGATTACACTGGCCCTGCATATATCACTACATAAGAGTGTGTTTTTCCAGACAAGGGAGCTGCTGGAACATTGATAACTTCCATCTCTTGTCTACAAGTAAGTCGAGGGTGAAGGGACAGTGATGTGGGTTAGAGGGCCACGAAGAAAAAAAGGGGAAGATGCTGGAGCCAGGGCTGAGTAGCAGATGACTACCCTCCTGGCTCTGCATGGCTTTCAGGACTTACAGGAGGATCATCCTTCCAGTGCTGGTTACTCAAGAGTATGTACCTCCAAAGAGGGCAAAAAAAGATTTTGTGTGAATAAAGCAACTCCACCCTGTACCCCTCACTGCATGAGAAAAGTCTCCCCGTTTATGAAGAAATAGAAATAGTTATGTAAAAGTGATACGTATTGAATGCACATCCTTAAGAGAAGAACTCTTATGTGCGTCTCTTACAGTGGAAGTCCACATACATGTAAGCAAATCCTGAGGCAACTCTGTCTTTTTCAGGGGGATCTGTTTTCTCCTTCCTTCCATATTTGTTTTTCATGCCGCACAGTTCCTCTTGGTTTTACAAAACATTCCACAAGGAGGGAGGAACTTTAAGAGGTGCAGATGGCGGACATGAAGGGACAATGGTGAGAGGAAGGCTCTGATATCAATAAAGTATAAGCAGCACCATTAAACCCTAGGGACTAAATACATCTAGGGATGCAACAACATGGAAGTCCCATCTCATCAATCAATCAATCAGGGGTTGGTAAAGCGCGACTACTCACCCATGAGGGTCTCAAGGCGCTGGGGGGGAGTGGGGTGGCTCCATGGAGTCCTGGGGTCATCCAAAGAGCCAGGTCATGAGGTCCTTCCTGAACTGAGGCAGTGTAGGGGCCTGCCGGAGGTGGACGGGTAGGTCGTTCCAGGCCTTGGCTGAGAGGTAGAAGGATTTTCCTCCCGTTCTGGTCTTGTAGATGCATGGGACGGTGTCCAAAGAGAGAGGTTGGCTGATCGGAGGTGTCTTTTGGGTGCGTGAAAGGAGAGGCAGTTGTTCAGGTATGTTGGTCCAGTGTTGTGAAGGGCCTTGTATGTGTGGGTGAGGAGTTTTAAGGTTATTCTTCTTTCTACTGGGAGCCAGTGGAGATCACAGAGGCATTGGGTGATGTGGCTCCTGCAGGGGATGTCGTGGATCAGTCTGGCTGCGGTGTTCTGGAAGGTTTGGAGTTTGCAGATGTGTTTATTATTGATTCCGGCATAGAGAGCGTTGCCATGCTCCAGTCTGCTGCTGATGAGAGCGTGTGTGACAGTTTTTCTGGATTCAGATGGGATCCATCTGAACATCTTTCACAGCATGCAAAGAGTGTTGAAGCAGGTCGATGATACGGCGTTGGTCTAGCGGTTCATTGTGAGCGATGAGTCTAGTATGATTCTGAGGTTTTGTGCGTGGTCCGGCGGGTTGGGGGTATTTCTAATGGCGGGTGGCCACTGGCAGTCATCCCATGCAGATGGGGTTGAGCCAAGGATGAGGACAAAGTTGAGTTTCAGGCAGATTTTCTTCATCCAGGTGGTGACGGCTTTCATCCTTTCTTGGAAGTTGTGTTTGGTGATGTTGGGTTCGTTGGTGAGGGAGAGGAGAAGCTGGGCGTCGTCTGCGTAAGAGAGGATGTTGAGCCTGTGGTTCCTGACAATAGTTGAATGCTCAAGAACCCACCTACAATCAAAGGGAATACATGGCATAAGACACTGAAATACATGGAGAGCAGTATTCCAAAGGGCTTCATGCAAAAAGGCATGTAACAAACTGCTGTAGTCAGCTACCAGCAAAGGTTAGACGTGTGGCGGCTGCATGGCATGGTCATAGGCGCTGTACCATCCACAATATAAGGATAACGACTTGACAGGGAGCTCGCAAAAGACACACAATTGATGGACAGAATGCAGAACAAATCAAAACATTCACCCCAGTCAAGAGATCTGGGTTAAATCCATCATTCTTTTGCTCACCTTGCCACCACAGTTTAGACCTGGCTATATGCAAATCAGTCTTGACCCTGTGCCTCATTGGAACAGGCAAGCTCGAACTGTCAAACCCAGGTCCTCCCTGGCCCGTAAACAAGCATCCTAGGACCGGTTTTGTGGTATTACCCCTCATCAGCCAAGATAACTTGAATCCAGCAGCACAGTCAGACTAGGACCTACGTCTGGTTATACCCGGCACACTTAGGGCGAGAAAGCAAAAGACACACAATTGATGGACGGAATGCAGAACAAATCAAAACATTCACCCCAGTCAAGAGATCTGGGTTAAATCCATCATTCTTTTGCTCACCATGCCACCCAAGTTTAGACCCAGCCATATGTAAATCAGTCTTGACCCTGTGCCAGATGGGAACAGGCCAGCCGGAACTGCCAAGCCAAGTCCTCCCTGGACGGGAAAAGAGTCAGTCACTCTGTTGGTGCAACAATCCACAATCATATAGAGCACCTCCCAGGAGACTCGTGACACAAGAAGGCATGCCAGGACACTCAGAATGCGAAAAGGAGAATTAGGGTGTGACCTGGAAACACTGACAGGGACTATCAGCCCTACTATTGATACCTCAGGACCTTGTGGGTGGGTGAAGGGGGAATGCAGTTTTAAATGCCCACCTCCGTTTAAGCAATGGGGTGATACACAGAAGATGGAACAGAGGTACCCGTATCCAAGGGTGGGCACATCCGTCATACTGTGAGGACAATCACTAGTTACAGTAGGGATTGAGGCAATGAAGATTACTGGTAAGTAATCCGATAATTAAAATATGATTGCAGGTAAGCGGTAGCAGGGCAGGGGCACTGACAGCAGCTGTAGGGAGGGTAGAAGGTCAGTCTTCAGTGGTTTGTGTGATAAGCAGGTCGATAGACGCCTGTTTGAAACCAGAGAGAACCACTCTCAACTTCCAGCATCGAAAGAGCAGCATCTACCAGACAATGGACCGCGCCCAGGTGCACAAAGACAGGGGCCTATGACCATCAATAATGCATCAGCCTATCAGAGAGTAGAAAGGGAATGTGACAAGAAACACTAAAGGAGATAATGTTACAGAATGAATATTTAAAAGACCAGGTCACCTATCCACGAGTGAAAATACCCAGTCAGGATAAGCAGTTTATGTATTTATATGTAATACATGTAATTCACTTTCTTTCAACCATCAACACTTTCTTATTAAAACAAACTACTCAGCAGAAAGATGCTCACCTTAATACCGTAATGTTATCCATAGCAAATCTACACCTGCAGTGAAAATACCAATTACAAACAGATGTTATTGTAATAGAATAAACAAAGTGGCTCGAACTATCCACATGGATCTCCTACTAAGATACTCACCAACATTTACAAGAGAAATACTAGCTGATCACAGATACTTGCCTGCAGCGCGTAATTACAGATGGGGGTTGCAGGTGCGGCCCACCAGGACTCATTTTTGGAGACCAGCATTTTTTTTCTGTTGCTCAACACACTTTCTCCCAACTCAAGAGAGAGAAAAACAAAGAAGGAAAGAACAAGCATTGGCATAACCAATAGGCCTCGCCTCAGCCGCTGTGCAGGTAAGAGCGGTGGGGCCAGGTGAGGGGGGATTTTGAGAGACAACCACAAGGGAAAATTAATTATTTATTTATTTTCCCTCGTGGTCGTTTCTCGAAATCCCCCCTCAACTGGTCCCACCGCCCAAACGCTCTTACCTGCAGTGGCCACGGCTGCCTCACCTATGCGAGAGCTATTGCATTATCAATCTCTTTTAGCCATGTTGTACAGAACAGCAACTGTTGTGCAGCATGGCTGAAAGTGAAGAAACACAGCACCATGACGTGGCCACTGCTGTTTTCAGCCATGCTGCTTGCCAATAGCTCTCCCATAGATGCGACCCATTGGCTTTGCCAATGCTTGTTTTTATAGCCTGCTAATGTGTAGTATGAAATCAGATGCTAGATACAGTTCACACAGTCCATCATTGGTCTGTAATGTGCATCCACAATTACGTCGTTAAGGAGTGGCGTGGCGAACGAACAGGGCAATAGCCCCGTTGTACAATTGCGTAGGAAGAATGGAACAAGTAAAGAAATAACTAAATTGATTATCCCTTTGCAGGGCCGGCATTAGCGCTGGTGGCGCACGGTGCGACAATCAATTTTTGGCGCCGCCCCAACCCAAGACCACCTCCTCGGATTCTCTCACTACCACTGGGCAAAAGTGCCCCTCATCTCTCCAATCATAAGTTATTGCTAAACACAGCACCGCCCCTTGAGGTCAGCGCCACCTCCACAGGTCAGTGCCCTGTGCGGTCGCACAGGTTGCACTGCCCTAAAGCTGGTGTTGCATTGATTCCTGTCCCTTTCGAAGCCAATCAGGACAGTGCAGGTTTTGTATTTTGTGCAATAATACTCCTAGAATCCGCTGGGAGGCACAGGGGTCATATACACCTTCACTGGGACTCGTTATTGTATTTGCAGTTCTCTTTAAGAGTTGCTGCTTTGTTTGACCTGTTTCATTGGCTCACAAATGCATAGTCACATTTTGTAATCGCTTCATCATGTTTTTTAAATATCCATGTGTTGTCTCACTATGCAATATTGATACTTATCCTGTATCTATTGTTCATGATTTAACCCCCTCACTCTCTCTCGCTCTGTATTGATTTCTTGTTTCATATTTTATTTGGCTTTAGAATTGGTTAGAAGAGAAGATAGCCAATAAGTTAGCTCAAGGAGAGGAGTGCAGGTGGTGGGGAGGGTGTGGGCATGAGTGGGGTAGAAGGGGGGAAGCAGTAAAAAATACATAATAAAAGAAACACTTACCTTTTCAAGCTGGTCCTGCGTCTCTGCTCCTGCTCTCCGAGGCACAGGTATCACAGAAAAGGCTCCCCTGACCAATCACAACTCTGCAATGCAGCGTTGTGAATGGTTAGCAACCAGGCTCCCCTGACCAATCACAATGCTGCAATGCAGCGATGTGATTGGTTAGCAACCAGGCTCCCCTGACCAATCACAATGCTGCAATGCAGCGTTGTGATTGGTTTTGAGCATCCTGGTTCGACGCTCAACCAGGGAATGGGGACCGTGGCTTGTTCTGCATGCAGGCTGTAATGCAGCCCGCATGGAGGATGGTGAAAGTGTGTATGACTGTCTTGTTTCCTTTGCAGTGCACTGTTTAAAAGCAGTAGGGCAACTCTCCTCCGCCATAGCGGAGGAGCCGCCACTGATCCCAACGAATGGTAAGTAATAGGTGGACTTAAGGCCCCTTTTTAGATTTTGTTTCTTTTTTTCACTATACTACAGATCATTGCTAGCAACAAGCAGGCTCAACCTAAAAAAGAAGAGAAATACAGTAAAACAGTCACAAAGGGAGAAAGCAGGGATGGAAAAGAACTTACAAGAGTAAGATAACGAGTCGTGGAGTGTCTGATGGTGGATGAAAGTGTGATAAGGTGAAACCAAGATTACGCAGGCTTGGTGTTCGGCACCTCCGATATTCGATAGCGCTGGCTGTGGGCATCTGAGCAAAACTCTGTGCCTTGCACTTGCAGTTTTCCATAATAAGCACAGGGTCGGACTGGCCTTTCGGGCAATCAGGCAGTGCCTGACAGGCTGGTCTCATAGGTCAGTGTTTGAGTCGAGTCATTGTGGGCCTGTTTTATGTTCTGCTGGGCCGGTTTTTACTGTTGATTTTCATGATTTACAACAAACATTGCCTGCAGCAAGCTCAAATTCATGCAGCTTTGATCCCTTGTAAAACATGTATACAGTGGGTTCTTCCAAGTTCAAAACTGACTTAGGGCCAGATGTAGGAAGGCTATTACTGGTCGGTAACGGCCGAAATCGTCCGTTACCGACCGGTAATAGGCTTTTACTATGTAGGTGGTAAATTTACCGATTCGGTAATTAACAAATCAGTATTTACCGTTTCAGTATTTACCGAATCATCATTTACCGATTCAGTATTTACCGAATCGGTAAATGACATGTAGGAAGCACTTAAAAGAGTGCGTCTGTGCTTTAAGGATTCGTTATTTACCACCAACTATTAGTTGGTGGTAAATAAGGAATACCTCTGTAAATGTAAATGTGTGCATTTACACCAGTGCCATGTGGCAGACACACATGCCCTTAGGGCATGTATGTATGCCACATGTGCACACCAGCACTAATCAGGGGTGCAACAGGGTCTCAAAGTGACACCCTGCCACCCTTGACTCTTTCCCTATTTTACTGAATCGGTATTTACCGATTCAGTAATTGACATTCATTCCTATGTGCTTCCAGGCCCATAGGAATGAATGCCAATTACCGAATAATTACCGAATCTTAATGATTCGGTAATTTTTACCGATTTTTTATCTACATTGCAATTACCGATTCGAAAATACAGAATCGGTAAAATTCCGTATTTTCGAATCGGTAATTTACAATTACCTACATCTAGCCCTTAGTTTGAATACCCCGGCCACTTTTTAAACTTTCTAGTTCATTAATCGGGGGCACTTTTATTTTAGTGCCCGGGCCTATTTTCTGTCCATGTCTGACTCTAAATAAGCAATGCTTGCAGGTATATGTCAGCCACGGTCCGTGCAGGTAACAGCGGTGGGGCCATGTGAGGGGGGATTTCGAAGGACGATAACGAGGGAAAAGTTATTATTTATTTCATTTTCACTCTGCATCGTCCCTCGAAATCCCCCCACCCGGCCCCATCACTGTCACCTGCACGGACCCTGACTCGTACATGTCTGATTGTTTCAGAACTTCACAGTTTCAGCATGCTTCAGGAAACAGACAGACTTAAGGACAAGTGAAACTCAAAATAATTGCACACTGCTAAAATGGCAGTAAAAGAGATACATTCTTTCACAACTAAAAGGAAACAGAACAAACTGTAATACACTTGGTTTGATTCACTTCCTTAAAACCATTTCAGGGACATCCCTGACCTCATCTCTGATGTATTATATGGACTAAAATACCCCCTATGGATATTAGAAGTCACAGAGGAGTTAGCAAGGCTGTAGGCACAGTTCTTTTTAATAACAATAATTTGTTTTTTATTGCGTTTCAACCAGCACTTCTGGCGTTTCTATAGACTGCAACTAGTACAATGTAATGGTGCTCCATTTGTGTGTCTGTCTCTCTCTCTCTCTCTCTCTCTCTCTCTCTCTCTCTCTCTCTCTCTCTCTATCTCTCTCTCTCTCTCTCTCTCTCTCTCTCTCTCAGAAGAATGGGAGGCTGAGTTGGCCTTGACAGTGTTAAAACTCATGACCGGCACGGTCCGCTCAAGACTCGACTCTGCCATGAGACTGGAAAGGCTGGGAATGGAAGACCACACATACATACACTATCTGTACATTACAAAGCACAGGCGGACACCTTGGTGCCCAACTCATGTTAATTTGATATTTATTTTGATAAAGCGCGGCTTACGCCCGAAGGCGTCTTGGCGCTAGCGTCTGAAATGGAAAGAAGGGCTGCAACGAAAGAGTATCCACGATTACATAGGGAGTGGGAATAGCCATGTTTCAAGGTGTTTCCTGATGGCCTTTTTTGACTGTCTTCTACGGTGCCAGGAAAGCTGATTCCAGAGCTCACAGGTGAAATGTACAAAACTTCTGCCACCTCACGAGGCAGTGTGGATTCTGGCACCCTGACCTGTTTTGAAAGTTGTCAATCAAAGGCATCTTCTGGGGGCGTACCAGGAGAATGTATTCTTTCGATAGCTTGGGCCAGTGAGATGGAGCGCTCTGTGCGCTGTACACAAGGGGAACATCCTTTACAACAAAACTCTAACAACGCGGTACCATTACAACGCAGGTTTTACAACGAAAGTCGTTACGACTTTCGCTGGAGGGCGCTCTAGGATAGGTAATAGTTTAATTTACTATCCAACACCTTCCCTACTATCCACGGGGACTGGAGTTTGAATAGTAAATTTAACTATTCACTATCCAGCGCCCCCCAACGCAATCAGTTGTAACGACTTTGGTTGTAAAACCTGCATTGTAACGGTACGCGTGGTAATACCACGCGTTGTACCGTCATACATCCATACACAATGCCTTGAAAGCTCCTCTCCTTTTTATCTGGAACCAGTGGTGCTACTCCAGGGCTTTTGAAGCTGGGTCGAATTTCTTGATGTTTTTAATGAGCTGAGCTGCTACATTCTGCGCTCTCCAGTTCCTTAAGAGGGCCTTGCTGCATGACCAAATAAGGGGCTTTGCATTCATCTAGTCTTGATAAGACCAGGGAGATGATACCTGTTTTCTGTACACCTGGTGGAATGAAGGGCAGAATTTTCCTCAAGATTTTTAGCTAGTAGAAGGAGGTAGAGATACATGTATTTGTCTGTTACATAAAAGCGAGTTTGAAATCGAAAATTACTCCGAGATTTCTCGATTTAGGTACTGGGGTGGGAAGAGGTCCCGGGATCTGTGGCCACCGGGTATCACTCCAAAAAGAGGTGTCTCTGTCAACGAGGAAAACCACAGTTCTTCAGGGTTCAGCTTGAGACAGTGACTGCTCATCCAGCTAACCACTGCTCACTAACAGTTGTTAAACCCATGTGCCACCTCCTCAATCTTACTAGTGGTAGACACAACAATTTGAGTGTCATCAGCATAAGAGATGGTTGAAAAAACCTAAGGATCTTATGAGTTTTGCAAGGGGGCCACATAAATATTGGATAGGGTTGGAATGAGTGATGACCCATGTGGGGCACCAAACCCAAGGAAAAGGGATCGGAGATGAAGTCTCCTAAAGTGAACGATTGCTCTCTTTCCAAAAGAAAGCAGTACAGGAGGTCGTATGCTAGCGCAGCGATTCCTATCTCCACTATTCTATGCATCAGGACAGAGTGGCTCACCATATCAAAGGCTGCAGATAGGTCCTATAGGACCACGGCAGCCTCACTTCCATTCTCCATAGAGTCCCTTATTTTCTCTGTAGCATCTACCAGTGCCAATTCAGTGTTGTGTGCCTTTCTGAAGCAAAATTCGGCTCCATGCAGAATCTCGTTCTGATTGAGATATTCTGAGACTACAATATCCATGTGTTACTCTAAAAAAAGGTGTGGGAAGGAGAGACGTGAATTGGGATGGTACTTCTTCTCTTCGTCAAGATCCATTGTGAATTTTTTTAAGTAGTGCCAAATTAAGACTTTTTTTCCATTCCAGTGGAACGATTCCCGTATTAATAATGTGATTTAGTAGTAGGGCAAGAGGAGAGGTCACTGTTAGGTTACACTAGGTTGATGGGATAGTTAGGTAACACTACATGCATGGCATAAGGCTTCTAGGCACCTGAGCTGATGAGGCCGGATGACCACACAAGCACCACTATGGAAAGAACACATGCAGCCAGATGTTAAGAAGCTGGCCGGGTTCTGTCAATGGGGTCTCATAGATATCTCCACATTAGGGGATGTATTGGACATGGGTGGGCTGAAATCCTTTGAAACACTAGAACCCATGCAGCCTTATAGATATCTTTGACTATATCATGCCCTGCAGGCAGAAAAACTAAAATGGGCCTCGGTTCCTGACAGCAGCCCCTCGAAAAGAAGAGTACTGGGTGAAGAGACCTCTGGTAAGGTGGTTTCCCATATGTACCACACGATAATAAATAATAAACCCTACACTCTTGGGGCTCTTACAGCAACCTGGAAGAAAGACTTGGGCCCAATGGAAGATGTGGACTGGGAGGCAGCGCTCATGCATTCCAGAGAAGTTGCCATTACGTCTAAACTGCGAGTAATCCAGCTGAAAATCTGGCACTGAATCTACTGCAATAGAAGCCATTTGAATAAAATGGGCAAGATTCTGTGCCCGCTTTGTCTGTGATGTGGGGCCGGCGCACATATCTACACACTCTGTGGGAATCTCCCCTTATTGTTGGGTACTTCGGCCATCATTGTTAAAGAGCTGGACATGGTCATTCCTTTGCCTCCACAATTTCTCCTGTTAGGGATCCCATGTAACGTCGAACTCCCAAGAGACCAGCTTTATATTCGCATGCATTGGGGAAGGCAACAACTGGGTTCAGAGGGTGGCAATTAATTACTTTTGTTGAATTTATTGTCAAATTTGCCTGATAAGAAACAGATTTCACCTTATCAGTTAGACCTTTGCGGTAATCAAGACCAATATCATCAGTCGTTGAAACAAGTGTATCTGGAGAAATATAGGCCAATATCATGCTCTGCACATGGGACCGGCTGTTCTTTTTTCTGGGGTACATCTAATACTCATCAGGACCGGAGGAAGAGCGCCAGGCCATTTCAGACTAGTTGATGCACATACTTTGGCCAATTTGTTTTGGATGGTCCATTCAACTTCACCAAAATACCAGATGATTGAGCATGATAGCGACGGATCCTTTGAACAATTTGGAGACCTGTTCAAATCAATTTAATTATTTATTGTCCTCTTATCTGCTTTAAGTCAGAACTTAGAGAAACACTCAATGTGAGCCGGTGGTTGCAAGTGGGTGCCACCAGCATTTCATTTTGGGGACCAGCACACATATTTTTCCTTTATCTATAGCAAAAAAGGGGGAAACACACAAAATAGAAAGAAGGAGTACAAAAAGACAAGTACAACCGTCAAAAAAGAGAAGACAGTAACCTCAAAGAGTGCGATAAAAAGGAAGGGAGTGACATGGTACTGGACTAAAGAGGCCTGAGATGAGTAGAAGTCTTAACAGCTTTGGTATTTGGTGCCCTGGCATGAAATTGTACAAGTTGTGGGCTTCTGAGCACTGCTTTGGGTACCAGCACTTATTCATTTATAAATTAAGCTCTGTAGTATGTACATCAAACATTTAAATGGTAGATAAGTGTTCTGCTCAATACATTGCTTTTCATTGTGCCTGCAGTCAGTTGACTATGCCACTAGACTGTAATAAGAGTACAAGAAACAGGTTTTTACATAAGAATTGCAATATTTCATGTACTAAATAATAGTATAAAAAATGGGGTCTATTTACAAACTTTATTTTGTAAGTTAGAAAGCTACTCATCATGGGTTTCTTCCGTTTATATTTTTGGGGATTCACAAAAATCTCTGAAAAGAAAATATATAAATATGTATATGTCCTAGATTTCACTCTTGCTGCCTCATACTGTGGTATCGGGTTCTCTAGACCTACATATCCCGCAAAACCGCTTACACCATAAAACAGAAGTTGGCACGGAAACTGGAAATGCAAAAGACAAGTTTATTAGGACCCCATGGGGTGGTGGTACATTCCTACAGCACCCTTCGGCAATGCAAGAAGTATCACCCCGAACATCGGTGCAAGACCTCTTTTTATACAGTTTTACAGTAATAAAAAGAGTAGGCGGAACACGTTTGCTCAGTTTAGGTACATATAAGGACATTTTTGGAACACAGACAGATTATGGGAGGAGTTATAACACTACTGGTCAGTTTTGAAGAACATTCCTAAGTAATGACTGTCCACTAGTATAGAAGGTTTAACTACGCATGTGCAAGCTTGACCAGTACTAAAAATAGCCTGTTGCTGGACAAGTTAGGTGGTCAGTGGTGCAAAGAAAGGAAAAAGGGCATGCTGACCACGAGGCAGCGCGTTCATATAAAATGGACGCTAGTGTTCTCAAAATGGCCCCCGAACACCGTGGTCAAGATAAGGGAAAATTCGTGTAGCAAAGCTTAACGCTAACCTGATCATTGTCAAATTACGACAATACCTCCTCATGCTCATAGTCAAGTGGCTAGGCAATCCGCAAGAGTAGGTTAAGAGAAAATGTGTACTATGACATCAAACTTTTTTTCTCCACCGGGATACTTTTTCCCCCTTCCCTGAAGCATCCTCCAAATATGGTGCAGAGGAGACGGTCTGCCCCAGGCAGCACTTTTTTGGGGGCGGCAGCACATTTCACGTGAGGTGAGACAATTTTCTTTTTGCTGGGGAGCAGATCCAGTAGCTGAGAAGGAGGTGGAGGAGGAGGAGGCGAGCTTGGAGGAAACAGACATAGCCATGAGAGCGTCTCCAGTGCAGGACATCATTCATCGGCCATAATAAAATAAGCTACTCCTCCTGCCTGACATCTCAATGATACGTCAAGCAGGAGCTGCTTCTTTTAAATCAGCGATTGTGGCTTATATTCTGTGCATGCGCACTACAATGATCGGACATTAGTGTCGCCTGTGCTGGGCATGCTCAGTATACAGCAAAAGCTCTCTTGTGTTCTGTGCATCCGCATTGCAGCCGAACCTGGTCTGCACATTCTTTTCTGAGAGGTCTCAGGATTCCCTGTCTCCTGAAGCCCCTCCGCAATCCTCTCTCTGCTGTCGAGATCATCTGCTCAGGATCTGACCTTTTCCTGGACCCTTGCAAGAGATCACCTGAGAGGGAAGGGTCCAGCCTCACTAGAGAGAAAAGTTCCAGAAGGAATGATTCAGAGATGGTAAGTCCTGGGCAGAAGTGGGGGGTGACTATTGGGTGCTATGACCAATTATCCAGATAGGAGAACTCGTTTCTATGGATTGCTCTCCCATCTACTCATTCCCCCTACACATTCTTGCCCCTCCAACTGCAGGTGATGATATCAGCACAGCTTAGAGCTCACACACTACTTCAACAGAGCCCGCACCCCTGCTGGCCAGGGAGCCTGATCGAGATTCAAGAGTGGTCAGTGAGTGCGGCCATTTATTGCAGCCCCGGCAGGCCCGCCTGCTCGTGCTCAGCATTGCTCCCTGCCCTGCTCCCGTCTCATGGCCTCGGCTGTGTACTCAGCTGCCACAGTCGGTTCTCGGCGTCTCCATCCCCGAGTAAACTTGATTCAGAGCTGTCGACTCACGTTGTTTAGCACTGGCAGTGACATGGTCAGTGGCAGCTGCTATTTAACGGTGGTGGAGGGGTCACGGTGGTTAGGGGAAAGGGAATGAAAAGAATAATTAAACAATCACTTACCTGTGTTTCGCGGCCACTTCTTGGCTCTCTTCACCCTCAGCCCGCTCCCAGGACTCCAGGGCAGGAAGCAGGAACAGGAAGCACCCAGGCTCCCCTAAGCCAATCACAACGCTGTAATGCAGCATGGGTGGAGAACATGCAAAGTTCTCTTAAGAGAGTGCGAACCACTCCTCCTCCAGCTTCTCTGTGAGAGCCCAGCCCCACCCCACCCCTACCCTGCTGATCAACAACTGAAAAATAAACTGATAATAACAATGAGTTTTTATAATTTTATTTTTTCCTTTTTAACCTGCTCAGTGGAGGAGCTGCCCCTGGACATGGTGTGCACTTGGCGGGGGAGGCTGAATAGTGTCTGCCTGTGAGATTGGGTTAGCCTCCTAGCTGCAAAACTACCCATGGCGCAAATTTGTGGAAGCAGGCCTATATTTGAAAAAGGGCACCTGACTACTCACATTGGTGTACACATGTGCATGCAGTTCTGACACCTGCACCTGGCTTCTACACCCTGTTTGTTTCCCTGATGTGTGACTCCTGCCTCTAGTCAGGCTTGTCCCTTGTATTTGTTTCACAATTTAGCCACCGTGACCTCAGATATGCACAACTTGAATGCGCGCTGTTTTTCTTGCAGCGGCAGCAAAATTGCCCGCCAGACTGATGAGTGGTGACAGTGACTAAGCCTCTGCCTAATTGCGTGCTACATCTTTGTGATTTTACATCGTTGCAACTCCTGGTTTATCTGAGGTGAGTTACAGTATCACAGTTTTTTAGACGTGCAGACTAAACAAACTAACATTCTAAAAGGGATTTATTTATCCTTGTTATTCCTTATTTAATTATTAGCTATTATGAATATCTTTCTTTTTCTTATTCTTTCAGTCTTACTTAAGATGAAGCGAATGAAAGAAAGTGGTGCAGCCTTTAGAAAAAAGAAAAATCCTGGGAGGGTGAATTAAAAAACACTGAAGGTGCTCCACTGAAATACCTTTAGTGCTAAACAACTATTTCTGTTGCTAAAGCAATATCCGATTACGAATCCAAATCATCGTCAAAGTCAAGTGATTCTTCAACTTCAACATGCAATAAGGAGTGTAACAAACAAAAAATTCCAGCTGTTGGCTGAAAAGATGTTGGTCTTTGGCCAAGTAAGATTAACAATGACACACAGATCTTACTGGTACGTCAAGGTACATCTGTGGTTTAACATCTAGATTCTGATTTTGGTGAAGTTATTCATGAGGGTGGTTCATTTAAAAGATGAAACAGAAATCTTACATGGAAGTGTTTTTTTCATACTCCAAAAATTAGAAAACAATGGAATTGATATTCAAAATTCTAGAGAGCAAGCATAGGATACAGCTGCTATGATGGCTGGTCAACATACTGGCGTTCATAGACACATCAAGGAAATTCATGGAAAAGCAGAATTTGTCGCATGTACAAATAACTTGCTGAATTTTACTGGTGTACATGCAGCTTCTGTTGCTGTGAATTCTGTTACCTTTTTTGAAACTATGGAGTGTTTGTTTACTTTTTTGTTCTTCCTCAACCCATCGCTGGGGCAATCTGACTTCAGTCACTGGTCAAAAGGTCGAGTAGAAACTCAGTGGAGTCCACGGGGAGATGTTGTGAGTGTTGTAAAAAAAATCAAAAATCTTAAGTTCTGTAGAGCATTTAAATGGTGCATAAGATAATAGTGTTACCAGGTCAGATGCTGGTGTGCTACATGTTGAGTTACAGTCATTTTCCTTCTTGTGCTTTCTTGGCCTGTGGGAATCAGTCCTTCTAGAAATTATCAACACACAGGTCTGGCTCCAAACCAAAGGATTGAATATACAACAATGTGAAATAAGACTTGATGCTTTAAAAGCATTTTTAACTTAAAATAAGGATGGATTCATTATCAATTCAATAGCTTACACAAAATAAATTTGTGATGATCTGGGGATAGTCATGAATCATCTGTGTAGAAAGAAGAAACTGATGGCAAGTGAAGAATCACAAGATGCTGAATTGTCATACAAAACTGAGTTCAGTAGAGAAATGTTTTTCTCACTGAACAGAGTGATCCAAGAAATCACCACGAGATTTCAAAAGCTTCATGTTCATGCTGAAAAATATATCTTCCTTACTGCATCAAATCTTTTGAATGATAAATACGAATGTCAACTAAATCATGATGACATTAATAAGTAAGAGTTCCTCGTTGAGAGAAAAAGGACTTCAGAGATTTGTTTCTGTTGCTGCTATGCAGAATGAAACAAAGATGAGGAAGGACGGCAGTTTATTCTAAAATACAGTCTTGAGAACTCAGTTCCAAATGTTGTAATACTACTGCAAATTTTACTCACAATTGCTGTAAGTGTTGCTGGTTGTGAGAGGAGTTTTTCTAAATTAAAAATGATTAAGAATTACCTAAGATTGACAATGAGTATGTTGCCTTTAAGTAATCTTGCCATACTGTCTATAGAACAGCAACTGAGTGATGAAATAGACTTCTACAATATCATTGACGATTGTGCTTACAGAAAAGCAAGAAAAATAACATTTCAGAACTTTGAAATTAAAGTTTTACCTCAAAAATAAATATAGTGTTTTTATTTATTTCACTGTACACCATTCTGACTTTTTGTGGTATTTTTGGTATGTATTGAGAGGAGAGGCAATCTAAAACAATAGTTTTTATACTATTAAAAGACCTAACACAAGTGTGATTTTAACCTTTGTGTTTTTTCCCAGTGAATTTACTATAATGAATTCATGCCTGTGCAGAACAGTAACTTTAGTTTTATCTCTTATTATCCTCCGACTCATAAAACCTACTAAATTGGGTGCTAAAAGTCCCCCAAATACTGTTTACATTTAACAGAGTGGCTTTTGGTAAACTCTATAGACTGAAAGAGTGAAACAATGAGCCTGCCCTAACACAGTGTTTTTTAATGTGATATACCTAAGACTCTTTTCAAGAATTGGGAGAAAGTGTATTTTACACTTATTTTTCCTAAATGATTATAAAGCCACAGTCTTCAGATTCAGTTTGAACATGAAGTTAATTTACCCAATATTCTGGGTTAAGTCACTGCATCTTTAGTATTCATCTGCAGAGGCAAATGTGCTGCTGCCCATGTGTTCCCAGGAGAAATGCAGCACCAAATGCAAACACACAGCAGAAATGGTGATGGTTCGGATTATTCTGGAGTACTTAGTACCATCCGAATGTTTCTCAAAATCGTATATCACGGCTAGTACCTGGAGTCACACAGAGTACTGCTAGTGCCATTAGGGAGTCGCACAGAGTACTGCTCGTACAGTTAAGGAGTCACCAAGAGTGCTGCTAGTACCACTAGGGTGTCACACAGAGTACTGCTAGTACCATTAGAAGGGTGGCACGCTCAGGGACCACCACAGGCGGCAAATGCTCGAGCTACACCACTGAATTTGACCATGTGTAATGTAACTGGTGAAAATGTAGAGCACTCTAATACTTTCGGTTTGGGTCGAGTTTGCAATACATAAAAAAAAGTTGTATCTCAATCACAGTGCATCAGCGGATAAACACTAATTCAAATAAATCAATCAGTACTTGGTCTATGCGCCACAAAAAGGACATGAAGTGATAGAGGAAGTGACGTGTCGCATGCTCTGCCAAATTAGAAGGCAGCAAACAAGAGTGATGATGATGCCAATGAAGGGTAAGTTATGGGCGGGCTAAAAGCCCCTTTTTAAAAGCTTTTTTTAAGACACAATAGGTTGTTGCCAAGCGACAGTGCATGTGCACTGCCTGCAGGCTTGACCTAATTAATAGATATGAACCTTCGTTTAAATCCCAGCTTCTCCGTGTGACCATATGGTGTATGATCCTGAGAAGATTCCCATTTCCTAGTCTTGCTTCCCTTTCGCACCAAAAATTGGCAGAAGCAAGAAACAAATTTGTGCTCTCGATCATTCATTCATCAATTATATATTCATTCACAAAACACACATCCATACATCCCTCAAACATCCATCTACACAAACAACTACCCATTGACCATTCATGCCCCTGCCAGTTCGTTCATTCAATCATCCGCTCAGGATTCACAAATACATGGGTGCATGAACCCACCATCCACTACCCACTCAGCCATCCATCATTTCTGGGACTGCTCGTTCCTCCATCCATTCGCTGAAATCCATTCATCCATCCAAGATGTCCCAGTAGGTGAAACACTGCTCTAGTTTGCAGGTCAGAAGCCTCATTCCCAGAAAGGACAACCCAGCCCTCTCTCCCTCAGAAACAGTACCATTCAATTGTGTAATAGCAACACTTGTTTACAGCAGTGGTAGAAGTGGGCGGGATCGGAAGGGCACTGCGTGCCTCTCTGTGTGTTGTCTAATTGCTTTGGTGCCTGCATATTTGGTGTTCTGTGAGTTCATGTGGAGGTCTGTAAATGTCTTACCCTGTCCGCTTGTATCTCCGCGTGCATGCACTTCACAAAAGACAAGTATTGATTTTGTCAGTGGTTGTTACAGACATCAATTTCTTCACAACTCTTTTATCCTTTGAGAAGTGATCAGTCTGCACAAGGTCAAACCTATCAGACTCAAGCCTGCTATGTGACTGACTTTGTCCTAGCCTATTCTCCCACATTTCCACAGGCCCTTTGCCCAAGTGTTTTCCATCCATCCCAATGTGTCTCCTGAGCTCTGTTCGGATCTCTAAGTACCCTTGGCACGTCACCACAGGCCGGCTGGAGCAGTTCCGGGGCCTGCCTTGTGCATCCTGTGTAAGAGTTGCAAGCTAAGCCCCGCCCTCCAGCTTCCTGTAAACCAGCTGAATGCAATAAATATATGGTGAAATCATTACCGTAAAAGTAGCAAAGTTTTCATGCACTCCAAGTCAGATGTGAGGGTTTACCTCCATTTTAATATATTTCAATGAATTCAAGACACATATATCTAAACGTCATTTTAAGAAAGGTTATTTGAGTTGCATTATTTCTATATTTTCCAATGAATGAATTGGTGAATTCGTAATTTGAGCCCATTTTTGTTTCAACAATTCCGACCCAACGTCTTCACTTAAGCATACTTTTATACTGATCCGCCGAAAAAAGGAAGTGGCGTCACACGCATCAGTTTCTTTCTTACAATGGCTTCTGCAGTGTGACCCACGTATCACGTGGCCTGTTCTTGTCGCTCAGCGCAGAGAGGCCTTCATGGACTCAGACGGCCTCAATTAAACCGAGGGCTCCTGGCGGAATTAAACCATTACAGAAAATACATTTAATTAACAGGATTAATACTTGCAATCTGGCAAAGCCTCTCAGGAAAGAATTAACCGGGGGTGATTATGTTTAGAGCTGATCCTTTTAAATAATCTATTGAAATAATGAGGCTTTTCCAATTAAATATATATGACCATCCATCCTGGAGGCAAATGAGATGCGCATTTACCTGGTCACATAATGGCGCTGACACTGCTGGGGATTCAGTGCCTGAACCCTACATAGATATTGACTTTTGTGCCAGCCTCACCACCCTTCTGGTGCCCGAGGTCCCGCGGGTGTCTAACTCTGGGCGTCTAGTTCCAATTGGTGCAGCAGATGCAGTGGTACCCGAACCAGGGAGTCCAGATTATTGCTGTAATTTATCATTCAAACAGTAGGTGGGGGTATTTTCTTCCTTGCACTAGAGTTCATGACCCGCTGGTTACACTACCTGTCGCCCTGCTATGGTGAGGGCACCACAAATGGATCTACTGAGTTACTTTGGTTGATGTAGTGCCTAAGCTGAATTTCCGATAACCTTCAGGAAAATGGCGTGCAACTTTGATGGTGTCATACAAGACACTAGCCATGTGGTAAATTAGCTAAAAAAGGTAAGGGGCAACTAAGATCTGAAGATGCAAGTGCAAATCCCTGCATATACTCTTTGTTTGCCACTAAGGGCGTAGCTTAGTCAATGGTATTAGGGGGATGTCAGTCTAAGATTTCCCAACAAGCCACGTGGTGTACACACCTAAGATAGGTCGGGCTGGGGCTGCTCGACGGTTAATGGACAGGGTTAGGAACTTTAGTTTTAAGGTATTTAGAAAAGTATAGTTAGTTAGCATATGACCACTGTGAGATAATCTGGCCTAAGTGCTGATAAGGCCGGGTTCCACTGCAGAAAATATAACCAGGAACCCCAGGTTGATGTCTCTTTTTTACCTGCTGAGAAGTGTAAAGGTGAGAAACAGCACATCACCTCAATTGCCTTTCCAATACTAATCGGGACTCAAGGACAACAGACTCCAACTGCAGTGTAAGGAATTTATTTCAAAGCCAAAAACAATTGAATATAGAGGCACCTCAAGACGAGGTTGTAGAAATACATAGGAACTAATACGAAGCTGAACCTACAGATTAATCTACTCTGGTGTATCATGAAAAGGATGAACAACTCTAAAAATAAAAAACAAGCCAAAACTGCTCCAACATTTAAATCAGACTTAATCTGTAATTGGGATGTAAAAAGCATTAGACTATCCCTATTCTATCTCTGAGGTGACATCCTTACCTAGCATTTCCCAGGCAAAGTCAGAAAAAGGTGTCATCTTGTGAAGACTTCCTAAGAAGCGCATTCACAAGGTAAGTCAGATGACTATAGCTGAAGATTTTGTTCTAAGATACTCTTCACAGATCAATCCTCTAACCCCTTCTCCTAACTCATCCTGTCTCCTTCTACCTCTCGTCCTTCGGGGCACTTCCCCTAATACAAAATGCAAAATGTCAAACACGTCAACAGATCACCTCATGCTAACGGACACCTCTTCTAGGTAGTTTTCCACCGTCTTCTCCATGTGTATTCAGTTTACCTTAGTTCCAAGGCCTCACCGACGAAAAAGAACACTGGCTCCCAATTATCGACATTCAATTTACAATGTATCGCTTCTCCTCCATGCCTAACTCCTAAAACAAAATGTGTTCGTTCTAACAAAGGCAGCTTCTTCCACCTGCAACTGAAACATGAGAACAGAACATTTCTGCATGCACATGAAATTCGCTGACTACCTCCAAATGCCAGAGCTTACCAGGGAAATAACATTTCCTGGCCTCCACAATTCGGCCAACAAAAGAATAAATGAACAGACCTTTAATGAGCACAACGTGGACATTTCATTTAGGCCTTTAACATCAAGTTAGTCACGTATGTTATAATGCTAGGCGTTGCAAACATCTACAATTATTACACGTTAAACATAACTCAATATTTCTTCATGCAGTCTTTATCAGGGTGCACATTTTAAATCGAAATACATTACAGTACACATAAGCTTTTCATTAAGCAATTACAATATACTAAAGGTTACAGTCTCAAATATAAACGCCATTTCAGTTCTCTACTGCATGACACAAAATACCTTCTATCATTTCACTTGCTCATTTCATTATTACAGCACAAATCTAATGATTACATGTTAATACGACACAAGAATATATGCAGATGCGGACTATCCATGATTATGATGCACCCCTACAATTTTTAGAGCACCATCACTATCAGTTCCCCCCTCTGACGACTAGCGTCATCACACCAAATCACACTTCCTGGAGAAAGAACCAACCTAAAAGAGCTCGTTGCCATTCTCCCCTGTCGGAACCTCTCTAGGCTTTTGATATTTCCGTAATGACTGTCCTGCAGTCTTTCCATCCTTCGCTCTTGCTCTCTAAAAGATCTTTCAAATCTATCTGCCTTATGCCACTTGTAAATCCTCACAAATCCCCACAATAGGATCTCACAGACTACCACTATAATGATAGGTCTCAAGAAGTGCCCAAGAATTCCCTTTCCTAGGGTTGCAAACCAACTCCATACTTTACCAAATCCTTTTCCCACATTGCCCCAAACTCCTTCTGTGGCCAAATCATGTATCTCATGATGAATCTCAGTGATGTTACTGGTATACTTCTTTAGATATTTGCTGTTGTCAGGTATATAAGTACAGCACTCTTGAACCTTCAACATTTTACAGACTCCACCCTCTTTTGCCAAGAGAATGTCTAAAGCAAGACGGTTCTGTATCATAGCTCTTATCAACACCATCTCTCCATCTACAAGCATCAACGACTGAGCTGTGTTTGTCGACAACTTATCCACAATGGTTGACAACTTTCTAATCTTGACATCATTCAGCATCACACCCAAACCTGGTATCAATGCCCCAAAAACATCTCCTACAATTTCTCCTGCACTTGCACCTCGCTTCCTTCTAGAATGTAATCCACCTTCCAAATGGTCCAAATCATCCACATGATAAATCTTGGGAAATACCACTGCCACATAGCACGTACAATACCAATTCTAAAGCAGTCGCACATAGGCATTCTTCCCACACACAAAATACACATTTGGCACCACTTGTATTGGTCTTGTAAATATTTCTTTCCTGAAGCCTCAATGGTAAAAATATGAGTGCATATACTCTCTCCCACCGAGACCTTATCATAGTACGTTTGTACTTGTCTCACACACACTTTCCCTCTTTGCTCGAAATCCAACGCAATTGGACCACTACTCCCTTTTGATTTATGAGCTAACTCTTCTTTGGTGCACTCAACTTTACCTCCCTTGCTGTAATGGTTTCCGATTAGTTGTCTATGTCTATCCTCTACTTGATCTATAAATTCCTTTTCTACATCTGGTAATGAACATGTTAAGTTGTGTCGATGTGCATAAGCTGTATCTAGAGGTACAATAGGTATGAAATACTTGCCTATTCTATCATCCTGTTCATAATAATCATACTTATTCAAATGCTTATAAGCTGGAACTTCTGAAAGCACTGCATCATAATTAGAAAAAGTATACTCATAGTGTCTCTTGTCATAAAACATACTAAGCAATGAACTACAAGTAATACCATACGTTAAAGGGAGATGATGGTATCAAATTTCTTCCTCTACAGATGCGGGCAACTGCATACATACATACAAATCTCTCACCCATTGTATCCACATACTCATACAGCAGCTTCGTATATGCAATAAGCGTGTAATCACCTTTAGACAAATCTACATGCAACCTATGACTAGTTTGATCTAGCATAGCTTTCTCAGCTCCTACGATACCCTCTTTTGTGCTAGAAGTAGTAGGTGTGGGCGTCCCTTGTACCCCCACTTTCCCCACCTCTGCATCATGTAAAATAATTACAGATACAACAAAAACTACTATTATTGCTACTATCACGCCTACAATAAATGTACCTATCACACACTTAGCCCTACGGTTCGGATTTTCAGACTCCATTTTGTAGCTTGTTGGTTCAGCTCAACAAGAGGATACGCAAGAGTCTCTTTTTTCCCACCTCAATGGCTGCATAAACAGTTCATTAGAATCTTAGAAATTCTTTCACAGTCCGGTTCCTCTAATTTTATTTGCACAGTCCAAAGAGATTTCCCCAGTCCCCTTTCTTCTTCTGCCGGATAAAACTATACATTTATTCTTCTTCCACTTGGACCTTACTTATCTTCTTTGAGACAATTATTTACAGTCCACAGTTCATTCACAGTCTCTTACAAGTTCAGATCCAATTTCAATTAACACCAGCTGCAATATTTCATGACCAACAGCTGTGATCTCTTGAGCTGGTGGCTGAGAGACAAAAGTCAGAAAGGACAATTCCTGTAGGATCAGAATCCGCACTTTGCTCAGTACTGGAGGTCTCGGAACCATTATTGTCAGTACTCCCTCTATTTCAAATCCAGGAACTATCAATCCCACCTCGATTTTCAGCTCGGGTGTTCTGCTGATCACTTGTGAAGACCTCAGTCTTCCGGTCCCCACCACTCTCGGCATCTGTTACCAAATAAGTCCACTTCGGGGTAGCGTACTTCTGACAAGGCACTTTTGTTCTCCTCTACCTTCTTAGACCCTCCTGAGTGTGCTCCACTTCACTCAATTCTGATTCAGAGGTCTCTGACACAAGAGCAAGGTCTCTTTCAGGAGCTAATCTCAGATTTAGCCTTCTTTGCCCTTCAAACCACGATTCTACTGCAGTGTCTGCTTTTCTCCTCTGCCCCCGACCACTTTGCACACCAGTTACTTCAGCTGAGTTTGACTCTTTACCATTCACAATGTTACCTTCTCCCTCAGAGTCAATACCTGGGTCTTGTGTAGCGTAATCCTCCTCAGCTTGTTTTGGTGAACCAGCTTCGTCAGCAACCCCCATTGCTTGGCTTGCCCTCTCAAGTGGCCTCCCTGCCGCAGCTGGATTTTCTTCTATGAGAGGAGCGGTTTCTTCCAGGGGTTCTGAAACTCTGCGAGTATGGGAGGCATGTATCCAGTTTGGCAAGCCTCCGCACTTCACCGCTGTATTTGTCACCAGAATCACCTGGTAAGGGCCTCTCCAACGGCCATCAAGGCAGCCTTTCCTCACATGCTTGCGAACTAGCACCCAATCCCCCGGGCACAGGTCATGGCAAAGGTCCCTCGAGGTCGGGGCAGTTGCAGCTTTGACCACACTAGCCATAGCCAGGAGATAGTTAATATTTTTCACACTATCAGGTTATTTTAAACATGACACTTGGACAATCTTCAATAAACATATTTTTTGTCCAAGTAGCCATTTTTAATTTTTCACACACTTGAACACTGCACTTCAATAGAGTTCACATGGTTGGAACATCCAATTGGCAAGAGCCTTTCAGGAGCACGAGGTCAGGCACCCAGCAGGGCGAGGTTGCTCAGGGCTGTGGTCCTAGATCTAGAACTCCTTGAGCTCCAGATGACGAATCTCCGCCAATAAGGGTGGGCCGATGGACTCTTTATTCTAGCCAGGTGGCGGGCGAACTATTTGAATTGGGTTCCTACATTTTTGCAGCATTTAGCATTTTTCTGTTCCCTGAGAATGACTGAGCATCTCCTATTAGTAGTATAGACAGTTGCAGCTTCCACCTGATCAGACGCAGAACGGACCACATCAGCCAGTCCTTTGCAATAATCAAGGATCAAATCATCTGTGAGGTTTATCAAGGCTGTGGACAGCATAGCCCTCCCCAACAGAACCTCGTGGGGTGAAAGACCAGTCCTTCTATCAGGGGTACTACGAACACCCATCAACACCAATGGCAATGCATTCGGCCATTTCAGAGATGTAGACGAGCACACTTTCGCTATCCTCATTTTTAAAGTCCCATTAATCTGTTCCACAATACCAGAAGCCTTTGGTTGTAAGCTAAAAAGCAGCCTCTGGTCAACATTCAAAGCAGCACAAAGTAGCCTCATGATTTCCCTGTGGAAGTGTGTTCCTCTATCCGACTCCAGAGAGGTTGGAAAACCGAACCGCGGGATCAGTTCCCTAAGCAACAACTTTGCTACTGTAAGGCTATCACACCTTCTTGTTGGATATGCTTCCACCCATCGAGAGAAAACACACGCCACAACAGAACATACCTCAAACAATTGCATCTAGGCATCTCACTAAAATCGAGCTGTATCCTATTCAAGTTTTCTTCCCAGCAATCATTTGCTGACATGTAATGCACCACTGACACACAGCTTCAGCAAACGCATGGAACCGTGGATTGTACCACGTCTGTCTGAACACTCCCACAATAGCATCCCTTTCCAGGTGCACTGCTCCATAAATCTGTCTTGCCATAGGACTTAATAGGTCATCGGGTAACACTGTCTGACCATCACTTGAAATCCAAATCCCTTCATCTCCTATCTCACATCCTGCTCTGATCCAAATAGCTTTTTCCTCTTCTGAAACCTCTCACTGAAGACGTTTGAGCTTTTCCCAGGTGTCTGCCATAGCTAACATCATGCTGAGCTCGGTTCTTTCTGGGTTCTCTCCTGTATAATCTCCAGTAAAAATACATCTGTGAGGACGCGCAGTCCCTGGAGGCTCCAACTGAACATTTTTCCCCTCATTGTTCTCCCTCTTCCCTTCTGCAGCGGCGGTGCATCCATTGGGGCGTTAGGGCGTTGCCCTCCCAATGCGCACAGCCACCATCCGGGACCGCCAGTGTGCCTGAAAACAAACCTTACTCAGCAAATAGTTTCTGGCCGGCCGGGCACCGGGCCGGACCAGAAACCATCAGGAAAAGGGGGGGTGGGGCTGTGCAGACGCGCTAGTGCGCGTGTACTCTTTCGGGCTGGTCAATTTTCTGCCCGGCGGGAACATGCGCACTAGCCCCCCCCCTTTGGAAACCGGGGGTTGCCTCATGCCTCAGCCCCCAGCCTCCTAATGGGGCGTGGAGTTTGGCTGCTCCTACCAATCCTCACCTGCCTGATGACGTCTGGCATGACGTGACGTCACTCACCTCCTTAGTCACTCTCACTCTCACCCCGCACCTGCAGCCACTGTCACACACAGTGCTCTTCCTGCCTCGTGGTCGTGGACTCGTCGTGGAGCTGGACATCGGCAACGAGAACTACTGAGGTGAGCCACAATGCGACTCTTGTTCCCCCCAGGACCAGGTGCAGTGTTGCCAGGGGTTTATGTACAGGGCTGGGCTGAGAATGATAATAATGATAATGTGGCCTCGGCAGGGAGGGGGGCATGCTCGCCGTGTCTCAAGCGCGTTTCCAATGAGGCAGGCAGGTGAGGTTCCTGGACAGGCCAGTGCGGGCATTTTATTGCATTAATAATGTGGCCTCGGCAGGGAGGGGGGAGGGGGCGCGCGCGCCGTGTCTCAAGCGCGTTTCCACTGAGGCAGGCAGGTGAGGTTCCTGGACAGGCCAGTGCGGGCATTTTATTGCACTATTTCGACGGTAGATTTGTGAAGAAAGCACACCTGCCCATCCTCGACAACGCTCATGATTGTTTTTGGGCTGATGAATGCGTCACTGAATTTGCGCTTCAACTAATTAGTTCCAGCGACCATGTGTGTGTTACTATGCAATCGCACCGAAGGGCGCAGGGGTCCCTTGCACTAATAATGTGGCCTTGGCAGGGAGGGGGGCGCGTGCGCTGTGTCTCAAGCGCGTTTCCAATGAGGCAGGCAGGTGAGGTTCCTGGACAGGCCAGTGCGGGCATTTTATTGCACTATTTCGACGGTAGATTTGTGAAGAAAGCACACCTGCCCAGCCTCGACAACGCTCATGATTGTTTTTAGGCTGATGAATGCGTCACTGAATTTGCGCTTCAACTAATTAGTTCCAGCGACCATGTGTGTGTTACTATGCAATCGCGCCAAAGGGCGCAGGGGTCCCTTGCACTAATAATGTGGCCTTGGCAGGGAGGGGGGAGGGGGGCGCGCGCGCGCCGTGTCTCAAGCGCGTTTCCAATGAGGCAGGCAGGTGAGGTTCCTGGACAGGCCAGTGCGGGCATTTATTGCATTAATAATGTGGCCTCGGCAGGGAGGGGGGAGGGCCAAAGCCTAATTCAGTTCAGTTAGGCGCAGGATCATCCTGGGAAGAATACTCTTTATTAACCTTCCTTCCTTCTCAAAATTGCTTGCAAATGCACCATTTGTCCACTCGATTTTCACATTTTTCTCGGGGGGTGGGGGTTGGGTGGGGGTGTTCGGGCACACGTGCCGCGCTCGCGAGCTACAGTGCGGAAATCATTTTCCACCCCACCAGGTTCAAATGTCACCAGCCGCCATTGCCCTTCTGTGATATCAGACCTTCCCCGAGGACTTCTATGCCTTTAAATCCCACGACTTGTCAGCTCATGTGACAGAGTCACATGACTTCCAACGCTTCAAGACGGAAGACGCCGGAGGTGGAGGGCGTTCATTGGGACCGTCTCGTGGAGCAAGGGAGGAAGAGACGCTCGTGAGGACCTTTGCAGTACCACCGTGGAACGACACAGGACCATCCCGAACGGAGAAGGAGGAATCACCCGACGGCAAGGAGACACCCAAGTGGGAGAAAGAGGAAGGAGAAAGAAAAGGGCAGCTAGACCCTAACTGGCAACACGGAAACTCCCGCCATGGCCCAGGAGGGTTGTGGCTGAACAAGGTACGAGGACACCTTGGGTTGGCGGGGAGGCACGGCATTAACAAACCTAAGGGTGGGGGTGTAAAGGGAGAGAACCCCTAGTTCCAGAACCGGGCTCAACCTTTGCTCATGTAAAAGCGCTTGCAAACACTGGTGATGGTAGTGGTTTTATATTCCCTTACATTCCTTTCGCTACCCACGACACTCGTTGGAAGGTGAAACCCTTCCTTACCACTTCTGTTGTTTCTTTCTTTCCCCACGGTCCTGTCCACCAACGAGGCGACTGCCTACCAAACCAACCATAGAAGGGGGAACACAGCAGCCTATCCGAGTCCACACCACCAGGATAGAGAGGAAGAAGGGAAGCGGACTACGTCTCCCATAAACCCTTGTTTGAAGGACTGGATTACCACTCCCCTAACCACTTGTTTGAGAACTAGACTACCATTCCCATAAACCCCTGTCTTGAACAACTTGTCAATAAAACCTCAACTCTGTTAACAAACCACTCCCTTGTCCTGGTCTGCTTCTCCGCCACGCCACATGTGGTGTCAGAAGTGGGATCATATTCGCCTCACAATGGAAAACCTAATTCAACAGTTGATAAGAGGGCAGGAGAAGTTGGAGTCGGCGGTAGAAAAACAGATGACCTCCGCCCAAGCAGACCGGGAACTCCTGAGGGACAGTTTAGCTAATCATGCTGAAAGTAGCTGATGATCGTCGGGAATTAACGACACAGCTACAAATACGTGCGGGAACAGGGCCAAAAGTATCTCTCCAAAAATATGTGGCAGGAGAAGACCCCGACGCCTTTCTCCTTAATTTCGAAAGAGCAGCAAGGGCCTCTGGGTGCCCCGAAGCCAAGTGGCCTTTTTTCCTAGCCCCCCTCCTCACCGGGGAAGCTCAAGCCGCTTACCAGGTGGCCAACGCTAATGGCAACACTCCCTACCCAGAGATAAAGGAACTGATCTTGGACCACAAGGGTATGGATGCAGAGGCATACAGGGTGAAGTTTAAAAAAGAGCAGGCACCACATCAGACAACCCTAAAACTTTGTATTTCAAGTTAAAAGCTGCAGCGGACAAGTGGTTAAGACCACAGTCACATTCAAGAGATTAAATTATGGCTATGATCTATTTAGAACAATTTGTGGAGGCCCTCCCATACCCCATTCAAAGGTGGCTTAAACAACATAAACATTTAAGCCCTGAACAATCGGTAGAAATGGCCACTACATTCTATAGGGCACAGCCGAGGGTCTTACCTTGGGACTCCGACAAAACAGATGGGTGGGGTAGTGAAACCAGAGAAGAAACCTATAAAACCTTCCTTAGAGATAGTGAAATCCAAGCCACCCCGACTAGAACCACCTCTGCAGCGTAATCCACAGTGTTTTGAATGCGGCGAGTGGGGGCAAATCACACAAAACTGTCCCAGGAAGAAACCTCAAAAAGAACCTATGGACATCAGATGCGTCCCCCGTTCCATTTTGTACTCTGCGGAATTGGGACCCAGCTTCCACGTAAGTAAAGGGCGTACAAGTAATGGCATTACTTGACTCAGGGTGCAAACAGTCAGTAGTTCTCCAGTCCATTGTATCCCCCTTCCAGGGTATAATCAAAAAATACGTACCCATAAGGTGTGTGCACTGGGACATCAAGGTATATCCTATCATACAGGTTCCTGTAACGCTTCCCCTGGGGCAGATCTTAGATGTCAGGCTTGGGGTTGTTCCTACCCTACCCGAACAAATGATAATAGGACAGGACAATCCCTCTTTTCTAGTTATGCTACAATATAAGCTTCACGGGGCCAGTTCCCCATCCTCCACACAACCAGCTCTCATAACCCAAGCTCCCTGGGTAATCGACAGAAGCTTCAGGTATGCCCAGAAAACGATCCGACTCTCCAGTCTGCCTGGAATCAAGCCCAACAAACACCGCTTAGTTACCCTTCCTTCCAAATTAAAAACGAACTTTTATATTGCATTGGGAAACAAGGGGATGACCCTCAGTTGTTAGTGCCACAAGCGTTTCGTGAACAAGTTCTTTTCTTTGCTCACTCACATTTGTTGGCTGGACATAGGGGGTCCCAAAAAAAACATCCAGATGCTGCTACAACATTTTTATTGGCCTTTTTTCACAGGTCACCTGATTCTGTCAAGAAAAAAACCCTTACAAGCCTCCAGGAGTTCCATTACAGCCTCTACCGGTTGTGGGTAACCCGTTCGAGAGGGTCGGTATGGACCTCATTGGACCTCTTCCACATACCAAGAAGGGTCACATCTATGCCTTGTCGTGGTTGATTATGCCACAAGATATCCAGAAGCCTTCCCTTTACGGACCCCCACAACCCGGAACATCTCTGAGAAACTGCTTGAACTGTTCTCCCTGGTCGGTTTCCCTCGAGAGATACTCACCGATCAGGGGACTCCCTTTGTTTCTAAGCTAATGGGGCAAGTATGTAAGTCCCTAGATATCTCACACATTAAAACATCTGTCTACCATCCCCAGACGGATGGGCTTCGTGAGCGTTACAACGCCACCTTGAAATTGACAATAAAAGAACATCTAACCGTAGAAAGTAAAGAGTGGGACATGTTACTTCCCTTAGCCTTGTATGTAGTACGGAGCCAGCTTCAAACTAGCCTAGGGTGTTCCCCGTTCCACCTCCTATATGGAAGAGAACCACGGAGTCTTCTAGAAATCACTAAGGAGGTATGGGAACAGTAAAAAGAGGAAGACTCGAAGTCTTTTCTTGATTATACACAGAGCCTTCGCGTTAGACTACACAAGCTATGGGAATTTGCTGATTCCAATCTAGAGAAAGCTCAAGTAAAGCAACAATTGGTATACAACAAGGGGAAGAAGTGGTGCCATCTCAATGTGGGAGATTGGATGTTGATTCTTCTACCTTCCGCCATAGCAAAAACCAGTTCAGGGTGGCAGGGACCGTCTAAAATCACAGAAAAGGTAGGGTTAACCTCCTACAGAATTCAGATCAGCCCAAGGAAGACCCAACTGTACCATATAAACCTCCTTAAAAAGTGGCTAGGTCCCCCTCCCCAAGACGTACATAATATGGAAGGACTGTCCCAGAACCAGACCACCCTGGAAGAGCTAGTTATCAACCCAGACTTAACCAAAGACCATGGAAGAACCCTTCAAGATACTCTGATTCCCTTTGCACATCTCTTTTCGAACATACCAGGGAGAACCACACTTGCCGAACATGCCATAGAAACACAAGCAGGGAAAATAGTGAAGCAGAAACCCTACCGCATACTAGCAGCCAGAAGGCAAGCTATAGAGAAAGAAGTAAAAAGCATGCTAAACCTTGGTGTCATAAAACCATCCAAAAGGGACTGGTCCTTCCCAATAGTTCTTGTGCCAAAGCCGGATGGGTCAGTCCGCTTTAGTATTGACTTTCGTGCAGTTAACTCCATCTCAAAGTGCGACTCTTGTCCCATCCCCAGGGTCGATGAGCTAATAGAAAAGCTAGGGGAGGAACAGTTCATCACAACCCTTGATTTGACAAAGGGCTATTGGCAGGTGCCCCTCAAACCAGAAGATCAGGAGAAGACCACTTTTGTTACACCCACAGGCTTGTACGAATTCACTGTCTTACTCTTTGGGTTGCATGGGGCACCTGCCACATTCCAGCGACTCATGAACAAGGTATTGCTACAACCTCAGGATTATTCCTCAGCATACCTTGATGACATAGTCATATTCAGCCCTGATTGGGAAACCCATCTTGAGCATTGCACCTGGGTTCTTACATCCCCTCAAGACGCAGGGCTGCATGTCAATGCAAAAAAATCCAGGGCGGGATTCAGAAAAGTAAAATATCTAGGGTACCTTTTGGGCAATGGGGTTATTGAGCCTCACTCTGAAAAAGTGAAAGCTATAGTAGAGGCACCTTTTCCATCAACAAAAAAAGAAGTCAGGGCGTTCCTGGGGCTTCTTGTTTATTATAGAAGGATCATACCCCAGTATTCAGAACTGGCTGCACCACTGACTGACTTATTGCAAAAGAACGTGAAAACCAAGAACCTCAAACAACCCAGCCTAAGTTCCAGAACAGCCTTTATGGATCTGAAAACGGCTATCACTACTGCCCCTGTTCTACGCTTTCCTGATTTTTCGAAACCCTTTCTGTTACACAGATGCTTCCGAACATGGGTTAGGGGCAGTAGTGTCTCAGTCTTCACCTGAAGGAATAGAACATCCAATTCTTTTTATTAGCCGAAAGTTCTTTCCCCTTGAGCAAAGGTATCCCATATTGAGAAAGAGTGCCTACCCATTAAGTGGGCGATAGAAAAACTAAGGTACTATTTGGAAGGGGCCCACTTCCTCCTTTACACAGACCACGCCTCATTACTTTGGATGAGCCGCAACAAGGGGATCAATCTGAGAGTACTATGATGGTTCCATTCCCTCCAACCTTTCGTCTTTGAGGTAATCCAGTGGTTCCCAAACTTTTTTGACCCGTGGCGCCCTTGACCTAATCGGCAGTTGGCCGTGGCTCCCCACGATTTTTTTTTTTTTACCGGTAGACGGAATGCAAGCCCGACATCGGGAGTACTTCCAGTTGTCTTCCTTAAAGTAATTGAGATGCAATGAAGATATTATAATGATATTAGTAACAAAATAAGAAGATAAGTTGTTTAATAAAAACTTGTTAAGTGAGAAACAATACAAGACTTTTTTGGACCACACAACAGTAGTTTGAAAAAGATATTTTATTATACAGAAGTTTTTATTGACCAGGAAAAACAACAGAGTCCGAATTTACCTTGCAAATCCTAGTGAGATGGATGTGCTTGTTTTCCCTTACATAGCTCTTGATATCTCGGAGTTATTTTTGAGATCGCAACACGCATTTCCTTTTCAAGGTTAATTTTTGCCCTATATTTGGACTTTATTACTGCAACTGCTGAGAAACCAGCTTCACAAAGGTATGAAGTAGCAAACGGGATCAAAACATGCAGGGCTCTCTTGCTTATCATTGGGTATTCATCCCCAGCTTGGCACCAGAACTCAAACAGTGACTGAGACTGGAACCTTGCTTTCAATTCTAAGTCACTTGCAACATCAATAAGCTGTTCTACTTCCTCATTGTTGAGATGCTGAGGTATCTCAGCATTGAAAGGGTTGCTCACCCATTTTATTGGCTCCACTTCATCCTCTGGAAAATATTTGTCAAGGTAAAAACGCAGTTGAGACAAATACAGAACAAAAACTGTCTGCAGTTCCTCCTTTAACACCATTCCATTCTCCTGCAGAAACTGGTCCAATGAAGGAAACCATTTATAGTCACCCTTGCTTACACAGCTTTTCCAAAGGATCACCTTGTTCTTAAAGCCTGAAACTTTGCCTGACAGTTGCAAGATGTTAGTGTTATTGCCTTGCAAGGACTTGTTCAGTTCATTCAGTTTTTCAAATAGATCAGAAAGAAAACCCATTTGTATTAGAAAGTCTGCATCAATAAATTTGTCAGCAAAACAATGTTCATCATCATGTAAATATGAGTATATTTCATTCCTCAGCTCATACACTCTAAGCAGGGAATTACCAAGAGACAGCCACCTGGAGCTGCTGTAGAACAAGAGGCATGAGTGGCCGGCACCCATGTCCTCACACGTTTAGCAAAAAATCGTGCTTTCATTGGTCTTGTTTTAATATGATTTACCACTTTGATTACTATTTTCAAAATACCATGCAGTTCTTCACTGAGGTTTCCTGCTGCCAGTGCTTCTCGGTGTATTATACAGAGTGTCCGAACAGCATTGGGCGCTTTAGATCGTATGCGAGCTTGAAGTCCTTGGTAGCATCCTGCCATTGAACGACCCCCATCTGTACAAACTCCAACACATCTCTCCCAGTCAATTTGATTATGTGGCATAAAATCATCCACAACTACAAACAAGTCTTGACCTGTAGTTCCACCTTTGATTTCTTTACAGAACAACAAATCCTCAACAATTTGTTTTTCGTGAACAAACCGGACATAGCAAATAAGATGGGTGTCTTTGTGGTTGTCTGTTGCCTCATCCAACTGGAGTGCAAAGTCTTTTTCTCTTAGATTACAGATGAGCTGATCATTAATATCTTCAGCCATATCATTTATCCTCCGGCTGACAGTATTATTAGAAAGAGGCACTTTCAGCAGCTGTTTACCCGCATCTTCGCCGACCATGTTTGTTACCATTTTAACAGCAGCAGGCAAAATCAGCTCTTCTGCAATTGTGTGGGGTTTTTTACTCTGTGCAACTAGATAGGCCACTTGATATGAGGACAGGAGGGCATTACTATTCAGTTTGGTTTGTTTAGAGAATATGGACTTTTGTAGTTTGGCTTCTGCAACTTTTCTTACAAAAAATTCCCTTGGCTTTCCGACCACATATGGGTGAAGACTTTCAAAATGCCGCTTAAGTTTACTTGGAAGCATGGATTCCAGAGCCAAAACTTTTAAACAGATTGCACATTGAGGACGGTCCTCATTATTAACCTGAACACACGTGAAACCATAATCCAGATACCCGTCATCATACTTTCTGTACTTGGCCTTTCGTTTCCCGTCATCTTTGTCAGAAGAACCTCCAACTTCACTTTGCGCAGATGAACTTGAAATTAGAAATCTCTTCATTGTCAATCAGAAAGATGGAAATCAGTTCCACGTGTCTGAATTATTCAGATGGAGGGGCCTTTCTATCTGTAAAGTTCCTGGTCTTCTTTTCTTTTCCTTTGCTCAAGTATTTCCAGGTTTCTTCCGGGTCTCATTCAGTCTCCACGGTATAATAAGTCTGAAGTACAAAACATCCAGGTAAGACAAGTATAAGAAGAACAAAAGTGATCCTCTTTGTAATGATGGATCTATTATTGATGTTAATTTCCAATAGCAGCACGTGATGATGATGACCATTTGGATTAATTATTCTTATTGGTACCCCACACAGACAGAAAGAGCATTCAGTTTTGTAATGAAATCTAAGATGGCACATTTTTGCAAACAATGAAGAAAGCCAAATTGCAGCTAATGTGTACATCAGACTGATTTGTAACACCAAAGACCACACTTCAACAATTCCTGGGCCCAGCCAAGGACATATCACAGTAGTACAGAGTACGCTATAGAATGGACATATAGTTTCTAATCCAAATCAGTCTAGAGATAACAGCACTACCTGCATCAACTTTGGTGAAAGACTACAGCAACTTTGAAAGTAAGCATACTGCATTTACCAGGATGCAATGGGATGAACTCTGCTGGGACGAAAGGCAAATGCTGCAAAGCACAAATAATTTCTGCAAAAGCTAAACAGGCAAAACCAATTTTGTCTACATGTGTTCGGGAGCCACCACCTCTTCCCAGGCCTTTAAAACTGACCTCAAAGTTCGCCTCCTTCAAAGACGCTTCCAAATGTAACTCACACCCTCTCTATTATCCTAAGGAAGACCTTCAAGTACAGAAAATTATTTTCTCCATGACTGTGGAAGTGCCTTCCCAGTGTGTTCTTGTGGTTTGAGTGTCTGCCATTTATTGCAGTATTATACCTCTACTTGTAGTTTGTACGTTTTTGTAACTTGCACACATGTCACTTTTCCCCCCTGTAATGTACCTTTTGCTACCTCTTGTATTTTGTTTGCTCATATTACTGCTTCATGTAACTTAACGTTTGCTTGTGTAATTTGGTCAGTTGTAATTTTCTCATGTATCCCAACAGTCAGCTCAGGTCTGCCTCTCTTAGGAAGGTTGAGATACCTACATTTTGAAAAGGCAGGTGAGGGGGCAGTCCTTTCTAGTTGTCGCTAACTATTCACATTGCAAGTCTTTCCTTCCATGCTGCCGTTTGCAAGCAGTTGAAAACCTGGCTCTTCTGTGATGGATAGGTCTGGTGTCCTGTCTTGCAGTCATTCTTACTCTTTGCTAGCGCTTTGACGCACTTGGGTGTAACACGCTCTATAAATTCTCAAAATACAAATAAAAAATCTGTGCGGTGGCCTGCTTGGTGATACCTCCATCTCCTTTAACCTTACCGTGTCCACATAAAAGGCAAAACCTTGGGTTGCTAGCAGAAAAGCTGCAGGTGCCCCTACCGTTCCATTCTTAAATAAATACATTTCCCCAGTTCAGAGACCCACCCACGCATCAACTTTGAAGAGTTCATTTGAGACATAAAAACATAATTGATTCAAGAGTAGCCATCAATAAACAAGGTCATATTCAAAAGCAACATGATCGGTCGGCCCCTTAATTTATCTCCACGGTTCTGTATTTGTTCTAGTTTCAAGTTAACTAATTTTCATAGAGCTTGAGAGAAGCAGTCATCGCTCTGTACTCTGCTAGAGTGGCTCGGACGTGTCAGGAAACTTTCCAACTCAAATGGTTCGCATGCCCCGATTTTGAGTAATATGATACTGCCTGTGGTCCAAGTCCATATGCCTGTAATTACAGCCTATTCCCGTCTATTTAGGAGTTGGACTGTTGCATTTATTCTAACGGACATATTCGTTAAATATGTAACCATAACGCCACACATACAATAAAAAAATCCCCTCGTTGCATGAGCAGGCCATAGAATCAAAACAACGCAGGTAAAAAGAAAATAATTAAATAATTTAAACACAGCAAGCACAGGATGTACATCAAAAATATAAACATATGTGACAAATTTATGGCTAAAGAACTTCCTGCCAGGGTCTGAGAAGAAGGGAACAATCAGACAGAGAGACGCTTACTTACCGATTTGAAAAGGGTCTTACGGGGTGAAGCACGGCAGGGCAGGGCACAACACGGGGGCCACCAGGAACGATTCCGTCGACGCTCCAAAGCAGGGGCAACACGGAGGGCACCAGCAAAGTTTCACCGACGCTCCAAAGCAGGGGCAACACGGGGGCCACCAGGAACGATTCCGTCGACGCTCCAAAGCAGGGGCAACACGGGGGCCACCAGGAACGATTCCGTTTACGCTCCAAAGCAGGGGCAACACGGGGGCACCAGCAATGATTCACCGACGCTCCAAAGCAGGGGCAACACGGGGGCCACAAGGAACGATTCGGCGACGCTCCAAAGCAGGGCGCAACACGGGGGGCACCAGGAACGTTGCAGCGACGCTCCAAAGCAGGGCACAAGACGGGGGGTCACCAGTGGGTCACCAGCTTAAGTACAAACACGTACGTGCGTGCGTACGTACACAGGAATCGTATGGCGGCAGTTTGCTGGGCCAAACCATTATCAAGGCGCTTTTTTAAACACCCCCCCCGGCCTGCAATCCGTATGTCCCACTTCCTGTCCTGTCCTGTGTGGCGTCGCGGCGCCCCTGGCTGCTAATCACGGCGCACCAGGGCGCCGCGGTGCACAGTTTGGGAACCGCAGAGGTAATCCATTGGAAAGGAGCGGACAATGGAAACGCTGACTTTCTTTCACGACTTCCCTTGTTCGCCGAACGTGAACAAACTGGGGTAGGGGTGTGTGAGGACGCGCAGGCCCTGGAGGCCCCGACGGAACATTTTTCCCCTCATTGTTCTCCCTCTTCCCTTCTGTGTTTTCAGACCTTCCCCGAGGACTGCTATGCCTTTAAATCCCGCGGCTTGCCAGGTCATGTGTCATGACTTCCAACGCTTCAAGACGGAAGACGCCGGAGGTGGAGGGCATTCGTTGGGACCGTCTAGTGGAGCAAGGGAGGAAGAGACGCTCGTGAGGACCTTTGCAGTACCACTGTGGAACGACGTCGGACCATCCCGAACCGAGAAGGAGGAATCACCCGACGTCTAGGAGACACTCAAGTGGGAGAAAGAGGAAGGAGAAAGAGACGGGCAGCCAGACCCTACCTGGTAACGTGGAGACTCCCGCCACGGCCCAGGAGGGTTGTGGCTGAACAAGGTACGAGGACGCCTTGGGTTGGCAGTCGGGCACTGCATTAACGAACCTAAGGGTGGGGGTGTAAAGGGAGAGATCCCCTAGTTCCAGAACCGGGCTCAACCTTTGCTCATGTAAAAGCGCTTGCAAACACTGGTGATGGTAGTGATGTTATATTCCCTTACACTCCCTTCGCTACCCGCAACACTCGTTGGAAGGAGAAACCCCTTCCTTACCACTTCTGTTGTTTCTTTCTTTCCCCACGGTCCTGTCCACCAACGAGGCGACTGCCTACCAAACCAACCATAGAAGGGGGAACACAGTGGCCTATCTGAGTCCACACCACCAGGATAGAGAGGAAGAAGGGAAGCGGACTACGTCTCCCATAAACCCTTGTTTGAAGGACTGGATTACCACTCCCCTAACCACTTGCTTGAGAACTGGACTACCATTCCCATAAACCCCTGTCTTGAACAACTTATCAATAAAACCTCAACCCCGTTAACAAACCACTCCCTTGTCCTGGTCTGCTTCTCCGCCACGCCACAGCATCCTTGTTCAGCGCAAAAACGTGCAACTTGGTCGGCATACCTTTTTCCCAGAGAGACAAAGACATTTCCCCTCCAATGGGCTGTACATTTTACCACAGCAATTTCTTTTGGACGTTGCAAAGCTTCTAACAATTGATTCACATATTCCCCATTTCTGATTGGATATCCTGATGAGGTGAGGAAACCTCTCTGTGACCATAACTGTCCGAAGTCATGAACAGCACCAAACCCATACTGACTATTGGTGTAAACAGTAATTCAGATTTGATCAGCAGCCAAACAGGCACAAGTCCGGGTAATGATTTAGGCTACCTCTGCGGAGTATACTCCCTGTAAACAAGCAGCTTCTACAACTCCAGAAATGGTACACACAGCGAATGCTGCTCTCAAATGACCTACATTGTATCTTAAGCATGAACCATCGACAAAAAAGATTTCATCAGGCTCAGGTAGAGGTTCATCAACAATGTCAGGCCTCGGTTCGGTGCAGTTCAGTCACATCGAGACAGTCATGGTCTTCACAATCTTCATCATCAACATTTGGCAAAGGCATCATTGTGGCAGGGTTCAAACAGAACAACGTTTCAAAGTCACATTCTCTGAAGCAAGTATAACCTGCTCATATCGTGTAAGTCTATTATTTGTCATATGTTGTGTCTAAGTTCTTGTCATCAGGAGCTCAACTGAAATGTGGAACAAAAACAGTAAGTGGATGACCCATAACGACACTCTCACAACTTTCAGTACTGACCCTGGTTGCAGAAACGGATTGCCCTGATGGTTCACTTGACTACATAGTTCGCTCATGTAATTCAGAAACTTCTGCATCCAAGGTCAGTCTCTCGCACATGCATCAGTATACTCGCACGACCTATCCGACAAAGCATGCATCTCGCCCCCGCCATCCACTCCTGTTCCCGATACCGCCACTTTGTTTCTTGTTTACTCAGCTAGTGCAACATCACGGTCTTCATCGTACGCTGCATTTATATTGTTAATAACTCTAGTAGACGGAGGCTTGCATAAGTTCCTTTGTGATACCATGAGGCACCACACTCCTGTTTAAATCTTAAAATCACATCTCCTCAGTGTACACACGCATGGCTCACGACATTGAACACCATGTCCCTCAGTGCATGGCCACACTCTTCACCTGAGTTTTTAAACAAGCGAGATCTTCTTCTTACAACGTTCCTTCTGCCTTGCTGCCCCTCTCTTTCTCCAGAGGCAGTTTTCTAACATTCAGGCATGTCAATAAAACCGTCCTGATGATGATCCCAATATTCGTTTAAAGGGATCGAAACGTCGCCGACCTTCGGAGTAGTTTCACGCAGACAACCATTATGTTATATTGGTGTGATAACTATTAAGGTAGCTTGTCATTTATTCTCATTTGATTTGAAGCTTCCTTTTCCTTTTTCTTTTGCCTGAAAATCCTTTAAATGTTTATTGTATGTATGTTTTGTTCTCATGTACTGGATGCAGGGTTGTATCCCACTTCAATGTTGGTTGCTTTTGAAAATATTGGAAACATTTAATTGATTAAACTATATGTCCGGCTGGACACCGTGGAATATAGTACTTATTACAGACTATATTTATTTAAATGTTTTAAATGACTTTTTAAGGACCATTGTTATAAATTAAGATTGACACCCACGGTCCTTAACTACCTTTTGGGTTCCCTTGTCCCCCTTTAACTCAGGTGGTTCAATGAGGCAATAGTATCAATCTTGCAAGCATCCTCCGTCTCAGACGCGATCAGAAGATCGTCAATGTACTGCACAAGGACCGAATTCTGTGGCAGTTCGAGACTCTCAAGATTCTTTTTCAAGAGCTGATTAAAGATCGATGGACTCTCTGTATACCCTTGAGGGATACGACACCATGTTAACACACGATCTTCCAGCCGGAAAGCAAACAAAAATTGTCTTTCCTCATGCAGAGGTATCGAAAATAATGCCTGACACAAGTCAATCACTGTGAACCACTCAGCTTCACATGGGATCTGAAACAGGATCACAGCTGTTGGAAAACCGTAGTGTGAAAATGAACAGATAGATACAGGGGCAGATTTACAAGCCCCTTGCGCCACTTTTGCGTCACTTTTCCCATGTTAAAAATGACGCAAAAATGGCGCAAGGGACTTGTAAATAAGCCCCACAGTTTTTAGGTTGCAAGGAGGGGTATATCTTCACAGGTAAGTGTGAATTGCATTTTTTTAGACCCTATTAGGAAAACGTGTTAAGATAATTAAAGTACAACTTTTAAATTATTTATTCAAACATCTGTCTATCTACCTGTCTCTCTTAAAAATGATGCAAAATTAATAATTAAACCTTTTTTTATTTAAAAAATGTAGTTAACTCATTTAAAAAAACATTAAATTGAATGTTTCAACTTTAAAAAAAAAATCATGAATTTACATTAATTTAAAAACTTGAAATTACATTTACTAAATCTTAGTTAATAATAATAATAATGTGGGTGGTTTTATTGTATTTAAAAATTTAAGTTTATAAAGTAAATTAATGCAATACTATTTAATTATTTAATAAAGATGTATTTTGAAGAGTTAATGTGCCCTGATATTTTATATCATTAATTATATGGTAAAAAGAACTATCTTAATTTACTTTGCATTTATATTTTACATTAAAAAAATCATATTTAAAATTAAGAAACCTTTAATAATATTACCTATTTGTTCATATAGGGAGATCTCCGCCACAGTGGCGGAGAACTGCAGCTATATGTGAAAAGTTACTAGTAGTAACTTTACACTCATAAAATTAAACTTAGCTCGCTCCATTCCCTGCATTAAAGGGGTGAAGACATGTAAGTCTACACTTAGGTGCAAAGTTTCATTTGGAAATGGTGAAAAGCATAAACATGTAGACTTCACCTAAGTGCAAGAGTAGAATTAGCCATTAGTAAAGCTATACATGTAAATGTACCTTTTTGAATATGGCCCCATTGTTACCATTCCATTCAGCTTACATATAGATCGGGCTCTGGCTCAACCTAGAGGAACATTATGCTCTCATCTCGCCTTATTGGCTATTATATGTATCTTTCCGCTTTCCAGGAAATGCTTCTGTTGGAACCCACAAGAGACTATTTTACATCTGAAAAGTGCACTCAATCATCAAATCATGTACACTATTTGTGATTGTCTGTGTTTATATGAGCTGAAACGTTAAAGACCGATTTGTTGGCCTTGCCAATGCTTGTTCACAAGGAGTCTGTTGTGGTGGTGGTGCTTCACCCAAACGCCCTTTTAAACTCTACAGATTGACTTGTCGCAGTCGTGTATCCAGCCACGTCAGCACGCTGCGCCAGGCTTTCCACCACCTCCATTACCAGAGGTCATTCCCAGGTCGCTGCGTATTGATGAACCCGCCCACAGTCCCGCAGCACAAGACAGTTATGAACTGCACTGGTGCTTCTACAAAGACGCCATCACACTAACAAGTAACTGTGTCAGCGTCCTTGCTCCAGGCAGCTTGGATCGTGAAGCATTTGTAGACATTTGCTCAGGCAGCAGCTGAACTGAGATTTCAAGAGTGTTGTAAATCACCAAGGGAATTACAGCTTTATCTGCCCTTTAAATAGCAGCTCAGCCGAGCAGAGGGCGATAGCAAAATCTGCTGAGAGCTCAGCAGGCGAAACTCATAAGTTCATGTCAAGACCATTGAAAAAGAGGGTCAGAGAGAACACACAGACATTCTGGGAGGTCCCAATGACATGGTAGATCTTCAGACATTTGTCACTCGATTGTAATGGCTCCTCAGGGGTCCATCTGAGCTCAGGAAAGCTAAAAAAATAATCTGTTCCATTATGTTTCGGGCCTCTGAAGTCAGCTAGTCCTCCGATGACGCACACAAAAGGCGATGGGAGGAATACTTGCAATTTGTGTAACCACTGGAAATCACTCAAGTGGCATCCCAAACCAAAGTTCTTTTGCTCACCACGCCACCTCCGTTTGGACACTTTCCTATACAAATTAGCCTTGACCCTGCTCATCGTGGGAACTAACCAGCTTGAACTACCAGGCCACGTTCTTCCTGAACCAGAACACAAGCAATCCAGGACTGGTCTCACCCTAGTTATGGGCTCATCAGCCGGGTACAGCTTGGGTCCAGTTACATAGTGAGCATGGCACTCACGTCTGTGCATACCTGTGCCACTTAAGTCAGTACGTGAAACACAACAGGTGATGGCAGGAGCACTTGCAATTTGTCTAACCACTGGCAATTACTCAGGTATCATCCGAACCCATTGTTCTTTTGCTCACCTTTTGTGTGTTTCATGTACCACCCTAAGTGGCACAGGTATGCCCAGACATGGGTTCCGTGCTCACTGTATCACTGGAACCAAGGGTTGCTTGTGTTCTGGTTTAGGGGGGACCTGGCTTGGCAGTTCGTGCTGGGCTGTTCCCATGATGAGCAGGGTCAAGACTAAATTGCATATGGCTGGGTCCAAACTGAGGTGGCATGGGGAACAGAAGGGCGCTGAGTTGCGGTGCTACCCCGAGCTATTGCCAGTGGTTAGACTTATTGCAAGCAGCCTCCCATCACCTTGTGTGTGTTTCTTTCAAGTACTGTCCTAAGCGGCACGGGTATGCTCATACGTGGGTCCCTTGCTCAATGTGTCATTGGAACTAAGCTGTACCCAGTTGATGAGCCCATAACTAGGGTGAAACCGGTCCTGGGCTGCTTGTGTTTTTGTTCAGGGAGGACCTGGCCTGGCAGATCAGGCTGGACTGTTCTCATGATGAGCAGGGTCAAAACTGATTTGCATATAACTGGATCCAAACTGAGGTGGTATCATGGGCAAAAGAAGGAGGGGTTGGAATGCTACCCGAGCTATTGCCAGTGGTTAGACTTACTGCAAGCAACCGTCCAACACCTTTGGCATGTTTCAGTCCCCCCATGACCCCATAGCACTGGGATCGGGTCCAAGGTTACAGCTCAGCCCTCGACCCTCTGAGCTACTATCACCGAACCATCAACACAGATGACGCCCAACAACACAGAAGACCAGAACTAACACCTGATGGAGCAGAGGTGCAGCGCCCTCAGGAGGATTCCGATGAAACAAGAGGCGGCCTGGATGCTGCCGATCCGCCCTCCATTGCCATGAAACAACATGTACAGATGCTGCCGGGCAACTGCCATAGTGACGTAGTGGGATGGCTCAGTGAGTTAAACTATCACTGTTGAGCTATGCAGTGTCCTGAAGGTCATGAGGCCAAACACTGGCAAATAACGTCTCAACGTTCCATTCTTCAGAGGTCAGTAAATTGAGAACCATTGAGATGCGTAACTGTAACACCTGTTATCTACAAAGAAAGAATGGTAACCCTCAGACAAAAAGGGCGCTCAGCAAATTCAGGGTAAGTAGAGGTCAAATGTAAAGTGGTGCTTCCAGGGAAGAGAATGCGGTTACCAACATCCACAAGGTTTTACCTCAAAAAAACCACAAAACAAACAGATTCCCTCCCGAGCACTCAATTAAATTAATTTGTAATTGAAAAATTCAAAAACCACTTCAAATCCTGATTGGCACAAGCACAAAAGTCCAAATTCAAAATCCGATACCCCGGAATGGATGTTCCAACAACGTTTATTGCTTCACATTGAGGTTCATTCCAATAGACAACTTGTATCTTCCAAACGATGCAGCCACGTAGTGGGATGGCTCAGTGAGTTAAACTATCACTTTTGAGCTATGCAGTGTCCTGAAGGTCATGAGGCCAAACACTGGCAAACAACGTCTCAACGTTCCATTCTTCAGAGGTCAGTAAATTGAGAACCATTGAGATGCGTACCAGTAACACCTGTTATCTACAGCGTTTAGAAGCTGCACGTGCGGAATGAGGCACTATATTAAAAATTGATTATTGTACAAAGCGCCTAAATAAATAAATAATTATATGATAAAGGATGGCAGTACCGCCGGAACATACCATCACTGGGTCAGGGAGACAAGCTGCAACCAGGAACCCCAACATATTCCTAAAGGTGTCTCACTAGTAATGGTCGGTGGCGCTTTGCAGATACTGACAACATGAGTGACGTATGCACTCGGGGCTCCCTCGTATCCTCTGTACACAAATCTACCTTCAGGATCCCTCTGGCTCTTAACCCCCCCCTCCCCCCCCCCCCCCCCCCCCCCCGCCCCTCGCCACTCCCCGCCGCCTCCTCCTCCTCCCCAGAGGAAACAGAGGGAAGCGAAAAGGTCATTAGATTCATAATTGCATTGGACTCTTAAGACATACGAACCGTTCACTTCGGTACAGAGCACTGCGCAGTGTGCTCTGTACCGATTTTAACATTTTAACATACCCCCCATCTTATCAAGTAAACCAGAAAGGTATGCGTTTCACTTAATAAGTGCCAAGGTTGAAAAATGTCAAGTCCTTGGGACCGACGGTGTGCGCCCTTTCCAAAATCTCCCGCTTTGCAACCGCAACTCTGTGATGTATTAAAGTTATTGTGCTTTGGCTCCCTCTAGCGTTTTTAAATCTTAACTGCAGGATACATAAAACCTTTTTCGAATTCCGCAGGAGCATCTAATGAAAGGTGTTGGTCCAAGATAGAAATAGCTCGTTGAAATGTATTATAGATGTATTTTTGTCCATTAACTTGTGACAGCAGACCAGCTTTACGCAGGGCGGGCGAAAGACTCAGATTTGGGTTCTGAACCTTCGGCTCAAAAATAAGTCTTCTTAACATCGAGAAAATTTAATTTGAGATTGAAAAATGTCATTTGGGATTGAGCCTTTAATGCATAAAGCGATTACTCTGAAATGCTGCTTCCTAAAATACTGCAGCTGCTTCCATGGAAGACTCAGCGGGCAACGCTCAAAGATTTAGACGCGTTTTACATAATTTAAGGGGATTTAAAGCTTGTAGCTTCTATTTGAAACATTTAAATCAGCGGGACCAAAAATATAATATACCTGCTTTTTGGGCTGTGCCCATGAATATGACTGATTTATTTATTTAAAAAGGCCAGCTTGTACCAACCCAGTGGCTTCTTGGCACTGGAGACAACCACAAAATTAATTCCCATTTGTCATTAACAAAATAACATAGTTTTTTATGTCTTTCATAAGGCCAGCTAATATTTGGGTTTGGGTAAGTCGAGTCCATCAGTGGCTTGTCCCACAGCTTGGATCCCAGATATCCGAGGGCGTGCCCACCACAATCTGCACCCTTGATTCATGGGACATGGCGTAAAAATAGACTCTTCAAAGGTAGTGATCAAGTTGGTACTGATGCCAGCAGCAGCTGCCAGACGTGAGGCTTCCTTGCCACAGAAACATTAGTTAATGAGGCTTAGAAATGTCCATTCTTTGCTCCATTCAATAGCCAGTCATTTGAGACACCTGTGGGCCTCAGACACAAGGTCACATTTGCACAGGCACAGCACAGCTCTTTCAACAGAGTTGTGTGCCTGTAACAACCTGTGAAATGTGTAATTGGAGAGGTCAACATTAAGAATGTCACAGTAGTCAATACAAGATACTATGCAAAGGGCAAACTACAATAATATGGTTATTCTTAGTAAAAAAAGAGTAGGGTTTTTCTGAGATGACGTAGGAGGTGGAAACAGGTACTATTCATCCTAGTGATCTGTGCTATGGGGGAGAGGTCCTAGACCTGGACAATACCTCTTGACTCCACCTGAAGGGCCACAGTGGACTTGTCGTTGCAGACAATGAGCAGCTCAGTTTTACTGCTGGCACTGAGCGTGCAGGAGGTATGGCCCATCAATGAATAGACTCTATATGCACATGGGGCTCTACTTACAAATATGGGACTGCACTAAACATATGGGGCTATACCAGGGGTATAAGCAGCTGAGCTAAGCATGTTCCTATAGTTGAGCACCTGAGTCAATACCTCCCCCATATGGGGCTATACTAAGCATATAGCACTCTTGGACCTTCATTGTCCAAATTAGAAGTCAAGCGGACTTATTGGCGGTGGGTCGACGCCCAGGAATCTAGAGCGGATAACTTGGGCAGGCTCACCGATGAGTTCAGACTGCACAAAACTGTTCCCTTTCTTGAACCCTACCTGGACGTTATTAGAAAACCAAAAGACAGGGCTTTGTATGTACAGTTTAGAATAGGAACCCTACCAGTCCGCGAACACACCTCAAAATGGAAACCCCCTTGCCAGACGCCTGCCACCTGCCCGCACTGCAGCACCGAACTGGAAACTATCCCACATGTTTCTTCGTCTGCAGTGCCTACAACAAGCCCAGATCTAAATGGTTAAAACCTGTTTGTCTCCTTCTCAAGACTAGATGTTATGCCCCAGCTCTAAGAATCTTGCAATCTGATTCTAACACAGTACTGGCGTGTGGGGTAGCCAAATTTCTTAGTTGGGCGTGGGTGATCAGATGTAAAGCTATGTGATGAACCCTCTTTCAAGCAATCCTTGGCATCCTGTTTCTTTTAAACTCAAAGCTGTAAATTGTTTAATACTGTTTTAAACTGTCTTTTTAATTATTTATTGAGTGTTTTTAATATTATGAATTGTATTTTAACTGTTATGTGCTTTTAAGATATTATTATATCGAAATAAAGCTTTGTACTACTACTACACTCTTGGACCTGAGCTCATAGGGACTGGCTTTACTGAGCAGATATGGCTGCCATTCCTATGCACACAAGTCTGCATTGGGCATGTGGGGCTATGCATGAACATATATGCTGCCACCATCTGTACAGTATGAAGATACAAATGAGCATCTAAGAGTAATGAGTGTTATGAGGCTGCACTGAGCGCTGATGCTGAATACGCACGGCTCTACCTGCCCATTTTGAGGTTGTGTTGAGTATATAAGGGAGACATTACTGCATAATGAGGGTGAACCAGGCATATGAGACAATAATTGCACAGTATGGGCATGCAGGATATACTAGAGCATTTAAGACCTGTTCATATTAAATGCAAAAAATGTCTAAGCATATTTAGCTCCAAATAAACATTATAAGTCTGAACAGGGCTTAAGAAGCTATGCATACTGATTATAGGCACACTCAGTATATAGGGTTATACTGGATCATATAAGTGGACATCGTGAGGCTGTACTGGGGATAGAGTGACTGGTGTGCACAAGGAGTTTCTGATTGGTCATTTTTATGACTGGTGTGCACAAGGATTTTCTGATTGGTCATTTTTATGACTGGTTTGCATGAGGAGCTTCTCATTGGTCATTTTTATGGCTGGTGTGCACGAGGAGCTTCTGATTGGTCATTTTTATGGCTGGTGTTCAAGAGGAGCTTCTGATAGGCTACTATTTGAAAGTGTATCAGATTGTGTCGATCGCATCCACACCAGGATAGATGTATTTTAATAAAATGATAACCTCAGATCATTTACCCCTGCCTTAGGTGTGCTGTTCACCACCTAGCATTCTCTTCTTATCGATCAGAGATTTGGCTGAAAAGGAAATCAATGTAGGCATCAGCACAATGCAAAAGACTTTTGTAAAGCACCGATTGGATACTGATAAATCTTGACCAATGGCAGATCCCGTCACTAAAAAAGGTGGACGAAACACTGAACTCTATTCTCAAAGGTAATTTCAGTGGTAAACACAAGTCTATGACCACATTTACCTGTTTTACGCCGGTCAGGAACTGACCAAGGGATTCTCATCAGGCGTAACCCCATTTATGCGAGTGGAGATTCCCACCACAAGCGAAGAGTTCTCTGCACCCGTAAATGCCACTCAAGGTGTGGGCATGTGGGTGTTTGAGGCGCTCCAGGGCTTGATTAGCCTGGGATGTTCGTGAGTGCCCACAAAAATTCCTAAATTCCTCTCATTCCCTTTTCCACCCTGGACAGGCAAGCCAAGGGCTGGCATACGCCCCTTTCCTGAGTGGGAAATGCAGATGTGGTAGTGGTGTAGGAGAAGAGGTTTCTCCATGGGGGAAGATAGTTCCCCTGCTTAGAAAAAGTGTGTTTGCACAGGGGATCCTATTCCACTTCTGCATACCGTATTTTCCGGCGTATAAGACGACCCGGCGTATAAGACGACCCCCTACTTTCATTGACAAACTGTAGGTTTCATGCTATATTCGCCGTATAAGACGACCCCCACTTCCTAACGTCCTACAGTCCCCTTTCTATCTCCATGGACTGAGATCATGTGGTACTGACGCTCCTCTCCTTCCGATGAGCGTAAGAATTACGGAAGGAGAGAGAGATCAGCACACGTGGAGGAGCGCCTCGTCTGCCTGGGGGATGTGCAGCTGCAGTCTAGGTAGGGCTCATGGCGCCATTTGTTTTAGTTTAAACCTTGCGCAGCGTTTGAGTTGCCTCTGGCTGGCGACGGGCTGTAACTGTACAAGTAATTTATTTTCAAGACCGCTTTCAGTGCCTGGCGACGGGCTGATATTGTGTTGTTGCACAGTGCCACCATCGCCTACGTTCTTTGTTGTTGTGCTGGAGTTCCCTAAGCGCCACCATTTTCAACTGAGAAGCGGTCTGACACCTTCGGGTGAAGTCCGCGCTATGTGAAATAAACCGCCAATTTTTGTATCCAGCGTATAAGACGACCCCCGACTTCCCAGAAAATTTTAAGGGGTTAAAAGGTCGTCTTATACGCCGGAAAATACGGTAGTTATCCACTACAGTATACTGTGTACGTGGAGAGTAGGGCCCTGCAGGAAATGTCACATGACGGTCCAATCAGTAAGCATGAAACTTGCACCTGGTGCAGAATTCAAGTCAAATTCTAGGAATTTTGGTGAATATCATGAAGTGCGAAAATTAGGTCAAGGTGGAGATCTTTGCCTATAATTTACCAACTTTCTTTGAGAATCGGGCCCCCAGGATACAACAAATAGGGTCGCCATCTCGCGCATGAATAACACTAAACAGGCTATCAAGGAGCTTTCCAGTGTACATGGGCTTGTCGTTCTTTGGAGACTTCTGACTATACATACAGTTCTGCCCCCCATGGCCATTATTCTAGGATTGACCTAATTTTTTACAGCTCGGGGCTTAATTAATGCATCCAAAGTTGAGTTTTGTCCAAAGATCACTTAGGATCATATTACTTTATTACTAATACTTCACAGTGGCGACCTTATGTTATGTTACAGCAATTTGTATAGCGCACTACCTCCCATAGGTGTCTAGGCACTTGTGGTCCATATACTATAAGGGGGAAACTAGTTTTTAAAAAGCCACGTCTTAAGGTGTTTCCTGAATTCAAGCAAGGATGTAATCTTACTAAGAGAAAGCGGAGGAGCATTCCATATCCAAATGGTGCTGTGTCTGAAACTCCTCCCCCCCCACCACCAGTTCATCGTTTTAATTCTGGGGGTGAGCATTAGGGAGGCATTTGCTGCACGTAGTGATCTACTGGGGGAGTACCCGCTAAAAGCGTGATCTGCAAAGATGGACCATTCCTAGATGCTTATGGCTGGACTCCGAATATATTAAAAGAATGAATACTGAGCTCAATGCATTTAATGCCCTAAAAACCGGCTCCTCTGCCCCCCATGTTGTTTGGGATACTTTAAAAGCATATGTGGGGGGGGGACTTGGGGACGCGCAATTCATTATGCAGCAGAATGAGGATCAAAATGCCCAAACATAGTCTGCATAATTAGAATTGCAGGGTTGGGAGCAGAGGTATTCCCAGGCAATTCTGGAAAATAGTACTAATGAATCTAAGATCTAGGCCGAACTGATAAAATGCCAGGGTAGCCTGGACCAGGTACAAAGAGATAAAGCTGCTGCTGCCTACTTTAAAGGCCGGGTGGCTTTATTTGAGTACGGGGAAAAAGCAGGGAAGGTCATGGCTTCTAAAATCACTGAGAAGAGGCATCTGAGTATGGTCCAATGTATACATGATGCTGACCAAGGTGTTAAATATCACAATCCTCATGAAATTCTTGCTCAGTTCAGGCTTTTTTTATCAAGAACAATACATGGAAACTTGTCAGCCTAGTTTACAGATAACTGAAGAATATATGTGTGCATCTAAGGTGTCAAAGCACAGCCCTAATTCTGAGCCTGTGGTGGTAGACGGCGTGGAAAGCTGCAGAGAGGTCCAGCAGGATGAGAGCAGCTGATTCTCCTCTGTCGAGCTGAGCTCGGATGTCGTCGGTTACGGCGATCAGGGTTGTCTCAGTGCTGTGGTTGGCTTCACACCCAGACCCGAAATGAACCCTCTCTCCTGCTCTGTTGGAAGGTTCTGAAGCCCCATCTCATCAAGCAACACCTAATCCATTTGTAATGCTCTGAATAATGGACTTCCCCTTTAGAACTTCTCATTACCCTGCCTGCACTCCCTCCCTTGTAATTGATCTTAGTACAACGTTCTGTTGCTTTGTCACTAGGTTTCCATTACATTATCCTGTTCACATAAATACATGTGTACATGCTTGGAAAGCTGCTGTGCAACATGGGGATTCAGGGCAACTGGGGATTCCTGTAGACTTTGAGTGTGTTGACCATTCAGCCACAGTTGCGGATCTCTCCTCAAAAGGATGTCCGGCTCTTAGGCAGTTTCCCTTGTTACAACCCGAAGTATCCCTTGATATTATCAAGAGTCTGAAGTCAGGTTCCCTCGTGGACCCTTGCCCAGCAAAACTGTTGGCTGCGGTGGCCACAACATTAAATCCTGTGGCTAGTAAGGTATTTAACTCCTCTCTAACCACCGGCCTTGTGCCGTCCATTTGGAAACGTGCCAAGATTCTCCTGCTGCTAAAAGAACACTCCGCTGACACCACAGTCTCGGCAAACTAAAGACCTGTCTCACTGTTGCCGCTTTTTTCCAAAGCTTTGGCGAAGTATGTCAATACAGTGATTTCAGACTACGACGAAAAAAATTATCTTCTGCACCTGAGCCAGTCGAGTTTCAAAGCCAACCATAATACAGAGACCGCCCTGTTGGAAGTCTCGGAACATATTAAGGAAAAGCTGGATAAGGGGGAGTTAAGCCATTCTGACTTTCTTAGACCTGTCTGCGGCCTCTGACATTGTCCCGCACTGTAGACTCTTAGACAGGCTCCAGGACTGTGGTTTAGGTGGTCCCATTCTGAAATGGTTTTCCTCCTTTCTCGAGGATAGAGGCCGGGATGTTTTGACTCCTCCTTTTGCAGCCTCTATTCCCAGTCTGAAAGTTGGAACTCATCAGGCCTCAATACTGAGCCCTACCCTCTTCAACTTTTATATGTCCCCTTTGGCACAGCTGGCGGAGGCTTGTGGCGTAAACATAATCTCGCACGCTGATGACACTCAGCTCCTTTTCACCTGTGCCAATTTTGAGAGTGAGCAGATCAGCACCTGCCTCTCCAAGGTGTTTTCATGGCTTAGGAGAAACCGGCTTAAATGCAATCCAGAGAAATCTGAAGTCATCTTCTTTGGTTCCCCTCCGGTTGATGAGTGGAAATGCTGGTGGCCTGCGGATTTGTCACCTCCTCTCACGGCACAAAACCCTGTTAAAAATCTGGGCATCTTGATTGATGGTACTCTTTCAATGCGATCCCAGGTCCAGTCGGTAGCGGGCACTTGCTTTGGGCTGCTGAGGAGGCTCAGGAAATTTCTTCCCCTTCTACCACTTGAGCACAGGAAGACTGTCGTCCAGGCACTGGTTACCTCCAGGTTGGACTATGTCAATGTCCTATACCTGGGTCTCCCCGTGTGTCTGCTCAACCGTTTACAGATAGTCCAGAATGCAGCAGCCAGAACGGTTCTCCTGCTTAAACCCAGGACGCATATATCCCGCACCTTAGGGCATTACACTGGCTCCCAGTAAAAAATAGAATCCGCTTTAAAACTCTGGTGCTACTTTTTAAGGCCCTTCACGAAAGTGGTGCGGAGTACCGCAGAAGGAGAGTCTTGCATTTTTCACCACCTAGAATTTTGAGGTCCTCCAATTTAAACCCAACATCTGTCCCCAGGATTCACCGCGCCCGATCAGGTAGTCATTCTTTTGGGTTTCAGGGAGCCCAAGCCTGGAAACTTCTTCATCTGCCTCTCAGATCTGTGGCAGACCTAGCCGTTTTAGGAAAATGCTTAAGACCTGGCTATTTCGCAATTGATTTTGCTCTCCTCTTCTCTAGCTGCGATTTAATCCTGATCTCCCGCTGGTAGTGGCTGTAGCTGGTTTGACAGGGTCATTTTAGCGCCGGGACACTCTTGCTAAATAGCTGTGCGCTCTACAAATGCTGTCATTCATTCATTCATCTGGAACACCCATTCTACCCCTGACTGCACCAGAGTTCTACCCTCTGCACCGAAATGCACAAGTGTTCTACCTAATGACTCAAGGGGAAGGCTAGGGGGCACAGAGGAGCCTAGACCACCCCTTACCCACAACCATCCCTCCCAAAATGTCTGACCTTTTCTTCCATCTCCCTGTCTGCGGGGATCCTGACGCATTCAAGCCCTGCCAGCACTGACAAAATGGCTGACTCCAAGTGCATGACGCTGAATGGCTGACTCCAAGTGCATGACGCTGATTCTGTCCCTCTAGCACTGACGAATGAATTCAAAACACTGTGACCTCAGTTACTAAACATAACTCAAATCAGATGTGTCCCCACCACATTACTCTGCTCTTTTGACCCCGCCTTTCTCGTGCTCGGTCTGCTTATCCTGGTCAGGCCTCGCACCTGTGGGCTGCCATCCATCAACAAAGCTTTAGCCACGCCCACCGCGTCTTTGTTTGTACCACAGGGCCCTGTCCATCCAAACAGGAGCTGTGGGGTTATTTTGAGTAAGTGCTGTTTTTGCCACAGCTGTTTGTGTGACTAGTGTCCACAAATAAGCCCGCGTCCTTTCCTCACCTGATTGAGTCATGAACAAGGACAACACTGAAAAGATGACACGACTTTCCTGACTAATACATTCAGCAGGAGAAAGGGCTTCTGTGGTCCACCTCAAAATGGTTTGAAATGGCAGGCTGTGCAGTGTGCTGTGGAAGCAGAAAAATCAGTAATAACAATAAGCGGCCACTGACCACGCTCCAGGCTATTCACAAAAACACCTCTACAGGAAGGAGGCCAGAGGATGTCCAGGTGTTCAGACTTCAATGTGCATGTGAAGCAGTGGTTAATTTGAGATGGTGCTTGCTGGTGGGGCCCAAGACACACATTTTTGGGACTCAGCACTTATTTTGCCTCATCAGACAATGACCGAGAACAAACGACGGAAAAAAGGAGAAAGAGAAAGAAGGAAACTCCATCACAAAGTGAGAAAGCCGGAAACTGTGAGTGATATAAATGGGCAGGGTGTGTCTGGTGGTGGATTAAAGAGGCGTGAGGTGGATTCAAGTCTACGCATTCAGCCTGCCAACATTCTATAATACCAGCCGTGCCCTTATCAGCAGAACTTTGGGCACCAGCACTCATTCTTTTACAAATTAAACACTGACTCAAAAGAAAACTGCTGTAAGGTGCACACATGTAGATCTGGGTCCCAGTTCACACCAAGCACTGGCAAAGCCAATAGGTCTGGGTTTAATGTGCTAACACATGAAGCAGTAGCACGTTAGAGTGAAACATAGGAGGGGGTCAGCATGAAGAGAGAGGACTATATTTGTAAAGTAGTCCCTCATGCAGTTCTATGCAAGCACTTAAGTGGAGGCGGAGGAACACACTCAAACAGCCATTAGCATTAGGTGAGACAGAAACACTTTACTGTTCTGATCGAAGAGGTGGTTCACAAACTCTTGAACCAGTGGTTGAAAGAGGCTGCAGTTGAGATTAATTCAACTTTCAAGCAGGCTGTAAGTTGGAAGAAAAGTCAGTGACTTGCACAAAGGAGATACAATAACAGAGTAGAGGATCTGAGATGAGATATGTGGTATTAAAGAAAAATAATCTTTAAAAAACAAACTGAGAAAGAAACCGGTGGGATATTTCTGGAAGAATGACAGAAGAAAGTAGGTGTTACAGATTTGGGAGGAGCAATCAGGGCACAAGTCAGGGGTACACGCAGGTAGACGGCGTCTACCCGCTATTTTTACAGGATGCTGGCCCCCTCGTAAGACGTTGGGCCCCAGTATAGTATGCTGAACTTGTCCCCAGGAGACATTCAGCAGTGCCTGCCCTGTTGAATGCTTTCCAACGAGCAACAAAATGAAGGCTATGGAAGTTTAGAAAAAAAAAGGTCCACTCTAGCTGGGCCCAAAACAAAGGGCTGATTTAAAGGCCATTGGCTCACTTTTTGTGCCAGTGCAATCTTGTCTGGGAGTTATCTGCAGCCTCACTCCTAGAGGCCAGAGCAGTGGGGGAGAAACAAAAGGCCCACAGCTTATTAACACTAAATAAGCATTTAAGAGAAACTATGATTTGGAAGCAAGCTTTTGAAGCTGTTGCGCTCTGTGTGAGTATTTACACGAAAAACCATTTAAAGACCCCTTTTCTTTATTTAATTATTTTACAGATGCAACTTCCTGTGATGCCACGTGGGATGTCACGCACCGTGTTTTCACACCTTGTATTGTCACTTGCATATTGTCTAACTTAGTTAGTCCCCCCCACTTCTCTTTTTTAGGATTTGTGCCATAGGAGCAATCCCTTGATGTACATACAGGCATAAAGTTCCAAAGAATGTAATACAGTTCTGAAAGATAGAATGTTGTGAAAGTTTGCAGAGAGAGATGGAAAACTGCATCTTCTGACGAGGAGATGGTAAGTGTTGTGCAGAGAAGGTAATGAAAGTGGTTTGGAGCATGGTATGGCAGGTGGACCAGAGATAAGAGAACAGGGATCTTTCTAAGCTCCCTGTAGACTCAGGGGCATTGGGAAAAATGTTGCCATGAACATGAGTTTACAAAACGAGTGGTCAGAAAGAATTAACCACGACGACAATAGAGCTGGTCGTGAATGAGAGTGAGACTACAAGTTTGGAAGGGTTCAGGAAGGGGAGAGTGGGTTTTAAATGAAGAATCAAACTTAACACAATTCTGTTTCTGAAACTGGCCCTCTCTATTTTTAGGCTGGTGATTGGCTGGGGTAAGTTCTGGCTATAGAAGTAAGTAGAGATGAAGCTTTGTTAACTAAAAATGACAGTGGATTCAGGTGGTGTTAGTTTTTTACTCCATTAAGTGTTTGAGATAAAAATAAAAAGGATATGATACCTGGGAATCATCGTTTGAGAGGGGTACCAATCACTATGAGGGAGAAACGTAAGAGTAGGTTGAGTGGAATGGTGACAAAGTTCAATATGGGTAATGTTAAGCGGATGACTCTACTTTACAAAATTAGACATGAAGCCTGCCCAGAATCATATTTGTCTATACCTGGAATCAAATGCATTAACGGCACTTAAAAATACTAAGGGTGTTTTCTAGTCTCTGTGGTTGCTTTTGGCTTCACTTTTGCAACTCAGTTTTCCAAAGTGATCCATAAACTTTTTAGAGGAAATATTAAATGTTGTGCTTCCAATATGGCTTGCCGGAATTTAGGAAAGATAAACCTGAGCTCAGAAGATCCTTGGAATATGTGTTACAGAGATTGTCTAAAACAGACAGACACTGACCATGGAGAAACATTAGGGAATGGGAAATTGGATAATGAGTACACAAGATATCGAGGGTCTAAGTCAGAAAGAAGATTTGGTGCAAATCATCTGGACCTCAACAGCGCCTAAGGGCGAAGAATAATTGCAGCCATTCATGGGCCTTGTCGAATGCTTCAAAGTTTGTGGCACATTTTAGAAAACGGGCAGAGTTTTTGAGTATACTATTGTGGGAGCTGAACTTCAATAATCAACTGAACCCCATTATTTGATCACCCCAATTTTTACCATAATAATTTGACTCCAGTGTCTCCAGTTGATCTAGCTATTAGAGACTACCCTTCTCGCCAGAAAAACAAATTTATCAGAGTTAAACAGAAGAGTATATTGAAACCATTAAAAAATTGAATTCTAGATAAAAAAATGACAAAAAGTGTATTTGTTACAGCATAGTCAAAATGTGGTACAAATAAAAATGCATGAATTTCCATTCAGACCCAATTACAGATAAATGACAAAATAAATAATCCCTAGCTAGGCAGAATTAAAAACAAAAACTGTAAGTGACAAACTCAAAAAAGCACTGACAGCTAAAGAGGAGAATGGCAAGACGCATACAAGAAAAATAATTTAAAAAATCCCACAAAAGACAGAAACGCAAAGGTTTTACAGACAAATCACAAAAACGATTACTAGATTCATCAAATCCAGCATGGTATGATCATGGTTATGGGCGCATTGAAAAATCAGATACAACCTTGTAATATTCTGAGTCTTTAGTATTAACCCATTTCTTAAGGAAAGAGGAATCTTCCACTTGCTTCCTCTTCAACTGCACTCCAGAGATGTATACCCACAAAAGAAACATTTCTAAAGCACTGGCTCAGAGAATTAGCACGGCTACGCTAACGCTTCCAGCAGAAGTCCTTGAAAAGGATATTTTGAGTATATGATAGAAGCTTCATTCATAATACATTTTATATCGCTAATACATTGACGTCATTCACTTGATGCTCCTCATCAATAAGTGGAGAGATGGCTTTGCAGCAGGAAACTGATTGGAAGGGGGAAAAGGCAGGAGCGAGTTGAATAGAACACTAGAACCGGCATCCATTTTCCAAATAATGGCGTATTACACGTAAATGCAGCATAACTATTCATTGCACCATTTATACTTCCATGTGACCTAGGTACCTCATTTCAGGTGACACATCCTTAGTTCATTGGTTACAATGTTATGCTTCATTAAAAACACTAATTATCAAAAATAATTATCACACAATATTTGCACATTTTGCATATTTCGAAAATGCTACAACAGTCTCGATGAAGGGGGAAGTAGTTGGAGACAAGAAAAAGGAAGAGGTGTTGTGGATATCAAAAAATCTATAGTGGAAGCGCAATGTTGGAACGGTTTGTGATTAGAGAACGTAAAGTATTAACAGTGTATGCTACATCGCCTGGTTTGGATGCAGTCTTTTTACATAAGGAAGCGAATGAAAAGTATGCTGCAGCGTTTGCTTCGCAGTCTTTGAGTGAGATTGAGTGGAGATGCTCAGCGAATGGAATGTTGATGTTAGTGCATGTCTTCTGATTTTTCTAGACCCAATAGTCCTCCTCAGGGGATGGCGATGGACGCCTCCGTTGACCGGGAAGGCTGGCAGGCATTGAATTCTTAAATTCTTCTGAAAACCAGGAGTAACCGGCTAGCAATGTTGGGGTATGAGGACTAAACAAAAGTTAAGAGTGAGCGTGCCTTAGGTCGAGGGGATTATTTTAGACTTTGCAGAGTTTACCTTTAGACTGCCGGCTCAGATCCAGTGATTGTAGAAGGCGTAAAGTGCCAGTTGGGCCAGCCACCCGTAGAACATCATTGCACCATCATCACTGGAGATCTGGTCCAAAACCGCTCGCAGTGACTCTAGTTCGCAGCCTCATCAGTGCTGGGTGAATAGTAGGTGACCTGGTGCGGCAGCATTAGCATCACTTATGGATACCTTTTGCTACACCTGGTTTCATCAGGGATCATACAGGCATTGCTATGAACAGGAAGCAGAGAGAGCTCTACCAGCCCAGTTTTCTTCCGCCAGGGAGTGCGGTGCAAGATGTTCACGGGGGTGGAGAGAACAACCGCGCACCACAGTAAATTATCTAGGAGAGGCTAGATTGGAAGTATTTAGGAAAGAAACAGGCAGGAGTTGAAGAGGGTTTGTGGTCAAAGGTTCAGGGGAGAGGAGAGTTTCTCCCTGTTATTGACACACTTGTTTTTGGGAAGTAAGGCAAATAAATCGTCAGTGTGTACTTTTTATAGGGTACACTTATCATGTTACGGTAAAACAGTCTTTCACACAAAGGCCATCATCTCGAGTGGCCCCGCCCTATAATTATAATAGGTGAAGTAAGTTCTGTTACAGTGTTTATCAGAATCATGATTTGCAGAATTTTTTTTGCAACCTCCAAATAAATGTCGGCAAGTCAAATCTAAAGATATCTACAGAGGGGGAAATTTGCCCAGAAATTACCAAAGGATTATTATCACACCCAAAAAATTCCTAACCCCTCTGAGTCATATTTTATCGTGTCTGATAATTATCGCACAGAAAACCAGGCCACTCGTATTAAGGCACTACAGTGTGAATTGGTCCTGATCCAGTGGTTAATTTGTGCCGGGGCTCTTGTCGGGAAGCAGCTTGCACAAGCCCATTTATCCTGTTACCGCCGACTAAAACAAAACCAACTACTAACCATGAAAGTTGGGAGAGGATGTAGCGTAATGGCAAAAGCTGCCAACATCGGAGCTGAGGAACCAGGTTCGAGTCTCAGCCTCGACTCAACATCCTCTGGTTCTGGGCAAATCAATTAGTCTCCCCGTAAATGAATGTGTCCTTAAATGGTGCTCATGAAAAGCGCTAGTGTTGATGATTAAGTGCCAGTCCTCAGCACTGGAAACCAGCGGCTCAAATTAAGCACTGATCGCGTTCTTGTCATAGATCACTGCGAGTAATCTGAGGTTAACAAATTTCCAAACTTTTCTGTGGTTTGAGTCAAAAGTGGTTTGACGACAAATCTGTCTTTGCAAGTTTGCATACAACAAAAACATCCATGCATGCAGTGTTGGGAAGGCAACATTTGGGTTGTTCGCTTAATTATAGCAATTCAATAGACGACTGTGTCAGTAAATTTGAGGTGGTCCAAATTATAAGGGACTTGGCTCCTGGGATGTGTCAAATATCTTACTGAGCAACTGTAAAGGGTCCTGGATGAACATTTATGTGAATGAACATTTGTATAGTAGTATGATAGATTGTTAATTGTTTCAGAATTCTTCTTGGAATTCTACCTGTTAATTCTTTCCTGGAATGTTCCCTGTAATGCATCATGTACTTGCCTTGTATGTCTTTGAATATGTTGGTTTATTCCATATTCTGAAGATCAGCTAGTTTCAGTTACATTGCTGATCTTCTGAAGGTTTATGCTCCAATAAACACCTCTTCTACTTATCCTGGATTCCTTCTGGATTTATTTATATTATTCCTACTACTACAACATTTATTTTAAGTTCAAAATGATTTTATTGAAGTATTTTGTAGACAAAAGAAATAAACAAGTACAATACAAAAAGAATAAAGCTTACATGCGTAAATGATGAAATGTTGAGCATGAAATGCAATAAGCTAAAAATGAAGAGGAAGAGGACTCACTGCTGTCATCGCCACGCCTGGGGCAGATGTGGATATTCGTGTTTTCCCGGATGTGAGGTTTTTCTTATCACTAGCTCTGTTTACTTCTGCCTGCCTGTTTCCAGAAATGTGCTATTACAGAAAATTGATGGGTAAATACACGGTTCTGAAATCCTTTGTATTCAGCTGAGTGTGTTTTTTGTGTGTGCATCAAATAGATGTTTTCTTCATAAGGTATTTTGAAAATAACATCTGAGAATGGAGATAAAAAAACAAGCCCTAATGGGCTCTCTCGGGTTGAGACGCGCTTTGTTCCCATTGTGTCAATCCCAGGTCTGTGTGTTCTGAGGGCTTCGCGGATAACAGACGCGGCATCACCTCTCCAGCCATGACTTCATAATGACACATTGTTCCCAATCACCAACCATCTCTAAAGTGAGAGTTCTTTGTTGTGTTTTCAGAGAGGAAGAAGGCCACGTCATGGACAGGTTAGCAAGAGCCGGCACTGCTGTGCGCTGCACCTGGTTACTCGACAGACATCTAAGCGCCACACAAAAGGCGGCCTCAGTTCTTGTAACTTCATGTTGTGAATTTGAGGCAAAGGAAGAAAATGGCTGCCACGATTTTGCCATTTGGCCAATTCCAAGCAGACTGGCACAAAATAAATGGGCTAGTTATGCATAATTTGCTTTAGACACAGCTGGACCAATGCGCGCTCTCCGCATGTTGTCAATGGTCAGGGGCAAATGAGGACAAAATCGAGAACACGATTACACTCTCTACACTTCCATGTCAGACATCCAGTGGGTTGCTGTGAAGAGAGTTAATAGTGGATTCCTTCCTTGGGCAAAGGTGTGTGACTTCTCTGACCACCTCCTGTTACATGTTACAGAGTTTTATAGCACGCACATACACCGATCGGTTTCATGGCGCTAGGTAACAGAAGCAGAGCCCACCTCAGAACATTTAGTCACCGGCTTGTTTAAATAACCAAATTTTCAAAAGTTCCCTGAATCTCGAATAGCAGGGGGTAGATCTGATCTCCTGAGGGAGGGTGTTCCAAATGATGGTAGGCAAGGACTGAGAAACAGGAGTCCCTCAGTCTCTCATTTTTAAATTAAGTGATGGAGAGGAGATTCATATAGTAAGACCTTAAGTTGTGGTTAGGGATGTTTTTTTAATAATTGACGGATAAAATGAAGGAAGGACTTCTACCATAACTGGAGTTGAAAATACAACCTGTCTTAAAGATGGTTCAATGTACAACTGCTAACCATTTGCACTTCCTCATCAGGGGGCGGTATGGCAGTGTCTAAGTTGTTGAAATATAAGTCTGGCTGCCTGGTTTTGTGCTAGTTGGAGTCTGCGAGAAAGACATTTATGAAGGGCAAGATAAAGTAAATTTGTATAGTCAATTCCTGAAATGACTGAGGCAAGGATGATCCGGGCCAGGGCTTCAAAGGTGAAAAACTTGCAGATCATCTTGAATGTTTGCAGCTGAAGAAAGCAGGTGGAGTGACCGCTCCTAATTGGGGTTTCATCGATAGATCTTTGTTGACGAGGACTCCTAGACTTTTTACAGGTTGCTTAGGTTGTGGAGAACTGCCCATCGAGGGTGGTCAAAAAGCAGGGTTCCCCATCATGTTGAGTTATAACAGTCTCTGTTTTATCAGAGTTAAGTTTTAGTTGGTTGCTGTTCATCCGGTCTCTGATAAACTGCATAGTATTTTAATATTTCCTTGGCTTCAATGGAATCATAAATAGTGAAGAGGAGCTATATATCATCCACGTAGGTATATATTCTAACATTCAAATCCTTAAGTGAATGCGCTAGGGGATAAATACACAGGTTAAAGATGACGGGACAGGGAAGACCCCTGAGAAACTCCGCAAGATAACTGTGCCTTGGAGGATTTGAAATTTTTATATAAACAAGGGAACCCGAAAAATGGCTGATGACCACGGATGTCAATAATAATTCAATAATAATCTTTCATCCTTCGCTTTATTCTCAAAACATTGTATGAATAAAACTCCTTGTCCGGCTGGACATTGGATTTATATAGTAACCTAACATGGTCTATATCCAATTCTTTTTGAAAACTTGCTGTCTGCTTGGGACCGTTGTTTTCTGAATTATAATTGGAGGATTTGAAAGGAACAGCCAGATGGACTGCCAGCAATCCCTTAAAAAGGATATAATCCATGCAAGCGCCTGGAGTCCCGACGCCTCGACACAGCTAACCAGAAGCTCATGGTCAACGGCATCAGAAAGATCGCAAAGGACCAGCGCCCGGGTGGTGCCTCCGTCGGCTTCCTCCCGCAATGTCATCTACAACTGAGAGAATGGCAGCTTTAGTTGAATGGAGAGGTCGGAAACCTGCCTGATGGGTGTAACAGAAATTAGGGGCTTATTTACAAGGCCTTGAACCACTTTTGCGTCATATTTAACATGGGAAAAGTGACGCAAAAGTGACGCAATGGCCTTGTAATCTGCCCCTTAGATTCTTCTAAAAATGAGCAGCGGTATCTCGCAACATGTGCTTCAAACACCTTTGGTGGGTATGGCAGCAAGGAGCTTGGTCAATAGTTTTTCAAGGAAAATGGGTCCTCACCAGATATCTTTTGAAGTAGAACTACTACTTCTTCCTTGAAAGTGCCAGTGACCGTGCATTGACTGAACTGCTGTGAACTGAGTCACGTGGGCCACTGAAATTATGCAGCTCGGGAGGATCAAATTATGCCTCAATGTTGACTAAATTATGCACCACGAAAAGGGAAATTATGTGCGTAATGCAGCACATTTTGCGATAGTGTTATTTTTTTTTTTTACATTTTTACAGAGGTTAACACTGTCTGGGAAAAAGTTTCTCCTCATTAGTACCAGTTTAACAACTCAAATATAGCACTAAACAGGCCAGTCAACCTGCGCAAAAGGTCTCCCACTGTGCAGCAACACATCACCGCGTTTTAGTAACTTTTGCTCCATTTGAGCTAGAAACATTTTTTGTTTTTAAAATCTGCTCATCGTGAAATACATGATGACTTCTGGCCAATGTGGTAAATCCATAATTATGCAGAAAAAGTTGCAGCTGCAAAATTGCCTAATTCTGGTAGCCTTGCCTACAGGCGTATGGCTGAGTTTATAGTGTAAATGTGTAAACATGACCAGCAGTCAAAGTGGGCAGGATCATGTGTTTTGAAAAATGTTCCCAGGCTTTTTAGAAATTTTACTACAACAATTTCCACACTTTTGGTTAAAAAAAACAGCCATTCCTGAATGGTTAGTGCCAACCTTACACATCAATGTGCCTTCAGCTGAAAGGAAGGACGGGTCACCAGTGGCTGTGAATCGGTATAAGGAAGAGGCAGCTAAAGACAAAAATAAGCCTTCTCTCTGGGATGCCTGTTATCCAAAAGAAATGTAAATTGGTCAGTTGGTTAACCATCAAATCCAAAGGTTGCAGTATTGACTTTAATTGATAAAACCACACAACTTTTGATTGTGAGAAAGAGTGATTCATTTTGAGACATACTGTCAGGGTGTTACCAGGTATAGAATGCATTCTTTAAATAGAAATTTATAAAAAAAGGTTTACACCAAGTACAGTCTGATTGCATATTGCTAAAAATATACCATCTAACACCATGGCCCAGATGTAGGTAGAAGTCACACAACGTAGTGCAGCAGTTACGCTGTTGTGTAGTGGCATAAAGAAACTTGGAGGTACCCTCCTGCAAAGTACATGGAGACCCCCCCCCCCCCCGCACACATACACACGCCTGACCCAGTCAGGAGCTCTCAGGCCAGGTGGCTGCTGCCCGTGCACAGTGCAGGAGGGGGCCACTTGGAGCTCGGGCACCATGGGTGCTGCGGCGGCTATTGTTACGCTACCGTTGCTGCACTGCACTGTTTCAATGGGGTGGTGCAAAACAGGTCTATTATTACTAAGATGTGGTGCTGTTCTGCTCCCGCCCTGCTATGGTGCAGTTTTAGCCACCATGCACCAACACAGGCACCCTTGAGCTGTCGTACAAGGGTGTTTGTGTTGTGAGAAGCATCATTTTTTAACAGGAAGGTGTCCTTCCGGTACAGAAATTATGCCTTAAGGCATTTGCCACTTTGTATGTGTGCTGTTGAACGCAGAACGCATTCAAAGAGGGAAAAACGAGAAGTAATTAAACTTTTCTCCTCATTACGCCTGCCTCAAGGAGGCGCAGGAATTTGACGTAAATTAATGTCTCAATTCTTTGCAGACAGAGATTTGCTTCAAAACCCATTGGTGGCTGCAAGCGAACACCCATGCACCATCTATGGAACGCTCACTTGACACAAAGTAGCGCCAGGCTGTGCATTGCTAAGCTTTCAGTTATTGTGCCAGAGCCGGCACTGCTACGCGCCACACCGGTTTACTCAACTGACATCAGAGCGCATCACAAAAATTCTAGGTTCTTCCTGGTGTGTAGATGGGTTATAATCCAACGCAAATCCCATAACCACACTTTGGATTGAGTTTGTGGTTATAAAGGAACACAAACCCGAAGCAAAATGCGCAGATTTATAAACACTTTGGGCCAGATGTATCAAGAATCTGTTTTGCGAATCCTAAATAGCGATTTTTTGCGAATCGCTATTTAGAATTCGTAAAACGATATGTATGTAAAAAAACGCAATTTTTTTGCGATTCCTTATTATTCTTTATTTGCGAATTCGCATTTTGCAAATTCGCAAATAAAGAATAATTTCCAATGCATTCCTATGGGCCAGGAGGCCCATAGGAATGATAGTGCAATAATTCTCAAATTGCGAATTCGCAATTTGCTAATCGCAATTTGAGAATTATTTCAAGGGTGCAGGGGTGTCTCAAAGACACCCTGCTGCACCCCTGAAATCTACATGTGTGTGCATGTGGCACACATACATGCCACCCTCACAAATGCCAAATAGGGCATTTTTAAAAGAAATCGCAAATTACCACCAAGTACAAGTTGGTGGTAATTTGCAATTCCTTAACTTAAAATCGCAATTGCAAAATGTGTCATACATATCATTTAAGGAATCGCAAAATTTGCGATTCCTTAAATGCTATGGCAAAATAAGGAATCGCAAATAATTGCGAATCCTTAAATTGCGATTTTTTCATACATCTGAAAAAATGCAAAACGGCCGTTTGCGAGTCGCAAAGGCCGAAATTCTGCAAATTTCGGCCTTTGCGAGTCGCAAAAGCCTTGATACATCTGGCCCTTTGCTCCGGGTTTGCGTTCTTTTTTAACCACAAACTCTATCCAAAGTGTGGTTATGGGATTTGCGTTGGATTATAATTTATAACCCATCGAAACACCAGGAAACCGTATCTCGGTGTGCAATAGGCAGTTTGGCTTCAAAAGCTGACAACCTTTGAGCAAATGGCATCTGTCCATAAAAAGCCACCTGGCCACTGGTCCTTCACCCAGAGGCGAGTTTCCTCTCATGTCTGACTCTGTTTACCTCGGCCTTTTGGGTAGGTTTCCTGGAATGTGCTAATGAGGTAACTGATGGATAAACACACTGCGTCTTCATTTGTGTGCACCTGAGCTTGCTTTTTCTGAACACCAAATACACTTCTTTTATAATAAGATGTTTTCAAAATAACATATAAAAAAAAAAACAGATGGAAAAAAATAACCACAACCGAAAACAAGCTCGTGGGGTTTAGGAGCGCTTTGTTCCCGTGGTGCTGTGCCCTGTTGCTATTCTGTTTTATCCGAGGATCACAGACAGTGCATCACCCCTCGCTCTAGTCAGGGCTTCAATAAGGCACTTTTAAAATCACTGACCGCATTAAAAGTGAGAGTTCTTTGTGAGGTGTTTTCAGAGAGGAGGAAAGCCCAGCACTGCTGCGCATCACACTTGTTTACTCAATATTTAATAACAGCTAAGTGCCTCAAAAACATGCCGCAAATCTAGGCGCTTGCATCCTAAAGTTGAATAGGTCAGGCTAAGGATTACAACTCATTTTTTCCAATTTACACAAGGGACCTTTTCCATAAAGTGTGCCTGGTGCAATTTTGTGGGATGTCCAATCCCAAACACATTGGCACAGAGCAGCCAAACTGGTAAAATGTGACCTGCATCAGGGGCAAGCGGCTCAGCGCCCACTCTCCCACTGAGGACCAGTGTTCACTTGTGGCTAGGGGCAAAACTTAGAGCGATGGGATTGCCATAAACGCTCCCCTGCCCCCCCCCCCTCCACCCAAAAAAAAGTCTCCTTTGACAGAAAACACATGGGCCCCATAAAAGGTGTCAAACATTCTCTCACTTGGACAAGAGGGAAAGTGTCTGTGAGACTGCCCGTCCCCCTGGGGGTACATTTTCAAACCACCTTAAAGGGGCACGAACATATTTCATTTAACAGTATAAGTAACAGGGCCCCAAGGATCTGTTTGTCCCTGCACCTTAATCTTTTTGCTCAACAATGTATACCGTGTAAAGCGCTCTGATACCCTCACGGGTCATGTTCGCGCTCTATAAAACACAAAAATAAATAAATAAATAAATACTGCTGGTGGGAGGTGGTAGGCAATGACACTGAGGCTTATTATTCAATTTCAGACTTTGACCCAGAGCAGGAAAGAGAAAAGCAGAAAGGAAAGAAAGACAGGGAGAAAAAAATATTGTAAAATAGTGACAAAGGAAGAAAGCAGGGATGAAAGAGAGCCTGTGGAGTGAGATAGAAAGTCAGGGAGTGTACAGGGGAACTATATGGTAACCGTGTAGAGTGGTGAGAAAGAGGGGCGCGAGGTGGAATCAAGAGTAGGCAGCCTTGGGATTTAGCACTTCCAGCTTTCAGCACCACTGGCGGTGGGCTCCTAAGAAAACTTTTGAACCCCAGCACTTATGTTCTTTTTTGTTTGTTTTTACAAAAATCATTGTGCACCAATACTGGAATGAAATAGGTCCAATAGCTGCCGGAGCCATTATGTGCCTGTATTTACGCCCAGGACAATTTATGTCTCTGGCTAAGTAGAAATTTGGACAGCGCAAAATGGGGACATTAAAACAGCCAAGTTTTAAGAGGTTTCCTAAAGAGTGTTGTTTATAATGCACAGGATAAAGTTTGATGCAGTTTTGCAGTGCTTGCTGGCCAGGAAAGAGAGAGAATGTTCACCTAGCTAGCTACGTTTCACCAGAGGAATGGACACCAGAGTAAACAAAGACTTGCATAGGGTGCGCCACGGGTTATAGACTTTAAATTTCACAAAGGGTCCCTTTTGTTGATGTCATTGAGAAACAGGCATTAAGATTTAAAAATGGCAGCCAGTGAGGCTCTTTGAGCTTGTTAGTGAGAGAGAAAGAGGAAGGATGACCCAGAGCTAGTCTAGCTGCTTTATTTTGGACAACGTGTAATCAGCGAATTAGGTACCCTGGGGTCTCTGTGTATAAAGAGGTGCAACAATCCAGCCTTGACCTGATTATAGCACGAACATTGTTTTCCAAGAGGCTTCCAGCAGAAAGAGAAGACTTTTCATTAACATTTTGAACAGTGTGAAGAAAGTAGAAGAAATCCGAACAATGAGCCCGATTCACAAAAGTAAACTGAGACGAAAATCTAACTTTACGACTTTCGGTATGCACAAAGGGCATTTACGAGTAGTAAAGTTAGACTTTTGTCTCAGTTAAACTTAAGCTTTGGTCGTCCGTTTAACTGAGACCAAAAGTGTCAGTTGATTAAACTTAAGACCACACTTAACTGAGACCAAAAGTCTAACTTTACTACTCGTAAATGCCCTTTGTGAATACCAAAAGTCATAAAGTTAGATTTTCGTCTCAGTTTACCTTTTTGAATCAGACCATATGTGTTTGGAAAAGAGGAACTGGTGGTCCAAAATAGAAGAAAACATTTGTAGGTGATTCCACTGCATAAAAGAAAGAGATACGGTAGGGAGGAATTTTTGGGACTTAACGACTTTTCTGTTCAGGCCCTACAATAAGCATGGGCGGAAAATCCGTTTCGCTTGCGGATTTTGCGGATTTTCGGTAAATTCGCAATCCGCGAGATTCGCGAATCTCCCGCAAAATCCGCAAATCCGCGAGCAGCGGATTTTATGGCTTGCTCGCACTGTTCGCGTGAGTTCGTGGCTTCCCAGTACAACTTCGCGCCCCGCGAATAAGCGCAATATTGCAGAAATACGATCTTAGCAAAACTGAAACTACTTACCAGGTTCAAAAGTTCAGGCTCATCATTAGTAGTCATTTCCTGTAGTGCTTCCTGAGGGGCCCCTCCAGAGTTCAGTTGCCAGTTGCAACTATTATGTGACCCTGCTCTGAACCTCAGAATAGTTACACATATGCCACACAGGTCCTGAATTACAGCTAAGGGAGACAAGCAGGAGCCAGGCTGGAAGTTCAAATCCATTAATCAGCCCCTAATTCATTATTGTCAGTTGGGGCAGGGCAGGTGTTGTAACTAATTTTGCAACAATGAAAGCACTTAGCAAGTGCAAAAGATCACTAATCAGGAAGCACTAAGGAAGCAGGTGCCAGCTAAAAAAATATTCTGTGACACATTAATCAGCCCCAAATTAATTCAGGTCACTTGAGGCAGGGAAGGTGTGCTTGCTTTGCCACAATAATGTACACTGACTGGACAACCAGAGGGTGCTGTGATGAAACAGAGGGTGGCATGGGTGGGCCAGAGGGTGGCATGAGTAGTCAGAGAGTGGCAGTGGTGACAGAGAGTGGCAGTGATGAAGAAGAGTGTCCCAAACAGGCTGGACACGTAGAAACAACAAGTTCGCGAAACTTGCGACCCGACAGGTAAGTTCGCGTTTTGCGAAATTGTACAAAACCCTCGCGAACTGGCAGAAACCCGCGCGAACACACAAAAAAAAATCCGCAAATTCGCGAGAATTCGCGGATTTTGCGGATTGCGAGTTCGCAAATCCACAAAATTCGCGAACGCGAGATTCGCAAAATTCGCCCATGCTTACCCTACAACCAAGATTCCCACATTTACTGTATATGATGGATGCAGGGAAGGGAGATACACAACACACCCACCTGGTCAGCAGTTTTTGAGTAATTTCTGTAATCAGAAGAAATAAACTCACGTACACATAATATGTAAGTATATCTCCACCATTTCTCTGGTTCAAAGTACTCCTCTTACACTATTTTTAATTGAAATTGAATCTGAATGCTGTTCACTCCTGAGGTACATGGGCTAACACTGGATGGTGGAACAGTAGAGATCGGACTTGGTCACTTTTACTGGGTCCGGGAATGGTCTTCGGGCTCTGTTGCATAAGGAATAGCACATTGCGGGATCAACCTAACATTGTGATCCCCAGAGGGATGACGGCACACACTGGAGGGGTGGTAAATGCCATTATTTGCACCACAAACACTCAAGCAAAGGGGATTCACAAAAGAATACTACACACAACACTTATTGTGTTAATTATTTAGAACATGGCAGTGCTGGAATCTTGAGGACCAACCCTCTTAATCTTCACTACATGAAAACTCCATCAAAATTTACAGAATTATGACTCAGCACTCACACCTCAATGATTATATGATTAGTGATGCCCAAACCAGTGGTAACAATATTAGGATAACACAATGCACATGTAAAAGGGTGGCTAGACAACCAGTGACCAAAGACCCTTTTGTGTTGCCCGGCGGTGTCGCCTCTATTACCCACAAAATATTAATCAATGAAGAAGCAGGCGCTGGAGACTGAAAGGCAGGAAACGAGGGTTTATTCTCTCCGGAGGAGAACACATCAATTCGGACAGCAAGTATCGTCACGAGGTGCTCTAACCGCATCTCTGAGGCCTGGCCTCTTATACACAGGTTTATTGCTTTATTACATGAAACATATACTTGTCAGTACTTTGATGTGCGGAAAGGCATCCTAGGAATCCCCGCTTCAAGCCCGTTCCCACACATTTACAGTTGAAGTCCCCGCCCCGGTCACAACAGGTGATGATTATCGCGCAGCTGGGCATTCCGCCGATTCACGGAATGCGTGGAGTTTGATCGGATCTCATAGGGCGGGGGCTTTGATCAAATCGAGGGTCCTTTAATGGGGGAGGCTTCCTACTGTACGGGGGTGTGATAAGCAGTATCCGCAGGGCCAGGTGGCGGCCTGGGAACAAGGGAGACAAACGGGCACACAGGAAAAGGGGTTTGTATCAAAGGACTTGGGACCATGAAAGGGATGAAGGAGGTGTCGCGCTGGGAACAGGATGGGATTCCGAGGCAGAGCTGCGCTGAAGAGGGGTTTATGACCCAAGGCATGTGAGAGCGGGAGGGGGTTGTCAGCATACGGGGGATGCCTGCGAGGTTAGGAGAGAGAGAGACGCGCTGGCTATCAGCGAGGGCAGGGAGGTCATGGTGCTTAAAATGGCTGCCGCTTACGCGCACGAATGGGCTCGAAAAAGAGCAAGATGTCGCCGATAATGTTGACGTTTGCAGCCTAACTTTTAACAGTCCTCCCTTTTCAACATATCTAGCCAACTTGCCTACTCAATGTCAATTTTCATCAAATTCCTAACCTCAGCATCATATAATGCTCTCATGCGTTCGTTTCCAAAGTCCACAGTCTTAGGGCAAATACAATTTGTACATAATGAACACAGAGGTGGCAGACATTGAATTCCTAAGCATAGACCGCATATTACAACTACAGGAATCAGGATAATGGTGAACAGTCTCCAGCCCCAGTTCTTAACGGTGTTCCAGAACCAACCACCAAGCGACCATTCTTCTTGTTCCTGGTGGACTTCTGAAGAGAGTCTGTGAAGATGTTCGATGGCTTTGTACACTGAGGGTGAGTTGTCCGGTATGTATGTACAGCAGCTAGACCCAATGATGCGGCATGCTCCACAACGGTCCGCAAGAACCACATCTAGGACAAGGCGGTTCTGGAGGGCCACCAAGCGGACCGCTTGGAGTTTGGCGGTGTTGTTAGCAAGGATACCAGCTGTGGTGTTCATTGTGGTCTCAACTGCCTGAGTCAGATGTCGGATGGCACGGCTGTTTGCCATCGGGCCCCAGAGGGGAACGAGTCCCTTCATAGCATCGAGGAATTGTGCTCCTGATGAGTCGGCTTGTTCAATGTCCTTGGCTCGTTTTTGTCTATGATGATTTGCTGGAGCCACATAAGTTGGTGGAAGGACGAAGGAAATGAAACAAGTGCCCCCCCAGCCTTTGGGGAGCCAGGTGTAAGCCTTCGTGCCGCAGACGAAATACATGTTTGGGGACGACACAAAGGAAGGTGGATCGGTGGAGTCCAAAGTTCTGGTAAAACGGCAAGCACTGTGGCCTACCAGCTGTGTCCCAAGCCCTTCTATGCACATGTGGCCTGTGACGTTGATGACTGAGAGGGCCACAGTCAGGGTGGCAGCCGTTCGTTTCCATAGGTAGGAGAAGGTGGGTCTGGTTGGATTGTTGAACACCTGCATTTCAATTCGCTCTTTAGCAGGAATGTCCATGTGGATTGAGTCGTTGGAGGTCTGCGGGCAGAAGTGTGTCTTCGTTTTGTTTCGCCAGACCCCGTGGTAGTAATGCGTTACAGTTTTGCTGGAGGTGGCATTGTCCATAAAGCTTTCTTGCAGAAGGATCAGCCAAGCAAGGCAGGAGCCGTGAACTGAGAAAGGTGAAGGGATGAATGGTATCGAGTGTCCAGTGGCGTGGGGTAGCAACCCACAGATCCAACAGTTAGTGGCATTGGTGGCGAGGTTGTGCTGGTGAAGTAGCTGTACGAAAGAGTTATTCCAAAACTCCTTTCGCCTCTCTCTGAGTTGAGGAGAGAGCGAAATCAGATAATGTTCCTTCATGGTGGTAGGCTGAGCAGTGGTCAGGAATGTTTCGTGAGCAGGTGCATTTTCTTCCACAATCCAGAGTGTGGTCATGAGGAGAAAGCAGAAAAGGATTGTGATGAAGAGTGCAATTGTCTTTGAGCTGTGGAGTCTGTCTGCTCTTGGGTTTCTGTAGTGGGTATTTCCTGTTGCTTCCATCATCTTCTTATTTGGCGCTTCCATCATCTTCTTATCTGGCGCTTCCATCATCTTCAAGGTGCTCGGTGGTGGGCAGAACCACAGACTTCGTTTAGCTTCTCTCCCGGTAACCCTTGGTTGTGTTTAGGTCACCGTTCTGAGATTCAACTTAGTCCGTGGTCTACTTAGCCGAAGCTCCCTCCCTTCGGCGCAGGAAATACCCTTCTCTGGATGGTACAGTGGGATCAGAGAATTTTGAAAGTTCAAGTGCTTCGGTATCAGGATAGCAGGTCAGTGACGGTCGGTCCTTGTTCAGGAGCTCTTCTTGGTTGTCGATGTTTTCTGTCGTGGCCAGGGTCGAGGAGATCTTCTTACAGTGGTGCGCATGCACCCAGTTGCGTTTTCCCTCCACTCGAAGTGCTGTTCGGGTGGTGATGAGGTCTTGCCAGAGGCCCGTCCACCTGGGTTCCAGACTCTTGGCACGCTGGAAGTTCCGGATCAGAACGAACTCCCCAGGTTGGATGGTGTGTCCGGGACCCCTGGAAGTGTCAGGGATGGCATGCAGCACCTGTTGATGGATAACAGACAGCGTTTTAGTCAACTGGCATAAGTAATCAGACATTAGGACATCCGGGACGTCATGAATGGAAGTTGGTTTCGGTGCAGACCAGACATTCATAGGCCGGCCGAATACAACCTCGTATGGTGTCAAGTGGTGTTTGGTAGGGGTGGAACGCATTGAGAGCAATGCCAGTGGGAGTGCGTCTGGCCATTTCAGTCCTGTGGTAGCCACTATTTTGGCCAATTTTAGTTTCAGTGTGGCATTATGTCGTTCGACTAGTCCAGCAGATTGGGGGTGGAAGACTGCGTGGAACTTTTGTTTTACACCCAACCCCTTCAAAATGAGTTGGATAACTTCGGCTACGAAGTGGGGGCCATTGTCGCTCCACAAAATTCGGCAAAGGCCGTAACGGGGGAAAAACTCCTTTAACAGAACTTTTGCTGTGGCCATAGCAGTGTTGTCACGGGTTGGGTATGCTTCCACCCATTTGCTAAATGCGCATACCACAACAAGTACCTATTTCAGGCCTTGACATCTGTGTAGTTGGATGTAGTCCATCTGCAGGACTTCAAACGGGTGATTTGGGACCCCAAACCCTCCCCGGGGTACTACAGTTCCTTTCCCGGGGTTGTGTTGCAGGCATATCAAGCATTGCTGGACCAGACGTTTGGCAGAGTCTGTGATTTTATCATTGTGCCAAACTCTGGAGACAAGTTCAATCATGGGGGCTGATCCTATGTGGGCAGGGGAGTGTGCCATAGTCAGTATGGGAATCAGGTACGAGTCAGGTAGCAACCATTTGTTTGTGTCTTTTGTCCGCCAGCAGCCTTCGTCATCTTTTAATCCTACCCGTGTCCATTCAGTGAGTTTGTGTTGTGTGCTAGCCATTTGAATGTCTCTAATAGTATCCCTAGCATCAGTCAATGTTTCTGCTTGTGACCTGGTCACGTACATATGTGTTGTCGTCCTACTTTCAGCTGTCGTTCGGGCAGTGATGTCAGCTAGTGCATTTCCCTGTCCTATAACGTCCGTCACCTTTTTGTGAGCCTGGCATTTGATGACTGCAAGCTTTTTGGGGAGAAGGACGGCTTCGATCAAGGCGGAGACTAGGTCCCCGTGCAAAATGGGGGTGCCGTGTGAGGTCAAGAATCCCCTCTCCCTCCAAAGGAGCCCAAAATGGTGAACCACCCCGAAGGCTTACTGGCTGTCGGTGTAAATGTTCATTGTGGTTCCTGCTGCTAGAATGCAGGCTCGTGTTAGGGCAATCAGTTCCGCTGCCTGGGCAGATCGTTGCGTGATGCGGGCTGTCTCGACTACAGTTCGAGCCGTGGTGACTGCATAGGCAGCTGAAGTGGTGCCATCGGGGAGTTTGATGCAGGAACCGTCCACCCACAGCTCTCCGTCAGGGTCAGGAAAAGCCGTGTCTCTGAGGTCAACCCTACTTCTAGTCTGTTCGTCCGTAAGGGTCACGCAGTCATGCACAGGGTGCACATTGGGATCGTCCTCTGGTAAGGGTAACAGAGTTGCCGGGTTCAGTGTGGTGCATCTTTTCAGGGTGATATGGGGTGCGAGCAAAGTCAGTTCGTATCCAGTCAGTCGTGCACTCGTCAGGTGTTGCGTCTTGGTTTGGTTTAGGAGGGTGTCAACTGCATGGGGTACCAGTACTGTGAGGGAATTCGAGAGCACGATCCCCTCACTCTGTCGGATAGAGATTGCAGCAGCAGCTACAGCTCGAAGGCAGGCAGGCAAGGCTCTGGCTACAGGGTCAAGAGTGGCAGAGAAGTAAGCGCACAGTCGTTGCTTTGGGCCGATGGACTGGGTCAGGACAGATAAAGCGCACCCCTCCCTTTCGTGAGTGTAAAGGGAGAAGGGCTTCGTGTAATCGGGGGTACCTAACACAGGGGCCGAACAAAGGGCGTCTCGTAGTTGCGTGAAGGAGGTCTGACACTCAGGGGTCCAAGGGAGTGGGAAAGGGACGTCTTTAGCTAGCAGTGAAAGCAGTGGTTTTACTATGAGGCTAAAGTTGGGTAACCACTGTCGGCAGAAGGAGGTGAGGCCTAGTAGGGAGCGAACCTGTTTCTGAGTCTTAGGGATAGGAGTTTCGAGAATGGTTTGGATCCGGTCGGGAGTGAGTTTCCTTCCGTCTTTGGACAAAAGGTGGCCTAGGTAAGTGACCTGGGGTTGGCAGAATTGCAACTTCTTCTTGGAGACCTTGTGGCCATTTTCTGCAAGGAAGTGCAGGAGTTAAATGGTGGCTGTGACAGCTAATGGAGTGGTGTCGGCTGCCAAAAGGATGTCATCGACATATTGCACTAACACCACTCCATCGGGTAACTGGACTTGGTCCAGTTGTCTCTTGAGGGCCTGGCTGTAGATGCTAGGGCTTTCTGTGTAGCCCTGGGGTGCTCGGCAGAACCTATATGAGCGGGCTTTGAGGGTGAAGCCGAAGAGATATCGGCTGTCTGGGTGGATGGGGATGGAAAAGAATGCGTTTTTAAGGTCAATGACAGTGAAGGTGGTGGCAGTAGAAGGAATCAAAGTCAGGATGGTGGTGATGTCTGAGACCACGGGGTACTGGGGTACCACCACTTTGTTGATCTCGCGAAGGTCAATGATAAAGCGGTATGCTTTCTCATCTCCCTCTCCCTGCTTCTTGATGATGGGCAAGATTGGGCTGTTGCAAACGTTGCTAACCACTTCCTCTACCACTCCTGCGTCTATCAGTGACTGAATAATCTTTACCAATGCCTTCTCGCCCTCGGGCGATATCCGATATTGTGGAAGTTTTGGGAGTGTTGCATCTGGTCGGACAGTAATGTGTACTGGGTCAATCATCATGCGCCCTACGTCCGAATCCGTTTTGGCCCACAGATACGGAGGCAGAGTGTCAAGCAGGGATGTGTCAGCATTGGTGATGGAAAACATGTGTCTGGGAGGGCAATGCCTAAGCAGAACGGGGTTGTCGTAAAGAAAAACTCGAACTCCGTCTTGAGAACATCTAATTGTCGCTCGGAAGTGTTTCAATAAGTCAAGTCCCATAATTGCGTCAGGGCTATTGGAGGAAAGCAAAAACGTGGTGTCAGTGGTGTTGTTTTCTAAGTCGAAGAGGATCGGGCCGGACAAAGGGTTAGTGGAGGGCGTTCCATCGAAACCTGTCGACGTTATTAGTGAGCCAGACAAGGGTGCCCTTGGAATCAGTCGTTTAGATAACGCACTACGTGTTGCGCCAGTGTCTACCAGAAATGGAGACTTTGTACCCAGGACCTTAGCAGTGACGTAAGGGCCTTGCTGGTCAACATAGAGCTCGACTGGATCCCTCCCTTGCCCTAGGCAGTCCTATGCAAAGTTGTGAACGTCATCATAGTCAGATTGCTGGCATTGGTTCTGTCTGGGTCGGTCAAATGTGTTTGGCCTGCCTGATTTATCGTTAGTCGTGTCATTTGGGGGCCCTCGCTGCTGTCCCCTATTTCTCGGCCCACTTGCTATGTCCCTAGGGTCTTTATTTCTGATGATTTCCAACAGAACTGGGCACTGAGATTTCCAATGGCCCGTTCCTTTATAGAAAGCACACTGGTCCTCTCTAATGTCTGTACGTCCAATGTGGGAGTCAAAGTGCGGTCCCTGGGAGGTGCAGTTTTAGGGACGTTCGTCTGATAGTTTCCCCGGTATTGGTCTCGTCCTATAGTCACCCCTTGCAGTTAAGCAATCATAACCCTCTCTTTTAAGTCCTTCTTCTTTCTCTCTGTTGCTCTATCGTTTTCATTTTTCTGATGTTCATAATATTGGGCCATCTGGAGGATAGCCGTTGGTTTGGAGGCTGCCCAACTACTCTTGCTGGCCTGCAGTTTCTGGGAGACCTCTGGTGACAGACCCTTAACGTAATTCTGGACAAAAAGATGGTGTCCGGTTGCAGTGGTCAAGTCCTGGCCGCTGTAATCGGAGAACACCGTTTCAAACCGGGAGAAGTAGTCCGATACATCCTCCTGAGGTTTCTGGCGACAGGCCGTTACTATCGACCAGTCCACTTTCTTTTCTGGGATCAGGGTTTTTAATTTCTGTACGATTTTATCTGGGAGGTCTAAAATGGCTTTCAACGGCTTTTGTCCGGGTTCTCGTTGTTTATCTATGCCATTGAGTTGTGACCAGTTATGTCCAAACAGCTCAAGGTGGTCGACTTTCCGGATTTGCTTCCACACATCAGCTGGTAGACATAACCCGAAAAACAAGTCGATGTCAGCCAGGGTCATAATCGTTGATCCTAGGGCTGTACCCAACTCAGTATAGAAGGCAGTGGGGTTTTTACGTAGGTCAGGCAGAGATTTCCGGAATGTCAGAATCTCTTGCCGGTCCCATGGTTGGTAGACCCAATTGTACACTACCCTTCCTTTTGCATCTTTGTGGTTTGCGTCATCGTGAGTCCCTTCACCTCGTGGAGGAACCCAGTAAAGGGCAGCCTCTCGTATCGGCATCATAGCGTTAGATTGTTCAGTTTGTGGTTCGGTCACTACGGATGTCGTGGGTTCAGTTGCCGGTTTTCGTTCAGTGAGGTGGCAGAAAACCTCAAGCGTACGCGTAAGGAGGTCCGTCACATCACACTCACCCTCATCCCCGATATCGACCTTCCGGTACAGAGTCGTTAGGCTCTGGGGACCTTTGTCTCGATATCGGTCCTCGTATGCGTTCAAGACATGGTAACACAGTTGTACAGTAAAGTGTCGTCTGTGACTCCCTGTATACGAGTTAAACACATCCGTGATGTACTCTTCATCTTCCCTCCTTTCTACCAGTGTCCTTGCTATCTTGTCAACCCCTGCTCGCTCATCTTTGCTTAGTCTGCTTGTTCTTGCAGAACCAACCCTTCGGGCCTCGGGGTCGCCTAACGTTGTCGTTTGCGTAGTATCTAATGCAAGGGGTTCGGCCGGCACAGAGGCCATGGGGGCCGAAGCTGTGGCGCTACTCTCGCTTGTACCTGGGGGTGGTGGGTGCTGTGCTAAGGGTTGGGAAGGGGCATATGGAGGGGGCATGTAGATGATCGGAGGACCTAGCAGCAGGTCATCGTTGGCTCGTTGTTTCAAGGGTAATTCAGGGTAGAGCGTGGAAGACGTTCTAACCGGACACTGGCTTGACGTTTCTATTTCTAGTTTCTGTTTGGCTTCCTCTCTTTCTTTTATCTCTTCTTCTAGTTTCTGAGCCGCTAGGTGGGCTGCTTTCCGCAGCTCTTTTCCCAACCTACTCTCAGTTCTCTTTTTACGTTGTTCAGTTTCTTTGCGCCACATGTCGAAACTATCAAGCATAGTGGGCGTCGTCTTGTTTTTACCAAGGGCTGTTTCTAGTGCGTTTATTTTATCATCATCGAAGGATCCTATCAGTGGCCACTGACTTTCTCGATCCTTTTTCGTATATTTATGCCACAGCTTGCTATAGGCTATAGCGATCAATCCATGCTTCATGAACATGTCCTTATTAGGGGTGCCTTCCAGTGGAGCCGGATGGTTCATCTCTAATAAGCGGTGCGGGCTAAACAGGCTACCAATCAGTGGGGAGAAGACAGGCATGACGGATCACAATGGGGATAATAGTCAGCACTACCTATCTTATCCCTGCGTGCAAAGACTAGACAGAATATTTCTATTCTACGTTGTTTGCAGGCAGTGAATACCTCATGAACCAATATCGGGCAGTCAATGTTTGGTCAATAAAATGGTCAATGGGGAGAATAAGTAGGCCCGCAAAGGTCTGCGTTACCTACCCTTTCACTATCTGCAAAGAGGGAACCTATTCTTTCCTGTTTGCAGACAGAGAATCTCCAGAAAAATGATCCGTAACAGTTAATCAATGGGGAGGGGCAATTGATCAGTGGGGGAGAAAGATAGGCACGACGGATGCGTTACCTATCCTTCACTGTTTGTAAAGGGAGAGCCTGTTGTTTCTCCGTTTGCAGACAGCGAATCTCCAAATAAATTAACAAAGAGTAATACTAGTATTTTTTCAATCAATCAAACAATTTCTTAATTCGTCGTGTCTACACGACCTTACCCGGACCGCATGGACAGTTTCTTGTCTTCCGAATCCAGCGCCCGATCGTCCTCTTTTCTTCGTAATCCTCGCGGCACTCCTGATGGTTCCCAGTCAGGACCGTAGATCATTCGAGAGAGGTCTGTTCGGAACCAGTGAAGTTCGGATGATCGGCTGTCAGACAAGGGTCTATCGGACAGGGTACCTCCCGATCGTTGCAGTCGTTCACTCTGTCGTCAGGACCTCTCCCACTGGATCCACGAGTCGCTGATGGGCCCCACGTTTGGGACGCCAATTTGTAAAAGGGTGGCTAGACAACCAGTGACCAAAGACCCTTTTGTGTTGCCCGGCGGTGTCGCCTCTATTACCCACAAAATATTAATCAATGAAGAAGCAGGCGCTGGAGACTGAAAGGCAGGAAACGAGGGTTTATTCTCTCCGGAGGAGAACACATCAATTCGGACAGCAAGTATCGTCACGAGGTGCTCTAACCGCATCTCTGAGGCCTGGCCTCTTATACACAGGTTTATTGCTTTATTACATGAAACATATACTTGTCAGTACTTTGATGTGCGGAAAGGCATCCTAGGAATCCCCGCTTCAAGCCCGTTCCCACACATTTACAGTTGAAGTCCCCGCCCCGGTCACAACAGGTGATGATTATCGCGCAGCTGGGCATTCCGCCGATTCACGGAATGCGTGGAGTTTGATCGGATCTCATAGGGCGGGGGCTTTGATCAAATCGAGGGTCCTTTAATGGGGGAGGCTTCCTACTGTACGGGGGTGTGATAAGCAGTATCCGCAGGGCCAGGTGGCGGCCTGGGAACAAGGGAGACAAACGGGCACACAGGAAAAGGGGTTTGTATCAAAGGACTTGGGACCATGAAAGGGATGAAGGAGGTGTCGCGCTGGGAACAGGATGGGATTCCGAGGCAGAGCTGCGCTGAAGAGGGGTTTATGACCCAAGGCATGTGAGAGCGGGAGGGGGTTGTCAGCGTGCGGGGGATGCCTGCGAGGTTAGGAGAGAGAGAGACGCGCTGGCTATCAGCGAGGGCAGGGAGGTCATGGTGCTTAAAATGGCTGCCGCTTGCGCGCACGAATGGGCTCGAAAAAGAGCAAGATGGCGCCGATAATGTTGACGTTTGCAGCCTAACTTTTAACACACAGACTTCCAGAATATTTTTTGCAATAAAAAAAAATCTTTATTAAACAAATGTTTCCTTAAAATAATTCATTTTACTTTGTTTATTTTCCACTGTAGCCAACACATTTCATCCACGTGGACTTCAGGGCTCATTGATTTTTTTGTCCTATTTTCTGTTGTACATTGTCCACCAGGAGTCAAGAATACTGAATTTCCATATTAATTCCAAAATTTGTATATGTACCACACACATTCCTGGACTGCCAGCCAGTCCATGACGAAGGAGAATTATAAGAGCACAAAATACCCAGACATCAAATATTAAATTCTCTGTTTATGTTTCAGAAAGGGGTATGGTGGGCCATAAGTAAATCAATGCGTGTTGAAGACCTTGCGTCCTGGGGGAGTCAAAACTTGCCATTTTGTTTACCTGTACTGACACTTGGACCGTGATTTAGGTCTTCAACATGCATACATTTAGTTATGGACCACCATACTCCTTCCTGAAACATAAACGAAGAATTTAGTATTTGATGTCTGAGGTATTTGTATAGTGCCAATATAGCCAAAGAAATATGGCAAAAGAGCAGTCTACATGGTCAAAGGCAAGCATAAAGTCATTGAGAGATGGGAGAAACCGCTGTTGTTGTACATAGTTACTGCATTGGGATGTAGTGTTTGTTAAAGAGGCATGTCTTTAACTCTTTCTAAATTGGGGCAGCGGTGACGTGGCCCTGATGGATATGAGGATGTGTTTCAGATCCTGGGTGCATAGAGGATGTGGTCATGGTTGAGCATGTGCCATCAGCCACCAGAGATGGTCAGCCTGTCTGCAAGATAAGTGGGGTTTTGGCCATGATAGATTTATAAAGGATGCATCTGGTTTTGAAAATGAGGCAGGTCAGCAGATAGGCCATTAGTACCCATGCACACGCCAAGAATCAATAATGCAATGCAATCAGTGTTGATATAAAAAACGTTTGGGAGACAAAAGCATGGAGAATCATAAAGCAATAGTAGTAATCATGGGACAAATTAATCGTTGATGTGCAGTGATGTACTAGCAATCAGCAAATCAGTGTCCGAGTAAGGGGAAAGGCAAGCGTTTCTATGCGAGGGTGTGCGGTTCCGGACGGGTACGTCAGCGAAGAACGTCCTCTCGTGTGTAATCCGGGTGTGGTTACCTTTCCCCTTACTCGGACACTGATTTGCTGATTGCTAAAATACCAAACCCTTGCCTTGTAACTTTTCAATTTCCTGACTCGGACGGAAAGTTTATTGTGCGAACATTTCATTTTGTTTTCACACAAGTAACCCGAAGACCCGAAGTGTACCATCATTTCATATTATCCTCACAATCATTAGATTATCTCATGTTGGGAGATTATCCTTGAACAGACGATTTTATCCGGTCCAGGGCCCTGTCGGGTCGGAATTATCACCGACAGAGCAACCTCCCAACCATCACTCTATATTGTACAGCCCTGAAGAGTCGCAGGCAGACTGTGCCACACGCAACGAAACACGTGTCGGCTGATCCTTTCCGTGTCTGTATATTAAAAGACACTGCACATCAATGATTAATTTGTCACATGATTACTACTATTGCTTTATGATTCTCCATGCTTTTGTCTCCCCAACGTTTTTTTTTATATCAACACTGATTGCATTGCATTATTGATTCTTGGAGTGTGCATGGGTACTTGCTTGTTTTATAGATATAGTGTTAGCGACTGTTAACACTACATTTGGGGGGTTATAGGGTTCATCCCCTCACCCGTTTGCACCTCTATCTCACTGAGAATTACTACTACGAACTAGCGTTTACTCATAGCAGTGCGCCCTTTTCCTAAGTTAAAAACCTTTCTTTGACCCTTAGATAAGCAATTAGTGTTTCACAATCATGTGTTCTCTATGTTTGCAGGTCCTGTCAATAAAGTCAATGTGTGCCCCAAGGTCGCTGCAAAATTGTAACACAATTCTATGTTCTTGAGTCGTCACGTTTCTTGGGTTTCAAAATCTGGGCCCTCTAGAAAATGCTCATTGTTACCGTTCCTTAAAAACAGACCGAAGAAACACCTGCTTCTGAAACACTTACATAAGTAATAGTGTATTCTGCGGAATGTATACAAGTGGGCGGTATAGACACCTTGCCTCGGCTGCCCTAAAGGATGCCTCCACCGTCCCCTCACTTTCAATACAAAAAAGTCTTCCCTATCAAAGCTAGCTGCTCCCATCATCTCCCTAGCTCCCAGCTCTAGCTTATTTCAGAAATCTGTAAAAAATTAAGGCTTTAAAGCAATCTATGAAAAGCAAAGAAGTGATGAGTAAAATGTTTGATTAATCTCTGCCTTCTATTTACTGTGGTCCCCGGTTCTTTTGCCCACCATGCCACCTCAAAAGCTGATGTGAGGAATGCCTACAAATCCAAACCATTGGTAGGCACTCTGGGTAGTATTCTAGTCATCGTTTTGTGCCTAACTTGCAACTCTAGACAAAGGTCCACCTTATGCAAATCAGTACTGACCCTCCTCCACATGAGAAAAGTCCATCCTGCCTGCTAGGTAAGGCCTTCTCCAGACGGGAACACACGCTACCCCAAACTATTTAAGGCTTGAGGGGGCCTACAAGTGATGGGTGGAGTGTTTCAATTAATCTCTGTCACTGGGCATCATTCCAATCCATCAATTTTTTTGCCCAACATGCCACCTCAGACAGAAACCAGACATAGGCAGATCCACTTTAGTCCTGCGCCAAAAGGACCAACTAGACCTACCTACCTGCCAGGCCCGGTCCTCTGAGCGGGAACGTAACAACCCAGACTGAGTATAATATTCTATAGTCCCTTTCGAACCCTGCATCCCGGGGCATGTCTGGCTGGATGAGGTCTTATTCGATGCCTCTCTTGCTTGACTTCCGCCCACAGCAAACCCTTTGCGTCATAAGCTGCACCCTCATCCCATTTAGACATGGATGAAGCATGTGTCCGGATAATTTTTCTAATGAACTATTTCGTTGTTCGACTATTCGTGGCTGCCCCTTAAATATTTTTATGTCGAGCCTATAAGTAGGACTGCTGGATTTCTTCACGGTGAGGCAGGGGCATCGGTTGGTCGCCTTCCGTTGAAGTCCTGTGAAACCTCTTAGTTAGTACAGCCCTGCTTCTCTCGCGGTCATCACCAATAGGCATTCAGAAGGCTGCTTGTTTGATGACAACAGCTTCAGTTTTCGTTCTTCTATGGCATTCAAAAGTGCCCCTTTAGAGCTGGCTCTTCTTAAGGAAGGCAACAGCGCCTCCGCGCTTGATTTACTCTCCCAATGGGTGTACAATTTTACTTTACATTAACTGCCAAACTACCACATGGTGTAGAATTTTAGAGGTGGCTGCATCTGATTACTTGACGAGTGCTCACCCAGTGATACATTTATAGCCACGGAGATCTACCTTGCACTAATGTGCGATAATATGCTGCATCACTTAATACTTATAAGGTCCCAAAGGCGAGACCGAATGCATTGCAAATGCTTGTTTTCTATTGAAAGTACTTTGGGGTCCAGGCTGCCTGCATTCAGCTATAGAACAGCTGGATGAACGAAATAACACCTAAAATATAGGGATTATAACTAAGAAAACAAACAAACTGATTGTGAGCCGTTAGCAAGCGCCAACTAAATTTGTATTTGTTTTAAATGACAATGTTTGACACCAGCGCAGTCTGTCTGTATTTAGCGGGCTGGTAGACCACGAACTTTCACCTCTCGGCACCAACTTTCTCTGGTTAATGACACCCTGCACCGGTGCTGGAGACAAGGTGTAACCGAGGCCGGGTTGCTGCGGTCAGGGACCTGTGTTAAATGCACGTTTCGAGGCCTGTTAGTGCCACCACTACAAAACAGGGAGCAGACGGGTATTTCTGGGAGGAAAGGGGCACCCGCGTGCTATTGTAGGTGTACGTGCCATTCCGAGATGCTGTAATGGCGCGGTCGCTCTACCGGAAGTTAAGACAATTTCCGCTGCGTCATCTGCAGGCGCCCCTTGATACAAACAGGTCTGTCACAATTCTTCATAATAAGCCCAACCGGCATTAGTTTCCTCTAGTGCGAGCATGACAGGGCTTTTTGTATTTATGTTTATGACTCCATCTACTTTGTCCTTGGCATTACAATGACACTGGGCCAATTCACAAGGGAATTTATGAGTATATGAAGCAGTACTCTTACATGCTTGAAATACATGCATGCCCACATTTTAAAACATGGAAGTTGGAGATTTTGAAAACTAAACCGTGGGAATGTGTTTTCCCCTTTGACTTCTACTGAGGCAAAGGCAAATTTAAGCGGGAGGCAGCTAAAATAAAGCACTATTTGACTTAAAAAATCTGGAGTCTTCTGCCTGAATCGGGTCATTTGGCATGAATGAAATTGGCACCAGACCTGTAATAGGGGAATAAAATATAACTATGCTACGACTATGTATATCCAATTAGTAACAGGAAGGACTGTGCCCCCTTTGCACTCTTAGACAGTTCAGGGTCAAGTGACATTTAGGAGTATGTGAACTTGTACTCCTGTAGCACTACTCCACCTACTGAACTCTTAAAAGCCTTTGTGAATCTGCGCTTATTTGCTTGTGCATACCATTGTAAAAGGGAGTACATACCTTTAGCCACCAAAGGGGCTTAGGCAAATGGAATACTAGGAACAGTGACAAAACCACAATTCCTTTTCAAAATGGCTGCCAACGAGCCAACATTTGGTCAGACCTACTGGCAATGGTCTGTGTTATTCCTAACGACAACGCACTACACAAGTGGTATTAGGAGCTGTGATCGCAAGCCCTTGACTTTCTCTGGTTTGGGACAACTAATACTGACTCCGTTGAAGGTGAAAGCCACTCACAGGTCTCGAATGACAGGCAGTCGGTCCGCATTGCTTATTGCTGAATTGAAAGAGCTTGCCCCATTGCTTTTGAGACTAAAAACATCTTATTGAAAAGCTAGATTTCCTTGAGAGGTTTCATATCTTGAAATCAATATTTTTACAGTATGTTCACCCACAGTCCTTAAAAATGTACCATAACCAGCCATAGTAGAGTATAGCAATTAGTGCATTCTACCCCCCAACGAGGCTAAAGAATGCCTGACATTTGGTGGCAACATAATCTTTAATGTACCGTTAGAGGCCTTTTTGTCAATAGCCATGGGAGAGATTCTATTGACCTTTCTTGTAACATCTGCTCAGTCCCCCATGACTCATGTCCTTCATTCCCTTCTGCATTTATGGAACGGGCTCTGACGTATGATATGTGTGTACTGCCGAACACATGTATGAGAGTTCAAGTGAGCGGTGAATGGTGTCTCCTTTGAGAACATGGGGATGAGGCACTAGATGCATGTTTCCTCTCAGGTTGTCTTCGTCGGCTTTGAACCTGTACAGACCTTCCTTCTCCTGTGCTCTGCTGCCCGCTTTGGCAAGCCCTGCTTCTCAGGCTGAGTGAACTGCGAGTGGTCAAATACAGAATGCTTTGGGCATCTCTGTCCCCCCACTGAAGAAACCTCAATAAAAAGACAATCATTGTTTATCTTGAATCCACATCACCGTTGACCATTTGCTGGTTTCCCCTCCCAACCACCAATTAAGATGCGCCCTGTACTAGGCGGTTAGAAATAGGGATCTCACATTTAGCACACTTTGTGGATGGTGCTGACTTCCTGCCAGTGCTAACAGTTTGATGTAAGTACAGGCCCTTCACAACCAGTAGTGGTTTAAGCCCAGTGCATCCATCTCTCAATGGAATCTGTTTTCCCCCCAATGGATGGGATGAAGCCTAGAAGACTAGACAAATAGCCATCCCACTGTGCCCTGCCTGGGATTACAGCTGCTGTGCTGCCCAAGAAGGCAGAGTTTCCGCTCTGGACGAAAGGACAAACACAAGGTCAAAGTGACTTAAACTTGCCCAGGGGAGTACTTCAAACAAGGTCAAAGTGACTCAAACTTGCCCAGGGTATTACATTAAAAGATGTGCCAACCGAGGAGTCACGATGAACAGGAGCGAGCTGGCTGTGAATCCTTTATGCCAGCAGCATCCCCTGGCAGTCGAATACATGGTGGGGCCATTAAAGAACTGAGCCTGCAGCAGGGCCTGTAATGCTGTTGATCCTGTGGGAGCCCATGCATGGATGTCAATTCACGAAAATGCCTGGGATAGCGGAAATGACTTCACACGACCTTTGACATTTACTTTCACTCTCACACACACATGCTGACACATACACGAGTGTCAGAAACGTTTCAGTGCTCTATCCACCATCTCCTGGTGTATGCTTTGTTTTGCCTAAGTTGGCAGGGTATGCCCAGACGTGGGTTCCTTGTTCACTTTGCCACTGGATTCAAGCTAGCCTGGCTGATGAGAGGGTGTTACCCCGAAACCGATCCCAGGATGCTTGTTTCCGGTCCAGGGAACATCTGGCTTGCCAGTTCGGGCTGGACTGTTCCCGCAAGGAACAGGGTCAAGACTGATTTGCATATGGCTGGGTCTGAACTGGGGTTTCGAAGTGAGGTAAAGGACGATGATGGATTCAACCCAGATCTGTGACTGGGGGTGAGTGTCTGAAAAGTTTCAGCTCTCCGCCCATCTCCTTGTGTTTACTATGTTCCTGGCACTGATTTTGCCACGTCTGAGGCCATGAGTCACAAAGGCAGTGCCAGGGGTTGCAAGGGGCAAGGCAGGGGCCGCAAGGAGCAAGGCAGGGGCCGCAGCTGCTACCCTGGCTACCCCTAAATGACATTCATGAAGTGGTGCTTGACTCAATTAGTAAAACTGGTGGGTCCAGTTAAGCTGCCATTTGTGAGATATTGGCTCCCGCAGGATAGACCCTCTGGTGGGTGGAGGACACCGTACATCCTAGTCCAATTCCCAGCACCAAATAGAGCTATAAATGAACTGAACTGTGAATCTGCCATTTCCACTGAAGACCAGATCTTTGATTGCCGATGAACTGAACACCGGGAGCTCCGACTTTGTACCAGAGTCCACTTGAAAACCAGATATACTACTTTTTTGGTTGGGAATCCAAATTAATTTCTGGATGGTTGGGTTTTGGTTCTGATCTCAGCCACCTAATTTCAAACACGCTGAGACAATATTTGCTTCACTTAGGAGCTCGGAAATAGGGCAGATGGAATTGTCAGAACAGCATCCTGGCAAGCTTAGAAGATTCTGCTTAGCACATGGTTGCACTGGGAAAGAGTTCATAAAAAGGAACTGATACTCAAGGATTCTGGAAACTAGAATATTCGCATTCTCCAGCTCATTGAAGTACAGTGCCCACATGCTTCAATGTTACTGTGTTTACAGTGATGCGTATGACACACAAGTGCAATAAATCTTTTTCAAGTCGTATATTGTTCCAGAAAGTGGGAACTTTCTTTGGTAAAACTAATTTCAACTGCTATTCCTTCCCCCTGTAATAAATAGCTAATATTTATAAAAGTAATTGGCCTGGTTCAATACTCAGTTTGTTGTACTGTGATATACCCTGAATTCCAAAGTTACTACCACCTTCAGGAATATCCTTTGACTGCGCGACCCACCGACACCCCATGGAGAATCAAGTGTCAAATAGGAGAAACTTGGTTTTCCAACTGGACTGCAGTAGTCCAATAGTAAATAAATAAGTATCAACTGCAGATCTTGCCCCAGTCCTCACCGGTTGCCTCATAACTCAGAAAACCTACTAATTTTGCTTTTAAGAACCGGTTTCCCCTTAGCGCGCTACTGCTTATGCACCAGGTTCTCTTTCCCCGTTTGTCCTCAGTTTGCCAACGGATGGTGTTCATTAGTTGGCTTGGACAGCGGCATCTTTTGTTGCCTAAGGTTGTGCTCTGCCATATTGAACAACATGTGTCCATGGCCTCTCCTATCCATGTAATTAGAGACCTCCACAGCACGTTCTTTCTGTTTCAACAGCCCTACTTGTTGTGGGTGGAAGAGAGGGCCAATGGGAACACAGTGATGTAGGAGCCATGCTTTCTTTTTTTTTGTGCAACTTTTATTATTGGCATTTCACAAAAACAATACAATAAGCATCAGTCTGGGGTGTCGTGGGAGGAACATCAAATTATTGAATCGAGAGCTGATGCAGTTTCTAGTACAAGGGTGACCGCCATGGAATGGTCACGGGGCAACTGAGCCACGGTGGGTCGTGTCCCCCAATTCCAGTGCTGTGCAGTTCCATGGAGAGGCGTTGAGGTAGGAGGTCTGGCTGTATGTAGGGTTCTAGAATACCTGGGGTGGAGGCGTAGGGAATGGATGGTAGTGGGGAGGAGCAAAAGACCTTTCGGGTGGAGGTACACAAAGAGCTGCACACAGGCAATGGGACTTTCAAATGATCAAATATGGTGCTTGAACATAGAAGGCGCTGTTGTCCATAGTCCGCCAGGCTGGAGCCATGCATTCGAATGGGGGCCTTGTCTGCACACTCCACGGCTGGTCCTCACCCAGAAACCATCCGCTTTGGAAAGCATACTGGGCATGAGTGTAGGGGGGTAGAGGAAGGTTTGGGATGGGGAGAGGCAACAAGTCATGCATACAGCCATCCAGGGGGATCTAATGGAACACTGCCACATGTAGAGATGAGGGAACATAATAACTAATCACAAAAGGTTCAATTTGCCGAAATATTGATTTTGTAGGCAAGTTATAGATTTATTCCTATGAATTTCATTGACTTGACGCCTGACAGGTTACTGCGTCAAAACATGGTGCATTATCTGTCCACCTTATTACACGTTCCAGAGGATATAGTGCTCTTGATTTAAAGCGGACGGAATATCCGTCACGTTTCTGACGAAGTAACCCATCTGCAAAATTCTAAAGCAGGCCCTAAATGTTTCGTTGGGATTCACAGAATTCCCAGCGTGCAACATCAGAAACCTACAAATGTTTCCAGTCCTGCGCCTCTCACTCCTGATCACACTGTTGGTATTCTCCAACATTTTGGTTCAGGGGAAATGTGCATTTACTACCTATTGCTTGCCAAGTTTTCTACACTACATGGAAGTCAGTTTCCATGTGAAAGAAATCCTTTCTCTCAGGCCCCCTTAAAAATTGTGGGATAAAGGGTAACTTTGACACTCTAAATGCAGACTTGTTCCAGCAATATCAGAACCAAATGTCACTATGTTTAGAAAAATGCACTGGAAATGTTTGTGAAGTGTTCCCCAAATTTACCTTGTTCACCCCCATGCTCTTCCCAAATCTCTACAATACTTGCAAAACCAGAAATCCTCCCGCACGTTTTCCCCACCAGCTTAAGGGGAGTTTGCTGCCAGGATTCTGTTGATTTAGTTTTCTCTACTTATAGCATTGCTGTGGTCAGGAAATAAAAAAGGGTCACATCACAGTACGAGCCTGTGGTCTTCAAACTCAATCTTGAAATCAATCGGACGATCAACAAATCTATTTGCAGGTGTAAGTACGAAATCAATGGCATCCGGCATAAGGTTACTACCCGGTATCACTCCAACTAAGAGGTACAAATGGCTTGATTTACTAGAGCAAGATACTTATAAAGGTAACACTGCATTTGTAATTCATTGCACTTCTGAAAAATCACCTTGCAATTGTGAAATGTAACTTAGAACGGGGAAAGCGTATAAAGTTTGTAAAATCTCATAGTTGATCAATTATTGGGTTGTTCAGAAAGGGTCTTTCAATCGATCCACGCCCTGGGAATGGTCCGAGCTCTACCTTTGTCAGGGCATGAGCACACTACTTCCCAGGATGGGATTGGAACACTACTAACAATGTTTGGGTTGTTATGGAAGGCGTTTGTCCAAGAGGAAAATTGATTCCCCTTGAAAAAAAAAATGGAAGGACATTTCCCCATGCACAATTGTACACTGATTCACTTGGCCATAAACTGTGTCTGTTTGGCGTTGTATTCAGATGCCTGTCCTTGAAGCAAACTGATTTTTGTAATACCACTCAATTTATTGTCCTATGTTCAGAAATGAACACCTGCCCTAATGTGCAACATTTCTGATGGAAATGTTACTTGCTGTTACTTGTTAAATAACAAAAAATGAATTAAAACACATTCTGACTTCTAAAACGTTTTCCAAGAGTTCTGCTGAAACCCCGGGATAGTTTCAGGTGGTATTCTTGTAAACCTTTGTGAATTCTAACAATCTAGAACCTGCACCCCTGCCAGGTACAACTTAAAAAAATATAAATTGACCAAACGAAAATAACAATATACTATTTAGAACTCAACTGTGGAGAGCTTACCAATAGGATAACAGAGAACACCCATCAATGGCACATGAGATGATTACATTGGAGAAGTAAGCACCAATGAAACAAGTCCAGACAATCAACACTTAACATAAGACACACACCAGACAGTGAAAATGATGGCTATTGGTCAGTGTTCACTTGCTGGTTGCTAGGTCCAGACAATGGTGTAACGCAAAACGATGGCGCTCCCTGCAGGATGTGAAGAGGGCGCCTACTCTCCATATCTCACCGATATTTATTGGCCGTGGGCTAAACAGGGCCCCCTGAAGCGTTTAGGGGGGACCCTGAAGGGTTGGAGGTCTCCATGTAATGCAGGGGCTTGTGTTATGCCCCTGACCTGGGTTGACCAGGAGTCCCGGATTTGCCCATATAGTCCCGGTTTTACGCCTGCTGTCCCGGTTTTACGCCTGCTGTTCCAGCAGATTTCAGGAAATTAAGCTCCTGTCCCTGTTTTTAGAGAGGGTCGGCTGAAAACGGGGGGAGGGATCCTTTTATGTTTTCCAAAGCCGGGATATTTAGCAGCTATTATAAGAAAGAAATTTAATTGACAGGCATGCTAATGCTTTTATAAATCTTATTTTATGTATGTTCTTACTGCCTCTGCTGTAATTCCCAGCTAAGGAGCGCTGTCATTCTGTGCACTGGGTTGAAGTAAAATTGTAGTCCTTCTATTTTTTGGGAATGTCCCGGTTTTTGGCTTTAAAGTTCTGGCCACTCCCCCCTGACCTCAAGCCGCAGCCTGCCACCGTGTGAGGCAACCACAGAGACTCACCACTTTCCACTGAGCCTGTAATCCCTCAGGACAGAGGGGAGTGGGCAGTGCCAGCCCGTCGAAAGCTTCACTTTCACAGGTCACACCCTCCTCTGGAATCCTTTTCGATGACCTACTTGCAGGGACTGAAAACAGGCTTCTGCCCATGACCTCCCTGAACAAAAACAGTCCCTCTACCCCCGAGGGTGGCAATTACAGGTGCGGCGGTGCCATGCCGACGCCGGGCGCTCCTGCTCGCCCCTCGTCACCTGTGACAAACACAATGACGTGGGACTCACCTGTAATGACTGCAGGTATGCAGGTAATAACCACGACTCGGGAGCGCGTAAAACTCCATGATTACACCTTGTTTACCTGCTCAAAATAGAGTCATTTGCCCCGGTGACCTTTAAGGCCTGGATCCAAAAACGCCAATTAGGAATTTAATTTCCAGTATTCCTGTGTTTATAGGTTTCAAACATTTTTGTGGTTTCTCTGTTTTTTCTCGAAGCACACCTTCTGGACACGCTGATTTTACACCAGGAGCCATGTTATTTAGTGACACACGTCTGATGACAGACATAGAAGTGTCAACATGCCTAAGAGAAAACATAAAATCCAAATGACACAAAATAATAAATGTAACAGTTCTTAAATTAAGGGAATTAAGCGACAACTCTGCAGATGTAGGGCCTCCTTCCAAGTCCCCAGCAGAGCCAGCATTGGGGCGCTGTCCTAAACCCCAGGAGACTCCCGACTTCGCCATTTCCACCTTGGGTGGTTCCTTTGGTCCCACTCTGAGTGAGGGAGGTTGCATTGAGGCTGCTAAGCCAATCACTCCGTGCACTTTCCAGTTTGCACCCGGATCGGGATTACCAGGGCACTCATAGCGAGGCCCTCAGTGTGCACGAGCCGTCAACCAACAGAGAGTAGAGATTCAATTTAGTGACTGAAGTATGAGTGCATGGTTTAGAGAAGGGATAGTAATCGCACCAGGGGGACTTTTGCAGAAGCTGACAATACATCTAAGATCATTATTCAGTCTGATGCAGTTGTCCACGTTGCTGCAAAGTATACTGAAGGATCCTCTGAGGCACATTATCATTTTATAATTAAGCTGCAAATCATAATTTAAAATCAATAGCATTTATTTATAAACACCATAAATGAATTCAAATGCAACAGTAATGGTCAGTGTTGGCGCAATGTTATCCCAAAGGAGGGCGAATAACAATTAAAGCATTTAAATGTGTGATATTTGTAGTTGTATACATGACAGGAATACAAAAGAAGTGAAGCAGGTTCTGTTTGGAGCATCCATAGCTGTAACTGTTAAAATCTGTCCTGGTCATTGTCTATGTGACAATGTTTCAACCTGACATGAAATTTATAGGGTCTTCAACAGGACAGGAATGATAAAGGAAGCAGCTATAGCAAACATTTGGTGGCGCCTTTATAGCCAATTACCCAACATCAACAAGGTCTAAATGACTCAAGGAGAAAGTAAATCACTTTCCTCGTCATAGATGAGGTCCAAGTACTGAATGTGAAGACTGGCAGAACAAGTGATACAGAGTACAAGAGCTTGACACCAAGTACATTATTCGTGGAGAAGCACAAATAGGTCATTTGTAATCTCAGAGATACGCATGCGTTTTATATCTGCTTCAAATGAAGAGCACTGAATTTGCTTCCATGGGGTGAAAGGCAGACCATCCCTCCCCTGTATGTAGGTGTGAATGTATGTATGTGATATTTCTATATGCGAACCTAGCGAAAGTGCTCTACATGTCAAAGACATACAACCTCAACAAATGATAGGAGAGGTAGCTGGTTTGTGGACTATTAATGCATTGAATTGTATTGTAATGTAATTGAATTTATATAGTGCTTACTACCCCTGACGAGGCGTCAAAACGCTTGTGATGTAGTGTTCCTTAAATTAAAGAGGTACGTCTTCAATGCTTTCCTAAATTGGAGCACCATGGAGGTGGCCATGATAGATACGATTATGTTGTTCCAGAGCCTGGGTGCATAGATTGGAATGGCCTTCTACCTTGTTTTTTTTACTTCTTGGTCTGCAGTCCGATAGGCCTGTGGCTGCAGATGTGCAGAGAACCACCAGACATGGTGAGCTTGTCTGCAAGATAAGCGAGGGTGCTGCTCGTGATGACTTTGTAAATGATGCAGCTGGTTTAGAGAATGGTGCAGGCAAGAATGGAAGCCAATGGAAGGGTTTCATGTGATTGTATTCCTTCGGGCCCAGGATGAGACAAGCTGTGGCACGTAGGATGCCCTTAAGTGGTGCTAGTCTGGAGTTTGGGAGGCCATGGAGAAGGGTGTTGCCACCATCCAGATGCAAGAGTACAAGGACTTGAACAGCAGCTTTGAAGCTGCTTTGAGAAAGAAACTATTTCAGTTTCTTTAAGAGACAAGTTGGGGGTGTGTGGTCAAGATGGCGAGCTAGGAGGCTGCACTTCCTCGTGGCTCCCGGCTCTGAATTCCCCCTTTTGGCCGATTCAGCGCATTTTCACCCCGGTTTTGCGTGATTCGAAGCCAGGTGCGGTGCAGGAGCGATAGGTGTGTGGTGCGGGTTCTGCCGCCCTGCAGACACTCAGTGGAGCGACGCGGCGGTCCGGGGCCGGCTGCCGTGAAATGGGGCCTGTGTGAGGCGGACGCCGCGGAAGGTGTGCCTGATCCCCATGGGAGACTTTGCAGCTGGAAGAGTCGCCGCAACCGGTCGCTGGCTGGCCAGGCGGGGCCTGTGGAGCCGAGTAGAGGTGCTGAGCGAGCAACGAAGACCAGGAGTGCGGCTGGCAGCCGGTGAGAGGCCCCGTGGCGGGGTTCGAGAAAAATCGAGGTCCGGGCGTCCGGGCCTTCTGGCTTGGACTTGATATGTGGCTCTAGTGTGCCCCCAGGCGGTGGTCGGGGGCTGGGCCCTGCTGTACGCCCTCGGGACTGTGGCCGGGAGCAGAGCGCCAGCCGAGGCAACCAGGGCAGAGGTGGGCGGACTACAGCGCCGGTGGTCGGAGCAGTGGAAGGGCCCTGCTGGGGCCGGCACGAAAATCGACACCGCGGCTTCCGGGCCTGTGGGCCGTGGCGCGGAGGTGGCCTCTGAACCAGTGGAGGGGCCCAGCGGCGGAGCCTGGCCATAGGGCACATCATTATATCTAGAGGTGAGGAGTGGACAGTGGGGGCCACCGGAGGAACTGCGCCATAACCCCACCGCAAGTCCGGCAGGTTCGGGGATCTGGGCGGCCTGAGAACGGACGGCTAGTGGGAGCAGAGGTCTGGAGCAGAGACTGGGACCCCTGTCGGGGGGGTCGGGCGGGGGCGGCGGCTTTGGATCCTGGCTGCACCTGTGTCCTCTGTGTTCTGGGAAGGTGGGAGCCCTGCTTCTCAGCACTAGCAGTGCACCCCCCCACAGGAGGGGACGACTGGCCCGCACATTATAGCCCGGGGGCTGCCCAAAGACGGGAGTAGGGGGCCCTGAGAGTCTACGGCAGCTGCTTCCAGAGTATTGAGAGGACCGGGGGCTGGAGTTCCCAGGGTGGAGCGGCGCCGTGGGCGCGGAGGTGGCTCCTCGCCACCAATGCAGCATTTTGTCGCACCACCGACGATTCTTCCACATGGCCTGTAGAGCTGGCTTGAGTGTCCAGGGGCCCACAGTAAGGCAGCAGCTGGTGCAAAAGGTCAACAGTGCTCCCGCACACACTAAGGGGTCCGGCACTATATTCACAGCATCACAAGAGTGATACTCTGCAGAGAGGGCCCTGTGACAGCGTTGTCCTCCGTGCTATCTGCTAACCGCGGCAAGGGTGGGTCATGGCTACCAAAAGGAAGAAGGGGAGCGCTCCCTCAAGGACATGCTCATTAAATAACCCTCTACAGGGGATGCCGGTGGGGTGTCCCCCCCGATTGCCCGGCCACCATAGGCTCCGGTGCCTACGGAGACCCCCGTTACGAGGGAGTTCTTAGAGACACTGTTCAACACTCTCCGGGAGGATTTCCGGTCACTAAAGGAAGACGTAGCGGGCGAAGTATGAGAAATTCGCAGAGATGTTGATGGACTGGGGGAGCGGGTCGTCGCCATCGAGGAGAGCGCACACTCCAACTGCGAGGAAATCGAGGCCCTGCAACAGGAAATCATTCGCCTAAAGGACCAACAATTGGACCTTCAAGCACACGCCAAGGACCTAGAAAATAAGTCCTGGCGCAATAACATTCGCGTCAGAGGAGTCCCATTACGGAAAGAAGGGTCCGATATGGTGGGCTACCTACAAGGCCTCTTCCGAGACATTTTGGGTGAAGCTGCCGACTTGGAGATACGCATTGACAGGGCACATCGGGTGGGCCTGGGTAGGCGGGCGCCGGCCCCCCTCCAGATATTCTAGCTTTCCTACCAGACTTCGTCCTAAAAGAGCGTATTTTGTGGGAGGCCAGAAAGAAACAGCCTCTCCAGTACCAGGGTCATGCTGTACCTCTCTATCAAGACCTTGCCTCCATTACATTACAAAAGAGGAAAGCCTTTAAGGAAGTGACCTCCTATCTAAGGGACAAAGGGGTACCGTATTCTTGGGGACACCACTTCTGCATAATTTTTAAGTGGAACGGCAAGTTACAGCAGCTGAGATCTTTCAGGAAACCTGCAACCTGTTGGGCATCGAGAGGCGGAGCCGCAAGTCCTCTCCCCCTCCAATGCCACGACTGTCGGGAAATGGTTGGCAGAGAGTGAAACGCAGGTGTTCTCTCAAATCAGCTATGAAGCAGGACGCGACAGCAGTGGCTCAGGAAAGAGAAGCGGCGCTGGAGGCGGTGAAGCGGGATACCTCCCCCGTTGAATGACTGTACAATAGCAACCGGGGTATGCTTAGCACAATGCTTTGGCTGGCCGGGGGATGGGAGCGGGGGTGCCCGGACTCTACGTAGACCCTCAATTTTTCCTTATTCCAACTGCCAGGAACTGTGGACATCCGGTGCTGTACAATGGTGTTGGGATGGGCTGCATTATTGGGGTTAGGGAGGGGGTTTGGGGGAGGAGGCGGAGGGCTGTTTTGTTGGGGTTGGGCGGTGGGGGGAGGGGAGTTGTCTTGTTGGGGTTAGGGTGGGGGGGCTGGGATGGGGTTGGTGGGGGGGGCGGAACCGGTGTGCAGTCTGGGGGGCGGCGGGTGTTGGAGACTGAGTGCCATGGAGCTTCTGCATCGTAGAGGCCCACATGGGCGCAACTTGCATTTTTTTCCCTACCAGTGAGACGCTGTACATCAGAGCCAGACCCAAGTCTCTTTTCATGACTCAAGTTTTATCACTTACCGTAAAGGGTTTGAACAGCCCAATTAAGAGGCGTGCGATCCACAGTTATATAGAGAATTCAGGGGCCTCTATTATCTATTACAGGAGACACATTTACTACGTAAGGACTGGCATAGAATGAGGTCCCGAGCCTTTCCCCAGCAGCTCTACTCCTCCTTGCCGGATAAGGGGGGGGGGGGGGGGGTAGCCATACTCCTAGCACGACACTTTCAGGGGAGGTTGGAGATAAGGTGGCAGAAGTGAAAGGAAGGCTTTTGGTGTACAGATTTTGGGTTGGGGATACCTCTGTAGTTAAAGGTTCCATCTATGTCCCTAACTCTGGACAGGAGCCATTTCTCGTTGACTCAATCTCGGATACACTCCGTCATCACAATAGGCAGGTCTTATTGGGAAGGGACCTTAACATAGTCATGGACCCGGACAAGGACAGATCTGGGCATAGGCAGGGGGCTACCGGGGCTATTTCCAAGGTGGGGGCCGAGATAGAGGGTTGGTGGATATCTGGAGGGTAGCCCATCCCCATAGTACGCAATACTCCTTTTATTCCCATGTCCACCATACCTATGCCCGCCTTGACCATTTTATAGGATCTTACGAACTTAATGCCCTGGTCAAGGCGGTTGACATCCCCGCGGCATTGTCAGACCACGACGCGATAAAGCCGACTATAGACTGGCGCTCTGGCGCGTCAAAGAAGAGGGAAGTGGCGTATGCGGGAGTCTCTGCTGCAGCGGCCGGACCCCTGTCGGCAAGTGCGGAAATGTCTGACGGATTACTTAGCGTCTAACGATAACGAGGGCACTCCTTTGGCGGCACTATGGGGGGCCCTTAAAGCAGTGGGGAAAGGCGAGCTCATTGCGCTTTCCGCAGCTGACAACCGCACGCATAGGGAAAAGAGGGAGGAGCTGACAGCCAAGGTGAAGGAACTTGAGCGTGTTCATAGCAGGAAGGGGGCCCCGCGTATGTGGCGACAGCTCAAAGCAGCCAGAGCGCAGTTGGCAAGTTTGGATCTTGACCGGGCGGAATATGCCGCCCTCCGGCTTAAGCATTCCTATTACATAGGCGGTGATAGGACAGGGAAGCTCCTTGCCAGCAAACTTAGGGCGCGAGCGGAGCGCTCCAGAGTCGCAGCTGTTCATACCTCAGATGGGGTTAGGGTTGAAGGGGACGTGCAGATTGCAGAAGCCTTCCGGGCATTCTATGCACCCTTGTACAGTAGGGACCCCACCATTGATGGAACGGGGGAGGAATATCTTGGCCGAGCAGCAACTACGGCTCTCAATGCTTCGGGGGCTGCGGCGCTGGACGCTCCCATTAGGGTGGAGGAGGTGATCAGTGTGATAGCGCGCCTCAAACCGTTGAAGTCTCCAGGCCCGGACGGATTCTCCGCTGGCTTTTAGAAGACCTTTTGCCAAACCTTGGCGTCCGTGTTAACGCGCTTGTTCAATTCTTTTAGGGGGCCTGGGTCGATTGTGGCAGAAATGTTGGTAGCTGACGTCGTTGTTCTTCCCAAGCCCGGGAAGGATCTCACCCAATGCGCGGTATATAGGACGATTTCCCTCCTGAATCTCGACTTGAAATTATTCACAGGTGTTTTAGCAGCTAGATTGGGCCTGCGCCTTCCAGGTATAATCAAACCTGACAAGTCGGGCTTTATTCCCAACTTACAAAGCAGCGATAACACCAAGAGAATCCTGCATCTCATTGATAAAGCCCATTATGTGGGACTGGACGCCCTATTGCTCTCGATCAATGCTGAGAAAGCTTTTGATTGGGTGGATTGGGGGTTCCTGGATAAAACATTGGCCCATTTCGGTGTGGAAGAGCGCTTCCGGGCTTGGGTGGCAAGTTGTTAGGACAGACCCAGGGCGACGATCCAGGTTAACAGATTGTGCTCCAAACCTTTTGAGATTCGGTGGGGCACAAGACAGGGGTGTCCCCTTTTCCCCCTGCTCTTTGCGTTGTATGTTGAACCCTTAGCACAGCATATCAGAGACCACCCTCAAATATCTGGCATCCCTTTCGGGGGGGAACAGTACACAGTCAGCTTATACGCCAATGAACTCTTGGCGACGCTCACCTCTCCCCGGCGGTCTGTCCCTGCTTTTCTGGGAGAGCTTGAAGAATTTGGCAGGGTATCGGGGTTTAAGGTCAACGTGGGGAAATCTATGCTTTTACCCATGGGCCTCCATGAGGGCGCCCCGGCAGATGCCTTTCAGGAGAAATCCCTTACCTTGGGATCACATTAACCCCGTCTACTAGCTCCACGCTCACCCGCAATTACACTAAGCTCACCCTTCAGGTGACCGCCTCTCCGCAGCGCTGGAGAACGTACCCTCTGTCGCTGTTGGGTAGGGTGGCTGCGGTAAAAATTTCCATATTGCCTAAAATACTGTATGTTTTTCAAATAATACCGGCAATACCTCCCCTACACTACATACGGGTGCTACAGTCTGAGATCCAACATTTTATATGGGGCGGGAAACGACCGAGGTTTCGCTGTGACTTGGCCTCTCGTCCCCCTGATGAGGGTGGCCTCGGGATCCCTCATCTTTTGACATACTACAAAGCTGCCCAGCTTCGCTAGCTAGAAGAATGGAGCAGACCAGAATCCGAAAAACTGTGGCTCTTTCAGGATAGGGCTATGGCCCGCCTCCCCCTGTGGAAGGTTCCTTTCTTGAAACCAACCGACCGCCCCTCGTATATGCAGAAATCTCAGATTACCCAATCAGCGCTGAAGGTGTGGGACTCGGTCGCCTTGCAAAGGAACCTCACGTCCTTCCCCTCGCCTCTTACTGCTCTTTTCGACAACCCTGACTTTCCTCCGTGCTCTGACGCGCGAGTTTTCACTCAGTGGCGTGTAGCTTCCTGCAGATCGGCGGGTCATCTTTTTGATCTTCAGGGCTTCATTTCCCATTTGGATTTGCCTGATTGGTATGAAATTAAAGACCCCAAACGATTTCAATATTTTCAGCTCCGTCATTGGCTGCTCCAACCCGATGTCCGCCCCTGGTTTAGCCGTAAACATAAGACCTTCGAGAAATGGCTAATTTCCATGCACTCCGATCGTAAAATGATCTCTGAACGGTACCCTATGCTGCTCCCCCCGGCGCTGCAGGAGAAGTCGGCGTGTCAGCGCCGCTGGGAAGCAGAACTAGGCCGTAGTCTTTCGCTAAAGGAATGGCAACAGATCTATTACAGGGCTCACCACATGGCATGGAACTTGGGGAGTAGAGAAGCGGCGGTCAAGGTGGCCACCTATTGGGATCTGACGCCGGCTCACCTGCATCAAATCAATCCAGACCGTAGCTCTGAGTGTTGGAGGGTATGTGGGGAAACAGGTACCTTGACTCACCTACTCTGGGAGTGTAGGGAGGTGCAGGGGTTTGGGGAAGAAGTTCTTATAGATGTAGACACCTCCTTTGAAACCGAGATTCCTCACTTCCCTGCTTACACCCTTCTAGGATTATCTAACGCTCTCACCTTTCCACTTAAGTCTGTACGGGGGAAACAAATGGGGATAGCCCTAGGTGCAGCTGTACATCATATCTTATCTCTCTGGGGCTCCAATACTCGGCCCTCGCATACGGGGTGGTTGCATAAGTTATGGTACGTTATCGGCATGGAGCGTATGCAAGGCACTCTCACGGCCTCGACAGCCTCCTTTCAGGAGGTGTGGCTCCCGATCATCTTGCTGCTGGCACAAGAATTTAATGAAGTGACTTTGTGAGAAGTTGGCCTGATAGGTAGTGTTTCCAATTCTGGAACCACTGGTTATCAGTCCAAACAAACCCCAAAGATGTCAGGTTGTAAGTCAACCTTATAGACAAGCTATCCTAGTGGTAGCATGGACTAAGCAGCCTTAAAGGCTTAACTTAAGAGGTCGTGTTAAGCGAGCTGTTTTACCACATACAATCCTGTAATCAAATGAAAGGACACCACACAAGTATATATTATAAAAATATATGTATTTATTTCTAAATTACTCCCCAGTACTCTTTTTGAGGAAAGGGGCACAAGCGTTAAATCAAAAGCACTGTTACACATATAAAGTTGCACGTTTATGGATGAGGGCGGGTGGCCACTCAGACCATATATCAAAAAAGTGGTATAAGTAACACTTTACGAACAATGGTTAGGCCTAGGGCCTAGAGATTCGCTGGGAGCAGTCAGGACAAGCAATGAAGAAGTCGGGAGTAGCCCACAGGAGACGGGTGCAGCACGGAAAGTGCGGCGCGCACCAATGCACTGTCAATGGTGCGTAAAAGTCAATTAAAGTGAATAAAAAGATACTTCCGCTGAACCTAGGAACCCAAAACTTTAGACACAGACCCTAGAGGTGTGTACCAGTGTAAAGACACCGGCGTTGCAAAGTTACCTCACCCACAGGCCGTGGGTGCACAGGGTCGAAGTGGCGTCGGGTTCTGTCACGCAGGTTCTGGGTGCTTGGAGCTGTTGCAGCTGCAGGCGCTGTGAAGCAGAAGTGTCCGGTGCGATCCAAGGGTGGATCGATGTAGAAAAGTACCTGAAAGCAGAGGGGACAGAGTCTGGGTCACTCAGCAGTGACCAGGGTGGAACCAGGACGGAACCAGGCAGTGTCGGGCGCAATCAGGCGGTTGTCGATAGGCTTCTCTCCGCTGTCACGTGGGCTCTGGGGCATCTGCGACGTCCAGGAGCAGGTCACGATCTGTCCCACGTAGGCTCTCGCCGTCAGCACCGTCGGCTTGAAGATTGTAGCAAACAGCACTTGGCAAAAGCAATCCACGCGGAACCGGGAGATTGCTTATCACTCGAACCAGGAGGGTCAGAGTGGGTGCTCCTTTTCACAGGAGCTGGTGCAGATCTGGAGCAACCAGAAAAGCAAGTCGGATTTCAAAGGTCGTCGGCACAGGGGCCACAAGCCAGCTGGCAAGTGACCGGGCCAACGCGTCGAGCGCACACAAGCAGAAGGGCCCCACGCAGCACTCAGCGAGTGTGGAGGGGTGAGCTTTGGTGCAAGTGGAGCTCGGGGCTGGGGCTTCTCAAACCCCGGTGTACAGCTTCGAGGGTCACTCGTGGGCCGCACGGTCAGCGTCTCGTGGCCTTTTCAAGATGGCGTGCCCCACGCTTCCGGTCGCCTCCACGGGTCTCAGCTCTGCAGGGACTGTGGATCGGGCAGGTAGAAGGCAGGCAAGCTTGATCTCGTCGATCTCTGTCGCTCGAGTTCCGGCGGGAACTGCAACAAAGCAAGGGTCGAGGGCTGGATGGTGCCTGTTTGCACAGGGTGGTCACTCCTTGACCACAAGGGAGATTCTTCAGTCTTCTCACGTCGTGTAGAAAGTCGAAGGGTCCAGATTTCGTTTCTTATGTTTCTTCAGGATGATCTGAGGTCCGTTGGGACTGCTCCCCCTCTTATTCGAATCTAGGGGGTTGGACATCCTGCTAGGTCCCCTCCTAGGGGTGGGACCCAGGAAGGGGGTGGTTACACCCCTCTCCTTTGATCCTGGCCGCGCTGGGACAGGGGCTGGGAGGCCCCAGAACCGGTTTGGCCGGATCCTGCAAGGGGCAGCCTTGTGCTCCCCAGGCAGTGTCTGGTTTCATTGAAACCTCCCTACTCCAATCCACTATCTCCTGTCTGGGGTGGTTTGACACCGCCCTGTGACAGGAAACTCTTTGTCCAGGCCTCCTCTGCCGGGTTTCGGTCAGCAGCAGGAGGTCAGACCCGTGTCTGTGGCAGGGGCATCCATTTTGTGGATCTGAGGCTCATTTTAAATCAACCGCGTTTCAGTAAAGTAACATGTCTTCTCCCTCTAGAAGGGTGGAATGCTACCCCCGTCGCCAGAACTGGCGAGGGGGTAGTATTCCAATTCGTATGACACCTTACACGACATGTTTTGATAAAGCCAAACCAAAGTTGCTATATAACCGCGAGGATTATAAGGCGCTTAAGAGTATATGGTATGGCGTTATCCCGGATCAGCTTAGGTAGTTGTTCCCGACAGCTGCAGACAGGCTCAGCTCATGCCAGAGCACCATCTCACATAAAACCACGCACTCTGCCTCCAGGATTGATGAGGCCTTCCATAGGAGTGGCTTACAGGCTATATATGTGTCCAGATATAGGTTTAGATATAGGTATACTATATCTAAGCAAGGGGTGATTACACCCACTTGCCCCAGCTGAGTGATCAGCCAGTTGTGTCAATTTAAGAACCAGCCAGGGGTGGCAAAAGCTATGCTTCAGCCCCTGGTAGGCCTTGGTGGTACCTATGCCCTGGGCACCTATAGTGCATGGTACAGGGGCTGACAAGGAGTCCATTTCCAATTGTGGTATGTACCTATAGCACATGTATTATAAATTTAGAGAGAGAACAGCAGGCTGGGGGTCTGATTAGCAGGCCCACAGCCTCAGTAAGTCGAAAACCAGTGAAGCAAAAAGCAAAAATTGGGGTGACCATAGGATAGCAGACCCTACTCTCCTACATAACCCCCCCCCAAACGCAGGGACATTAAACTTAACCTTGACCAGATAAGTCTTCATGTTCTAAGTGGAAGTACCTGGAGAGACCATCTGCATTACCATGGTCAGTCCCTGGGCGGTGCTCCACTGTAAAGTCCATCCCCTGTAGGGAAATGGACCACCTGAGCAGTTTGGGATTTTCACCCTTCATCTGATTTAGCCACAAGAGGGGCTTATGGTCTGTCTGAATTAGGAAGTGAGTACCAAACAAGTATGGCCTCAACTTCTTCAGGGCCCAAACCACAGCAAAGGCCTCCCTCTCAATAGCTGACCAACGTTTCTCCCTGGGGGTCAGCCTTCTGCTAATAAAAGCAATGGGCTGGTCTTGACCATCTTGATTAAGTTGTGAAAGCACAGCTCCCACCCCCAACTCAGAAGCATCTGTCTGTACAATGAACTGTTTGGAGTAGTCAGGACTCTTCAGGATAGGTGCAGAGCACATGGCCTTCTTCAGGTCATCAAATGCCTTTTGACAGCTAACTGTCCACTGAACCTTTTTGGGCATCTTCTTGGATGTCAAGTCATTCAATGGTGTCACAATGGACCCATAGTTCTTTACAAATTTTCTGTAATACCCAGTCAGGCCCAAGAAGGCTCTGACTTGTGTCTGGGTAGTTGGAGGAGTCCAGTCCTGTATGGTCTGGATCTTGCTCTCCAGTGGTTGAACTTGACCCCCACCTACTAGGTGGCCCAAGTACACAACCTTGCTCTGCCCTATCTGGCACTTAGTAGCCTTGATAGTCAGGCCTGCCTTTTGCAGGGCCTCCAGAACCTTCTTCAGGTGGATCAGGTGATCCTCCCAGGTGGAGCTAAAGACAGCAATATCATCTAGATATGCTGCGCAAAAGTCATCCAACCCAGCAAGGACTTGGTTCACCAACCTTTGGAAAGTGGCAGGTGCATTCTTCAAACCAAAGGGCATCACCACAAACTGATAATGCCCACTAGGGGTAGAGAATGCTGTTTTGGCTTTTGACTCTTCAGCTAGTCTGATTTGCCAGTAGCCAGCTGTCAAATCAAATGTGCTCAGAAACTTGGCAGAAGCCAATTTATCAATGAGCTCATCTGCTCTTGGAATGGGATGAGCATCTGTCCTAGTGACAGCATTGAGACCTCTGTAGTCCACACAAAACCTCATTTCTCTCTTCCCATCTTTGGTATGAGGTTTTGGCACAAGGACCACTGGGCTAGCCCATGGGCTCTCTGATGGCTCAATCACTCCAAGCTCCAACATCTTTTGCACCTCAGCCTTTATACAATCCCTGACATGGTCAGGTTGCCTGTAGATCTTATTCTTCACAGGCAGATTGTCACCAGTATCCACCTCATGGGTGCACCAGTTAGTCTGACTGGGTGTGAGTGAAAACAAGTGTCTGTGGGCCTGCAACACCTGTCTGCAGTCCACCTGTTGCTGCTCAGTGAGGCTGCCTGCCAAGGCTACTCCATCAACTGAACCATCATCAGGGTTCTGGGAAAGCAGGTCTGGGAGAGGGTCACTCTCTTCCTCCTGTTCCCCATCTGTGGCCATGAGGAGACTCATGTCCTCCCTGTCAACAAATGCTTTCAAACGATTGACATGGAGCACCCTGTGGGGGCTCCTAGGGGTGCCAAAGTCAACCAAGTAGGTGACTTCTCCCTTCTTTTCAATGATAGGGTAGGGTCCAGTCCATTGGTCCTGGAGAGCTGCTGGCCCCACTGGGTCCAACACCCACACCTTCTGCCCTGGCTGGTACTCAACCAGAACAGCCTTTTGGTCATGCCAGGCTTTCTGTAATTCCTGACTTGCCTCCAGGTTTTTGGATGCTCTCTCCATGTATTCAGCCATCCTGGAGCGGAGACCAAGTACATAGTCCACAATGTCTAGTTTAGGCTTTTTGAGAGGTAACTCCCATCCTTCCTTCACCAAACTCAATGGACCTCTTACAGGGTGGCCAAACAAAAGTTCAAAAGGGCTGTAGCCAACCCCCTTCTGTGGGACCTCTCTGTAAGCAAAGAGCAAGCAGGGTAAAAGGATGTCCCATTTCCGCCTAAGCTTCTCTGGTAACCCTTTTATCATTCCCTTTAGGGTCTTGTTGAACCTTTCCACAAGCCCATTGCACTGTGGATGGTAGGGTGTGGTAAACTTATAGTTTACTCCACACTCTTTCCACATTGCTTTTAAGTATCCAGACATGAAGTTAGTACCTCTGTCTGAAAGAACCTCCTTTGGAAAGCCCACTCTTGAGAAAACTGCAATGAGGGCTTTTGCCACCACAGGAGCTGTGGTGGTCCTCAGGGGAATTGCTTCTGGGTACCTGGTGGCATGATCCACTACCACCAGTATAAATCTGTGCCCAGATGCTGTTTGAGGATCCATGGGACCCACAATGTCTATTCCAACTCTTTCAAAGGGTACCCCCACCACAGGTAGTGGTATCAGGGGGGCCTTTGTTGTGCCACCTGACTTACCACTGGCTTGGCAAGTGACACAGGAGCGACAAAACTCCTTGACATTTTCTGACATGTGAGGCCAGTGAAAGTGTGGAACAAGCCTGTCCCAAGTCTTATTCTGGCCTAGGTGTCCTGCAAGGGGAATATCATGGGCCAAGGTAAGAAGGAAGCCCCTAAACTTCAAAGGTATAACCAACCTCCTGGTTGTGCCAGGCTTGGGGTCTCTAGCCTCTGAATAAAGGAGTCCTTCATCCCAATACACTCTATGGGTACCTTGAGCATTCCCTGCAGCCTCAGCAGCAGCTTGCTGTCTGAGGGGTTCAAGTGAAGGGCAATCTAATTGGGCCTGCCCCAGGTCTGCCCTTGAGGGTCCCCCTGTCCCCAGAAACTCAACCTGATCAGGTTCAAGCTCCTCAGAGACAGTCTCCTCTTGGACTGCAGAATCAGTTTCCTGTGAAACTTGATCCTCAACCTGGGGCAAGTGGGAAGGCACAGCCTTAACCCTCTTGCTCCTTCTCTTGGGTTGTGGTTGGTCTATTGTTTCAAGATCCACCACTGGTTCAGGAAGGCACTTCTTAGCCTGAGACCTTGTCACTGCAAGGACATGAGCTGAAATCCCTAGCATTTCTGCATGAGTCCTGTACTCCACTTCTGACCAAACTGAGCTTTCAAGATCATTGCCTAACAGACAGTCCACTGGGAGGTCTGCACTCACAACAACTTTCTTTAGGCCATCTACCCCTCCCCAGGAGAAGTTCACAACAGCCACACTATGGGAAGTAGTGGAGTTGCTTGCATTGGTCACTAGGTAACTTTCACCTAGTACAATTTGTCCAGGGTCCACAAAGCCAGGTGCCACCATTGTGACACTGGCACAAGTGTCCCTGTAGGCCTGAGCCAGTTTCTCATTAATTAAGGGAGTCTGCCTATATTTGCCCAGGTTACTGGGGCTTACTGCAGTGGGCAAAGATATGTCCACATCATATAGGAGAACTGCCTGTGTGGGGATTCTGACTAGGCCAGATTCCACCTCAGTACCCAGGGTCAACCCTACTAAACCCTTTGGCTGTGTACCACCACTGCTGACTGTACTAGGGGGTGCAGTTGCTTTAGGAGCTGCAGTGGTGGGGACTGGATTTTTCTTAGTGCATTCACTGCCCCAGTGTGAAACTGATTTGCAGGTATTACACCAAGGTTTCTTTGGGCCATCATTCTTCTTTTTCTTGTTTCCATTTTGGGAACCCCCCTCCTTATTGCTAGTTTGGGGGCCTGAAGACTTCTGGTCCTTTTCTTTATCTTTCTGATTCCCACCCTTCTGGTCTGTTTTCTTCTGGTCACCTTGGTTCTGGTTTTTCTGCTTAATCCTTGTTCTGACCCATTTGTCTGCCTTCTTTCCCAATTCTTGGGGAGAGGTCAAATCAGAGTCAACAAGGTATTGATGCAACAGCTGGTTCTGACAGTTATTAAGGATCTGTTCTCTCATCATAAGATTGTACAATCCTGTATAGTCTGAAACTTTACTTCCCTGCAGCCAACCCTCCAGAGCCTTAGTGGCACAATCTACAAAATCAGTCCAGTCCTGAGTCTGTGCTTTTTGGGTGTCTCTGAACAACAACCTGTATTGCTCAGTGGTTAGGCCAAACCCTTCAATAAGAGCACTCTTCAGAACAGAGTAGTTTTTGGCATCCTCAGGTCTAACAGTGAGGAGCCTGTCCCTCCCTTTCTCAGAAAAGGAGTACCATAAAATTGCTGCCCACTGATCCTCAGGGACCTGCTGTACCATGCAGGCCCTCTCAAGAGCAGTCATCCATTTGTGGATATCATCCCCTTCCTTGTAGGGGGGCACAATTTTTGTCAGGTTTCTATTGTCATAGGCCCTGTCTTTTTCTTTAGGAACTTTGCTGCCACCAGTGGCATCTAAGCCACACAATTTTCTCTCTCTTGCTAAAGCAAGTTTAGCTTGAGCCAAGGCTACCTCTTCCCTTTCTATTTGGAGTTGGACAGCCCTCATCCTGGCCCTATGCTCTTTTCTCTGGGAGGAAGTCATTCCTCTTTGAGATTCTCTTGAGGCACTAGAAAGGTGAGAGTCCCTTGACAGAGATCTCTCCCTTCTATTACCTGGGAGAATTTGGTTATGAGATCTGGAGTGGTGCTGGCCCCCTCCATTCCCATGTAGGTCCAAGTTGGCCTGGTTAAGCCTGGCAACCTGTACCTGGTTTCCCCCCTGATCCTGATCTTCAGGCTCATCTACATCAGAGCCTTCTTCTTCTTCTTCCTCCTCCACTACATCATCTTGAAGATCCTCATTCTCAGGGGAGTTTATCCCTTCCTCTGTTTCTAAGGGAGTCTGACTCACCTTATCTAGGTCATCCTTTTCTAGGAGAGCTACTAGGGAAGGAATGGTAGGGCCTCTGCCCTTTTTTAGCCCCCTGGCTGTGCACAAGGCACTCAGGTCTTTGTGGCTAAGGTTGTCATATCTGGATGTTGTCCCTATAGGATCAACTATTACAGGAGCAGAGCCTGAAGCTCTACCTGTATCAGACATGACTGCTAGTGAGGTGTAAGTGGTGCACTTACCTACACTAAGTGGTTTCCTACTGTACCTTGCTAGTAAGTTGTAGTCAGGGTGTGCTAATCCCTTTAATCTACAACTACTAAGTTCAGTAGAACTTAATATGCTAAGCTTTTGATTTATATGTACCTAGAGGTACTTGATGTGATCTTTCAATTTGATAAAGATTGCAATGGTAAAACAAACAGCAAGCTCAAATCCGCACCGCTGCACACCAATGTGAGAAGTTGGCCTGATAGGTAGTGTTTCCAATTCTGGAACCACTGGTTATCAGTCCAAACAAACCCCAAAGATGTCAGGTTGTAAGTCAACCTTATAGACAAGCTATCCTAGTGGTAGCATGGACTAAGCAGCCTTAAAGGCTTAACTTAAGAGGTCGTGTTAAGTGAGCTGTTTTACCACATACAATCCTGTAATCAAATGAAAGGACACCACACAAGTATATATTATAAAAATATATGTATTTATTTCTAAATTACTCCCCAGTACTCTTTATGAGGAAAGGGGCACAAGCGTTAAATCAAAAGCACTGTTACACATATAAAGTTGCACGTTTATGGATGAGGGCGGGTGGCCACTCAGACCATATATCAAAAAAGTGGTATAAGTAACACTTTACGAACAATGGTTAGGCCTAGGGCCTAGAGATTCGCTGGGAGCAGTCAGGACAAGCAATGAAGAAGTCGGGAGTAGCCCACAGGAGACGGGTGCAGCACGGAAAGTGCGGCGCGCACCAATGCACTGTCAATGGTGCGTAAAAGTCAATTAAAGTGAATAAAAAGATACTTCCGCTGAACCTAGGAACCCAAAACTTTAGACACAGACCCTAGAGGTGTGTACCAGTGTAAAGACACCGGCGTTGCAAAGTTACCTCACCCACAGGCCGTGGGTGCACAGGGTCGAAGTGGCGTCGGGTTCTGTCACGCAGGTTCTGGGTGCTTGGAGCTGTTGCAGCTGCAGGCGCTGTGAAGCAGAAGTGTCCGGTGCGATCCAAGGGTGGATCGATGTAGAAAAGTACCTGAAAGCAGAGGGGACAGAGTCTGGGTCACTCAGCAGTGACCAGGGTGGAACCAGGACGGAACCAGGCAGTGTCGGGCGCAATCAGGCGGTTGTCGATAGGCTTCTCTCCGCTGTCACGTGGGCTCTGGGGCATCTGCGACGTCCAGGAGCAGGTCACGATCTGTCCCACGTAGGCTCTCGCCGTCAGCACCGTCGGCTTGAAGATTGTAGCAAACAGCACTTGGCAAAAGCAATCCATGCGGAACCGGGAGATTGCTTATCACTCGAACCAGGAGGGTCAGAGTGGGTGCTCCTTTTCACAGGAGCTGGTGCAGATCTGGAGCAACCAGAAAAGCAAGTCGGATTTCAAAGGTCGTCGGCACAGGGGCCACAAGCCAGCTGGCAAGTGACCGGGCCAACGCGTCGAGCGCACACAAGCAGAAGGGCCCCACGCAGCACTCAGCGAGTGTGGAGGGGTGAGCTTTGGTGCAAGTGGAGCTCGGGGCTGGGGCTTCTCAAACCCCGGTGTACAGCTTCGAGGGTCACTCGTGGGCCGCACGGTCAGCGTCTCGTGGCCTTTTCAAGATGGCGTGCCCCACGCTTCCGGTCGCCTCCACAGGTCTCAGCTCTGCAGGGACTGTGGATCGGGCAGGTAGAAGGCAGGCAAGCTTGATCTCGTCGATCTCTGTCGCTCGAGTTCCGGCGGGAACTGCAACAAAGCAAGGGTCGAGGGCTGGATGGTGCCTGTTTGCACAGGGTGGTCACTCCTTGACCACAAGGGAGATTCTTCAGTCTTCTCACGTCGTGTAGAAAGTCGAAGGGTCCAGATTTCGTTTCTTATGTTTCTTCAGGATGATCTGAGGTCCGTTGGGACTGCTCCCCCTCTTATTCGAATCTAGGGGGTTGGACATCCTGCTAGGTCCCCTCCTAGGGGTGGGACCCAGGAAGGGGGTGGTTACACCCCTCTCCTTTGATCCTGGCCGCGCTGGGACAGGGGCTGGGAGGCCCCAGAACCGGTTTGGCCGGATCCTGCAAGGGGCAGCCTTGTGCTCCCCAGGCAGTGTCTGGTTTCATTGAAACCTCCCTACTCCAATCCACTATCTCCTGTCTGGGGTGGTTTGACACCGCCCTGTGACAGGAAACTCTTTGTCCAGGCCTCCTCTGCCGGGTTTCGGTCAGCAGCAGGAGGTCAGACCCGTGTCTGTGGCAGGGGCATCCATTTTGTGGATCTGAGGCTCATTTTAAATCAACCGCGTTTCAGTAAAGTAACATGTCTTCTCCCTCTAGAAGGGTGGAATGCTACCCCCGTCGCCAGAACTGGCGAGGGGGTAGTATTCCAATTCGTATGACACCTTACACGACATGTTTTGATAAAGCCAAACCAAAGTTGCTATATAACCGCGAGGATTATAAGGCGCTTAAGAGTATATGGTATGGCGTTATCCCGGATCAGCTTAGGGAGTTGTTCCCGACAGCTGCAGACAGGCTCAGCTCATGCCAGAGCACCATCTCACATAAAACCACGCACTCTGCCTCCAGGATTGATGAGGCCTTCCATAGGAGTGGCTTACAGGCTATATATGTGTCCAGATATAGGTTTAGATATAGGTATACTATATCTAAGCAAGGGGTGATTACACCCACTTGCCCCAGCTGAGTGATCAGCCAGTTGTGTCAATTTAAGAACCAGCCAGGGGTGGCAAAAGCTATGCTTCAGCCCCTGGTAGGCCTTGGTGGTACCTATGCCCTGGGCACCTATAGTGCATGGTACAGGGGCTGACAAGGAGTCCATTTCCAATTGTGGTATGTACCTATAGCACATGTATTATAAATTTAGAGAGAGAACAGCAGGCTGGGGGTCTGATTAGCAGGCCCACAGCCTCAGTAAGTCGAAAACCAGTGAAGCAAAAAGCAAAAATTGGGGTGACCATAGGATAGCAGACCCTACTCTCCTACAGACTTGCCCCAAGTATCTGCGATTGATTAGACTCAGAGAGGCTCCGACTCCTGCGGAAGGGTCTCAGGATGTAAATGTAAATGTACAGGAATTTATATAGCGCAAATCACCGAGCGGTTTCTAAGCGCTTGCTTAGGGAACCCGTCCTGGTATTCCCCTGTGAGATAACCCCGGCAGGGTATCCGCAAGGTGAAAGCCAGGCACCCCGCCGCGAGGGGCCGTTGTGGAGATTAAGCAAGCTATTGCCCAGAGTCGCAGAGTGTGAACCCGTGAATCGAGTAGGCACGGAGCGAGAATTGTCGAGTCCATGGACATTTTAGGACTCAAGACCCCGCCGAGCCGGGAATTGAACCCTGGTCCCGGGCTGACCTCTGCTTCCAGGTCTGCCTCCTCTAACCAGTGAGCCACACTTCTCCACTGTATTCCCATGGCTCAAGGCACACCGGTACCGGGTTCTGGGGTGGGGGAGGGTGGGCGTTGGGCTTGGGCTAGGGTGGGCGGGTTGGGAGTGGTGCTTGAATAGGTGCAGCTCGGGGGAAGACATGTTTCTTGTTGGCTACAGCACCACTGGCATACATTGACCGGGGGCAAGTACTCCACTTCTGTCCTGGGCGTTTGCTGGTGGGATATCGAATACACATGCTGGGGCTCTATGCTTTGGTTCTTGAATATGCCTGTTGGACTCTGATAGGGGGCAGTGGGTGTCTTTTCCTGATGTAATGTACCGTTGTCTGCTTGAATTAATAAAATCAATAAAATAAAGTTATAAAAAATAAAGTTAAAAAAAGAGACAAGTTGTACTAGGCAGTCTTTTGTTTTGCTGCAGTGCCTTGAACGTGAGGATTGTCTCCAGGGTGAATTCCAGTGCCTTGACTTTTAGTGAAAGTTGGGGTTCGAAGCCCTTAAGGTTCATGTCATTGAGCCAGGTTTGTACTGTGTCTTGTTTGCTGTTCTTGGCAAATAACAAGAATTCTGTCTTGGTTGAGTTGAGCTTCAGGTATGCGTTGGACAACCCGGTCTGGGTGATCTGCCAGCAGTGTTTGAGGCGAGGATGTCTGAAGCAGAGGAGGCTTTCAAGCAGTCAGTGTATTATTTTCCTGGATCGGGAGTACAGTCTGCTTTTTAGGAAAAAATTACATGTGGGCACTGTTATTTCAATCGTCACTTCTTGTTGTTCAAAGTCATTTCAACAATGATGGCTGCTTCTAAATGGACAGCATTTAGAATAAGAGCCAGCTGCATTATCTCAACAGATAGACCATGCACTGGCATCCAATAACAGTTCCTTGGCTTACTTGATCCCAACAAATAAAGAATTATATCATGATAATATTACCACCCAATTACGAAGTGCACTCCACTAACTTTACTACCTAAAGAAAGCACGTGCTATTACCAAAGTTATTGAGGGCATTCACTACTTTTATTGATCTAAAAAACACATTATGGGCCCCAGCTGACGGTGAAGGTGTGTAAATAGAAAGTGGGCAAATAATATGCTGCTTTTGCCTGTGGCAAAAGGGTTTGATTACCCCCCACCGTCCAAATCTAACCATAGGCTGTGACCTACGGGTACATGGGAGCACTGATAGTCTTTGGTTAATTCAGATGAAAAAGGTAGAAGTTGAGGTGGGGGGGGGGGGGGGGGGAGGGGGTTTGAGCTATCAAAAAATACCTGGCTAGTAGGACAAAATATTCTTTATTTGGACCTCTAGCCGGTTTTATTAAAACATAGGGAAAATTGGAGACTCAAACTGATAATGTCCTTGAATCTCACTGATCGACATGTTTCTAGCACTACCTCAAGGCTATTCTTCAGGACCAAGAAAAAAGATATATACTCCCTGATATCACTCCTGTTAGCATGTAGTTCAATGCATCATCATTTGAAAGCAAATTGTAAATACCAATACATACAGCACCTAGTCGGCGCTGTTTTTTGAAAATATGATGCTACTCGGAGTCACTGGCGCGGGTACCAGAGTAAGGGAGCAGCCTTGACGGAAGTGTGTTTACAAGCGTCCCTTCCCCCCGTTTTGGACTCATGGTGCCTCACTAGGGCTAACAACGTATTTTCAAAAAACATCGCCGACTGGGTGCTGTATGTATTGGTATTTACTATTTGATTTCAAATGATGATGCATTGAACTACATACTAACAGGAGAGGTATCATGGTGTATATATATTTTTTCTTGGTCCTGAAGAATAACCTTGAGGTAGTGCTAGAAACATGTCAACCAGTGAGACTCAAGGACATTATCCGTTTGAGTCTCCAATTCTCTCTGTATTTTAACCATACCAGACAGAGGTTCAAATAAAGAGTATTTTTTTCCTACTAGCCAGGTATTTTTTAATCTCTCAAACCCCCCCACTCCTACCTTTTTCATCTGGATTAGCCAAAGACTATCAGTGCTCCCACATACCCATCAGTTGCAGCACGCCTCATCCCGCAGCGGGACGGGAACAACCCAATGATGAAGCATGCCACCAAGGGGTAACCCTGGTGATTGAGGGTTATTCTTATTTGAAGACATTTTTCTACCGTTCTGAACTCCTGAAGGGGAATAAAATTAATCATCTAAGGATGGAGTGACTATCTGTTTTCAAATAAGGTTAACAATTCAAGCATTAGCTAGGGTTTATTTTCTGAATTCATTATTTTGTGAAAGTGTGGAGTGAGGACAGAAAGTGGCTGTATGTGTTTGTGTGTGGGGATGGGATTGGAGTTAGGTGTTCAAAAGATTTTTGGGTTTATCAGCTGTTCATTAGACGTTTCCCATGTATATGTCCTTGTGAGAAAAGTGGATTATCAGTTGAGGTGATTGTGAGACCTCACCAAGGAATAATGTCACTAATGTTTTAAGGATTGCCACTGCGAACAAATAGACTTATTTAGGCGTACAATTCTCAGACACAGGTAGACCAACACTGCAGGCCAAAGCACTCGAGGCTAAAGCTGCACATGGTCTATGCAAATTAAACCATAAGCTCGAAAGCCACTAAATAGAGGGCATCCGACGAGTAATGCAAGCAAAGCTAATTCCAACAGTCAGCTACATCCATCTTGCCTTCACTGGCATGCTTACCGAAAAATTGGAGTGCCTGCTCACCATGGCTTTTAGAAAGGTTTTTAATCTTCCATAGTCAACAAGGCGCACACTGATCCGCCTGGAGTTCAATATTCCAGCAATGGACATTAATTGCAAAAAAGACATAGTCAAATTCCATTATTGCGTGATCAAGGCAGGCCTGGCACAATCAGAGACACATTACAAATAGTCTTTAATGACAACACTAGTCGCTGGTCAAGGTATCTCTCGATGGCTAATAAGACTTTGGGCCTGCCAGCAGACGTTTTAACGGATACACCTTTAACGATGGCCGGCCTAAAAAGCCTGCTAAAGAAGCACGGCAAGAACACCTCAAGGCAACAGGATCTTGAACGGATTAGACATATCCCCGGCTCAGAGGGTCTTGTCTATTCACACAAAGCTATTTTATGTCAACCATATCTGAAGGCAGGATTGGGAAGGCAAGCCCTCCAGAATTATTTTAGAACCAGGCTCCGAACACTACCAATACAGGACTACAGGGCCCATTGGAAAAACACCCTGCCAAGAAGCAGTGGATGTTGCTTGTGCCAATATCCTATAGAATCAGCAGCGCATATCATCTGTTGTTGCCCAGCTTTGCTGGGTCCGATGTGACAATATCTAAGAATTATGTTCCCCCAAAACGGTGTAAGATCATACAAGGAGGATGTAAAGCTCTTTGACACCACCGCAGTGCTGATGGACCTCGCACAAATTGGGAAGTTCTATGCAGCAGTTGGAAGAACTCTACGAACAATACAAGAACTGGTGATGAATGCAAAAAAAACATGAGCCACCGATTATCTACAGTGGCAGTCACATTGGCACTATATGACCTTATATACTGTCTACCCACACCAGCGTTCATCTTTTTCACAATGTACAATTTATTTTGGTAGGTGCATTGTTTCACAATCCTTCCCACGTATATAATAATCACATGCATACCTGTATGACACCTTATCGCATGCCCAAGCTCTTACGCCTTTCAGTTTTGCCTGGTGATTCTTCTCTGTGTCTCCGCTGCACCCCCAGATGCCCTCAAAGTTTTTATGAGACACATATGTTTTTATAATTCTATAGACCTTTTAATAATCAGACGCACTTTTTTTGACGTATCATGCATCGTATTCACAAATACTATCCCATATGTCTGCCTATGCACATAATAGTCACATGCAAGCCCGTATGACACCCTAATTGCATGCTTGCACCCAGTTTTGCCCGGTGACTCTACTTTGCTTTTATGCTGCACCTCACAGATGTCCTAAAATCTTATATGGGACACATATGCTTATATAATTTTATAGACCCTTTAATAATCAGATGTATGTTTTATGACATATTATGCACAGTATTTGTAAATGATTTTTGGTAATCATACAATAAAGAATCTAACACGCTAATCCACACCAGGTCCAATTGTGTTTCTTTAAATCAATCCTTTAGCTCGATCCTGGGTACCTGTAACAGTGCAGTCAGTATTAACTCAAAGAAAACTCGTGCAAAGCATTGATCCGTACCAAACCAGTAAATTACTAAGAAACATGACTCAATCAAAACCAGATGTAGGGAACCAGAGTTTTGATTTTTGCAAGCTTTTTATAAATCACTGCTATTCACTCCAAAAAATGTGAAAAAGTTTGTATGTCATTGCTTTTTACTCTTAGTGGTTATATAAGAGCATCAAATGCGAGGATTAAGGGCACAGTCAAGTTTCAGCCCGACCGCGATGGAAGTCAGGGTCAGATGCAGGCAACCAGTTGCTTCTTTCCAAGAATTTATTGTCGCACTTAAAAACCTTTCTACTTCTTTTTTCTTGCTGAAGATAAAGTTAGTAGGGTTCTATTCAGCTTGAGTCTGGTCTTGGCTTCAACGAATTGGCGAATACCAGAGTCTGGTGAAAACCTCAGTTTTCAGAGGTGTTAAAGGGTACCTACAAAGAGGCAAGTAGCTGTAGTCGATGAGCCTCGGAGTTCAGGAAGTGTTATCTTTGGCTTTAAGTTGACAAGTTGTGCGTCTGTGATGGGAATGCGTCCACTCCAGCACTAGCTAAAGGCCCAGGCTCTGAAAGGAATCTCTTGGGGGCTAGAACTAGGGGCCATATGCATGAACACATTTTCCCATAGACACAGAATGGGCAAAACCCTTTGATGCATCTGGCCCTAGATCTCTTGGGTTACCCCAGCAGAGTCCGGGACGAGTGCTGGGTGGTCAGCTGGGCACTTTGCATGGCTTCTTTAGCTTTTGTGTCCATGAAGAATAACGCAAGGCTAGCCAACTAGCCCTTGAATTGGACTCACTGGTCCTTGGCATGATTGTGTGCAGGTCCAGCCCTGGTGGTTTCTCTCTTCAAGGGTTCAACAACAGTAGCCGCCCTCCTCTTTCTGAAGTCCCCCCTTGGCTCAGTAGGTGCAGTCTTCGTCGGTGTAGTCTTTCTTTCTGAGGTACTCAGGTTCAGAAGATGCATTCCTCCTTCTTCAGTTCTTTCTGAGCCCAGCAGTGTTCTGAGGCTAGAAGTCAGGGGTGCCACTTTTATGCCAATTTCGAGTTTGTTGGTGAGGAGGACTCACTAGCCAGTGAAGCTACTATTCCCATGGCTCAACCCTACACACTTTTACATCATTTGCTATGGCGTTAACACCAAACATTCCCACAGTGCCTCTCTGTGCCCAAATTCAATATCTCAGGACCCTTTTTCCATGGGATAGAGCATTGGGCTCACCTCTGAGGTGTGTCCTATATAATTAGTCACCCCCTCCTGGGAAACCGGTTTTGCAAAGGGTCTCCCCCACCCCTTAGCAGAGATACCAGGCTGTCTACCTGCAGAAATGGAAGGACTGGCTGCAGTGTGATTCACATTTGCCTATCAAGAGAAGTAACCCCTTTGAAGCCGGACCATCTGTCGCCACAGCCCTCTGGCCATTGTGCTGGAGGTGGTCACACCTCCTCCCACCAACAGTCCTTTTATTTCCTGGTCTTTAGCGCACTTCACGTTTCTCGGCAGGAGAAAAGCAGGAGGTCGCAGGTGGCAATTGCTGTAGTTAATCAGAAACGGTTGCTGGAACTTTGGGGCAAGAAAGTGGTGACTATATAAAGTCACCGTTGCAATAAAAGTTATTTCAAATCCAACTTCTGCAGTGAGCAGCAGCAGCCCCTCCGCTATGGTGGAGGAGGATCGCCCCTCTGCCAGCAGCAGCAGATACAAAACTTGAAAAAGAAAACGATAATAAAGCATGTTTTTTATCGGATTTTTTTTCCAGGCCGAGTCTCAGGGGCGGGGCCAAATCCATGAACATCATGGAGGAGGAGTGGTAGGTGCATTGCTATCAGTGCGCATGGGGGTTCGGCCGGCCTGCTCAGGATGGCCAAACCAACATGCGCACTGAGCTGTGTCCAACACAAGATGCGTTGCAGGGTTGGAGACAGCAGGCAACGGCTCCCTGTCTATCTGGGAGCGAAAATTGAGGGCCAGTCCAGACGCCACGCCAATCCGGACGCTGCTCTCATTCTGCTGCCAGCAGCATGAGAACAGCATAAGAATTGGCTGCAGGGGAGTCTGGAAACCTGTGCTGCAGCACAGCCAGTGGAGCGGCAATCCAGCAGGCTTTCGGGAAAGTTCATTTTTCTAAAGCAATTATTCTTGTCCCCCACACCTCCCCTTGCCCTGCAACTTTGTCCCAACTAGCCGTAAGTCGGGATTAATGTAACAATAAATTTGAGAACTTGGTTGTCCCAAATGAAAGTTAGCGCTTAGCTAGTGGGCTAGTGAAACTGCATATTAGCCAATGGGGGTACTTGCCTTACAGTGAAAATGAACATTTTGAGTTTTCACTGTCATAATATGCAATGTTTAAATTAAACATGTCCTTCTTTTTAATATGGCACCCTGCCTTATGGGCTACTGAGGCCCACCTTGGGGGTGACTTACAACTATTAAAAATGAAGGTTTGGACATAGTAAAAGGGTTATTTTACCACGTTGAATTGGCAGTTTAATAGCTGCCCCACTAGGCTGCAATGGCAGACCTAAATTCATGTTTTCACTTTGTCTCAGCAGGGGTGGCACAATCACTTCTGCAGTCCACTGGTTACATTTAACCTTCTGCTCTCGTGTACACTTTGCACCATATACTAGATGAGTTAAATATGGCAATCAGGGATTAGCCAATGGCACATACACTTTTGAGCCATCATCAGGGCGCATGCATTGGGGCCTGGAGAGCAGGGCCCAGAGCAATTCATAATTAAAAAAAAACAGCAGCATCAGCTCAAAAACTGAGGGGGGATCACACAAAAGGATCCCTTTCCATACACTCCTCACCTTCAGGTAGAGGCTTTTATTATGGAGATCCCTATCAACAGATATTAACCCGTTGCGTGCTAATGACGAGCTCAGCTCGTCATGAGGCACGGTTGAGCTGCACTCATGACGAGCTGAGCTCGTCACGGCCGTTGGAATGTTCGCACACGGGGATGCATCTCCGCTGTGCCTCATGACAAGCTGAGCTCGTCACCAGCATGGCGGTGCCGCGCGCGGCCCCCTCCCCCCGCACAGAAGGTGAAAGAGGGAAGGGGGTAACTCCCACAAACAAATACAACATTGAAATATTACCAAATTTAGCTGTTCTCAAGATGAGGCAGCTGTGGGGTGGCAGCAAGAAATGATCAGCACTTGAGTGACTATGATATGATGGAGGTGGGCATGGTCAGTGCTTTTTAATAGATCAGACACTCTGCCAACTCTGATCAGAAGCTCATCGCTGCCACCAACAGTGTAGAAACAACACTCAATTTCACTTTATTCAGATAGACTCTCATTAGAGCTCTGGTAAGCTCTGGGACTATCCTTGGAACAGAAAATCGCAAACCCACCGCCACACCTTCAACGACCAACAAACTACCCAAATAGCATCTCAATAAAAAAAAAGTCAGCATGCCATGTTCAATGCCCACCTCCCCAGATATGTCTGAGGAGCTCTGTGACGTGGCTCGTCAATAGGCTAGAAGCGGTCCAACAGTAGCCAGCAAGAAGGCACATGCCAGCCTACCTACAGGGTCAAGCAAAGAGTGGATCGGTGCTGCTCAAGGGAGCCCCCAAGGAAGATCTAGAAGCTCAGAATGTGCTGGTGGGCCTCCAAGCGCTTTGAAGACAGCCTTCCAAAGACGAGACTATTAATTACCCCCATGTGTTTACAGCACTATTGGGTATCATCATATACTGATAAACTCCAGTTTGCGTTTCTCCAATGTGCAATCTGAGTTAATGGACAATGACAATGTAGTGTCACATGCATCCGCGGGACCATGTACTGTAACATGCATCCGCAGGACCATGTACTGTCACATGCATCTGCGGGACCATGTAGTGTGACATGCACTAGCAGGACCATGTAGTGTCACATGCATCCGCGGGACCATGTACTGTCACATGCATCCGCGGGACCATGTACTGTCACATGCATCCGCGGGACCATGTAGTGTCACATGCATCCGCGGGACCATGTACTGTCACATGCATCCGCGGGACCATGTACTGTCACATGCATCCGCGGGACCATGTACTGTCACATGCATCCGCGGGACCATGTAGTGTCACATGCATCCGCGGGACCATGTACTGTCACATGCATCCGCGTGACCATGTACTGTCACATGCATCCGCTGGACCATGTACTGTCACATGCATCCGCTGGACCATGTACTGTCACATGCATCTGCGGGACCATGTACTGTCACATGCATCCGTGGGACCATGTACTATCACATGCATCTGCGGGACTATGTACTGTCACATGCATCCGCGGAACCATGTACTGTCACATGCATCCGCTGGACCATGTACTGTAACATGCATCCGCAGGACCATGTACTGTCACATACATCTGCGGGACCATGTAGTGTGACATGCACTAGCAGGACCATGTAGTGTCACATGCATCCGCGGGACCATGTACTGTCACATGCATCCGCGGGACCATGTACTGTCACATGCATCTGCGGGACCATGTACTGTCACATGCATCTGCGGGACCATGTACTGTCACATGCATCTGCGGGACCATGTACTGTCACATGCATCCGCTGGACCATGTACTGTCACATGCATCTGCGGGACCATGTACTGTCACATGCATCCGCGGGACCACGTACTGTAACATGCATCCGCAGGACCATGTACTGTCACATACATCTGCGGGACCATGTAGTGTGACATGCACTAGCAGGACCATGTAGTGTCACATGCATCTGCGGGACCATGTACTGTAACATGCATCCGCAGGACCATGTACTGTCACATACATCTGCGGGACCATGTAGTGTGACATGCACTAGCAGGATCATGTAGTGTCACATGCATCCGCGGGACCATGTACTGTCACATGCATCTGCGGGACCATGTACTGTCACATGCATCTGCGGGACCATGTACTGTCACATGCATCTGCGGGACCATGTACTGTCACATACATCCGCTGGACCATGTACTGTCACATGCATCTGCGGGACCATGTACTGTCACATGCATCCGCGGGACCATGTACTATCACATGCATCTGCGGGACCATGTACTGTCACATGCATCTGCGGGACCATGTACTGTCACATGCATCCGCTGGACCATGTACTGTCACATGCATCTGCGGGACCATGTACTGTCACATGCATCCGCGGGACCATGTACTGTCACATGCATCCGCGGGACCATGTACTGTCACATGCATCCGCTGGACCATGTACTGTCACATGCATCTGCGGGACCATGTACTGTCACATGCATCCGCGGGACCATGTACTATCACATGCATCTGCGGGACTATGTACTGTCACATGCATCCGCAGAACCATGTACTGTCACATGCATCCGCTGGACCATGTACTGTAACATACATCCGCAGGACCATGTACTGTCACATACATCTGCGGGACCATGTAGTGTGACATGCACTAGCAGGACCATGTAGTGTCACATGCATCCGCGGGACCATGTACTGTCACATGCATCCGCGGGACTATGTACTGTCACATGCATCTGCGGGACCATGTACTTCACATGCATCTGCGGGATCATGTACTGTCACATGCATCCGCTGGACCATGTACTGTCACATGCATCTGCGGGACCATGTACTGTCACATGCATCCGCGGGACCATGTACTATCACATGCATCTGCGGGACCATGTACTATCACATGCATCTGCGGGACTATGTACGGTCACATGCATCCGCGGAACCATGTACTGTCACATGCATCTGCGGGACCATGTACTGTCACATGCATCTGCGGGACCATGTACTGTCCCATGCATCTGCGGGACCATGTACTGTCACATGCATCTGCGGGACCATGTACTGTCACATGCATCTGCGGGACCATGTACTGTCACATGCATCTGCGGGACCATGTACTGTCACATGCATCTGCGGGACCATGTACTGTCACATGCATCTGCGGGACCATGTACCGTCACATGCATCTGCGGGACCATGTACTGTCACATGCATCTGCGGGACCATGTACTGTCACATGCATCCGCTGGACCATGTACTGTCACATGCATCCGCTGGACCATGTACTGTCACATGCATCCGGAGGATGGAATGACCCTTGGACAACTGACATCAGCCCGCCAAGTCTACGACTATGAAGCTGAAGAGGTGATTTTGTTTTCACGTCCTGCGCAGCTGGTAACAGTGATCACACCCTGTGTCACCAGAGAGGTTGGATCACAGATTCGAGTGACTATGTCCTTTTCGGTTGAGGTCTTGTGTTCAAAACCACTGTCCTGCTGTTTGAACTTGGGACAGTGTTAGAGTAATGGTGGTGCCCTATTTTTTTGTTTCAGGTATTGCTTTTCATTGTTTTGGGACGAATGCCACCCAAAAATACACACACAAACACTGTCTTCTTCTCAGTAAACACTTGTGCCTTGCCTTTTTGTCTTTGCGTGGGCCTGTCCGACCTGACGCACATTTTTCAAAAGCAACACAGTTGGTTTACCTAACATAGCATTTATGTCTGAGTTTTGAGCACCATCACAATGTAACATATATATTTTCATTTTTTCTAATGGGGCATACAGCCATGGCATGCTTACCCAGTTTGAATTGTGCAGCTATGTATGCCGGAGCCGTGCCATCTAATCAGGTGAGGGGTTTCTCAGCATCGCTGTCAAACACGTCTATTGCTGACAACAGACACAGAGTGGACTTTGAGTCAGCCCCTTTTAACCATTGGCCGTCTTCAACCAGCCTTTTTTAGCCATTGGTTGGAGAATTTCTCATTCATGTCTTGGCTCAGCCCATTGCAGCATTCATCTTTAACCTAATGCTATTGGCTGTTTGGGTCTATACTTCCATCTCCACTTAAGTGCTTTCATTGGTCTGCATGAGGGAACTCTTTACAATGCTAGCCTTCTCTGTCTGTCTCTGCTAGTTTCCTCCTGTGGGTCTCACTTTAATGTACAAAATTCTGCAGGGGTTAGCACATTAATCATCCCAGAACCCATTGCTTTTGCCAATGCTTGTTTGTGCTCTGGCCTCTGGTGTTTATATAATCCAACGTAATGGTGCTTAATTTATCATTCTAGGAAGGATGTTGTATTGATTACATAGGCCCAGCTGAAATATGAACCTGTGACATACAAGTGTGTCAGAGATCCCAGTAGTAGACAAATAACCTACTAAATTATTTCACTTCCTGTGATCAGATTATGACAACGCCTAGACACAGGGCTATGCATGTACAACGCGGACGTGGAATTGACTCTGCTTTCACTTCTGCGAAGCAAAGCATGCACACATGCTTAACTCAGGATGCAGGTAAACAGCAGTAGTCCGTTCCAACATTCTGAGCACTCTGATTGGCTGAGCCAATCTTCGTTTTTCATCTCGGCAGCTAATATTGCCTCGAGTCAAAATTTAGCGTATGGTCAAGCTGTAGCCCCAAAAATATGCAATCACTTATGAAAGGGGGTAGTAGACATCCCCCCAGGAGTCCCTCAGTGCCGGAGCTCAAGGAAGTGATGGTCATTTGCGATTGACTAAAGGGACCAGATTGACGCTAGACGGGTACACCTACCTTTCAAAGAGAGCTTGGTCGCCATGAAGGACCCTCTGAATCTGTCCCTTTCCTCCGCGGGTCCTTTTCTGTGGCTAACAATAATATTGAGTCGAGTGAACGTCATGCTCCATAGCCTCAAATATTATAATAGTCATCTAGAGCGTACCGCGTGCCTCCTCATATATCCAATTTACTGCTTTTGTGAGGATTAAGTCCTTCAATCATGCAAACTTGCTTGAGCAGAATATCTAATGACCTTCTGCATGAACAATGCAATTGAAATGAAAGAAAACAAGACAGCCAAATTGCTCTGTAATCTTCATGGTATGCCTGTAGCGAAGGATGGCTCATCCTTACCAATGAACACTCAAACATCCATTTGTCTATTATCATCTTAACTCCTTTTTTTGCATTTAACCCGTTGGCTGCTTCCGCTTCTTTGCGGCAGTGCGGCCGTTTTAAAAAACGGGCGTGGTCACGTCGGCCATTGGCCGACGGCAGCACCAGCAATGGCCGACGGCAGCAGCCAACGGGTTAAGGGTCCTATTTAGAGTTTAGTGCAGCAGTAAAACTTGGCACAGACAATTTTTGTATGCATGTGTATGTGGTATTTTTTATAGTGCAACCTAACCATAAGGCAGTGGAGCGCTGCACCGGGTCAAAGTACCGATACGGTCAATGAACGATTGGAGGAGAAGATGAGATCTAACAGCGGGGCTGGACCATCACTTCCTTGTGATGTAGTATTCTTTAACCAAGTGCGTCTATGGCTCTTTGCTAAACTGGAGCCGGGATACAGAGATGTCGTTACAGATACTGCAGGGTTTATTTAAGTGAGCTCTGTATCACTTTGGCACCACGTAAAGTGGTACGTGCGCGACGCAAGGCTCTCAATCGGATTTATGAAGCCATGGAAAGCAACACTGCGCGGCTTTGAGTGGCCTCATAAATCATGCGCAAGACAACTCAGCGCAAATCGCTGCGCCGCCTTACTCTGCGCAAGGGCGGCGTCCATGGGTGTTGCAGCGGGTTTTTCCACGCAACACCCACGGAATTTGACACTGCCCCAGATTCACAAAAATATGTAAACCTGGGGAAGCCCCAAATCCATTCACCTCCCAAGGTGAGGCGTAATGAGGAGAAATATGTTTATTTCCCCTCGTTTTTTCCTCTTTCTTTGTGTGTTGCATTCTGCAGCACACAGAGGAAAACGCCTCTTAGGATTGCTTTTGTGCAAGAAGGTGCCTCTTACTGCACAAAAACAATCCTATCCTGCAGGCAACAGAGACCTTCTTGTACCATGGTGCAGGGGTGCCTACATTGGCGCTAGGCTGCTGAATCAGCACCAGCATAGGGAGAAAGGACAGGACTGCACTGTATCGCTTAAATACGGTGCATTCCTGCCCTTGCACGTTGGCATAGGGCAGAGCAGTAAGGTGTCTTACTGCGCTGTCCTACGTCAACATCACATAAATAAGGTCTTTAGTGCATAGATGGAGAAGGTCTGTTGCCTTTTTTACTAGTTTTTTCACACCTTAATCTCCAGCTTGACAGTGTCTTAGCTGCAGGTATGCAATGAGCCACCAGAGATGGTGAACTTGTCAGCCAGACATGCGTTGTGCAGATCACAGTGGCTTTGACAATAGTGGAGGTGCAAGTGGAGGAAGTCTCATGAGAGTGGGGGTAAGGTGGTCATATTTGCCTGCGCCCCTCATTGGTCATGCTGCTTTGTGCAAGATGCACTTAAAGCAGGTCAGCGTGGAGTTGGGGGGTCTGCGGAGCATGGAGCTGCCAGCATTCAGAATCAAGAGTATGAGGACTTGAAGAGCAGTTCATAAGCCACTTTCTAGGAGGAGTGATTTAACTTTCTTCAGTAGGATAAGCTGGTATGAGAGACCTTGTATTTTTATGGCTCGTGTACCCGAGAGTTTAGTCATTGTCCAGCGTGAGACAGAGCAACTTGGCATTCAGTGAAAGTTGGGGTTCAGATCCATCCAGGTTCATGTTGTTGAGCCATTCTTAGATTAGTTGTAGCTTATTTTTTTGCAAATAATAGGAATTGTGTCGCGATGAGATAAAGCTTCAGGTAGGTGCTGGACATGTGGTGCAGGGAGTGTTTTAGGCATTGTTTGTCTGGCGCAGAGTAGGCATTCGAGTACAGCTGTGCGTCATCAGTGAATAGGGTCCCGATACTCTCCAGTTAGTGGTTGAAAATAAGTGCCCATTTTAATTAACTGATGTTGGTTAGATAGGTTGGACAAGAAGCAGGGAAAAACGTTGACAGTTAATCCTATTCAAGACCAGCGGCAACAAATTATGGCGGTGCGCACAACTCCCCATAAACTCGGTGGTGGCTCCCACCCGGTGTGGCACTTCTCTGCTGGCGACCCTTGGGTCCACAAGCAGGAAAGGGAAGGACTTCCTTTCTGCTCGTGGAATGCGAATCCAGCAATACTGGAGCTGCTCTCATGCTGTTTTCAGCATGAGAGCATCTTCAGGATTGGTTGGAGCAGGCTAACCCAGCGCTCATTTTGAGGCAGCGGGCCTGTGTCAGTAATCCCCGGGCTGTTTCACAGCTCTTGGATTGCTGGGTCCACAGTGCGCATGTCGGATATGATGGCTGTAGACAGCCAGCCAATCGGACATGCGTACTGGCAGGGGCAGCAGTCATCCTGCAATTGCAGGATTGAGCCCCATCCTCGTGCTGCGCAGCGTGAGCCAGTGGCAAAATAGACATGCCACATTATTTATTTGTGTTTGCCTGCTGCACTCGCAGCAGACCGGGCAATGCTCCTCCGCCATTTAGGAGTCGTCCACCTGTTCAGGACTTCTGGGTGTGGATGAGGACAGGGTAGCAGGCAGTGTTGAAGGTGGCTGAGAGGTCTAGTAATGTTTGACCATTTTTATCTGGGGTCCTGAGGGAGTCTTCTATGCTTTGCAATTGGCAGCCCCCGTGCTGTAGCTTGATCTGGAGACAGGCTGGTAGTCATAAACACACAAGGGAGAGTTGGAGAAATAAGGTTTTCAGATACACTCTCCCAAATTCAATGAATACACAAAGATCCCTGTGAAGAGACATGAGTTCAATAAGAGTCAACGTGTTATTAGAAAGTAATGGACTGTCTACAGATCTAAATATGTTTCCAGGGTGTATTTATAAAAAAAGGACGATGAGGAGGTGCCCGTTGATGATGCATGCCACCTTGGTGAGTGAGGGCTTCATACTTTTTAGGTCAAACCTGGCCAGCGCATACGCTGCTCTGCAAGGCAGGCTGTATTCAGGTATGACCTGTAGCTCCGCCCACTCTCCATCTATATTTTGCATTGGCTTGTGTCATTGTCCTTTGTAAATATTTGCTTTTGATTTGTTAATAGGCTTGTTAGTCCTTCCTTAGTACCGCCTTGTCTACATTTGTAACCTACCATGAGGACCGGCCCTTTTACTTGTATTGTTACACGGTATGTATTAAATGCATCCTCCACGCACTATTTTCCTGAAGGGCTTTCTCCTGCCTGCTTTTGCAGGCAGCGCACGCTCTCTCACAATGGTTTATTATTATTTTTTTATTTAACTAGTGGAGCAGCCTTAGCACTAATAATGGCGTTGCACTTTAGTTTCCTTGCGATCCCGAACTCGGCCGCATGCTTTTTAAAAACATTTATTTAATGTAGCCTTATAGCCCGCCGTAGCGGGCTATGCCAGCTATTAAAGGCCCGCTCCAGCGTTAAAAGCCCGACCCGAAGGGGAGGGCCACTAACAACGGAGCGGGACTTTAATAGCCGGTATAGCCCAGCTACGAAGGGCTATAAGGCTATTAGAACATTCTGTCATTAGAGGGCAGAATGTTCGAACAAACAAAACAAAGGCCTCTGGGAGCCCAGGGGTGTTTAAATCCCCTCTGGTTCCGTGAGGCCTTAAAGAAAACAACATTGGAATGTTGCTTTGCGGGTCTTTACCGGCCCGTAGAAGCACAGAGCACTCCATTGTCTTCAATGGAGTATTCTACATTCCAATATTCTAATTTTTGTGACAATGCTGGCACCGGCGCTTTACCTTTAAAAATTTTAAGCTAAAACATGGTTGCTGCCATTGCTTCAAAAGCAAAGAAACGGGAAAAATAAATGTGCATTTTTTATATTTCTTTACTTTCCCTAAAGCAAATGTTATTTCGTCACAGTTGCGGCGGGTGTGGGCCTCCTTGCTTGACTCTCCAGCAGCCGCCTAGCTCGAGTACAGTGTCAGTTCAGGCTCCCGCAGCCCCACCCTCTGCCTTCCTTTCTTCTTTGACTTTATGAAGAGCAGCTGCAGCACCGCACCGGTCGCACGCACGTTTCAAAGCGCAGAGGGCTGAAGGGACCAGTTTTTCATGGGCCATCTGGCTCCCAGCTGCAGCAGGAGAAGCTTTGGCAGCATTGGTTTCGCCTGGGTTGTACCAGTGCAGTTACAAATGCATTTTGTAAAATGCTTGGTCTTCCAAACATAAAGAACAAGCATTTGCAATGCAATAGGTCTCGCATTGGCGAGAGTTTGAGCTATTGGCATTGTAAATGACATTGACTTTTATTTACGTGTTGGTTTTGAAAACATAAATAAAAGGCATTGTCATTTACCATGCGACTAGCTTAAACTCTCGCAAATGCGAGACCTATTGCACTGCAAATGCTTATTAGGTCTTGCCTACCAGACAGCACAAGCTCTCTGTGGGGAAAAGGCCCATTGCCAGCTTACACTGACATTAGAGCCTACCCACTGCTTACCACTGTTTGTTTTACTGCTTGCTTTTCATTTGTTATCTTCTTGTGTTTATCCCTCATCTGGGACACGGGCACGTTGCTTGTGTCCTACTGCTTGCTTTTTTAAGAACTACTTTACAGGTTTCGCCTGCACAACACCTTCAAAGTCCTTGAGAAATCTATTGTTTTTTTAATATAAACTTAAAAGGGACTTGCATCCTGCCTCCTCTCTTTCCTGGCTTCTCATTGGTTCCTGTGTGTGACACTTACCTTTCCTCCATTTCTATAGGCTGTGGCAAATTTTCCTGCATTTCACAATGCTTGGGCCTCATCTGCTTCTCTTATCAGTTTCCCACCTCCAATATACTGTTAACATCCGCTTTAGTGGAACTATATTTTCATAAAGTTTTGCCTTTTACTCTTGCAGCATATTTATATAACAATTTATCACCCGGAGAGATTACGTGATTTGCATAGAATCACAGGACGGTGGCGCAGCGGCGCCGAGACTCAAACCGGAATCCCCAGCTCTCGAGTCAGCAGCTCTGGCCGCTGCACCACATCCTTTCCACTCCTGTGTTACCTGTCAGGGAGCTCTTTCATTCTCCCGGACAATGATTGATGAAAACAGCTCTTTATTCATCACATAGGTGAAACCGATGCATTGCCAATGCTTGTTTATTTTGGGCTAAGCACCCCATGAGAGATCCAGCTGTCTCCCAGCCGCACTCCATATTGCTCTGTCGTCCATGTGCTTCACTCCTGCCCTATTTATGTTACACTTGCCCACATGTAATTAATTCCCGGCCTTCAACCTTTTTTAGCCTGTGGGCCCCCAGCACATCACTTCTGGAAGCCAACCCCACCAAACCAAATTCTATGAATTGAACCACAAAACAATTCACAACAACAAAGAAACAAGGGCACATAAAACAAATTAAAATATGCAAACGCCAAAATTTTAATCAGAATGTAGGAGTATTTAAAAAAAAATGTATTTCTAAAAGACAATACTAACTACTGATAATTAGCATATTATTTTGATTAATTTGCTACACTGTATGCTCTATTTTGTGGGCATTTTCCAGTGCTTCATTTCCGGACAACAATCGCCCTGTCTATGGGACTATGCTGCCACCAAGTGGCTTTAATAAGAATGGCAATTTTTCCCAAATGTGCAAAACTTTTATTCGAAAAGGAAGCATTTTTGTTCTAAATTATTGTGTAATGTTGGCCATTTCTTACAATCACGTTAAACAGCAGTTTTAAAACGACTGGACCAGATTGGCACAAAAAACAAAAACATCACAGTTTTGAATTCACTGTTATCCAGTACTTTGAACAACACATTTGGGCCCTGGGTTACTAATATTTCACTCTCAAAAAGTAGTCACAAGTTGCTCACCGACTTTTTGTGACTGGAAAGGAGTTTTGTCAACCGAGCTATGTACTAATAGGAAGGGGTAGGTTCACAAAATTCCGAATCCTAATGGAAGGCAGTTCGAGCTACCTGATTAATATTCATGCAGCAGGTCAGATACTGCAACCCAGCATGATAAGCTAGGGTCACAGGCATGGTGGCCTGCTAGTGTCCTTTGGACAACTGCCTATTTCTAAAAAAACTTTTTTGTCAACATTTCTGAAGGTGCAGTCGTCCCTAGGCACTCATTTCTGTTTACAAATGGTCACCATCAATTTATAATCGCTGTTAAAACATTAATGTTTTGCAATGGGATTTGGGTGGCAAAACATGAATACATCTCTTAAGGAATACGTATTGGGATGGGATGCTCATTACACGACTTTCCCAAAATAGCATTTCCTCAACGTTAACTTAATCCATTTAACAATTCCGGAAATCTTTTACGTATAGTTAATTGGGTGAAGTAAATCACAACATTTTGCAAACCCTCAGATTTACTGAATCTGAGGGTTTGCGATCGTTATATCATTTTGTAAATCAGGCCGTTAGTTTACGTATTAACTTGAGGATGTATTACTGCCAAACTAAACTGAAAAATGAAAACAAGCACAAAGTCTGTTGGTTTGGGTTTTTATAGATCTTGAGGCATGTTTGCGAGTGCAGTTGCGTCACTCCTGCACCACATGATGTGGTGCCCGAGCGACGCAAGTCCTAAATGAGATCTACAAAGCCACTTTGCATTGCCCTGGGTGGCTCCATAAGTCTGGAGTAAAGCAACGCCACATACATTGTGGCATTGCCTTACTCTGCGCAGAGGAGGCATTCCTTGAGTGTTGCCAAAGAACTCCCATAGTTTTTGACTCATTCACAGATTTACCCGAATTGGTAAACCTGGGAAAACGCCAAAAAGACACGCCTTCCCAGGAAGGTGTAACAAGGAGAAACATCTTTATTTCTCTTCATTACTCTTTATTTCTCCTCATTACTCTTTATTTCTCCTCATTACTCTTTATTTCTCCTCATCACTCTTTATTTCTCCTCATTACTCTTTATTTCTCCTCATTACTCTTTATTTCTCCTCATTACTCTTTATTTCTCCTCATTACTCTTTATTTCTCCTCATCACTCTTTATTTCTCCTCATTACTCTTTATTTCTCCTCATTACTCTTTATTTCTCCTCATTACTTGCTCTTTCTATGTAAGCTGCATTCTGGAGCCCACATAGAAAGAGCAATATGCCTCTCAGGATTGTTTTTGTGCCGAAAGGTGTCCCTTCCTGGACAAAAACAATCCATGGTGCAAGGGTGCCTGGGTTGGTGCTTGGCTGCCAAAGGGCATCAGCACAGGGGAAAAGACAGGAATGTGTCATATTGCCTTGAATATGGTGCATTCTTGCCCTTTCCCTGTCACGCAGTGCAGCACACCAACGTGACTTGCTGTGCTGCTCTGCATGACACGTGTGTGAATAGGCCCCCTCGTGTGTTTATTAAGTTGTTTGCTGCTTGGATTTCACCATCTATTGCCGCGCCTACTTTTTATCCAGCATCTGTCATGTCTGCTTTGCAGCCATGCCCTCTCCTCTGTAATAAGCTCAGGCCCAGAGCCCTGCTGCATCCATCTCCTAGTTTCCTTACTTCCCAGTGAGACCCTGCGCTCCCTACCTTATTTACACATTCCTCAGTTCTCTAGTTTAGCCCAGCATTATATTGCCTCACAAGTTTTATACCTCCAGTCTCACCAATGATCATGTGTTGTACCCTCCCCTGGCGCTTGCGCCACCGCCCAGAGCACTACTTGCTTCCTAGGTGGTACTCGTCATTTCTCGTACCCTCCCCTAGCGCTTGGGTCGCCGCCCAGAGCACTACTTGCATCATAGGTGGTGCTCGTCATTTCTCTCACCCTCTCCTAGAGCTTGGGTCGCCGCCCAGAGCACTACTTGCATCATAAGTGGTGCTCGTCATTCCTTGTGCCTTCTCTAGCGCTTGTCCCACCGCCCGAGCACTCCTTGCATCATAGGTGGTGCTCGTCATTTCTCTCACCCTCTCCTAGAGCTTGGGTCGCCGCCCAGAGCACTACTTGCATCATAGGTGGTGCTTGTAATTTCTTGTACCTTCCCTAGCGCTTGCGCCACTGCCCTGAGCACTACTTGCATCATAAGTGGTGCTCGTCATTCCTTGTGCCTTCTCTAGCGCTTGTCCCACCGCCCGAGCACTCCTTGCATCATAGGTGGTGCTTGTCAAGTCTTGCATGGCAAAGTCCTGTTCTTTACTACAGTAGTTCTAGGGTCAAAAGTCCCTCAGTAGCACGTGCCATCTGCTCCTGATTTCATCCTGCCTGGGAGACTCACACCCTGAGTCACCAGCAGTCACATCACATGAGTTTAAGGTGTTGTCCACCAACACCAAGCTATACTGTGCAGCAGACGGCCTTAGCCCAAAGTGGTGTTCATGTTTAACATGGGTGGCCAGGCAGCGGTTGATAGCAGCTGACTCGTAGTCATTGGGTACAAACCTTTTTTCCTGTATCCCAAGTAAGGAGACGACTACGAAAATGCAGTATGCTGCATGGCTGTCCCCCACAGCCAGTGCTTAATTTGTGCCAGTGGGGCCCACAGCACTTATTTTTGGGGACCAGCACTTATTTTACAGCATCAGACTTTGACCCAGAACGAGAGAGAGAAAAACATGCAAAGGACGAAGAGAAAGACAAAAAAACTTCACAAAGGGAGAAAGCAGGAACCTGTACATGGGAGATAAAGAGGGAAGGAGTGTCTGGCAGTGGATGATAGAGGTAATAGAAGGGTTTAAGACTACCAGCCTTGACATTCAGGGCACCAACAACATTTTATTGCACCGGCCTCGGTCTTCTGAACCGAGCTTCGGGCAGTGGCACTCATTCTATTACAAATTAAGCACTGCCCAAAATGAGTGAAGACAATGCCTGCAGTTGGTGCACTGTTTTTCACGCGCCTTGCTGGCCTTAGGGAAATCACAAAAAAGTATCTCAGGTCAGTAAGGGAGGGTAAGGTAAGTAGATGTGACTGCATCTGGATCGGGGGAGAGTGATAGTAACTGCAGTTTCTGCATGAGCGTTTGTAAGGTGTAGTTCCAACTAACAGACTCAGATTTCCACCGCTCAAATTAACTCAAATTTCACTATACTAATCCACCGCTAATTATTCTTGGGTTCTGGAGTAGTGTGCCACTCACTGACAAGTGCTTCGATGCCTTATCAGGGGTAGTAAGCGCTATATAAATACAATTACAATACAATACAGTCATGAGTTTGTGGGTGAGCTGCTTGCAAGGGTCTCTTGCAAGGCCTTGCAAAGCCCAGGATGACGGAATAGAAACATCTTCCTTACAGACGACCCTAGCCAAGAAAGAGGACTCCACCCCGAAGGATGGACAGAAACCATAATGGAGGGAAGGACTGGACAATCTGGCACGAAATCAGGTCGAGCCACCAGGAGATAGATGAACTGTGCCCATGTGAGTCTGTCTTCAACTGGAGCGACATGGAACCCAGACCTGATTCATGTGCACGCGGCAGGGCTGGCTTTCGGCATCGGCGAGCTCGGTACAGGTCTGGGCGCCAATCTTCAGGGGGCGAAAAGAGCTGTCTGAATGAAAGTCCTGCAAACAGCAACACCCCCATATCTAGGCTCCAGTGATCAGTTTAAAGTGTTTCAATCATTTGTAATGTGCTGTAGTCTCTGTTTTAGCTCCATATCAGCCCCCCACAATACCTTGCCCTCCCATCTACCTCTAACCCCCTCGTCTCCCCGAAAACCAACTTGACGCAGTCTGCAGAAGCCAAGTTGCGGTGATTGTGGCAAGCTGGGGGGGGGGGGGAGGGCACCCCTGTTAATTCCCAGCCATATGCAAATCAATCTTGACCCCGTTCCTCATGGGAGCAGTCCAGCCCGAACTAAGCCAAGCCAAATCTCCCCTGGACTGGAAACAAGCATCCTGGGACTGTTTCAGCTTAACACCCCTCATCAGACTGGCTTGCTTGAATTCAGTGGCAAAGTGAGCAAGGGACCCACTGTATTCAAGCTAGATTGGCTGAGGGGTGTTACCACGAAACCAGTCCCAGGATGCTTGTTTCCAGTCCAGGAAAGACCAGGCTTGGCAGTTCGAGCTGGACTGTTTCCATGGGGAACAGGGTCAAGATTGATTTCATATGGCTGGGTCTGAACTGGGGTGGTGAAGTGAGCTAAAGAACGATGATGGATTCAACCCAGATCTGTGACTGGGGGTGAGTGTCGGAAATGTTTCAGCAATTCACCCTTCATCTTCTTGCGTTTGCATAGTTATTTCATAGACCAAGGCATGGAGAGAGTGTTCTGCAGTGCACTCTAAGAACTACTGAGCTCCAAGGCCGGCATTCATGACGGCCACTTTCTCGGACATGAAGGGACATCACCTGAAATCTACAAAATCTTGCTGGAAGAACTGTGAATGTGGCTGTGCATGGAACCTGCCTGGCCCTCTAAGAGACATAAATGAGTGTCTGACTCTGCAGGGCGGTGACTGCTGAGAGAGTGGTACAGCCCAGAAGAGTGGACTGCAACAAAGAAGTGTAAGCAACACTGACCTAGTCTAGCAGTGGGTCTCCTTGCATCTCCATAAGTTTCCTGAGTATCCTTTGCATGGCTACTCAGCTGAGTGTGACCAACAGGACAACTACAATGTTGCAATAAGCCGACAGAGCTAATTGGCTTGTGCTGATTCTAGCAGGAGCTGACACAGTGGTCAGAGGACTTGTGCCCACCAACGGAGAGACTTTGGAAACGGGGGTGGAGGGTTCTGCCTCTTGCTTTCAGCTGATGAGCCATCTGGCCGGTTCTACACCTATGCCGGAGCTGCAACATTCATCGACTCAAAATAGTTAAAGTAGGCAGGGCCACCAGCGTTACTGCTGTTAACCGTAAGCACGACACAATGCAAACCTTGCCTCTAGATTCAAGAATAACCAGTACTTTAGGTAAACACACCTAGGGAACTTATATATTGATTAGGACTCTACTACTACACTGAATTGGCATTTTCTTTTTACATCCTGAAAGAACTATTTAGTAGCGGGCATGTTTGAATTGACCTAGGGGGTCCTGAACCAAGAATGCTGCTCTCACAGGCCTCAGTGAGCTTGCAATTGTACTAGAATCTCAACTATTCATATACTGTGTGATTATAAAATAGCAGCTGTATTAGAACCATGTGCCTGGCTCACCTTACTGACTGACGACTTTTTAGGTCTCGTAGAGAGACCTATTGAGGTGAAACCAGAAAGTTAAACCAAGCGGATTTCCACGAGTGCATGTGCTCTCGTGACCGCGCTTAAGCCATCTGTTGCTTCCCCAGCACACACGGCCTCACTTCTCCTCCCCCTAATTACACTTCTTTCACGGCCGCCAGGCTGCTGTCACTTAATCTCCCCAGTGCCCCACCCCCATCATTGTCCTAACTACACTTCCAGTCCTCGCTGCCTCACCGCCTCCTCTCTATCCCTCTCTCTCCGTTCTTTTCCCATCTCTCCGTCCTCCCCTCTACTTTTCTCAATATTCTTGATCTACCATCCACTCAATGTCTTTATTTACACGCTATCGTCTTTTGTCCAGCTCCTCGCCCTTTCAACCTTCCATATTCCGGCTGTGCTCTTTCTCACCACTTACTACATACGTCCTCTCGTACCATTAGTATATTTTATCTTCCCACACGTTCTCTGTCAACCTTAAATTTGTTATATTTCTCTTGTTGTCCTAACTACACTTCCAGTCCTCGCTGCCTCACCGCCTCCTCTCTATCCCTCTCTCTCCGTTCTTTTCCCATCTCTCCGATAGTCTTTTGTCCAGCTCCTCGCCCTTTCAACCTTCCATATTCCGGCTCTGCTCTTTCTCACCACTTACTACATACGTCCTCTCGTACCTTTGTTCTTTCTCCCCTACCTTCTCACTTCCTTTTCTTCTTCTTTCCTCCCCTTTGTTTCTTTCCTCATTTCTTTGTTCGTCCCTTTCCCTCACACTTTCTCACTCACTCGCTCTGCAAGTCAATTTCCTACAAAACATTCCCAGCTACCATTAACCCTATCAGATCTGAAATGCAGCCAGGAAACGAACCGCCCCAAAGCCTCAAACTTCACAGCAAATGTTTCTTCCAGACGCAGAACCCGCTGAAGCTTTTTCTGAAGTTGAAACAACAAATCGCAGATTCTGGACAGAAACCATATGGCTGTTCATCTTTAGAATTTCCCCAATTGCTTATAATTTGTCATCGAAATCAGGATCTGCATTCGCTTGCTCATCAAAAGGAGGTGAGCTATACCTGGCTAATTAGAGACACTTTGATATAAAGGCTTCATGCATTTTAAATAAAGGCTGGCTGATTATGTAGGGCGAGGGGCACCCCAGGTGTTCTTTGCAGGCATCCGGGATAGAAAGGTCTTCTGGACACAGAGGGATGAGCACGAACCAATCAGCACTGGGTATGGGCAGGATCATCAGCCCCAGCAACTGGAATCCATCGCGTACATTAGCAATATGAAGGAGGTGCAAATTAAGTACAACGTGCAACACACCTGCAAGTCGATTACATGGCAAAATGTAAGTACATCTCGCATGTATAAAACGGCACACTGTTAACTACCCCTAAGTCCAAACCTAAATCAATAGTAACTGAATAACAGATCAGCACACATTCAAAGGTGAACAAATTTGGTGAAAAATAATATTTTCTTCAATTTTATGCATGCCTCGAGAAAACATACGTTTTTTAATCAAATCACTGTCTACCATACAGTACCTAGGGATTTGAGTCCAGTCCATGGGTGATTGCATGGTAACGCTCAGTTACCACCCAATGTTTGCCCTGTTACACAAATTAGTACACGGCACTACTGCTATGCATTTTGTTAAGGCTTCTTTCTAGCAAAACGTGATCTTGTGCACAAACGTGATCTTGTGCATATCAAAGCCACCAGCCTCCCTCCCACAGGCTTCCCCAGGGCTGGCCTCACTTCTCCTCCCCCCTAATTGCTACATCAGAGGGTTCGGCTCCCCGCCCCCTGCTTTTTCGTAGGAAATTTACAAGGCTAGCACATGGTCTTCTTTGCATGCTTTCACTAAGAATTGTTGTGATGACAGATTTGCCAATCAATCAATCAAAACACTTGTATAGCGCGCTACTCACCCGGAAGGGTCTCAAGGCGCTTGGGGGAAGGGGTCCGCTACTGCTCGAACAGCCAGGTCTTGAGTTGTCTCCTGAAGGCGAGGTGGTCCTGGGTTATCGAAGGTGGACGGGAGGGAGTTCCATGTCATGGCCGCCAGGTAGGAGAAGGATCTGCCTCCAGCGGTGGCTCTTCAGATGCGTGGTACGGCGGCGAGGGCGAGGCTAGCAGACCGTAGCTGGCAGGTGGGCGTGTGGAAGGTCAGGCGGTAATTGAGGTACTTAGGGACCAGGTCGTGGAGAGACTTGTGTGCGTGGGTGAGGAGCCTGAACGTGATCCTCTTGTTGAAGAGGAGCCAGGGTAGGTCCCTCAGGTGGCCGGAGATGTGGCTGCGTCGGGGGATGTCCAGGATGAGTCGGGCGGAGGCGTTCTGGATGCGTTGGAGTCTTTTCTGTAGCTTGGCTGTGGTTCCGGCGTAGAGGGTGTTTCCGTAGTCCAGTCGGCTGGTGACGAGGGCCTGGGTGACCGTCTTCCTGGTTTCGGTCGGGATCCAACGGAAGATCTTGCGGAGCATGCGGAGGGTGTGAAAGCATGAAGAGGAGACGGCGTTGACCTGTCTGGTCATCGAGAGGGAGGAGTCCAGGATGAAGCCCAGGTTGTGTGCGTGGTCTGTTGGCTTGGGGGCGGTACCCAGGGCTGGGGGCCACCAGGAGTCGTCCCAGGCGGAGGGTAATGGTCCCAGGATGAGGACTTCCGTCTTGTCTGAGTTCAGTTTCAGGCGGCTGTTCTTCATCCACTCGGCGACGTCTTTCATCCCTTCGTGGAGGCTGGTTCTGGCGGTGTCGGGGTCTCTGGTGAGGGAGAGGATCTTTTTAACTTTTTTTACGGCCGGCCGGCCGTACTTTCAGTTTCACGGCCGCCAGGCCATGTCTCCTTTTTTTTTTTTAAATAAATGTAACTGTCCTCTCTTGTTGTGTACAGTATTCTTTACTTCTAATGACTGCCAATGTCATGTTATTCTTTCTTGTTATTGTAGCTGCCGTATACTACTATCAGAGAGCTATTTGGCGTTCAGTCACTCTTAAGTGTGCGGGTCATTTGCTCCTGTGCTGCCCCGCCCCCTGCTTCACAGCCGCTTCTCCCTCCCACAGGCAGCCATCTGTTTGTCCCCCCACACCCCCACCCCAGTTTCCTCATTCTCTTTCTTCTTTTCTGCTTGAGGCCTGACCCCGCGTCATTTCCGTCATTCCTTGCGGTGTACTTTAAAGTATGCGTTACACAGACATCGTTCAGACAAAATGATGCATTCTTAGGTTATACCGAGCCCCGTGCAAACAATTTCCAGCTTTTTGTGTACATTAGGGCATGCAGTGGACTATTAAAGTATACGTGGCACAGGATAGCATGGCATCACAGGTTTTACTCAACAGCCCTGAGACGGTGTGGCTTTACGGCGCATTTAAAAAAAAAGGCATAAAGAGCAAACCGTGGTTATATTTTTGTTTAGTTTTTTTGTCATCTGTACCTCTTTTGCCATAAACGTCTTTGGGAATAACATATCTGTAAATGTATAAATACACTATTTGCAGTCTGGTATTATTTTCAAACCAGCAGCTTAATTGTAATTGAAAAATACACATCACCTTTATTCATTGCATTCGTTTTTATTGTAGCTGCCGTATACTACTATCAGAGAGCACTCTCCCCTCTCACCACTCTCCCCTCTCCGCCCTCCCTCACTCTATCACCCTCTATCGCCCTCCCTCACTCTATCGCCCTCCCTCGCTCTATCGCCCTCCCTCACTCTATCGCTCTCCCTCTATCGCCCTCCCTCTATCTATCACCCTCCCTTTATCTATCTATCGCACTCACTCTATCTATTGCATCACCATAGCATCACTCAGCACCACTACAGCATCACTCAGGGGCACCACAACATCACTATGCGCTACAACAGCATCCCTGAACGCAACAGCATCATTTGTCCCCAAAACAACATCACTGAGCGCCACCACAGCATCAATCTGTGCAACCATTCAACAACAACTGGTTCAAATATTTTCTGTCAATGTTTCAAGCTTGATTACAAATGTCATAAAAAGATGTTAAATGTTTTCACTTCTGTTCTTGTTAAAACATTGTGATTTGTCAGATCAATACATGTAAGACAGGGGAAAACTAAACATGTACCTTTACTAATGCTATAGATGTAACATTTTCTAACTTTATAACTATTGGCATTTCTAATAACAAAATTAATACTTTTATATTTTGAAAAACAAACAAAAATTAAAAAATATTTACATTTTATACACCAAAAGCTCAAACTTTTCTATTACGAGACCTATTGCATTGCAAATGCTTGTTACATTTTGGTGTGTAATGAAAGCACTTACCTATTTCTACAAAGGTAAGCACTGAACTGGGTAGCAGATCCGCGTTTCTCAACGATTATACTACTATCATCTTTGAAGTGCTTTTTTTTTAAACAGATTTTATTTGTCAAAACATTACATATGATGCAGATCTCTGTACACCAGAGACAACTGCCACATGCAAGATACAAAAATTGAATTTGATCATTTTTTCATGAAAAAAATGGAGAATATGAAAGGCAATACAAATAAAATCAAACCCTCAAAACAGCCAACCTCCCCCCCACCCCAGCATACTGTCCTCTTATTCTAGAGCAACTTATCACTGACTCGTACTGCCATTGATCAACATAAGAGCCCATCATCCACAAAACAATTTCCTGTCTAGGAGCTACAGAGACAGATCACAGATAGAAAGAAAGAGCAGGAGAAACTAACAGCAAGAGATATGGAGGTCACCCTGGGTATCGGCTCCTGTCCCCCCTGCGGCGGCTCAAGATCCAGGCCTCAATAATCAGCCCAGCGCCTCCAGATCTTGTAGTGCTTCCGGGGACACCCCATGGCTTCAAATACTGGGATCCCCAGGCCCATACAGAAGCCCATACCTTGTTTCCAAGCCGAGACAGCTGCCGCCTTCCAGGCCCAGCTATGTCTCTCTTCGCCAAAGTAAAACCCAGGAGCATGAGATGGAGCTTATAAATATTACCCCCGATCCCTTCCATCACATGCAGGAGGACTAGCTTCGGCGAGTTGGGGAGCTCCCACCCCAGCACTTCAGAGAGACAGGGCAGCAACCCCCTCTAGAATCAGTGCAGTGCCATACAGTGTGCAACAGGGTCCCATCTTCATGGTTGCATCGGAGACACACCAGGGAAAGCACTAAGCCCGCCCTCCAGAGCCTGACCCTGGTATAATAAACTCGATGGAGGTATTTAAATTGAATAAGCCGCAGGCTCTTCGCAATTGCCGCCCCTCGCGGAGAAGCCAGAGCCTCTGTCCAGTCCTCCTCTTCCATCTGACCCACATCACCCTCCCAGGCCTCCCTTAAGCGCTGTAGTGAAGGGGAAGAGTGCGTAACCAGGGACTGGTAGATTTTGGAAATCTTATGGTCAAGGAGGTCCCCCATATATACCTTGGCTTCCACCGGGCTGAACTCCGGCAGCGAATCCAGACCCTCCAGACTGGGGGAGATCGCATGCACGATTTGTAAGTACTTAAAAAATTGAGTCTTCGGCACCTGAAAGCCCCTCTGGAGATCCTGAAAGGACTTTAAAAGCAGACCCTGAATGACGTCACCCAAGCTGAAGATCCCGATACTGTCCCAATCGTGGAACCCAGGTAGAATCGTTTGAAGTGCTTTTTGTAACCTATTAACAGATTCTGTATAAATATCTCAAACAGATGAAGCTGGAGGGGCCAACAATGACAAATGACCAAACATCCTTTGGCCTTCAGAGCCTAAACAGGTACAAAATAAATCTTGTTTTTCTATGTGATTGAATTTCGTACCATCAATCGCTATTAAACAGCTATCAGAGGTTCTAAACTATTGTTTACATTTCTTTATTTGTACATCGTGTTCAGGTATGAATGCCGATAGAAAATTTGCATTTTATACCAATATCCTAATACAAAAAGTATATATACGTACTTAAAATGGAGCAGAAGCTATTAGGAGAGTGATGACGTCCTAAAACACAGAAATAATTCACAGATCACTATAAACATGCACTTGATGCACTACCAAGGTAATCCAGTAAGGAATGTGTGGCACTGGCCAATCCAGGACATGGGAACCCTCCCCCCTCCCAATAAGGAAGAAATGCTGCTGGCTAATCAGGATTTAGTAAACTTCTGAGCCAATTAAATTTCCACCTAAAAGTGTTCTTAATTCCATAGTTCCAACACGATCTTGAGACGTGCAGTGCAGAGTTTCTCTGCTACGCCAGCCACGAATACCATTGAAGAAACTGAAGAGAGGGACCGCCCAATGCACAAGGAATCCTTACACTCCAACATACAGACTGTCACAAATCCTTTCAGAGGGCCATAGGGCAAGCAGGAGCTACTGGGTCCACCTTAATCCCCTTAAGGCCTTTTACTCCTGTGCACAAACAACTATGGGCCCTGGGCAACTGGGCAAAGTACACCTTCAGCACTTGACTCCCAGTCAAGCAGTCCAAGGCTCCTTCAGAGGAAAGATAGATGCAGGGGCAAATACAGGCACACAACTCAAAATGTGTTCAATAGCGGCAATAAATGATTGTCCAGTGAAATACTTGTGTTTATGAAAAAATGAGTATTTTTATAAAAACACAAATTATAATACAGCATACGCAAATAATACACACAGTCCCCTGAGGTCAGTACTCTAGTGTTCAGTGGGTAGGTCTCTAAGTCCCACTTCCCTGTCTTCAATGGTAGTGATTATTCACAATTCACGATAGGCGACATTCAGGTTTGGCCCCTCTAGTAGCCCCACTGACTCTTCCAACGTCAAATGTTTTCCAGCGCCCAAAGCGATATGAGGCAGGACAAGTAGCCCTGGGCAGGGGCAGCGGCTGGTCATCCACGGCACTTCCTCTGATGACAAGGTATGTTCCTCTGATCCTCCCCACAGATGAGAAGACAATTTCTCAGGTTCAGATCCTTCAGTCGGGTTCGGGAAACGCACAGGTCATGACAGCGTCCTCTCCTCTCCACGTCAGTAAAACTAGGCAACAATCCTGGATCATGAAACCCACAAAAAATGATGGGAGGCTACTTGCATTAACCCCTTCGATGCTGATGACGGCTGGGAGCCGTCAAGGCACACAGTGCTCATGTGCTGATGACGGCTCCCAGCCGTCATGACCACGCCCGCGATCGGAATGTGCCGCACAGAGGCGGAATTCCGGCAGCGGGCAAGGGGTTAAGTCTAGCTACTGGCAATAACTCAGGGTAACATTCCAACCCATTGTCTTTCGCTCACCGCTACCACCTCAGTTTGGACCCACCCATATGCAAATCTGTCTTGACCTTGCTCCTCATGGGAACAATCCAGCCCGAACAGCCAACCCAGGCCCTGTCTGAACTAGCACACACAACCCAGGACCAGTTTTGCCCTAATTATGAGCTCATCAGCAGGCTACAACTTGGTTCCAGTGACAGAGTGAGCATGGGACCCACGTCTGGGCATACCCAGGCCACCTAGGGCGGTACATGAAACATACAAAAGGTGATGGGAGGCTGCTTGCAATAAATCTACCCACTGTTAATAGATCAGGGTAGCACTCCAACAAATTGTTGTTTTTCTCACCATACTTTAAACTGAGGGGGCATGGTTAACAAAAGAATGGTGGGTTTCAGTGCTACCCTGATCTATTGCCAATGTTTAGACTTATTGCAAGCAGCCTCCCATCACCTTTTCTGCATGTACAATCCTTGTCCTCCATGGCAACCCCCTCTGGCACACAGAATTGGAGACTTTACTGGGCACACTGGAAACAGCCTGATTGGCACAGCAGTAATGCAATCTTCACGGCAGTCCTCTCTGGCATATGAGGTCACTGAGTTTACTCCGACCACAGGTGACGGCCTGATCAGCACAGCAGTAATGCACTTTTCATAGCAGACGCCGTTCTGGTATAGAGTCGCCGACTTCATTCCACACATAGGCAATGGCCCGATCAGCATGGCAGTAATGTGATCTTCAAGGCGGCCCACTCTGGCATACGAGGTTATCAACTTTAGTCTGAACAGGGGCGACAGCTTGATTAGTGCAGCCTCCTCTGGTGAACAGAGTCACCGGCGTTAATCTGCATATGGGCGACGGCCCAATCAGTGCAGCAGCTGCCTCTTCACACCTTGCAATGAGGATACACTCGCCAGCACACCTCCCCCCCCCCCCACACTGGACCTCCCTTCCTCCAAGTGCTCTCCTCTTCCTCATAGGGCACTGGTCTTGGCAAGGAGGCAAGCTCTGGTGCTCCAGGGCAGGGTGTTTGGGATTTCCCTGGGTGATGTCCTCTCACCCAGGTGGGTGACTGGCAGACCTTAGCCCCCCAGTCCTGGTCACAGGTAGAATTGTTGCAGAGCTTCTCCTCCTCAACATACAGCCGGACTGTGACTACCAATATGACTACTAAGGTTTTAAAAGTAATTAGCGCCCTCTGAGGAATGTTGAGTTTACCTTGTAATATGGGCTTTACCAGCTGGCTGCTTGCATTCTAACTTCAGTTCAAGTGTGAGGCGGGGACATGAAGCGGGTTGGAACACTGTACTTTTGTGTCTTCAAGTGGCAAGTACCACTGGAATTATAGGTGAGAATAGCCATGGAGTCTACACGCTCCCAGGGGGGTAACAGCTATTAATTGCCAATCCCACTGATCATATGCCTTCAGAATGGAATCATAATGGTAAAGCTGCTAAAACTTCAGAAGAGGATTAAAGTGCTTAATTGGCCTGATCCAGAGAATGCTGAGATTGGCAGTCATTAACTCGGTTTGTCTGTCTGAATTTGAAGACTTCATAAATTCACTTTAAGCTTGGGCCCTCAAAGTCCTGGTCAACCTCAGACAAAAACCCTCTCTGTGAGGAGCATGGTTCTACAGGGACTGGTCCATGTAGTGTGTTTGGATACTTGCAAGTGACTTTATAAATAAAAAATCCAAGCGCAGTTATATACAATTTGGTCCCCTGTATAACTTCCCACATTAAGGGACACATGGAACTAGATTAGTAAAAACAAAGTTCATTATGGTCAATGGTGGTATGTGTGAATCTGGACTCTGAAGGGACAGTAGGACGACTTCTGAAAGTGCTGTATTTAGCACCCACTTTGTCAAGCTTGACAGAAGAGGTATGTTTTAAAATCACAAGTGTTCAGTTACAAGTTCATACGATTGCTACTGACAATGTACAAATTGCTGGTTCGGTATACGCTTCAGAGACAACCCGAGTTGGGCTAACTGCTGTTGTACAGGGATTGTAAGGCTGACTGTTCGGAGCGGTCTGTAAACATATTGCTGTATCAACATGTGAAGTAAACCTTAAAAACCGCAATAAAGAAATAAAAAATAACAAAATCTGAGCACCGAACCCAATACTCCTTTTAGCAGGTGATGGACTGGTCTGGTCTTAGCAATGAGCTGAGATGCGGCTGCCTAGTTATAAAATCGAATGTTTTTTAAGTTTAAGTATTTTTATCTAAAGGAGAAGATATATATTAACAAGCAGATTATATCATGCTTCTCTCTGAAGGACATTGCTGCTTACAGGGTTCTTTCTTGGAAGCAGGGCTTACACGGTTCACCGCTCATTTTTGTAAAAAATGTATCAAGCCTTACAAAGGGGGAATCCCTTGGGCCATATTCCAGCTGCCTGTTATGCAGAATCTTATGATTGACAGTACCGACGGCCATTCGCAGTTCTAACAAAATCAGGGCCCAGGCACCACCTTCTCCCAACAGCATGCAGAGATGGTGCATAATTGCTTTAGCAGTTGATTGATAATTGTGAAACTCTGATGCTTGTCTGTGGTAAACAGTAACGGCTATCTTTAGCTGCATATGCTAACTCTGCTCACAGGCTGTGCCCATCTTCAAGCTGAGATGAACCTTAGCACTTGAGACCAAGATGTGTAGGTCATCGATCGGCTCAAATGAGCCCAGCTGATGAACTCTGCTAGACACTTGCTCCTACCCTACAGTCTGGAAAAAAGCCATTATCAAACCCCTACTGAAAAAATCCAATCTCGACCCCTCAGAATCCAAAAACTACTGACCTATCGCATGCCTCCCATTTCCATCAAAACATTTTTGAAAAAATCATGAACATTCAATTATCTCAGTTCATCGTCCAGAATAACCTTTTGGATGACACCCAATTTGGATTTAGGAAGGGCCACAGGACTGAGACGGCCCTCACTACGGCATCTGACGAGATCAGGATGATCCTAGACCAAGGCGGCGCTGCAGTCCTGATACTACTGGACCTGTCCGCTGCCTTTGACACGGTCGATCACGCCATCTTGATCGACCAGGTCTCCTCCATCGGCATTCTTCATAAGGCCAGAGCCCTTCTATCCTCCTTCCTCTCCAACCGCACCCAATCAGTTAAACTCAGCCACTTCTACTCCCCTGTATTTACCCTTCCCTGTGGGGTGCCTCAAGGATCCTCCCTAAGTCCGACCTTATTTAACATCTATGTGTCGGACTTGGCCAGGGTCATCAAAGCACACAGGGTGAGACTAACTTCGTACGCCGACGACACCCAACTGGTGCTGGCAGCACACAATGAGGAGCAGTAGTTGCCAGATTCCAGGAGGGAATTCTAGTCATCAGCTCCTGGATGGCAAACAATTGCCGAAAGCTGAACTCCGATAAAACGGAAGTAATGATCTTTGGCAGCCTAGCCCCTGGCTGGTCCCCTGCTTGGTGGCCAACCGATCTGGGATCTCCTCCAGGACCTGTCAGAAAGGTCAGGAACTTGGGTGTAATGTTCGACGACAAACTGTCGTTCATCCACCACGCGAATGCGGTCATCTCTTCATCCTTCTACACCCTTAAAATGGTAAGGAAACTTCCAACATTCCTCACCCCCAGTGCCAGCAAGACCCTCATGTGCACACTGGTTATGTCAAAGGTTGACAACTGCAATGGACTCCTCTAAATGCCCAGGAGAAAGTCCTGAACAAATTGCAACTAGTTAAGAACTCAGTGGCCAGAATTCTGTCCGGCACCCCCAAGTTCAAATAGATCTCTCCAGTCATACGTCAACTTCACAGGCTGCTTATCAGAAGTCGAACCAAATTTAAAGCACTGTGCATTGCATATAAAACGATTAACAACACGGGACCGGAGTTCCTAAAAAAAGTACTATGCCCACACACCCCCAACAGACCCTTGCACTCCTCAGCTCACCTACTTACTATACCACGCTCCTGACATTTAGGAAACTAGTAAAAACCTGGCTCTTCAACCAGTAGTCTCTCAACTCAGCTGCTCTCCTTTTTCTCCACAGCGCTGAGACACCCCAGGGTATTTGCACGCTATATAAATAGCATAAATAAAATAAATACATATTCTTGGTGAGAATTTAGGGCATGATTACGACGACTGACCGCTACTGACATGGGAATGGAACCGCCTGACATGTAGTAGGAAGTTTCACCCACCCAAATGCCTTTTTCCTTTGTGACTTGGGCTGCGGCCTGGAAAAGGACCGCAGCACAAGCCACAATGGAAAAAGGCATTTTGCAAACATACATGCACTGTGTGCCAGGCACCATGTGGTATCTCACACACGGGGCATGGATGTTTGAGGGGGGGGGGGGGGCAGCACATGTGTCCCCCAGACCCTATAACCGAGGCCTTCAAAGAGGCCGCCCAAAGTCTCTTTCTGTCTACATGGCGGTGAGACCGCCATGTAAAGGCAGAGGGAAGGGACATCATAATCTGTATGGTTATGCCTCCGCAGGCACCCCCCCATTGTAGAGATCACAGTTTGACCAACACCCCGCGGGCTCCTTGAGCCTGTCGGAGGCATTGGTCGGTCCATTCGACAGCTGAGCTCCGACCGCATCATAATGTGGTTTTCCGACGGCTATCCTGCCTGTCAGGGCCGATCACCACCGACAGCCTGTCGGTGGCAGTCTGCCCAACATCCTAATCACAATACAGTAGGGAAGCTGGTTCCAGTAGAACAAACTTAAAAAGCACACACACTTAAAGGCCAATAGGCATTAACAAGCTAGTATTCCAAAGTTCGTAGTTCAACGTTATTTAAACACATTGTACACATTTTCATATATCAACAGGAAATACAAATTTGTACCAAACAAGTGCCCGACGTAAAGAGGGGGGAGAAAAGGGAAAGATAGTGTGCATCAGGTGAGGGTTGAAGGTGTGAGAAGGGAAGGTAGTGACAATAAATCCATCACACCACTATTTACAATAAAAACGGCTTTATTCAGCCTCGCAGTTAACAGAAAATGAATACATAGCCATTGTTTGTAATAGCAAAGTATAAAAATCACTGTTGACCAAACTGGCACACAAGGGAAACAGTGTCGACGTTTCGACCCCACAATGGAGTAAGATGCTTGAGTCCTTACGACTGGGTCTTCCTCAGGACTGAATGTGGGGCACCATAGACAACCCTAACCTGGATGGTGGAAAAGTGTAGCCGGGCCCAGTGGCTCCAAAGGGAGAGAGCGGATATATGGCACTTGACATGAATCTCAAGGGTTTTACGCTGCTGGAAATCACCTCTTGCGAACAGGAAATTGAGTACTTAATATTCAAATCTGATTGGGCCCAGAAGACTTCAAGGTTCCAAAATTAACTGGAAAGTAGAAACACAAACGTATGGTAGAGCGCCACGGGTGCTGTCAATTTACTGCCTTCAAAGTGCGTCCGTCTCTGACAAGCAAAAAACAAAAAAAGGCACCATGTGGTATCTCACACACAGTGCATGCATGTTTGGGGGGGCAGCACATGTGTCCCCCAGACCCCATAACCAAGGCCTTCAAAGTGGCCCCCAAAGTCTCTTTCGGTCTGCCTTTACATGGCAGTCAGACCACCATGTAATATTTTAGGACAGCGCCCGCAGATTATTTCTCACTGGAAACATTTTGATCTGAACTTACACCACCAGTTGCCTCCTCTCTAAACCTTAGGCACTGAAAGCATTGGTGCTGTAACATCCCATGCTGGAGATCAGAAGGGAATGAGAAATAAAGATGCCTTTAAATGTATTTTTTTCATCTTGACACATTTGTGGTGGTTCAAAGACAGAGGTTGAATGTCAAAGTTAGAGCATTTTCTACGGTGAACTATCTGACAATCTTACTGGGGTACAGGGATAGTAAAAGGAAAGGATTTAGGATGGCTGTTTTTTTCTAACACACCACAATTTGAACACCATTAAAGGAACTGTGCAAATATTTCCAAATATATATGCGGTTAGGAAAGCACAAAGCTTTTTGCCTAAATCTGAAGAGTGATGAAAACAAAGATTGTAATACGAACAAAAAAGGCAAGACACTTTACTTGGTGATGTGTAAATGACAAATATTTGCTGAAACCGAATTTTCACACATTATCGGTTGTGCACTATATAGTATAGCAATAAAAATTTCTGCCTGCAAATGTATTGTCCATTTTAAGAGAGAATGTGCAGTCTGTGAAGGACAGTGCACTGCCACACCCTGCTTTAGTGATATTTAGTGGAGAAGTATGGCTCACTGGTTAGAGCAGGCAGACCCTGAAGCAGAGGTCAGACCCGGGACCAGGGTTCAATTCCCGACGCGGCAGGGTCTTGAGCTCAAATGTCCATGGACTCGATAATTCTCGCTTCGGTGCCTGACCAAATTATGGGTTCACACTCTGCAACTCTGGGCATTAAGCTTGCTTAATCTCCACAACTGCCCCCCGCGGCGGGATGCCTGGCTTTCACCTTGGGGATGCCCTGTAGGGGCTATCTCACAGGGAAAAGCCAGGACGGGTTCCCAAGGCAAGCGCGGAGATACCCCTTCGGGGGTCAATTCAGGCACTATATAAGAAACATAATAATAATAATAATAATAATAATCTATTTGGACAGTATGTTCCAAAATACACCACCAGATGTAACATGATGGCAGCACCCCCACTCTGAACACTGTCCTAGCACCACTGCCTTGGACCTCCCAGCCTTACGACCCAGCTGTGATGTCAGATCTTGTAAGCGTCTCCCATCAACACCCTGTAACTTGCTAAGTTCGTGGGAGAAGTAGTGTCATCACTTCCGCTAGGCACCCTATCCAAACCGGAATCAGGGCGGTGGGGCTGACGAAGAATCAAGTTTGAAGCCTAGAAGATGGGGGGCCAGAGAGTTCATGCATTTTCAAGCTTTCTGTTCGGCTCATGTAAATGCTGCATTTTCAGGGATGTCTGAATTTAATAAAGTTGTCGAACCCCTACGTGAAGTTGGTATGTTCCTTATGGCCATATATTCCACGTGCCTTAAAGTCAACAGGGTTTTCCATGTCAATTGAACTGCTGAGCTACACAGGGAGAAGAAAGTCAGCACATTGGAGTGGGCGATACCAATGTAGTTAGGGGGTTCCTGGTCTGCGGAGAATTGGCAAAGCTAGCTCTAATGCGCGTGGCTGAGGGTCAGTACATAACAGAGCACCAGTGAGCAGCAACTTCGGAATGCAACAAACTCTGCACTGAGTAATGAATGATTAATGTGTGTTGTACAAAAATCAACAACAGTGTCTTTCATACAACCACAGCTGACCAATTATAAAACTGCTGCGTTAGCAGAAGAGGCTGCAGTTTGCATTTTGTTTGCCCTCGGCTGGCACAGGGTGACAATCATACTGTATAATCAGAGTGTGGTTAAAAATAGCTGCCCACTATTCCAGGAGACAGTGATGATGAGTGTTTTGCATTTATAACATCTATTTTTAAGTAAAGGATGACATTAACCCAGACTGTCAATTTCAGGTCTGACTAATTCTTCCCCAATGAGATACAAACATACATAAATCACAAATTGTCCCAGCTACTCAAGAAATAAATGTCTCTTGACCTGAACGTGGGAGGCTAAATGCCCACCCAGTCCCCACCTCCAACCCCCACCTGTTAGCTAGAAACAAGTGAAAGATGGGCAATGGATTTCAAGTCATTGGTTTAAGTACCTCAGACCGTCCGCCCTAATAAAATGTTGTGATTTTCTTAAGTCATTATGAAACCAAAGCCTGGGGAGAAAACTTTCAGGGCAACAAGGCTGTACGTATAAACTTTTTCAAAAACAAACTTGGCGACCGCTTTGTAAAACTTTCAGTGCCTTTCCTTCAGAGATCTGCTGTCATGGCAGCTCCTTTGGGGCTTATATGTATATATCTATATTTATTTTTTCATAATATTATATATATATATATATATATATATATATATATATATATATATATATATATATATATATATATATATATATATATATATATATATATATATATATATATATATATATATATATATATATATATATATATATATATATATATATATATATATATATATATATATATATATATATATATATATTCCACCACAGAATCAGCAACAGCCCGAGTCATTTGAACGGCAGGCATCACCCCTAATATTTCCACACAATCCAGTATACAATCCTCTTTTTTCAAGAAAAACACTGATGCCATGGCCTCGATATAAAGACGTCTCTATATCGAGGCCACGTCACCAGTGTTTTTCTTGAAAGAAAGAGGATCGTATACTGGATTGTGTGGAAATTATATATATCTCTTCTATGAATATACAAAGATTCATGGGTCAGACACTTTAAATTTGGCTTTTATAGAAAGAATAAATAAACTACACCTCCATACACAGTGTAATGAACCCAACAGCCACAGTACATTAACTAGAACTCCTAACCATACACCGTGTTCTCCCAAATGATGCGATTTGCAATGTCATAAGTGACGTTGTAAATGCTATGATTTTAGATGGTATAAATGATGTAGTATGAAGGAGTATAACCAGTACATTTAGACGGTACGAGTTATAGCTAATGTAGTGTAGCTATTAGAGTAAATCGATACAGTGGAATAGCATAGATTAGTCACGTACAGTGGAGTGGCGCTGACTGAAGACGGGTGGCATAGAGTGGTGTGGTGTAGAGTGGAGCAGCATAGAGTGGAGCGCCGTGGAGTGGGGTACATTGGAGTTGCATAGTATGTAGTTGCTTACTGTGGAACAGCGTACAGTGGAGTGGGGTTCAGTGGAGTAGCATACAATGGAGTGGGGTAGAGTGGAATAGCATACAATGGACTGATGTAGAGTGGAGTGGCATACAGTGCAATAGCGTTCAGTGTAGTGTTGTAGAGTGCTGTAGAGTGTAATAGCATACAGTGGAGGGAGGTAGAGTGTGTAGGCATACAGTGGAAAAGAGAAGAGCGGAGTGGTGTCTCATTGGAATATTGTATATTGGAGTGACAGAGTGGAATAGGTTAGAGTGGAGTTGAGTACAGTGAAACAGTGTGTAATGGCCTGGGAGGAGTGGAGTAGAGTGGAGTGATTGTGGACTTGTGGATAGTGAAATGGCATAGAGTGGAATAGAGTAGAGTGGAGCTGCGTACAGTGGAATAGTGTAGAGTGGAATGGCCTGGAGGGAGTGGCATAGAGTGGAATAGCGTAGAGTGGAGTAGCGCACAGTGGAGTAGCGTAGAGTGACCTGAGGGGAGGGGCATAGAGTGGAATAGCACAGTGTACTAGTGTAGAGTGGAGTGGCATAGACAAGAGTGGCCTAGACTAGAGTTTCGTAAAGTGAAGTGTCGTAGAGTAGAATAGCATACAGTGGACTGGTATAGAGTGGTAGAGTGAAGTGGAGTTGAGTGGGCAGTGGTAGAGTGAAGTGGCATAGAGTGGAACAGTGTACAGCGAAGTGGTGTCACGTGGAGCTTTGTGTAGTATAATAGTATAGAGTGGTGTGGTACAGACTGGCGTAGACTAATGTGGTGTAGACTGGAGTGGCGTAGAGTGCAATAACAGAGTTATGTTATGTTATGTTATTCTGAAATTGTTAGCGGACGGGCACCCAGAGGTTTCATGGCACTGGTAGTGAGGAAAGAATGAAAAACAGTTAACCTATCCCGAAGCTTGCTCGAATAGCCAGGTCTTCAGTGCTCCCGGGAACTCCATGAGGTTGGTACATCTCCTGAGCGACAAGGAGAAAGAGTTCCACACCTTTGGGGCAAGGTAAGCAAATCGACACCCGCCTAGACGCTTCCGTTTGAAGGAGGGTAGAGTGAGAAGGGACTGATGAGCAGAGCGGAGATTGCGGGTCGGCTCATGTTTGATTACTAGGTTGTTGATGAACATGGGACTTTTCCCGTGAAGAGCCTTAAAGGCCAAGCATCCTACTTTGAATATTACCCGTTGGGCTATGGGTAGCCAATGAAGAGTGGCCAGCAATGGTTTCGCCGAACTCCCACCGCGGTTCTTAAAGATTAATCTGGCTGCTTGGTTTTGCACAATTTGCAAGCGTTTAGACAGGAACAGGGGAGGCCTAAATAGATAGAATTTGAGAAGTCTAATCAGGACAGGACCAAGACGAGAACCACCTGAATGATGGAAGAGTGAGTGAGTAGATGGGCAATTTTTCTGATTTTGCGCAGCTGAAGGAAGCTGGACGAGATCACAGCTCCCACCTGGCTTTTCAGAAAGAGATCGGAGTTAATGGTGATCCCGAGGCTTTTCACCGAGAGAGAGGGGGAGGGAGGGGATCCCATTGTTGACGGCCAGAAATGAGGGCCCCAGCTGATCGAGCTTTTGCCAGGGAGTACCAGCTCAGTCTTCCCTGGATTGAGTTTTAAGTGGTTCAACTCCATCCACCGTTGAATGTGCAGCATGGTTGCCTGGAATTCCACGGCGGAGTCGGTTGAATCCAGTGGAAAAATTAACTGCACGTCGTCAGCATAGTTATAAATCGTGACCCTCCTGTTTTTTAAGGAATGTAATAGGGGTTTGAGATATAGATTAAACAGGAGGGGGGACAGTGACGAACCTTGCGGGACACCACAGGTGGTGGATAATTTGGGCGCTAAAAAGTTCCCGATTTTAACTGCCTGAGTCCGGTCGCTCAGGAATGACTTCACCCAGCCGAGGGCCGAGCCTCGTAGACCAGCATGTTCGACACGGTGTAATAAGATGGCATGGTCCACCGTGTTGTACGCTGCCGACAGGTCCAGGAGCACCAAGGCCTGATGTATACCCCTGTCGGCATTGGACCTCATTGTGTCCAGAAGTGCGAGGATCACTGCCTTGGTTGAGTGCGCCTGGCGATGTTTCAATGAAGTTGGAGATGCAGCTAGCCACATGGGCTTCCAAGATATTTGCTCCAAAAGGGAGGAGGGATATGGGCCGGTAATTAGAGAGATTAGACAGATCGGCACCCGTTTTTTTGATTAACGGGACCAGCGTTGCGTTTTTAAACGAAATGGGGACTATTCCCTGAGCTAGGGACTCATTCAAGAGGGGGAGTATGCCTAGCGGGAGTGCTGAATAGACTTCCCTCAGTACGTGCGGGGGGCAGCAATCATTAGGTGAACCAGACTTCACACGGTTCATCAATTCCACTAACCTAGATTGATCTATCGGAGGGAAAACCTCAAATTCAGATGGGTTTCTGCAGATGTCCTTGATGGCCGCCATGCTAGGCCTATCCGGGATGCTTTCTTTTATGATGGCTATCTTGTCCTTGAAGAAATTATTGAGCTGATTGCACAGCTTTTGCGTGGGGGCTTGGGGATGGGAGGTTCTTGCATCATTACAGAGGTCGTTCACAACCCTGAAAATTTCTCGGAGAAGAATGCTGCCTTAGTGGTTAGAATGGAGTTCTTATAGATCCTACAGGCAGTCGTATATGACACTCTGTCCTCATCTGAGTACCCATGTCTCCATTTCCTCTCGAATTGGCGCAATTCCAATTTTTGTTTTTTTAAATCCGCCGTGAACCACCTGTGGGCATCCATACGACAGGCAAGAGAGAATTTGGAGAGAGGAACATGCTCATTGCAGGCTGCCAAGAGCCAATCAGTGAGATTTTTTTCCATAAGATTAATATCTAGGATGGGTGCTGGAATTGAGTTAGCCAAGGAAGACAAGAAGTCGTGATTGTTTAGTGATCTCCATTTCCTTACTACCCCTCCTGCAGGAATGGAGGCCTTTGTATGGCCGTGAAGAGTGTAGGAGAATTGCAGTAGATGGTGATCTGACCAAATGCAAGGGGTTGCCGTCGGGATAGACAGTGGGACATTGGGAGACCAGATCTGGTCCAAAATATGTCCTTTTTCGTGAGTAGGGGTCAGGACTGATTGAGAGAAGTTCAAACGGAGGAGGAGCTCAGAGTTCAATGGCCTGGGGCCCTGCTGCTGGGTCGTTAAACCAGTAGTTTAAATCCCCGATCAGCATCACCTTGTCGTAGTTGACAACTAAGCCAGCCATTTGCTTGCTCAGGGAAACTGGAAAGGTGGGCATGACCTTAGGGGGTCGGCAGATCAGTGCCAATACCATGGTTCCCTTGTCTGTGTCAGATTTGATTACAAGATTTTCGGTATCTGGTAGATCCAGGGAAGGTAGTGTGGTGAACTTATGATCTTTGTGGATGATGGCAGCAACGCCACCCCCATGCTTTCCCGATTCTCTATTCACTGACAGTATGTAATAATCTGCCGGGAGAGCAGCTAGGACATCCGGTAAAGAGTCTTGGGTAAGCCAGGTTTCAGTGATGAGTAGCATGTCCGGTCTATCAGAGTTAAGTAGTAGAAAGATATCCAGTTGATGTTTTACCATAGATCGTGTGTTCAAGTATAGGCAGCATTAGACCTCAAAGTTTTGCTAGTATAGTGAGAGCCAGGGGGAGTTTTATCAGGGTAGGCCTGGCCTGGCTGTGGGCGGCAGATGTTATTGGCCGTTAGACAGGAGCGTGTGGCGGGATCCAGGCTAGGGAGACGAGAGTGTTGTAGGGAGCAGAGTTCCATGGAAGTATATCTGTAATTTTCACCATTCTGCCTAGTCCCTAGGCCCGTCCTGGCGTGGACGGGCGCAGACGGGCTTGCCTTAGGCGATCCCGCTGCGCTCGTTAGCTGCGCGTCTGGGAAATGCACATATTTATAGGAGAAGGAAGGGCGTGGCCTGACGGTAGTGGGCGTGGCCTGTGTGCTCTGGGGAAATGGCGGCAAGAAGAATTGTGACCCGCGGCAGCGCAAAGATCCGCTGCGCGGGGATGCCCAGCTCGTGAAATACAAACGTATCTTTGCCCAGGGAGAAGGGAAAACACAGTATTACATCAAATTTTTTAAAAGTAGCAAGCGTTTCTCCCGGCTTCCGCCTCAGGAGATAGGTGTCCTCTGATCGCGCTCGTAGTCAGCGCGTCTTAAGTACCTCAGTGCGGGAGGGGCGTGGCCTGACGGTAGTGGGCGTGGCCTGTGTGCTCTGGGGAAATGGCGGCAAGAAGAATTGTGACCCGCGGCAGCGCTAAGGTACGCTGCGCGGGGATGCCCAGCTCATGAAATACAAACGTATCTTTGCCCAGGAAGAAGGGACTAGTAAGTAAAAACACAGTATTACATCAAATTTTTTTAAAAAGTAGCAAGCGTTTCTCCCGGCTTCCGCCTCAGGAGATAGGTGTCCTATCCGAGTAGAGTGGCATACATTGGAGCCAAGTACAGTGTACTGGCGTACAATGGAGTGATGTAGATTGGAGTGGTGTACAGTGGAATACCATACAGTGAAATGCCATAGAGTCAAATAGCATTCAGTAGAGCGGCACAGAGTGCCGTACAGTTGAGTGGCATAGCCTGTAGTGAGGTACAGTGTAGTGGCATTAAGTGGAGTAACGTTTAGCGGAGGGGCATAAAGGGGAATAGCATTCCACAGAGTGGCATAGAGTAGAGTGGCATAGAGTAGAGTGGCATAGAGTGTAATAGAGGATAGTGGAGTGGCGTGGGGTACAATGGAGTGGTACTCCATTGTACGCCACTTCACTCTACGCTATTCCACTGTACACAACTACACTCTACTGTATGCCACTGCACTCTACTGCATGCCACTTCACTGTACGCCGTTTAGCTGTAGGTATTCCGCTCCATGCCACTCCACTCTTTGCTATTCTGTTGTACGCCACTCCCCTCTCGTCACTCCACTCTATGCTATTCCAATGTACGCATAGTGGCAAAGCGTAGAGTGGAGTGGCATAGAGTTGAATTGCGTACAGCAGTAGCATAGAGTAGAATGGAGTGTAGTGGCGTCCTGTGGAGTGCCATAGAGTGGAAAAGCGTACAGGGGAGTGGCATAGAATGGAATAGTTTCCGTTGAGTGTCGTAGAGTGGAGTGAGGTATAGTGCAGTGCTGTAGAATGGAGTGGAATAGCATTCAGTGCAGTGGTGTAGAGTGGAATAGTGCACAGTATAATAGCGTAAAGTGCAGTGGCAGAGTGGGGTGAGGTACAGAGAAGTAGAGTAAAGTGGAATAGAGTGGAGTGGCATAGAGTGGAGTGGCAAAGAGAGAAGTGGCATACAATGAAGTGTCATGGATAGGAGTGGCATAGAGTGTAGTGGTGTAGAATGGAGTGGCGTAAACTGGAGTGGCATAGAGGGGAGTGAGGTACAGTGTAGTGGAGTACAGTGGAGTGGTATATAGTGGAGTTGCCTAGAGTGGAACAGCGCACAGTGGAGTGGTGAAGAGTAGAGTGGTGTGGTAGAGTTGAGTGGCATACAGTGGAATAGCATACAGTGTAGACTGGAGTGTCATAGATTTGAGTGGGGCACAGTGTAATAACGTTCAGTGGAGTGGTATTGATTGTAGTGGAATAGAGTGGAGTGGTGCACAATGGAGTGAGGCAGAGTGTAATAGCATATAGTGGAACAGTGTAGAGAGGAGGGGAGTGGCGTGGAGTAGAGTAGATTTGAGTACAGCAGAATAGTGTACAGTGTGGCGGTTAAGTTGATTGGCATACAGTGTACAGCGCACATTGGATTGGCATTGAGTGGAGTGTTGTACAGTGGAGTGTTGTACAGTGGAGTGACATAGGGTGGAGTAGCGTACAGCAGATTATTGTAGAGTGGAACGGCATGGAGTTGAATTGTGTACAGTGGCGTGCCATAGAGTGTAGTGGGGTACAGTGGAGTGGCCTAGAGTGGAATAGAGTACAGGGAAATGGTGAAGAATGGAGTGGCATAAAACGGAATAGAGTAGCGTAGAGTGGATTGAGGTAAAGTGTAGTGGCGTACAGTGGAGTGGCGTATAGTGGAGTGTGGTAGGGTAAAAGAGGGTGTAGAGTGAAGTAAGGTACAGTGGAGTGCTGTACAGTGGTATTAGAGCACAGTGGCGTTGGGTAGAGTCGAATAGCATAGAGTACAGAAGTATAAAGTAGAGTGCCGTACATTAGAATGGTGTACAGTGGAGTGGAGCAGAGTTAAGTGTTGTAGAGTGGAGTGGCATGGGTTGTAATAGCGTACAGTGGAGTGACGTAGCCTGTGGTGGCATACAGTGGAATAGCAGAGTGAAGCGGCATAGAGTGAAATAGCATAGAGGGGTGTTGCGTACAGCAGAACAGCATAGAGTGTAGTGACACACAGTGGCGTGGCGTAGAGTGGAATAGCATAGAGGGGAGTTGCGTACAACAGACCAGCATAGAGTGTAGTGACACACAGTGGCGTGGTGTAGAGTGGAGTGGCATAGAGTGGAATAGCATACAGTGCAGTGGTGTAGAGTGGAGTGAGGCAAAATGAAGTGGCATGCAGTGGAATAGTGTACAGTGGAGTGGCATAGAGTGGAGTGCTGAAGAGTCGAATCATGTGCAGTGGAGCGGTGTAGAGTGGAGTGACAGAGTGAAGTGTGGTAGAATGGATGGATGTACAGTGGAATTGTGTACATTGGAAGGGACTAGACATAAGTGGCGTAGAATGGAGCAGCCTGGAGTGGAATAGTATACAGTAGAGTGGACTGGAGTGGTGTAGAGTGGAGCGGAGCAGAGTTCAGTGAGTTAGTGTAGAGGCATACAATGGAATAGCCTACAGTGGAGGGGCGCAACGTGGAATAGCATACAGTGGAGTGGCGCGGAGTGGAGTGGAATAGAGTCGTATGGAGTGCTTTAGAGTGGAGTGGGGTAGACTATAGAGTTGTATAGTGGAGTGGCGTAGAGTGCTGATGTGTACAGTGGAATAGCGTACAGTGGAGTGGGGCAGAGTGGAGGGCGTACTGTGTGCTGCGGTGGCCTGCAGTGCTGTACAGTGGAGTGATGTAGAGCGGAATAGTGCAGATAGGTGGCACTGAGTAGAGTGGTGTACAGTGGAATTTGGTAGAGTGTAGTGGTATACAGTGGAAAAGCATATAGTGGAATAGCGTACAGTAAAGTGCCTTTGAGTGAAATTGCGTAGGGTTTAGTTGTGTACAGTGGAATAGCGTAGAGTACATAAGCATAGAGTAGAATAACGTACAGTGGATCTGTGTATTGTGGAGTGGCGCAGTGGGTGGTAGAGTACCATAGAGTGGAGTGGTGTACTGTTGAATGGCGCACAGTGGATTAGGATAGACTGGAGTAACGCAGAGTGGCATGATGTACAGTTGAGCGGGTGGAATGGAGCTCTTACAGTGAAATAGCATAGAGTGGAGTTGTACTGTGAAGTGGCATACAGTGGAGTCGCGGCGTAGAGTAGAAAAGCGTTGAGTGTAGTGGTGTAAAGAAGAAGAGTAGAGTGATATACAGTCGAATAGCATAGAGTGGAGTGCCATACACTAGAATAGAGATGAGTGGAGTGGCGTACTTTGGAGTGGTGTGGGGAAGTACTGTATAGTGTAATAGCGTACAGTCACAGTGTGGAATGGCGTATAGTGGAGTGGCATACAGTGGAGTGGCATGGTATGCATTGGAATAGCGTACAGTAGTGTGGCATAGACTAGAGTGGCGTAGAGTGGAGTGGCATAGAGGGGAGTGGCATAGAGGGGAGGGAGTGGCATAGAGGGGAGTGGCATAGAGGGGAGGGAGTGGCATAGAGGGGAGTGGCATAGAGGGGAGGGAGTGGCATAGAGGGGAGTGGCATAGAGGGGAGGGAGTGGCATAGAGGGGAGAAGCATAGTGTAGAGCTGAGCACAGTCAAATAGCATAGAGTGGAGAAGAATAGACTGGAGGGGCCTACATTGCAGTGGTGAAGTCTGGAATGCCATAGAATGGAGTGAAAGAGTGTCTAGGATCTTCCCCCTCAGCCTGGGACGACTCTTGGTGGCCTTCCGCGCTGGGCACAGCACCCACACCCACAGACCATGCACGTAACCTCAGCTTCATCCTAGACTCCTCTCTCTCGATGTCCAGACAAGTCAACGCCGTCTCATCCTCCTGCTTCAACGTACTTCGCACTCTCAAAAAGATCTTCCGCTGGATCCCCCTCGAGACAAGAAAAACTGTTACCCACGCACTGGTCACGAGTCGGCTGAACTATGGTAACACACTTTACGCCGGAATCACAACAAAACTACAGAAAAAACTCCAGCGCATCCAAAACGCGTCAGCGAGACTCATATTAGACATCCCACGCCAAGATCACATCACCGGACATCTAAAAGACCTCCACTGGCTTCCCATCAACAAAAGAATTACTTTCCGCCTTCTCACCCACGCTCACAAGGCCCTCTACAATCTAGGACCCGAATGCCTCAACACGCGACTGTCCTTCTACAAACGCACCCGCCAATTAAGATCGTCCAATCAAGCTCTCGCCGCAGTCCCGCGCATCCGGAAATCCACCATGGGTGGCAGATCCTTCTCCTTCCTGGCTGCCAAGACCTGGAACTCACTCCCCACCCACCTCCGCCTTACTCAGAACCACATCTCCTTCAGAAAAGAACTGAAAACCTGGCTATTCGACAAATAATATACCCCTTCCCCTAGCGCCTTGAGACCCTCTGGGTGAGTAGTGCGCTATACACAGGCGCGCAACACCCATTGGGCTCACCGGGCTTCAGCCCCCCCCGTCGCCTCCTCTGCCCGGGCTAAGATTACACGCACTGAAATGGTGCAAGATAGCATCCGATCGGAGAATGATTTTTTTAATGCTTTCTGAGAGGCCCAGCAGCCCGAGCCAGCCAGCCTCTGCTTCAGTGAGTGACCTCCTGCCCCCACCTCTTGTTTTCCTTTACGGTGGCGCCGCGAGGTGAAATCCTTGCCTGAAGGCAGGGATTTCACCTAAGCACTTGATCGCTTGTGAGCATGGGGTGTGAAGTGCACAGCAGGGGGAAAGGGCTGGCCAGTTAAGGTGATGCTTTTCCTTTGTAAAGGAATTTCTGCTGGATTCATAGCCCATGGGGTGCTGTCTGTGCACTTGTATAGATGTGTATTTCATACAAGTGCGCAGAAAGCAACCCCTGGGCTATGACGCCAGCAGGAATTAATTTACAAAGGAAAAGCATCACCTGCACTGGCCATCCCTTTGCCCCTGCTGTTATTTATTTATTTTTATTTTATTTATGCATTTTTATATAGCGCGGACTTTACCCGAAGGCGTCAGAGCGCTTCACATTAGGAACAGAAATGAAACATAATGAGAAACATTACAAAAGAGCAGATTACTAAAACATACGTTACTTACATAAGGTAATAGTGACAATTGTGAGCAAACAAAAAAACATGAGGTAGTAAAAATTGTGAGCAACCAAAAATACATGAGGTAGTAAGGGTAATAGTGACAATTGTGAGCAAACAAAATACTTGAGGTAGTAAAAATTGTGAACAACCAAAAATACATGAGGTAGTCAAAAGTGCACAAGAGGAAAAGTGACAAGTGTGCAGTTATAAGAGAAAACAGAGTATAATTTGAGGTATAATACTGCAATAAGTGCTGGCACAAGAACAGGCGTTACGTAGGCAAGGTGGCCCTTGTGCAAGTATCAAAGGTAAAAACATGTGAGAGGTAGCAACCGTGTGTTACATGGGCAAAGTGTAGTGTGCATGTTACAAAAGGGCACCGAACACAAGTACATGGAGAATACTGCAAAAAGGCAGACACTCCCACCACAGGAAAACACTGGGAAGGCACTCCCATGGTCATGGAAAGTAGAAAATATCAGTAGTGGGGAGTCTTCCTCCAAATAGCAAGAGGACGTGAATTACTTTTGGAGGTGTCTCTGGAGGAGGAGAACTTTGAGGTCCCTTTTGAAGGCCTGGGAGGAGGCGGTGGTCCGGAGCTCAGGCGGAAACGAGTTCCAGATTCTCACTGCGTTGCCTGAAAAGGATTGGGCCATTGTTCTTTCCTTCTTGAAAGTGGGAGGTTCAAGCAGTAGATTCTCGGCATTGCGTGAAGGTCTAGAGCCTCCAGAGAGTTTCAGTTTATTCGCCAGGTAGCGGGGAGAGGAGGAGTGCAAGGCTTTGTGGGTGATACAAGCGGTCTTGTAGATAGCTCTAGCCTCGAAGGGAAGCCAGCGGAGGGTGGATAACATCGGTGTGATGTGATCGCTTCTTTTGGCCCCATAGATGAAACGAGCTGCTGAATGGAAGACAGACTTAAGTGGAGACAGGTGAGATTTGGGGAGGCCAGTAAGAAGAGAATTGCAGTAGTCTAGTCTGCAGAGGACCAGCGATTGCACCAGGGTTATAAGGTCCTGCTCCGGGAAGAAGCGACGGATTCCCCAAAGAAGGAGCAGTTGGTAGCGAGCAGATTTTGCAATAGAATTGATGTGGGGAGTTAGATTGAGTTTTTTGTCTAGAATGACACCAAGAGATTTTGCGCTGTCGACAATGATGGGTTTGTTGTTTAGTAGATTCATCTGATCCATCCATGATTGAACCGGGGGAGGAGAGAGTGAGGAGGAGAAGAGGAGGAATTCAGTTTTGGAGGGATTCAGAATCAATTGATGAGATGACATCCAGTTTTGAATGGAGTCAAGAGTAGATCTTAGGATGGAGAGATCATGAGTGGGGGCAACCTTGAGGTAGAGTTGAGTGTCATCAGCATAGAGATGATAGTGAATCCCGGATTTGCTTAGGAGGTTTCCCAGTGGTTCTAAGTAGAGATTGAACAGTGTGGGTGCAAGTATAGAGCCTTGGGGAACACCTTGACCCACCGCCACAGGAGAAGAAAGACTGTTCGCTATTTTGATCATTTGAGATCTGTCAGAGAGGAAGGATGCAAACCATTTAAGCACAGTGCCCTCCATGCCCATTCTCTGTTGAAGAATATTGAGGAGGGTGTTGTGATTAACAGTGTCGAAGGCTGCGGAGAGGTCAAGGAGAATTAGCAGACAGGACCCCCCTGAGTCGAGTATCCCCAGCGCATCATCAACCACTTGCAGTAGGGCTGTTTCAGTGCTGCAGTTTTGGATGAAGCCGGACTGACTGTCTGTGTACTTGGATGGAATTCACATCCAAGGCGCTGCTCACCAGATAAATGGTGAACAGGGCCATGGATCTTTCTATTTTCGCATCCAAGGGCACCAGGGAAGAAGCAGAGGAGGCCCAGGCAAGGAGAATCCAGGAGCCATTTGACCCCCACCTATCTACTCTGAGACCTTCGAGGGACTGGATGCCAGGACACAGTGCTGCTGATCAGCCAGCCTCCACAGTATAGTATCAGAGGAGCAGGCAGCAGTTTTTTATTTATGTAAGTCCCAGTAACTTTAATGCATTTTTCAGTACAGCATTACCTACTGCCTGCATGTCTAGGTTACTTTGAATGTTGTTCTTGACTTACATACATAGAAACGTCAAAGAGGACAGTCCCCTCCAAATATGCAAATGTAGTGTAAGTTTGTAGTGTTAATTTTTTTTTTGTGGTGGTAGTGGGTAATTTTAGAGTTCAGGGTGGGTGTGGGTTTTAGGGTGCCAGTGAGTACTTTTATGGTTCAGGGTGGGTTACGGATTGGGGTGCCAGGGGGTAATTTTAGGGTTCTGAGCGGGTATGGGTTTTGGGGTTCCAGGGGGCAATTTTAGGGTTCAAGGTGAGTATGGGTTTTGGGGTGCCAGGGGACATTTTAGGGTTCAGCGTGGGTATGTGATTTGGTGTGCCAGGGGTAATTTTAGGGTTCAGGGCAGGTGTGGGTTTTGGGATGTCAGGGGGCTATTTTAGGATTCAGGGTGGGTATGGGTTATGGGGTGCCAGGGAACATTTTAGGGTTCAGCGTGGGTATGTGTTTTGGTGTGCCAGGGGTAATTTTAGGGTTCCGGGCAGGTGTGGGTTTTGGGGTGTCAGGGGGCAATTTTAGGGTTTAGGGTGGGTATGGGTTATGGGGTTTCAGGGGGGAATTATGGTTCAGGGTTGGTATGGGTTATGGGATGCCGGGGGGAATTTATGGTTCAGCATGGGTATGGGTTTTGGGGTGCCAGGGGTAATTTTAGGGTTCAGGGTGGGTGTGGGTTTTGGGGTGCCATGGGATTAATTTTAGGGTTCAGCGTGGGTATGTGTTTTATAGTGCCAGGGGTAATTTTAGGGTTTAGGGCAGGTCTGGGTTTTGGAATGTCAGGGGGCTATTTTAGGGTTCAGGGTGGATATGGGTTATGGGGTGCCTGAGGGGAATGTATGGTTCAGCATGGGTATGGGTTTTGGGGTGCCTGGGGTAATTTTAAGGTTCAGAGTGGGTATGGGTTTTGGGGGGCAAGAGGGTAATTTATGGTTCAGCATGGGTATGGTTTCTGGGGTGCCAGGGGTAATTTTAGGGTTCAGGGCTGGTATGGGTTTTAGGGTGTGAGGGGGTTAATTGTAGGGTTCAGCGTGGGTATGTGTTTTGGTGTGCCAGGGGTAATTTTAAGATTCAGGGTGAGTATGGGTTTTGGGGGGCAAGGGTGTAATTTTAGGGATCACTGCGGGTATGGGTTTTGGGGTGCCAGGGGTAATTTTAGGGTTCAGGGCAGGTGTGGGTTTTGGGGTGCAGGGGGCTACTTTAGGGTTCAGGGTGGGTATGGGTTATGGGGTGCCAGGGGACATTTTAGGGTTCAACGTGGGTATGTGTTTTGGTGCGCCAGGGGTAATTTTAGGGTTCAGGGCAGGTGTGGGTTTTGGGGTGTCAGGGGGTAATTTTAGGGTTCAGGGTGGGTATGGGTTATGGGGTGCCAGGGGGGAATTTATGGTTCAGGGAGGGTGTTGGTTATGGGTTGCCGGGGGGCATTTATGGTTCAGCATGGGTATGGGGTTTGGGGTGCCAGGGGTAATTTTAAGGTTCAGGGTGGGTGTGGGTTTTGAGGTGCCAGGGGATTAATTTTAGGGTTCAGCGTGGGTATGTGTTTTAAAGTGCCAGGGGTAATTTTAGGGTTTAGGGCAGGTGTGGGTTTGGGATGTCAGGGAGCTATTTTTGGGTTCAGGGTGGGTATAGGTTATGGGGTGCCAGATGGGAATTTATGGTTCAGCATGGGTATGGGTTTTGGGGTGCCTGGGGTAATTTTAAGGTTCAGGGTGGCTATAGGTTATGGGGTGCCAGATGGGAATTTATGGTTCAGCATGGGTATGGGTTTTGGGGTGCCTGGGGTAATTTTAAGGTTCAGGGTGGGTTTGGGGGACAAGGGGGGAATTTATGGTTCAGCATGGGTATGGTTTTTGGGGTGCCAGGGGTAATTTAAGGTTCAGGGCGGGTATGGGTTTTGGGGCTCCAGGGGGGTGATTTTAGGGTTCAGGGTGGTATTGTTTTTTGGGGTGCCAGGGGGTAATTTTAGGGTGTGGGGTGGGTATGGGTTTTGGGGTGCCAGGGGTAATTATAGATTTCAGGGCGGGTATGGGTTTTAGGGTGTGAGGGGGCTAATTTTAGGGTTCAGCGTGGGTATGTGTTTTGGTGTGCCAGGGGTAATTTTAAGATTCAGGGCGAGTATGGGTTTTGGGGGGCAATGCATCAAACTAACAAAAATGTGTGCTTTAATTGTTGTCCAGTTTCAAATGCAGAATTCACCACATTTTTTCTAAGCTTGACCTGAGCATTACCCGATCCTGATTATCTGCAATTTTAGCTCCGCCCCATTGATTTACATTAGCCACGCCCCTTCATCTGCCATGTCAGCCCCCCCCCCGAAATTAAGACCTAGTTGCGCCCCTGGCTATACAAATGCTCAAACTTGAACTTGAACTATAGTGTACAGTGGAGTGAGGTACAGTGGACTAGAGTGGAGTGTTGTATACTGGAGTGAGGTACAGTTTAGTGGTGTAGAGTTGAGTTGCATAGAGTGGAAAAGCTGTAGAGTGAGGTGGTGTAGACTGGAGTGGAATAGAGTTGAGTTGCATAGAATGGAGTTGCGTGCAATGGAGTGGCACAGCCTAGTGCTGGGTAGAGTGGAATGGGATTGAGATGGATAGAGTGGAGTGCCATACAGTGTAATAGCATTGAGGGGAGTGCCGTAGAGTGGAGCAGCAAAGAGTGGAGGGGCGTAAACTAGGGTGGTGTAGTGTTACAGCGTACGGTGAAGTGGCATAGAGTGGAGTGGCATTGAGTGGATTGTGGTACTTTAAATAGATGTAGCGTTTAAGTGGGTGACCAGATGTAGATGTAATGTGGCAGGAATATCAATTATGGTGTTTAAATGGTAATTTTTGGTAGTAGATGTAAAAGTTTAAGTACTGTTAAAGAAGTCTCGCAATACTAAGTGATATATCGTGCTGCAGTATACCGATGTATCTTCGCGGTATACCGTAGCATACATTCAGATGACAAGACAGTACATGATTGGCTACCGGCTGCTGTGAGGGATTCGCCCCGACCCAACCCAAGATGGCCGCCGGACTGGACCCAACCGGAAGTGGTGTTGGCGTTCCAGTCGTCAACAAACAATCAGGCCATGCAACGTCCGCTTTGTGGACTCAAATGGCTGAGTACGCAGAGCCGAAAGGAGGAGAGCAGGAGTGGGAGACGGACAACAGAGAGGAGAACAGCGAGGACGCTCCGAGGAGGAGGAAAGACCGAGGAGAAGACGCCGACAAGAGCGAGGAGAACAGCGAGGACGCCACTAGAAAGAGCGACCAAGCCGGAGACGCCGAAAAGACCCCATAGAACGCGAGCGAGACCGGCCCCCTGAGGGAACCAGAGGCGGCAGGATCTCACAATACCACGGTCACCTGGGACCGTGGCAACAGGTGAGTGACGGGGCGACTGGGTATTTGTTCAAAGGGTGGTGGACGGGCCGCCTGAGCACCTCACTGCGTCGCTAGCACAATACTCCCCCACTTAGACACTCCACAGTTGGGGACCGGTATAAGGTGTGCACACATCCCCTTCCCTGAGTGTACAGAGTGAATCCCGAGACCCTGACGCTTGTGTTTTCTTTCCTTTACTTTCTCCCCCCCCCTGGATTCCGGAGGCAGGTCCACATCCTCAACTCCGTGAAGCCAAGCTCCACCCGAAGAAGGGATCAAGAATCAAGACCTTGTTTGGGACGCCAATTTTTCATTTGCACCTGACTTTCCATGTAGTACATGGACTATTAGTTTGTTTCCTTTCTAAATGCAGTGACTATACAACTGAACCCTTTGTGCTTGTGTGAAGGGTGTTATTTTTGTTCATGAGCCAACCAGAGCACGTAAAACCAAAAAGAAGCAATAAAGCTGGTAAACCCTACCCCCAGACTCGCTCATATCTCCATTTACCTAGGGACCGGGACGGAATCCCTGACAATGGTGTCAGAAGTGGGATTTTGACCGCGTTATCACTGTCGGATCCTAACAACATGGAGACCATAGTCAACCAACTGGCGGAAGGGCAGCGCCACCTACAATTGATGGTGGAAGGGAAAACAAGCCCAGAAGGACCGAGAGGAGCTACACACAGCTCTCAGGGATCAGGCTTCCTTACTGGTTAATAATCAACAAGTACAGGATACGGCCATACAACGTTTATCGGATGTCGTGGCCAATGCAAGGGTCCATCCCAACGTACCCAGTGCCGTACTACAAAAGTATCAAACAGGCGAAGATCCTGATTTTTTCTTTGTAAACTTTGAAAGGGTGGCCACCACCGCTGCCTGGCCTCCCGAGCGATGGGGTCAGTATGTTGAAATCGAGCCACCTCTGTTCTCTTTCAAACGTGGTACAAACTTGAAAGAACACATTGTCCACACCAGACCCCAGATGAAAGTGCCGAGGGCTCTTGGGACCATCTGGGACCTTCCACCAGTGGTGGGGCATCACCCATGTGGATCATGTCAGGCTTGCCCACAAACCACCAGGTCCACAGAGATTGACATTGGTACGAATAGACCTTGGAGACAGGTCAGATTCACCAATTGTAACAGCGAGAAATTGGTTTATCTGATTACCTGCCCATGTGGTCTACAGTACGTAGGAATGACAACTCGAAAAATAAAATTAAGTATTTCGGAGCACAAGAGCACGATCCGGTGTAGGAGACAGGCAACCAAACTTACTACACACTTCCTTGAGAAAAAACATGACCCCACTGCTTTCTCTTGGACTGTGCTCGAACAACCCCATATTCCTACCCATGTAACAGACTATACCAATTTCCTTCTCCGCAAAGAACAAAAATGGGTGTTCAAATTGAAGACCAATAAGAGTGGTTTGAATGATGACATACCATGGTCCGCTCTTTAACCACTTTTTCCTGTAGATGTAAGTTGTACATGAGCCAGATTTTTAATGCATCCCCTTTTTTTGTACATATAGAGGACTATGACTCTCTGATTGGAACATCAGACCTTTCCATCTTCTAGGTCTGCCCAAAGACACCTTAATGTATCTCTTCGGCGACACGACTCTGTCTAAACAACCTCTGCAGTCCAGAGATATATTCTAGACAATAATCTTCTAGATTACACTGCTACTCGTCTCTTTATTCAGCTACCTTTGATGAGATTGCCATTTATTATACTGTTGAACTAACTTGAGAAACAAGACTTATTGAGATACGATCTTGTCATTTACCATCACACTGCCCCTAAAAAAACAAACACAATAAACCGAAGGAGTATCTGTTAGTCAGCGTGTGCAAGGTCATCAACTCTTGCCCATTTATCAAATATGCGCTATGCAACTCTCTGTTAAAATATTCATTTAAAGCCCAGCTATATCAAGTAAGTGTGCACATAGCGACAGCGGCTGGTAGGCAGCACGCGCTAGGTCGTTAACTCATGGCCATACATTTATTTTGCGTTATGCAACCCTCTGTCAGTGCAATTTATCAGCGCTGAGCTACATAGAACAGATGTGTACATAGCGACAGTCATCATAGCTGCTACGGTGATCAGAGTTGCTTAGCAGCTACATAAACAACACGATTGACCAATGAGTGATCAACGTCTCTCAACACGTGATAGGTGAACCGCCTATCAGTATTGAGTATTAACCCAAACACAGTCATCGGGTAACATCAGTTTCGATTGGACGACTAGATCAGGTGACAGCGGTCGTCCAATCCATTCACAGGTTAAAAACACTTTCTCGCGTTGGCTCCGGCACCTCCCCAATCGGCTCAGATGGAGGTGTAGGAGTACCGACGGAGAGGTAAGCCGAGCGCGAGCTTCCAGCCTTTCTTCTTCTTTCTTAATCTTTGTTCATCTAGTTTAATCATGCTGGCAAAACGTCTCTTGAGCGCAGGCTCTGAGTTTTATCCTTTAGAAACGAGATTCATTACTCTGGCTTATGTTTCTCACAAGCGAACCGCGTCTTTTAGCATTCAGGACGCTGAGACCCTCATTGCTTTTTTCAAAATTGCCACGCATAACATCTGTGTTAGAAGAATGGCGAAACCCTGGTGTGTTTGTTAGTGAGTAGGCAGATCGCCATCTTGACACATATCCCAGGATAAATGAGACTATGCTGCAATGAAAACCTCCAATATGGCTCCATGATGTATCTCTTGGAAGTAGGTACACTTTAGATGTACCGAGGAGGGTCCACTTTCCTTCCACCTGGGCCACCTTATAATATCAATGGACCCATATCATTTGCTATACCAGTGATTCCCTTAGATACCTGCTATGTGTTTTATTTTCAGTGAGACTAAGAGGCAATTACATACGAGTGTGTTTGTTTCTTGCTTCCTTTATTAGAGCGGTGCTTCCCTCGTGTCCTGAGCCGTTGCCAGGCGGGGTGGAGCCATTTACTCCAACTATTATGGTAAGATGGAGTAATTCAACAACATGAGAACATCATATTTGTATGTCCATATGTGTAATAATAATGAGACCAATGTGTGAACAAATCAACAACACTTGATTTTTTAGCTCAATGTGTAATACAACATGATGCTTTGTCTATATGTATGTGGTCATTTTACATGTATTAGTCTGTGTCTCTCTCTTTTTTACCTTATAGTGACGCATATACCTTCTGCAAACAAAGGAATACACCTCAAACATCAGGTGATCTTTTTTCATGTTGCAGTAAATGCATATATTCAGTTACTAAAATAAGCTTTTTATCCACCACTTCACTATCTGCAGTAGCATTCTAACATTTACCGGTCCTGATGAAAGCAATGGACTCTACAGTCCCTAGTATATTGCTGAAACATGTTGACCATTTTGATACCAGAGTAGATATTTGTTAAATCTACCTATGCTGCTTTTTTAATATTGGCCGAGCGAGCATAGAACCGAATAAAGTTTCCTTATTTCTGCTCACTCACCCAATTTTATATATTTTCACTCACCTTCTTCACACACTTATTTTCACAGCACTGCAAATCAGTCACCCACCAAATAAATTGATGGGTAGTTTGTGACACTTTACCACTATTTGGCCGCCACCTGACTCTTGGGAGGTTATACCAACTGATCCCCCTTTTTGAACCAGTGGTGTACCAATCTTTGTGGCCAACAGGAATGCCAAATGATGAAGGGCGGTTCCGTTTGGTGACTGATGGATATCCTGTAAGTGATTACTGGTATCCAACAATTTTCTCTATCACGGTTAGATGAGTTGACACTGTTCTATTAGTTTAATGAACCACACATAGACTGGATAGACCCTCTGACACTCTTTTGTTTTTCTACATTCAGTTAGGGAATGTGTCTTGGTCTTTAAAATCCCTCAGGCCCCCTTCCTACCTTTTTGTGTTCTTTGACAGTATGTTGCCCCCTTACTGTCCGGGGAATTACAGGCGGCCTACCAGGCTGATAACCCTGATGGAAGCACGCCCTATTCGGATATCAAAAGAACAATCCTGGAAAGATTAGGATATGACACCGAATATTGCAGAACACGCTTCGGGAAAGAAAAGTGGTCAACGGGCGACAACCCCAGAACTCTGTACTATCGCATTAGCGATCTTGGGTGTCGTTGGCTACAGCCTTCTACCGCATCTGTAGAGAACTTAACAGAGAAAATTGTTTTAGAACAGTATCTGGAGGCTCTGCCCGGCAACAGCCGGGCATGGATACGACAACATCCTAATCTCTCAGTGGCTGTAGCGGTGGATTTAGCTTGTGCTTTTCATCGTTCGCCTGATTTCCGTCCCCTGGGACAGCGCGCTCCCCTCACACCGGTCCGCCCTCCTTTACGCCCAACTACCCCTCTACCCGATCCCTGGTGTACCCCTCTTTCTGGGAAACCAGCCCCTAGGTTTCAGTCCCCCGTCACTCCACACCAAGGTCCCCAGTGCTTTCATTGCGCCGAGTGGGGTCACATCGCACGCAACTGTCCCCCTAGAGCCCCTGGGCCTGAACCTATGGATGTGGGGTATACCAAGGGGAAAATCTATAGTACAGTGGAGGCCACAAATCCATACAATATGAAGGTACATGTGAATGGGAAACCAGTGATAGCTGTACTTGACAAGGGGTGCCAACAAACCGTAGTGGCCGCTGACTTAGTGCCCAAGGCTCTTTTGATACCAAACACCCAGGTGAAGGTCACCTGTGTGCATGGGGACCATAAGCTGTACCCTCTTGCCGAGGTGGCATTAGAGATCCAAAAAGAGGTCCAGCTGCGTAAAGTAGGGGTGATTCCCTGAGCTACCCGAACGTGTCCTCTTAGGAACTGACTTACCTCGTTTCTCTGACTACCTACAGTCGTTTACAGGGTCTCCCTCAACAACAGAGTTGTTGACGAATGCCCCTTCTTCCAACACGTCCATAGCACAACCAGCAGACCGAAAGATCAAAAGTAAAAAGGAGAAAAGGGAGGAAAGGCTTCTTTATTCCCAACAACCGTATAACCCCACAGTGCATGTTCTTTCTTCCTCAGAACAGACTCCGAGCAACTATTGCAACTTTAGGGCCGACCAACGAGAAGACAGCACACTACAGAATGCATGGACACAGGCTGAGGACGAGCAAGAGGGAAAGGTAGGACCCTATTTCGTGATAAAAAGGGGTTTGTTGTACCATCTGACTCATACGGCTAGAGGAAAAAGGGAACAGCTCCTAGTGCCCTGTCCGTTCCGCCCTCAGGTCTTGTTACTGGCCCATAGCCAAGCAGGGGGAGGTCATTGTGGAAAGGAAAAGACCCTAGATTATTTGTTGGATCGTTTTTATTGGCCAGGGGTGTATCACGAGGTTGCCAGGTTTTGTGCTGCTTGTGTGCACTGTCAACTAGTCAATAACCCCACCCTACCAAGAGCCCCCCTTCAGCCCTTGCCCATTATTGATATTCCCTTTACCAAGGTAGGCATGGACTTGGTGGGACCCCTGATTCCTTCTGCCCGTGGACACCGATTTATCCTGGTCATAGTGGACTATTCCACTCGCTATCCTGAGGCTTTCCCCCTTACCACCGCAACCTCTAAGGCAGTGGCACAGGCCATGGTAACCCTGTTTTCGAGGGTGGGCTTCCCCAACGAAATCCTCAGTGACCAGGGAACTCCTTACATGTCACGCCTTATGAAGCAAGTCTGTGACATCCTCCAGATTAAACAGCTAAGGACATCTGTGTATCATCCCCAGACCGATGGTCTGGTGGAACGATACAATAAGACCATCAAAACCTTGTTGAGGAAACACATTGATAAAACAGGCAGAGACTGGGATCGGCAGCTACCCCTGGTCCTTTACGCAATCCGCACCCATGAACAGAGGTCGACGGGGTTCTCTCCCTTTGAACTTATGTTTGGAAGGAAGCCCCGTACTCTTCTGGACATGCCGCGGAACAGTGGGTGGAAACGGAGGAGGAAGGAAAGCCCCTCCTCCAATATAGCAAAAACCTCAGAGATACCCTATCTTCTGTATGGGAAGAAGCACACACACACTTAGAAAACGCACAAACCCAGCAAAAACATTTGTACGATAGGAATACCCGATTAAGGGAGCTGAAGGTGGGAGATAAGGTACTTATTCTGTTGCCATCATCAGACAAGAAACTGTTGGCCAACTGGCAAGGTCCCTTTCCCGTGCTAGCCAAAATCACAACGGTCACTTAGAAGGTGGCTGTCCCACACCACCATAAGGCTTCCCAGATTTACCATATCAATCTCCTGAAGGCCTGGGAAGAGCCAGACTCACTCCCTTCTGGCTCCAGGACAGGACAAACGTGGGGTTGGTGGTTACCAACAAACCCTTAGAAGTGTCACATTATACCCAAGAAAGCACTGAAAACCCCTCATGGGGTTCCCAAACCACAATGGAACAAAAGAAGCAACTAGAGACCCTCTGTGCTTCTTTTCCCACGGTGGTCTCCGGAAAACCGGGGAAAACGACACTAGTAGAACATGCTATCATTACCCACACGTCCCAACCCAATAAACAGGCACCTTACCCTATCCCAGCAGCCAGGCGAATAGCAATAGAAGAAGAAGTCAAAACGATGTTGGAGGCAGGGATTATCGAACCATCAAATAGTCCATGGTCCTCTCCCATCGTCTTAGTGCCAAAGCCAGATGGAAGCATCCGCTTCTGCATCGACTTTCGGAAAGTAAATGCAGTATCCCAATTCGATGCATATCCGATGCCAAGGGTAGACGAATTGGTTGAGACGCTAGGTCAGGCAAGGGTCATGTCCTGTATAGATCTAACCAAAGGATATTGGCAGAACCCACTACACCCAGACAGTAGAGACAAAACGGCCTTTTCAACACCCCTGGGTCTCTTTCAGTTCAAAGTAATGCCCTTCGGCCTCCATGGAGCACCAGCGACTTTCCAGCGGCTAATGAACATTATTCTGGGGCCACATAGAGATTACGCAAGGGCATATCTAGACGATATCAGGTCTTTGGAGCCCTTCAAGAAGCAGGCTTGACACTCAATCCCCGGAAAACTACACTAGGTGCTAACCACATAGAATACCTGGGGTATGATATTCGGGAGGGACAAGTCCGCCCACAGGTAAACAAAGTAGCCGCTATATCCCACATTCCTCGCCCCACAACGCGAAGAGAGGTCCGATCCTTTTTAGGCCTAGTGGGTTATTACCGGCGATTTGTTCCCCATTTCTCCTTCTTGGCCAGTCCGTTAACAGACCTACTTACCAAACCACTTGCAAGAGATAAAATGCCCTGGTCCTCCGCCCAAGAACAGAGCTTCACTGACCTGAAAACAGCTCTGTGTAAAGATCTCGTTTCGTCCTGTCCCGATTTCCTTAAAACCTTTGTGCTCCAGACTGACGCTTCAGACAGAGGTTTAGGTGCCATTCTGTCCCAGCCCAATGAGAAGGGCCTACTCCACCCGGTCTTGTATATCAGTCGCATATTATTTCCCAGGGAGGTGTCATATGCAACGATCGAAAAAGAATGCCTTGCGATTAAATGGGCAGTCGAAGCACTGCAATATTACCTCTTAGGCCGTCATTTTATACTGTTGACCGACCATGCACCTTTGACCTGGCTAGCCCTGCTTAAAGATACTAACCCCAAGGTTTTGCGGTGGTTTCTCGCCCTCCAGCCTTTTTCCTACAGCACATTCCACTTGCCGGGGAGTATGCAGAACAACGTGGACTTCCTCTCACGGTGTCCTTTGTCCGAATGGCCCGATCGTCCATTCACGGGGGAAAGGCAGTGTGAGGGATTCACCCCGACCCAACCCAAGATGGCCGCCGGGCTGGACCCAACCGGAAGTGGTGTTGGCGTTCCAGTCGTCAACAAGCAATCAGGCCGTGCAACGTCCGCTTTGTGGACTCAAATGGCCGAGTACGCAGAGCCGAAAGGAGGAGAGCAGGAGCGGGAGACGGACGACCGAGAGGAGAACAGCGAGGACGCTCCGAGGAGGAGGAAAGACCGAGGAGAAGACGCCGACAAGAGCGAGGACGCCACTAGAAAGAGCGACCAAGCCGGAGACGCCGAAAAGACCCCCGAGAACGCGAGCGAGACCGGCCCCCTGAGAGGGAACCAGAGGCGGCAGGATCTCACAATACCACGGTCAACAGGCGAGTGACGGGGGAGACTGGGTATTTGTTCAAAGGGTGGTGGACGGGCCGCCTGAGCACCTCACTGCGTCGCTAGCACAATACTCCCCCACTTAGACACTCCACAGTTAGGGACCGGTATAAGGTGTGCACACATCCCCTTCCCTGAGTGTACAGAGTGAATCCCGAGACCCTGACGCTTGTGTTTTCTTTCCTTTCCTTTTCTCCCCCCCCCCCTGGATTCTGGAGGCCGGTCCACATCCTCAACTCCGTGAAGCCAAGCTCCACCCGAAGAAGGGATCAAGAATCAAGACCTTGTTTGGGACACCCATTTTTCATTTGCACCTGACTTTCCATGTAGTACATGGACTATTAGTTTGTTTCCTTTCTAAATGCAGTGACTATACAACTGAACCCTTCGTGCTTGTGTGAAGGGTGTTATTTTTGTTCATGAGCCAACCAGAGCACGTACAACCAAAAAGAAGGAATAAAGCTGGTAAACCCTACCCCCAGACTCGCTCATATCTCCATTTACCTAGGGACCGGGACGGAATCCCTGACAGCTGCCTTTGCAAAACGCAAAAGGCAGCCATGTATTTTTCAGTACACTTTGGAGCATTCTTGGTTATGCCTTAGATACAGGTAAGTAGAAGGTTTTATTGTTGTTCCCTACCTATTACCACTTTAGCAGCAAGTACATAAGTAGTGACACATTTATATTTTTCGATATATTTTTAACCACTTTACAGAGAACTGTGCTAATACCTACAGTGCTGAGACAGTTAGAGAAAACATGAAAAAATTATAAATACACAGTGCACTATATCATTGAAATATAGTGCAGTAAAGTGTATTTGTAATTTAACATTTTTTTAAATAGTGCATTAATTTCTAGGTATTACTGTGGTACTCTGTGGAATTTCTTGTAAAGAATTAAATATGTAAAAAATTGAAAGTACATTATATTTTTTTAATTGTCTAGTTCAGGGTTTTTAAAAAAATCACGTATTTAATTTGCGCACCATAATCTATAATCCTGCAAAATTTCATGGAAATCCCACTGGTTGTTTTTCTGCTATGTGTCAGTACAAAGTGTATGAAAAATGCATTGGTGGAAAAACGCCCTTGACCAATCAAATCAAAACTTTCCATCATCTACCTATGTAGAAAAAGCAATAAGTCTGCAAGGTGTTGTGGAGATTTGTCAAACAGGCATATATATATTCACTGAAAAATCAACAGTTAAAGTAACATTATAGTTCGGTGAAATATTCAGTAACAAGCTAACATTTTAACCTCTTAAAAAACACAGAAATTCACCAGTTATAGTTATCTCAAATAACTATAGCTCATGCCCTACCTTATTTTAACCTTTGTTTTCTTTCAGTGAATTTCTAGATTTTTTTTATGCAAATGAATATTTTATTACCACACGTAAAGCCAAACCAAGCCGCACATGGCCGGGTTGCCTGCAGGACCTGACCTGCAGCCAAGGACCTGTGGCCAAGCCCTCAAAGGCAGCCAACACCACGCTGCGCTCGGCTGTGCATGGCGTGGGTTAGGGAACAGAGTCTGGCTTGCGGCCAATCCCTTCCACACCTAAACTATACATAAATCAGATCTACCATCTTATTAAAAAAAATGACCAATCATTTTATTCAAATGTATGTGTAACACACGGAATAACCTGCCTTCATGAAGCCACCCAAGATACTACCTCACACATCTCCCTCTTATCTCTCTCCTCACCACACATAGGCCTAACTGTTTAAAATGCATATTCCTTACCAAACAGATCCTATACACGCTGCTTCCATCTTCCCTCTTTCCCAAATAATTATGGTTGAATGAATCCCGCTGCGCCTCCCCCAGATATACACCCCTTGGTTCCCCCTGTTGTTTATTCTAACTACTTTTACCCATTGTTCACCGTTTAATATCTACGGATAACATTAAGAAAGTGCAGCTTATACATATGATTACTTGTACTCTACGTGCACCCTGGATTTACAAACTATCTATTTCCCTCCTCCTTTGTGATGCCTTATGCTGATTTACCTAGTGATGATGTATGTGCAATTTACCATACTGTTGTGTGTACATTTCGATTGAAAACGAATAAAACTGATTTGGAAAAAATAATAATCAGTGATGTCATAAATGATGTCATAGAACATGTCATGAGGGATGTCATATGTGAGGCCATAAGCAGTACATGGCAGGGGCGCAAGTTACAGTTAGCACTGCTAGCTAACTAGTGAATTTCTGTGTTATATTTTAGTTCAAAACTTCAACTTTGTCACTGAGAAATTCATGTAACTATAACGTTACTTTACCCTTTGTTTTTTCTCAGTGAAAATATATATACACTTGACTAAGGTAGCGGCTGGCTACCGAAACACGTTGATTGTCCTTGTGCCTAGATTTAATTTTCGTCCGAAAAACTTCATTTGGAGTGCCCCTTTCGTGCTCTGATGTGGAGACGAACTGATAATAAATATATTTGTATATATGTGTTCAATTAGGATGAATTCAATTGGTTTATACTAGGGTCTGATGTAATACAAGATATATTCCATTTTGTTTTGCTTGTAATTTGTTCAAGATTTTAACCTTTTCCAACCTGCAATTTTGTGTGGTCTCCGTTCCTATTTTTCTGCTTCTTTCTTCTGTTATTTGCACTTTTCTCATCATTTTCTTGGCTACAACCTTTTAGACAGCGCTAATTTGAGATACACCGGGATAAGGATAGTGATAAAAAAGGTTTGGTCCACTTGTGCACAGGAGAGTCTTTGGTGATATTGGCACCAACTAGTTTGTTTGCTTGGGACACAGAGTCTATCTGGTCTGTGGACAGTTAATCATAAATTTTGTTTCTTTTGAGTTTGCAGTGGGTCATTGTGCACCCTTAGAGGTGCGATTTTAGGGTCCAAAATCCACATTATTCAGGGATGCCCACTGGGGCTATAACAGAAAAGGAATTTGTATCCATTGTGTATCCCGTATTCAATAGATCAATCGCCCACTTGGGCTTTCTTAATTGAGATGACGACCTACTCGTAGATCTCACAGGAGGACTGCATGCCAATGTGGCTAGCTAAACCAGCCAGGTTTTTCTATGGAGGTAATTGTATATTATGTAATTTGATCTGTGTTTCGATTATATGGGTGTGGTGGGTATGACACAGAGCTATAGTTCTTAGTTGCCCAAACGGGCTAAACTGAGTACTTACACCCCTGATCTGATTTTTTTTCCAGTTACTAGGATACGCGGGTACGGCACGGAGTTAGTGTCATTTGTTGCCTACTGGGGCAGAACTGAACACTTACACCCCTAACGCACAAGTTACTTACCTTCGGTAACGATATATCTGTAAGAAACAGTAGTTAGTGTTAGATTCCTCACCTTAGAATATCCCCGGGCGTCAGACTGGATCCGGAAAGTTTTCGTCACCAGTACCCCTGCGCGTCGGTAGGCGTCGTCTGCGGCTCCGCGTCCGGCGTCGTGATCACTGGGATGACGTCGTAGTAGTACTTAGACGACGCCCTCGCGTGCTGATGTCCGTTCTGTACATAGTTTTCCGCGCCAGAAACGCAGAGCTATGCAAGAAACCGACACTGGTGCCATGAAACTAGGACCCTCAAAGGGATATACCTCAACCCTAGATATCGGTTCGCAGAACGGGGAGGATGGGTGGGGCGGTAAGGAACTACTGTTTCTTACAGATATATCGTTACCGAAGGTAAGTAACTTATGCATCTGAAAGAAACAGGTTAGTGTTAGATTCCTCACCTTAGAGTAAATACCCCAGCAATACCAACCCCGGTGGTGGGTCTGCGAACCAAGATCACACCAGAAAGTCCTGGAGAACGGAACGGACGAAAAAGCCATCTCTCCGGACTTGGCTGTCCAGGCAGTAGTGCTTAGCAAAAGTGTGCAGTGAGGCCCACGTAGCTGCCTGACAGATGTCCTGCAAGGGGACTCCCCGACCCAGTAGGAGCCGCCGTGGCCCGAGTGGAATGGGAGCGTAGCACCACAGGAGGCTCCTTTTTAGCCAAGGAATAACAGACTTTTATGCACAAAATGACCCACCGAGAGATGGTCCGCTTGTGCACTGCCCGTCCCTTCTTAGCGCCCACGTAACCAACAAAGAGCTGGTCGTCCACCCGGAACTGGTGTGTGCGGTCTAGATAAAAAGGAGCCTCCCTCTTTCGAGGGATGCGGAGGCGGAAAGAAGGTGGGCAAGGTGATGGGACTGCCCGATGTGAAAGGCTGTAACCACCTTAGGCAGTAAAGAAGAACGAGTCCTCAGAACAACTTTGACCGGATGGACAGAGAGGAAAGGAGGGTTAGCAGACAGAGCCTGGAGCTCACTCACTCTTTTGGCAGAGGTGATGGCAACCAGGAAAGCAGTTTTAAGAGTCAGAAGACGAAGAGTACAATTATGAAGTGGCTCAAAGGGAGCGCACATCAGATAAGTAAGTACTAGATTCAAGTCCCACTGAGGCATCACGAAAGGAACAGGAGAGAACATGTGTATGATGCCTCTCAAGAATCTATTTACCACAGGGGACTTGAAAAGAGAAGGCTGATCAGGAAGCCTTAAGAAAGCTGAAATGGCAGAAAGATAGCCTTTGATAGTGCCCAGAGCAGAGCCCTGCTGGGCAAGAGAAAGAAGAAAGAGGAGAACCTCTGAAAGAGGGGCAGAGAGTGGATCCACAGCCTTTGCTGTGCACCATGCCACAAATTTGTTCCACCTGCAGGTGTATACCGATTTTGTGGAGGGACGCCTGGCTGCCAGAATCACATCACAGACTTCAGATGGCAAGTCCAATGGCTTCAACTGTTGCCGCTCAATCTCCACGCATGTAGGTGGAGAGGGGACAGGTTTGGGTGAAGGACCGTCCCCTGCTGCTGCGATAGAAGGTCCTCCTGAAGAGGCAGACGAATCGGGGGATCGACTGACATGCTGAGTAGCGCGGAATACCAGTATCTTCGTGCCCAGTCGGGGGCACAAGGATGACTTGGGCCCGGTCGAGTCGAATCTTCTTCAGCACTCTGGGCAGAAGTGGTATAGGCGGAAAGGCGTACCACAGACCGCAGCTCCACTCGCGACGAAAAAACGTCTCCGAGCGAGTGCCACCTTGGAAATTCCAACACGCAGAACTGATGACATTGTGCGTTCTCTTCGGCGGCGAATAGATCTAACCAAGGCTCTCCCCACTGCAGAAAGAGACCTTACACCACGTCAGAGTTCAGACGACATTCGTGATCCATCAAGCACCGGCGGCTGAGTTTGTCCGCCCTGGGGTTCAGAGAACCTGCTAGGTGTTGAACCACCAAGGTAATGCCCTGATGTTCCAGCCATGTCCAGAGGTGCAGAGCCTCCTGACAAAGGGTCCAGGACCCCACCCGCCCTGCTTGTTGCAATACCACATGGCAGTGGTGTTGTCAGTGAACACCTGCACTACACTTCCCCGGACAGGGGGAAGGAATGCCTTCAGTGTCAGTCAGATCGCCCGAAGCTCTAAAAGATTGATGTGGAGCCGGGACTCCGCCGGAGACCAGAGGCCTCTGATCTCCGCCTTTCCCAAGTGGCCTCCCCATCCCAGGAGGGAAGCATCCGTCACCACTGTGTGCTCCGGTTGGGGAAGGGAGAGGGATCTGCCATTGACCCAATCGCGATTCGTGACCCACCACTGCAAGTGTCATGCAGTGCCCTCCGAGATCTGGACGTGATCAGACAGGTTTCCCTGATGCTGCGCCCACTGGAACTTCAGATCCCACTGCAGAGCCCGCATATGCCATCTGACATGTTGCACTAGCAGGATGCAGGAGGCCATCAGGCCCAGGAGCCGGAGGGTCATCCTGACTGAAACCCGGGATAGAGGCTGAAAGATCGGAATCATAGCCTGAATATCCCGAACTCGCTGCTCGGGAGGATAGACCCGAAACCGCGTTGAATCCAGAACCGCTCCGATAAAAGGGAGCTTCTGTGAGGGACTCAGGTGCCACTTTGGCACATTGATGGAGAACCCCAGCAAATGCAGGAGGTCGGCCGTAGTCTGAAGGTGTGTAACAACTGCCTGGGGCGAGCCCGCCTTCAACAGCCAGTCGTCGAGGTAGGGGAAGACTGACACCCCCTGACCTGTGCAGGTGAGCTGCAACCACCGCCATCACTTTCGTGAACACCCGAGGGGCACTGGTAAGGCCGAAAAGGAGCATGGCAAACTGAAAATGCTCCGGGCCGACCGTGAACTGCAGGTAACGCCGGCGGGCCGGCAGGACGGGGATGTGAAAATATGCGTCCTGCAAGTCCAACGCTTCCATCCAGTCTCCAGGGTCGAGGGCAACCAAGACCTGAGCCATAGTCAACATCTTGAACTTCTCCTTCTAAAGGAAGCGATGGACATCCCGGAGGTCCAAAATGGGCGCAAACCCCCTTTGTCCTTTTTGGGGACCAGAAAGTAGTGGGAATAACAACCACGTCCTACTTCTGGCCCAGGAACGCGCTCGATGGCCCCCTTGGCCAAGAGGGCCATAACTTCCTGCTGGAGAAGCGCAAAGTGATCCCCCGACATGCGGTGGAACCGAGGTGGCATGGCCGAGGAGTAGACTCGAAGGGGAGGGAGTAGCCCCTCCGGACGAGCTGCAGCACTCACTTGTCAGAAGTGACAGAACGCCAATGGGGAAGGTGATGACGAATCCTACCACCCACTGGCGTGGGGTGCGACCCGAAGCGTAGACTAGGAAGGCTTCGAGGTAGTCATTGGGGGCGGAGGTGGGCTGAGCCTCACGCCGGCCCCCGGAGCCACCTTGGCGGCCTCCGCGCCCACAGGCACGCGGAGTCTGGTTCTGCGCAGGCTTTTGACTGAACGAACGGGGCCAGGGGCGCCTCTGCCATGGCCACGGAAGGAATGAAACGTAGACGTGGCCGGGCGCGTGGTGGAAAGGCCCAAGGACTTAGCCGTAGCTCGAGAGTCCTTAAAACGCTCCAGTGCCGTGTCGGCCTGATCACCAAACAGGCGAGTGCCGTCAAAAGGCATGTCCATGAGCGAACTCTGGGCGTCCAGGGAGAACCCAATAGACCTCAGCCAGGCGTGGCACCGAAGCCCAACGGTCATGGAAATTGCGCTACTGAGGGAGTACGCGGTGTACAAGCCACAATGAATGGCAAATCTAGCCGCGTCCTTACCCTCAGCCACAGCCTGAGACAGCACAGTCTGGACCTCCTCCGGTCACTAAGGCAACACTTCAGCCACGGAATCCCACACCGTGTGGGAGTAGCAGCCCAGGAGGCATGCGGTGTTCACTGACCGTAGTCCTAAGCTGGCCGAAGAGAACAACCGCTTGCCATAATGCTTCAATTTCCTAGAGTCCTTATCAGGCGGAGCTGTGGGAAAGGCACTCCGAGACGTAGAAGCTTGAATGACCAGACTTTCGGGTGTAGGATGAGTGGTCAGAAAGGCAGGGTCACCCGGCACCGGGCGATGACACCTGGCGACGTTCTTATCCACAGGGGCCCCTGTGTTGGCCCGTGACCAAGGGCCCAACAAGACTTCAGTGAGGGCATCATTAAAGGGCAGCAGCGGCTCCGATGAAGTGAACGCCGGCTGGAGCACCTCAGTGGGGAGTCGTCAGGGTCACTGTGGGGAGGTCGAGGTTAAGGACCTCAGCAGCCCGACGGAGCACCACCACATACGAGGCACCTTCCTCCATAGTGAGCGGGGGAGAGGCAAACCCCGGATCAGAGGAGACGCCGAGGCCACCGGCCTCCTCCAAGTCGTCCACCCAGTCCTGCACAGAATCATACTGACTTGCAAGCGGGTCCTCAGACCCTTCCCAATCATCCTCCGCTGCCGGCGCCGTAGGAACAGGCCTAGGCGGCGGGTCAGAGACCGGTGAAGTAATCAACGGCACCAGGAACGGCCCGGCCAGGCCTGAGCCAGCGCTGGTTCCCAATTCAGATCCCAGGCAGGGACAAATCCCTCCTGGAACCGGGGCAGAGGCGGAACCAGCGGTACCCACTGTGGCGCCGCCGGCGGAGCTGGGTGTGGCGCCGGGGCCGGCAGCATGGGAACTCTTGATGCCGAGGCTGGATCTGCCGCAGGAGTCGAAGGACCAGCAGGATCCAGACACGGGACAGCGGGACCCGAAGGCGCACCGACGGAAGCACAAGGCCTAAACAGGCGGTCCATGGCAGCAAGGAATTCTTGCATTTGTGCGGGAGTTGCCGACGGACCCGGGTAAGGCGGGTAGGCCGCAGGACTCCCAGGCTCCAAAGGAGCTTCCCCTCGTCCACATCAGAGGACCGACGGGGGGATGTCAGAGAACGAAAACGCTTCTTTGACTTCTTTTTGTGCCGTCTCTTACCCGAATCAAAGGGTGAAGAGGAGTGGTGGTGACGGGTCAGCGAGCAGTCACGGGAATGACCCCTGGATTTTGAATGGCGCAGGGACGATGGCCAAACTTCAAGCAAGACAGGACCGGGAGTCATGGTCGCGCTCCGGGCAGTAGAGACAGACGTCACGAGGGTCCGCCACCGACATATTGCGACGGCAGGTCCCGCAACTAGGCATCCCTGCTAGCACCAGAGAAAACCAACACGAGACAAAAGTCTCAAAAAGATAGTCAAAAAATGACTAGGGTACGTGCTCTAACCAGATCTGCGCTTACTGGCGCGGAAAAAGAAAGAACCGACGCCAGCGCGCATGGGTGGCACCTAAGTAGTCTCTGTGACGTCAGATCGGCGCATATGACGCCAGCGACAGACACGGAGCCGCAGGACGCCACCTACTGAGACGCAGGGGTACTGCTAAGCAAAACTTTCCGGATCCAGTCTGACGTCTGGGGATATTGTAAGGTAAGGAATCTATAATTAACGTATCTCTTTCAGATTATATATACACATACATATACATATATTGCACTTGTAATATGGCAGAGCCGTCAGGTCTGTGACAAAGTATCCGTACCGCCACAGTCTAAACCAGGTCCTAAATGTCAAAAGTAATTCAAATGAGCTACTGTAAGAAGAGCTGAATTTACATATAAAGAGGTTCAACTGTGATGACCCTGAAGGAGTATTATTGTTGTGAAGGCAGAAGATTTTTCAACAGATCTCATTTTCTTAGAAAGTAACAGCACATGCAACCTGACATTTTGCAAACGTCCTTTGCATCTTTAAGCTTTTGCAGGATTCGTACATACTTATGTGACTTCCACAATAGGTGATTTACACTCACCAACAACCTATCCAGGTCTCCCTCCTATCTACAAAAATGGGGGCAAGGGGTCTCCTATAGTTAAAATAAATACAGAATAGAACACTAAAATCTACAGCCAAATGGAAATTAACATAGGATGAAGACAAGATATTTTATCCAATGTATTTCCTAAAACAATCGGGACTTGAAATTAATTGCTACAAGATGAATCCCAAGGTAATTAATGAACCAAAATTGCACCCACATGAGGTGCACAAGAAGACCCTCTCACCAGCCTGTTCACCAAATACCTGGGCACCCAGCTACTTGATTTAGTATCTTTCAAAATATGTTGATAGTTCTTGCATGGTTCTCTGAGTTGTCCATTCTCTAGCCAAGAACAATGAGCATTTTTTACAGAAAGTATCCTGGAAACAAGTTGCCTGCTGGTCTAGATGTCACCTCTTAGAGTACCTTGTTTATTATATCAATAGTCTGAATACCGGTGTTTGTTATATAAAACAATAGAATAAGTCTGAAACCTCATACTCCTGGTGATTGGCATAATTGAAGTAACACTGCAAAATATTGTTTTTAATTTAGTTATAGCGTTTATATTTTATACGCTGCCAACAGAGACTACCATAGTGCCTTACAATGTAAACCACAACTCAAGGACAACAAAGGAAATAGTTAGATAGGCAAGAGAAGCTAAGGTGATGTGGATAAAAAAACTGTGAGCTAAGAAGAGTGGATTATTTAAAAACTTCAGGCAAGAGAGATAGGGTTGTCCGAGAGTATGTGATAGAGCGAGCTGCAGAAAATATTTTATTCTGGCTTGTGGATACAATTCCCCATAACATTAACTGATTAATTAATGCACTGTTGCATGATTTGTTTGATTAATCCAACCTAGATTAAGTTTGCACCACACATGAACACGCGGGAAACTAATTATATGTGCTCTTGTTGCATTTGCAAGTCTGTTTTTTGTAACACATTAATAATATTGTCCTGTTTGTTATGTCTGTCCTATTGTCTTTGTCACTATTAATATGCAGCTGATCATTCATGGCATGTGCCTTTATATGTGCTTACATGTATGTCCTATGTTGTGCTTGTCTGTCTGTGTATCATTTAATCATCTTTTTATTCTTTCAGAAACATAAAGCTGGACTACATGAAGAATTGTAGTTATTATATGTGTTGCTTTATTTGTTTGCTTTTGCTAAATGTCTTTTATTAGTGGGTTAATTAATAATTAGCAAGGGCTGGGTGGTTCAGAAGGGTTTGTTTTACCTGAATTAATTATTCTTTTGTGTTTGTTTAAATAATAGTTTTCTGAAAAAGTGACGCAAGCTGAAAGTGGCGCAGGGACGCAAGCAAAAAGTGGCGCAGAAAATTGACGCCCTTCTAGAAAAGGCCTGCTGATGTTGAAAGCCACATGAGAAACCCATATTTTGAAGTGGATGATAAACTTCTATTTTGAAATCATTAGAAAATGAACTGCTAAAGACAACTCTGTGGAGTGGGTTTGGATGTGCCACGGAAAGCTCAGAACGGTCAGGCTCAAGGCTGAAAGGAAGAGACGTGACAAGATTTTGTATTGCTTGAACATTTTTGCTACAAAATGTAGCGGACTAAGGAACTGTTGCCAGGATTCTGTGCATGAACAATGGCTCTGTGTAAAGCCTGGTCTCGTGGTGGAAGATGTCACAGTTTACTGTGGCGTGAGGTGATTCAGCCAATGGAGAGACAGAATTCAGCTGTTGGAATGTGAAAAATAGTTAGCTCAGCTTATTTTAGGGTATAAGAATAGGCTTTAGCTGCAAACTTTTGGCTTACGCTCTTGATTCCAGATGGACGTGTTCTGCTGTTCGTTGATTACACGTAAGAAATGTAACTTTTTAAGACTTTGTTTTCAGGCGATGAGGGTAGAGACAGAATAGTTAGTTAGGTTTTGGAAATGTTCTTTTTCACTTATTTCTGCTAATTAATAATATTATCTTGAATTAAACTCTCTTTATAAAATGCTGAATAAAACTTTCTTATGATTCTTTCTAATGCTTGCTTAGTAAAGTTCCAAACCTAAGTTTTTCTAAATATGTTTTAATAAACTTTTTAAAATGACAAGCTGGTTTTGTTTTTTGAAAAGAGTTCAATTACAACATATAGTATCCATTCACCTCACTCTCTATGTTTATGGGCCAGGTATTGATTGGTAAGTGTGATAGTGGATTGTGACATCATTTACAAGGAATTTTAGTTTCTAGGCTCCATCAATTTGGTAGCATCAGACGGTTTATATGTTGTTTTTGACATGCATGTTACATATATGTTGGTATAGACATAGGATTGATGTTTAACATATGTTGAGTTTTTGGTTATGTCAGAGTGTTATATGTAGTCTTAAGGAATTTTTCCAGTAGTGTGAAGGATTCCTGGTTAATTGCCGGCAAGGTAGTGTGACTAGAAGAGTTACACAGTGCATTTGTCTGTTTCAAAATTGTGGTATAGCATATATCACGTGTTGTGGGCGTACAACATAAGTTTAGGGACCTTAGATTGCATGGTTAAATGTATAGTGAGGATTGCCTATGAAATTGTAGCATTAAGCAGAGGGACCTGGTGAGCCTGTTTTAAAACTTTCTGTGAAAAGAGTAGTAGATATATCCAAGCTTGTGTGAAGGGTAAGGGTTGTTTTCTCTTCCAAGGTTAGAGTCCTAGGAGGAAAAATAAGCGTTGATTTCTCTTCCAAGGTTAGAGTCCTGAGGAAGGAAATAAGCGTCGTCTATTCTTATCAACGCCTGACGTTTTCTATGGTTGGTTCAAGTCCTGCCAAGAATTCGTGTGTGTATGAACAGGGTTTTCTTTGTTTGAAAGTGTGTGAATGCTTTGTAAAACTGAAGGGTAGGGTAAGAATTACTCTATTAGCAATTGAAACTATTCTGTGAGAATAGCGTCGTCTATTCCACACTAAGGATACTTGAATGAATGTTTAAAACTATCTCTTTGTTAGAGAAGCAGACAAATGGTTTGTTTTAAATGTTGTTATTAATTGCGTTTTTATAAAATGATTGGAAACGTTTTTTGAGCTTTAGAGTAAAGAAAATGCTGTTTTAGGGTGTTATATAGTGATTTGCGCCATTTAAATACATTTAGAAACATTGTGCGCTGTTTAAATCCTTTTAAAAGTGCCCCGATCGAAAATTGTAAGGGAGGGGCTGTTTTAGGAGTGAAAGCGTGTGGGGAGAGAGCCTGCAGCTGCAGTCTGCTGCATACGTCAGAGCCTGCCGCGCTCTGATTGGCTCAGCGTCTGGGTGTATCAACAAGGCCGTTTTTCTAATTGGTTTAGGTGTCACAGCTAAATTGTGCTGTGATAGATTGTCCATAACATCTTAATTGCCGTGACATATGAATTTAATAAGTGTCCCAAAAGAATTATGTGCCTCCGCTTTGGTCTTCCCTAAATCGCGTGTGGCGAGCGATTTTTGTGAAGGAGGGGGGCTGCGCTGCTAGGTCCCGAGTGAGAGGAGAGCTGACAGCTGCAGCGGCTGCCTACGTCAGCTGCCGCGCTGCCATTGGCTAAGAACGCCGTCGCGTCATTCTGAGAGTCGCGCACCCATTGGCTGGTGACGCGCACTCATCGCCGCGCTTTCATTTGTCCGAGGGCCGTCGCGTCACACACGGAGCCGCGCTCTGATTGGGCGAAGCTCCGTGTGTTGTGCGAGATCAGGGGAGCCGCGCTCTCATTAGGAGAGGCTTTGGTAATATTTAGTTTAGTCCTTGATCTTTTGAAAAGGTTGGCAGCGTGTCAGCTGTTGCGCTAATATTGATTAAAAAGTTCTCTTGCGTGCGTTGTTAGCCAGCTGCGCTCCCATTGGAAGCCAACGCGTCGCGTCATTGCCAAAGCCGCGCTCCCATTGGACGCCGGCGCGTCGTGTCACGGCAAGAGCCGCGCTCCCATTGGACGCCGGCGCGTCGCGTCACAGCAAGAGCCGCCCTCCCATTGGGCGAGGCTTCGGGCTTCGTGATTGAAGCTAATCTATTAGGCTCCGGCGAGGTTTTTGCTGTGATCGCGCTGCGTAAGCGCGAGTGATTAAAAATTGACACGCTTTAGTTGGTGGAGCGAGCGTGTGTGGTGACACGCTTTGGGTTTATAAAAGGGAAAGCGGAGGAGGCTTTGAGGGGCTCTGTGAGGCGAGCCATTGCAGTGCAGTGTCACGAAGAAGCTGGAAGTGACGTATGCAGTCACATGTGGTGTCATTGGAGGATAGCTCTATTCTGATTGGTTGTTGACACTATAGTGTCACAGAGAGGCCGCGACCGGATTGGTCGAGAGACAGTAGGCATTTTCATTGGCTGAGTGTTGTGTAGCCACATGGTGATTGGTCAAAATACACAAATACATTGTTTACATTTCCCAGAAGTGATTTTCCCACGCTATTAATGCTCAAAGCTTTAATTCTTTAAATTTAAAAATTAATTTGATATTTATCATTGATAATTAGTAAATAGTACAACAATAAAGACCCTGATTAAGATAATAGCAGCATATGGTGATTAAAATAAGGACATTAATTATTTATTTAGTACAAAATTAAGTAAAAATAATTTGCCATTAGGGTTGCAAATAAAATTATAGCGTTAACAGCACTGTACATTAGAAAAGCAAGCACATATAGGTTTACTTTTTACAGGTATATGTTCCAGAAGGTGTGTAAGTAAAAAATAAGTACATTTAAAACACATGTGATTATATGTTGGTTTTTATTGTTGTAAATAAATAAATATTTTGCGTTGTTATTGTTTTTGCAAATTTATGTTTTCCTTTCCAGGTTTATTAAAATTAGCGATGCAGGTAAATTAGGAGATATATTAAATTGATCAGGTTACAAAATTTTATTTCACCTGACCTTGTCAAATTAATTAATTAATTGATCAGTAAACGCTATTAGGCCAAATAAGTGAACGTAATTACTTATTGTAATTATTTTAATTAATTTTAATAAAGGTAAGTATATTAAAACATGGATCAAAATTATTCAAAGAAGAAGAAAACGTTTTTCTGCTATCAGAAAATGAAAAATGTATTTAAAAAGGCTAAAAAGGTTGTTGCTACATGTGAGAGCAAATTAATGAATAAACAGGTGAGTAATGAAGTAATTAGTAAGCATAATAAAAATACAGATGCTAAAGATGCAGTTTTAAACGATACATATTCTGAAAGGATATCACCTCCCCCAAAAGAAATCATTTTTAATGAAAATTTGATTCCCAAATCAGCGAATGCAAATAATAAACCTGACAGAGAAGAATTAATTGATCATTATAAAAATTATGTTGTAAATACAGATAAGGACAAAAATAAAAGCAGATTCCCAGAACAGATTAATGTGACGCCAAAAGAGCAGATTAATGTGTCGCCAAGAGTCTCAGTTCAGATTAATGGAGTCCCAGTCCATACCTCTTCTCAAGGTGTCACAACAGGTAGGTATGATGAAATGCCTAGTACCGCTGAAATTAATATTCCTGATCATGTAAGTTCTACAAATGATTTAATGGAGCAGTTAAAGTCAGACATGGAAGCAGTGACAGTTCCTGTGACAATTGAACCTGTTCCCCAAGTACTTAGAAAAGATGAAACTAGTCCCACAGCTTTAACGGTCCCAATTCAAAAGTTTGCTGAAAAACTTTATTATAATGTACCTGAAAATAAGTTAGTAATGATTCCAACTCAGCAAGAGAGAGTGATGACTCTAGCTTTACCTAGTGAAAACTCTGGCGTTGACCTGACACAGCCTGGTGAGTATAAATTACTGGATAATACAATAAGTACAGACAGATTAAAAAGATTACAGGATGATGAGGACATTGAAGGCTTGAACAATACAGGTAGGTTTGCCTCTGCCCATATAAAAGATTTAATTTGGGCTTTGAGCAAAAGGGGTAGTCTGAATAAATGGAAAACAAAATGGACAAAGAAAAAAGAGAAGGAAAAAGCGACTTTAGCTTTTGTAGGAGAGTGTAAAAATTCACAGATGCAGAATGAGATAAATCAGCAGCAACAGCTGCTGAATGAACAGCTACAAATTCAGCGACAGGTGGTGATTCAGTGGAATGAGATACATCCGCCGCCATTTTCAAATTATGTTAATGAGCAGAAATACAATACAGATACAGGATTCAGTGGAGACAAGGAAAACAGACCTGATCTAGTTAAAATTGCAAACAAGCAGGGAAACTCATTTCCTAATGTTCCGCAGTACAAGATTAGGCCAGAAACAATTCCTGTTATTGAAACATTGATTAAGCAGGGTGTCCTAAAAGAGATTGAGAACAGTCTTTGTGATTCATCAGATTTGAGAATTAGAAAGCCAGATGAAACATACAAAATAGTACAGGACCTGAGAAAGGTTAATGAGATAGTTATCACTTGTTGTCTTATTGTGGCCAAACCAGTAGAGATCCTTTATCAGATACCACATGATACTGAGTGGTATTGGGTTCCAATGCACCCAGAGAGTCAAATAATTTTTGCTTTCAGGTTCCAAGAGAGAAATTCCAGACAGGTAACTATTGAGAGAATTAAAATGATTCAGGCAATGGAATTCCCAAAGACGCAAAAACAGGTAAGAATGCTCCTAGGCATGGTTGGTTACTGTTGCCAATGGATTAGTGGTTTCTCAGTAATTATGAGGCCATTGCAAAGATTGACAGAAGCAGATGTAAAAGACCAAATTGTCCTGACAGAAATAAAGCTCGAAGCCATTGAGCAATTTAAAAAGAGTTTGTGTGAAGTTCCTGTTCAGGGCATGCCAGACTTCAACAAAGAATCTGAGCTTCTAGACCAAATAGCAGAGATAAAATGTGCTGGAGAGAAAAATGATAATGTCTCAAAAGGTAATGAGCACGCAGGTATCATTGTTAAATTTAGTGCTCAGGAGTGGGTTGCAATCAAAGGGGAAAAATTCAATGAACATGTTTCATGCATCCTCATACTAATCTTTGCAATTCAGACATGGCAAGAGTTAAAACAATTACAAGATGAGGCATATGATGAGGAGAAAAACACATGGTTCAAAGAAGGTTTCAGACAGCAAGAGGAGGATGAAATTTGGTTTTACAGAGATGACGGACCTGTTATGACCAATTGCATGATTGCTGACATGGCACAGATGTACCATGGTCCAGGTCATTTAGGAAGAGACACAATGATTCAACTGTTCAGGGAAACATGTCTGACATGTCAGAAAAACACATGCCAGAAAAACAATCCAGATCAAAAGACAATTGAGAATTTGGGAACCATAGGCCGGGAGGGTGGTTCATTTACAAATATTCAAACAGATCTTTTTGAAATGCACCAACATAACAAACTGAGATATGTCCTAGTCATCATTTGTTTAATTTCAAAGTGGTTAGAAGCTTTTCCAAAAAGAAAAAATGATACAGTTTCTGTATTCCATCAGTTGGGAACAGATGTGGAAAATGAGCAAGCTCATGATCTATTGCCAAGAAATTTAGTCAGAACAAAGGCTCATTGGAGGAGAAACTGTCTAGTACCCAGGTGGCGGAAAGCAAGTCAGATGACAACAGATACTGGATGGATGCATATCAGTAATACCCTTTGTGTACCTGAACCTGATAACACTGATGAAGACAGTGAAGACACTACAACTGATTCAGACTCTGAAAAAGAAATTCCTGAAGAAAATCCAGATCTTGAAGATCGACAAGGTGGTCGACATCTGGATAATGATGTCAATGTGAATGAAACATTGAATGAAGAAGATCTAGAGATTATGATTCTAGATTTAGAAAATGATGTAAGTCTGATAGAAAAAGAATGTCAAGGAAAAGAAGAAGATTCAGAAGCAGAAAATTCTGAGCAAGAAGTTAATCAAGTCCAGGAGAGTATTGAAAAGCAGAAGAGTAGCTCTGTGTGCAGGAACAAGAATCCTGAAACTGGGAAGCTAAAGGTGATCCCTGAAGAAGAGGAAGAATTACCAAGTACCAGCTGTAAGGATGATGTTCCTAACGGAGTGAAGCTGCCGAGTAAAGAAGTTCCTAGGTACAGATTTGAAGTCTCAGAAAATGATACAGATGGGAGTGATGAAGAGTCTGAGATAAGAAAATTCAGAAAACGGGCTTGGAAAGCTGAATGTAAAGAAAGCAAATCTAAGAAGAAACTCTTGAGAAAAGGTGATGTCTGGCCTAAAGATTTAAAGTTCAAATATGAAGTGTCAAGTCAGAAGAGTGATTCAGACAAAGAAGAGCAAGCTGAAGAGAAGATTGAAATGATTGCCAGGAAAAGCAAAAGACCATTGAGACCAAATGTAAAATACAAGTCTCCAGAATGGGCCTACATAACTATCGCTCCAATAGTTGAGGAGCGCAGTAGCAGTCAGGTGGTCTTGAAAGAAAATGGTGACAATGACTAAGTTTAGTTTTCTTTAAGTTAAGGTTTATTTTTGGCATAAGGCTGAAGACATTGTGTTAGTTTTCTTTAAGTTGAGGTTTATTTTTGGCATAAGGCTGAATAAATTATGTTAGGGTGACACAAGGTCGAAGAAATTGTGTTAGCTGGAAACACTTTTATGTAAGACGCAAGGTCGAAGAAAACATGTTTTAGAATTTTGAGAAAAAAAAAAAAAAGGGGGTATATACTATGTACTAATTTTTCAAAAATTTACTTTTGTTTTTTTTTTTGTTTTGTTTTATAATACTCAGATTGATATTTGTTTTGTTGGTGCAATTCAAAATGTAGATACGCAATTTAAAACTTAGCTACCTAAATTCATTGGGGGTTGGGGATTCAAAGGTAGAAAGGATTCAACTTAGCTGAATAAAGAAAGGGTAAAGGATACAGAAATAGTAAGATGTAAGACTCAATACTAATTATGAGAATAGATGAAATTAGAGCTTAAATACTAATCCAGAGTAAGTCTGAAACATGTTCAATAGATAAAAATTTTAATTAAAATTTTTGGGTGTTGTTTGGTGATTTTGAAATCACCAGATGAGGGAGTTGATAGAGCGAGCTGCAGAAAATATTTTATTCTGGCTTGTGGATACAATTCCCCATAACATTAACTGATTAATTAATGCACTGTTGCATGATTTGTTTGATTAATCCAACCTAGATTAAGTTTGCACCACACATGAACACGCGGGAAACTAATTATATGTGCACTTGTTGCATTTGCAAGTCTGTTTTTTGTAACACAATAATATTGTCCTGTTTGTTATGTCTGTCCTATTGTCTTTGTCACTATTAATATGCAGCTGGTCATTCATGGCATGTGCCTTTATATGTGCTTACATGTATGTCCTATGTTGTGCTTGTCTGTCTGTGTATCATTTAATCATCTTTTTATTCTTTCAGAAACATAAAGCTGGACTACATGAAGAATTGTAGTTATTATATGTGTTGCTTTATTTGTTTGCTTTTGCTAAATGTCTTTTATTAGTGGGTTAATTAATAATTAGCAAGGGCTGGGTGGTTCAGAAGGGTTTGTTTTACCTGAATTAATTATTCTTTTGTGTTTGTTTAAATAATAGTTTTCTGAAAAAGTGACGCAAGCTGAAAGTGGCGCAGGGACGCAAGCAAAAAGTGGCGCAGAAAATTGACGCCCTTCTAGAAAAGGCCTGCTGATGTTGAAAGCCACATGAGAAACCCATATTTTGAAGTGGATGATAAACTTCTATTTTGAAATCATTAGAAAATGAACTGCTAAAGACAACTCTGTGGAGTGGGTTTGGATGTGCCACGGAAAGCTCAGAACGGTCAGGCTCAAGGCTGAAAGGAAGAGACGTGACAAGATTTTGTATTGCTTGAACATTTTTGCTACAAAATGTAGCGGACTAAGGAACTGTTGCCAGGATTCTGTGCATGAACAATGGCTCTGTGTAAAGCCTGGTCTCGTGGTGGAAGATGTCACAGTTTACTGTGGCATGAGGTGATTCAGCCAATGGAGAGACAGAATTCAGCTGTTGGAATGTGAAAAATAGTTAGCTCAGCTTATTTTAGGGTATAAGAATAGGCTTTAGCTGCAAACTTTTGGCTTACGCTCTTGATTCCAGATGGACGTGTTCTGCTGTTCGTTGATTACACGTAAGAAATGTAACTTTTTAAGACTTTGTTTTCAGGCGATGAGGGTAGAGACAGAATAGTTAGTTAGGTTTTGGAAATGTTCTTTTTCACTTATTTCTGCTAATTAATAATATTATCTTGAATTAAACTCTCTTTATAAAATGCTGAATAAAACTTTCTTATGACTCTTTCTAATGCTTGCTTAATAAAGTTCCAAACCTAAGTTTTTCTAAATATGTTTTAATAAACTTTTTAAAATGACAAGCTGGTTTTGTTTTTTGAAAAGAGTTCAATTACAACATATAGTATCCATTCACCTCACTCTCTATGTTTATGGGCCAGGTATTGATTGGTAAGTGTGATAGTGGATTGTGACATCATTTACAAGGAATTTTAGTTTCTAGGCTCCATCATATGCAATAGGCGAGAATGCGGAGGTGGGACTGCTCTAATAGGTATTTTTTAAGCAAACCTACTTTTAGGCACCGCACCAGAGAATGCCTTAAATTACCTTTTGGCTTCTTTTCTTTTTAAATCACCCTGCTCCAAGGAGGGAGGAGCCTGCTGCTGTCGCGCTCAAAAGCGCCTTTCATCATTGCCTGCTCCCAGGAGGGAGGAGCCTGCTGCTGAAGCGCTCAAACGCGCCTTTAATCACAGCAGCGCGGGATGGGCACTGGCCCGACCTTGCCAGGAAGAGGCAGGGCCACCTCCCTTTCATCTCACCCTTGGACCGAGCCTCTGTTTGCCGCAGTCCCCAGCAACCAGTAAAGGTACAGTGCTAACTTTCTCTTCGCTCGCGGAGAATCACTGTAGAGCGTTAGACTCTGTCTTAGAACTAACTCATGTGAACCTTGTCCTTCAGATCCAAGTCTTCTAGCTCATGACGATAATTAGCAAAGGTGACCCTTATAATTAACTGTTGCTGGACTACTATTTGTGAACTGTTTAATCTATCCTATTTGCGTTAAACAATGGGCAAACGGAAAACTGTGGAGGGCATAGCGGCAGAAAGTAGCAATCACAGTGTGGCAGGCAAGGGGTAAAAGGCAAGAAAACCCACAAACACGCAGCTAGCTACTGTGTCCTTGACAGAATAGATACACTCATCAGCGAGTGTCAGGATATCTTAGTATCAGAACCAACAGCGCCTCGTACTGATGGCCAACCCTTTCCCAACCACACCAGCCCCTCCCCCCCACCAACCATCCCTATACGGTTCTATAAGCACCCTAGAAAGGAAAATCCTGACCATATTAATACCCCTCTAGCGGCTCACGCAAAGGGACAGGCAAAAGGACAGGCGGAGGAAATAAATCCCTTAGACTCCTCCATCAGTATTGACGAGTGTACACCTGGCCCCCACGTCCCCTGTTAAAATAGGTATGCTCCACTGGCAGCCACGCACGACACAGTCACAGATGAAGTACCCCAAACACCAAGTTCATCACAAACAGTAGGCAATGAAGAACAAACCCCTGTACCACATGATACAGCTCAGCTTACTAACACCCTTAGGTCTGAGATAGCAACCATGAGACATATGATGGAAGATCTCACCGTACAGTTCAAAATCCTATTACCAACGGTTCCACCTGGACATCAGTATGTGAACCACCCTCCCTATCACGTTCACGATCAACAACCCTATTTGGCAACTAAGACGCTTCCCACCGAGAGGGAAAATCTAAGTGGTGCGGTCACTCTACCTCTAACACCTCCGACAGATTCCACCTCCCCAGCTTTTAAAGCAGATCACCACCACAAGGCTAAGGCCAATACATCTAAAGATCCTTGCAACCCAAAGGCCAATACACCCAAAGACCGTTCTAACCAAACTGCCCCTCAAGCTCTAACAGAACATTCCCGCTGCACCAGTACATTACCAAGAACACACCATCTAGCGAAACCTTTACAGCAGAGCCATTATCCACACATGGCCCCCCCCTGTTGCATGGCCTAATTTTTTTTATGTTGAACGCCCGTAACCTCAGCCCAAAGATCACTCACGAAAGTGATGACTCTCTTACAAACAAAATTGCAAAAAACACAGTTGATGGACAGAATGTAGAACAATGTCATACATTCACCCCAGTACAAGGATCTGGGCCTAAATCCATCGTTTTTTTGCACTCCACACCACCCTGGGTTAAACACTGGCTATATGCAAATCAGCTCTGACCCTGTGCCTCATGGGAACAGTCCAGTCCGAACTACCAAGCCATGTCTTTCCCAGACCGGAATCAAGCATCCAAGGACCGGTTTCTGGCTATCAGCCTTCATCAGCCTGGATAGCTTGACTCCAGTGGTGTGGAGAGCCTGGGACTCACGTCTGAGCATACCCAGCCCACTTTTTGCATTTGTCACCCCAAGTGGGATGGGTATGCTCAGACGTGAGTCCCATGCTCTCCACACCACTGGATTCAAGCAAGCCGGGCTGAAGACGGCTGGAATGCCAGAAACCGGTCCTCGGAAGCTTGTTTCCGGTCCAGGGAAGGCATGGCTTGGCAGTTCGGGCTGGACTGTTCCCATGAGGAACAGGGTCAGACTGATTTGCATATGGCCATGTCTGAACTGGGGTGGTGTGGAGTGCAAAAAAACGATGGATTTAGGCCCAGATCTCTGTACTGGGGTGAATGTATGACATTGTTCTGCATTCTGTCCATCAACTGTGGTTTTTGCATCTCTTACAAACAAAGTCATACACTGGATTCGTCACATCAGGGGCTGTCGCTCAGTGATACGTGAGGGCATAATTAGGGCCCGAAGATACTCGCCCCCTGTGCAATCTTATGACTACATTGAACTCCTTCTTTCCACCGTTGATCTGGCTGAGAATCTTCTTGCATTAGAATTTACACAAGGACCAATGTACTACTACCCCAAGCACTAGATGTAACTCTTATAACGTCTTACCCCACCCCGATGAACTAGAACTACTGATGATTATTCCGGGGATTACGGGCCCAAGTAACCACTCTGAAACTCCAAAGAGGACCCATAAGCCTGGATCTTGTACATTGCCAGATCACACTGAGATGCCCGATCCCCTAATAATGCCAAGCCAAAAACCACAGAAAACCAACTCTAATTTTGCCCCGGCCCCAAACCCCAATAATCTAAAGATTATATCATGGAACGTAGCAGGATTGAATAATAAACTCCCACTCCCCCACTGGAATTAATTGATAGAGGGATTTGATATCTATCTTCTAGGAGACTTGGAGTTTGGTTCATCTATACAAAACAGGGTATGTTTGCTTCTGTTCGATAGCTACCACCGTGCGGAGAGGGTGTCCCTCATTGGGACTGATCGTTTGGGTGAATATCGCTCTTGGCTGCCGAATCATCATGCAGCCAATCCCCAAGCCCCGACATCATGAGACTTACCATCAAGGGCCCTAGGGGAGGAGACATTTTGGACTTGTTCAAAGTCTATATCAGAGGGACCAAGGGGGCAACCCATCGCCCACTGTCACGCTATTAGAACAAGCCATATCTAGCTGCTTGACCAACGCAAGAATTCTGATCGCAGGTGACTTCAACTGTACCTCTGAGCTCAGAGGACATGCTGGAGCTTGAAGGAGATGATAGTAAATGGGCTGTCCCCCACTCAATATACCCCCTGTCAAAAGATGGACCCACTTAGCAATCCAACTTGATGCGCTCACTACGGAGTTTGGCCTAAGGGCAGCTAATGGTAGAACTCCTTCGGACACCCAGGCAAACACTTTTAACAGTCAGCTGTCCCTCGTGCATCGACTACATCTTAATCGATGTAAAACTTTGGGACAAAACGACTGACATGTTTGTGGGCACCACGACTGACAGTGATCACAACCCCCTATGTAGGACTATGACGACTCTGTGGGTTTTACCACCTCTCCCTCAGACCAGTCAGGCCTCAAACTCTACCACTGATATCGTCCCCTCTAATTGCAAAAGGTACTTAAAGTGGCACAAGGTCTTCCTGCAAGATTCCAACTTAGCGGGCATCCAGGAGGTCCTGTCCACGAACACATTAGAGCTCCAAGTCGCACTCACGGACACAGGGGAGCGGGCAGCAGTCCCTATCATCTACTCTCGCACAATAGAACAATTGAGCTCTTATTTTCAAGCACCTAGCAAGCATAGTAAACCATGTGCTCCCCAAAAAACCCGGCATCCATGGTATACCAAGAACTGCAGACTCAAAAGACAGGTCCCATCCTTAGCAATAAGAAGTAAGAACTGCCCCTTGGAAGGAATATAGGGCTGTCCTGCGTAATGCAAAAATCAAGTGGGATGAACTGCACTGGCAGGAATTGAGGAATGCTAGCCTTGGAAAAAACACGAACCAATTTTGGACCTTAGTGAGCAGGGGCACCCGCACGAAATCGGGTACTCCGCCCAATCACATCACAAGCCAAGACTGGCAAGACCATTTTGGGAAACTGTATACCACTACAGAGGACGGATGTCTGGAGGAGCCATGCGGCCACATAGACATTACTCCAGCAGGGAATGCTAGCAAAGCCTTTTCTCTGGTCGAAATAGAGGCAGCAATTAAGAAGATAGTCCTTGCCAAAGCTCCTGGACCAGATAGCCTCCCAGGAGACCTATTTCTCAATGACCCCAGAGGTTGGGCGTGTAACATCCAGCTACTGATCAATGCAATAGTCACAGGTTGCCCAGTCCCAGAATCCTGGAACGGCGCAGAGGTGGTCCCGATCTACAAAAAAGGAGCCAGGGAAGATCCCTCCAACTATAGGCCAATAAGTCTGATCAACGTAATGCAAAAGGTGTTAGGCAGAGTCCTCTTACAGAGAATCCAAACGTGGTCTGAAGAGGAGGATGTCCTTTCCTAATGCCAGGCCGGCTTTAGGACCAGCACGGGAACGATCAACCAGGTATTTAGGTTAATGCTTATATAATGCAAAGTCGTGGTAATTGGCAAGGGCAGCCTTTACCTTGCATTTATTGACTTAAAGACTGACTTTGATCTGGTACCTAGGACCAGGCTGTGGTATATCCTCAAAGATATGGGCATTCCCCCCTAATCCTCAACTTATTGATTCGCCTCCATGAAGGAAACTATGCCCAGGTGAGATGGGGGACCGAAGGCCAGCTGACAGAGCAGATCCCGGTTGACAAGGGAGTCCACCAGGGTTGCATCATGGCCCCCACCTTGTTCTCTTTATACGTGAATGGGGTAGTGAGTTTCCTTCAAGAAGATCGTGCTGATGCCCCAATCCTGGCGGGCGACAATGTGCCGACGCTCCTATTTGCGGACGACACCTTGTTGGTGTCGAAGACCCCAATTGGGATACAAAAACAAATTAATAGATTCCAGTCTTTCTGTGACTCCCGGGGCTTAGTCAACACCTCTAAGACAAAGTTTATGGTTTTTAATCCCCATAAATCTTTTAAAAACAACCTCACACTGAATGGTACCCCACTAGAGAGAGTCAGCACCTTTGAATACCTCGGGATTCGACTCTCAGACAAAATGCTTTGGAGGCCCCATCTAACCAAAATGCTTTTGAATCACAAACGTGTGGTCGGGGCAATAACACAAGAACACCGCTATTCGTATAGCAGGCAAGTTGCCCCGGCCCTCATAGTTTATGACGCCAAGGCAGTTAGCTCAGCTCTATATGGAGCTGAGCAATGGGGTTTTGAGAATGTAGACGAGATCAGTAGATCTGAGCACAAGTTCTTGAGGGACTTGGTGATGCTCCCATGCAACACCCTATTCCCACTAACTCCCCTAATGAATGATCTGGGCAGGCGGCCGTTCAGAGACATCGCCAACCTTCACCCACTGCTCTTTTGGGCTTGCCTAAGGCATATCCGAGCTCACCAAATATGCCACAGCTCTAACGGAGGTGGTGAACCTAGCTGTGGACCATAGGGTTAAATGGATATCAAATGTCAGGAAAAAGATGATACTACTGGGCCTTAAAGAACTATGGAACACCCAAAACCCCCCGAACAAGGTTGAGCTAAAGCACCTATATTGGGACTGGATTAATAGCCAGGAGCTCAGCAAGCTTCAAGTTCTCCATACTGGGGAGTGAGCAATTGCCCAGCGGCGCTCCCTCACAGCCTAGGTCAGCCTCGAGGGCTTTACATAGAGTGACGCCTGAGCTGCTGGCCCAGGCATTTGCGGACCATCCATGCCCCCTCTCAGGTGACCTGGAGCTGGACACAGAGGCCTTGCAGGGTTGGCTGGTAGAGAGGCTGGATGATTTGGCCCCTGTAGTGGCCCCTCGACCTATGGCCAAGCGAATGTCTGCGCCGTGGTTCACGGAGGCGCTGCGTATCGCTCGTAGCCAGTGTAAGGTGGCGGAGAGGGCATGGCGCTATCAGTATGATGGGGAGGCCAGACTTGCTTATAAGCAGGCGATTAAAGTTTACCATCGCAACATTCTCTGTGCAAAGAAGGAATATCTCGCCAGAAGGATAGAGGCGTCTTCCAACTCTTGCAAGGAGATCTTCACAGTGGTGAGGGAGTTCACGGCTCCTAGATCCAATCTGCCTCAAATAGTGCCATCTGAGCTGTGGGTCTGCGACCTCGCTAGGTTTTTCACGGATAAGATCAAATCGATCCAGGCTTCATTTCCAGAGAGGCCCGATGGAGGGTTTCGTGGCATCAGGGTGGGACCTGTTCTATCGTCCGCGCCAGAAGTTGTTTTGGCGGAGTTCCCCCCTGTTTCTATCGATGCCTCCCTTGTGCTTTTGGCCAGTCTTAAATCAGGCTCGCCACTAGATCCCTGTCCGGCCAAATTCTTGGCCAGGATGGCGCCGGTGGTGAACCCATTGGTCAATCCTCTGTTGAATTCATCTTTGAGGGAGGGGAGGGTCCCGCGGGCCTGGAAAAGGGCGATGGTGATCCCCCTCCTTAAAAAGCCTGGACTAGATGCCGAGGTTCTGGCCAATTACAGGCCAATTTCCCTTCTCCCGGCTCTAGCTAAGATCACGGAGAAGCATGTCCATGGTGTTCTCTCTGGTTTCCTTGAATCAAATGACCTACTGCACCCCTCGCAATCCGGATTCCGGCCTAATTTAAGTACAGAGACGGCACTCCTGGAGGTGTCAGAGGTCATTCGGGAGACACTGGACGCAGGAGGCAAGGCCATGCTTGTCATGCTAGATCTGTCGGCGGCCTTTGACACCGTCCCCCATGAGGCGCTTCTCGCCAGACTTTATGACATCGGTCTTAGGGGGACGGTGTTCAAATGGTTTACATCTTTTCTTGAGGGCCGCCGACAAACAGTCTGGGCCTCCCCGAGCTCTGCCGAGATGCCGCCTTTGGGAGTCGGAGTTCCACAGGGATCTGTGTTGAGCCCGACTCTTTTTAATATCTTTATGACCCCACTGGCGGCACTGGTGGAGTCTTTTGGGGCCCAGATCGTGTCCTACGCGGATGATACGCAACTGCTCTTCACGTGTAGGAAAGATCAGGCATTTGATGGAGAGAGTATCCGGGGGTGCCTGGGGATGGTCTTTGATTGGTTTCAGGGGAGCAGCCTCAAGGCCAATTCCAACAAGTCTGAGGTTCTGCTCTTTGGCTGCACCGCTGACCCTGAATGGCGTGAGTGGTGGCCAGCGGACATGTGTCCCCCGGCCCAGTCATCTCAGGTTGCCAAAAACTTGGGAGTCAAGTTTGATAACAATCTTACGTTAAGATCACACATTCTTGGTCTGACAGGCACTTGTTTCGGCATCTTGAAGATGCTCCGGAAGTTCCTACCTCTGCTCACGGAAGAGCACAGGAAGGTCACCGTGCAAGCCCTAATAGGCTCTAGACTGGATTATGCTAACGCTCTATATCTAGGGCTCCCGGACTATCTGGTTCAGCGGCTGCAGGTGGTGCAGAACTCTGCGGCTCGCGCCATTTTTGGCCTCCACAGGCGAGCGAGAGCAACCGGGCTGTTACAGTCGCTCCACTGGCTACCCATCCGGAAGCGGATTATGTTTAAAACTCTGACTTTGGTACATAAAGCACTTTTTGGCTTGGGAGCTAGGTATCTGCAGCGAAAGATTGCCTTTTACCGCCCGGCTCGTTCACTCCGGTCGGAATCCTTGTTCATGGCCGTGGTCCCTCGAGTGAGGAAGGCCCGCACTGGGGGCCGTTCTTTTAGTCTCAGGGCTCCTCAGTTGTGGAATTCCTTACCTTTGTCCTTACGTAGTACATCCAATTTGTTCCTGTTTAGGAAGAGCCTTAAGACCTGGCTTTTTAACCTTTAGGCTGCCTTTCTTCTATTTTCTCCTGTTTTATGCTGTTATGTTTGTTTACGCTGAGCTGCCTACATAAAGCGCCGGGACACTCTTCTTGAGTAGCCGTGCGCTATACAAATAAGAGTATAACATAACATAACATAACAAGCTAAATATGGGTAGACTAACAGATGAATTTCTTAAATTTAAGCAGACCAGAAGCCTCTTGGTTTACCTGGATGTAATCCAGGTCCCACGAGATAGGGCTCTGTACACTCAATTTAGGTTTGGTTCGCTACCCGTCAATGCATTAACATCAAAGTGGCACTCAGCTAAGAATACATCAGAAGGTTGCCCTTGCTGTGGAACCCGCTGGAGTGTATTGCTCAGGTCATGTTTGCTTGCCTGGCTTATAACAATCCAAGGTCTAAATGGTTAAAATCAATCTACAGAGACAAGGGCACCAGCGACCATCGGGCTGCTTTGCATCTACTGATATCAGACCCAAGTGTCCTTTTTTTCCTGCGGGTTGGCTAAGTTCTTAGGCCATGCTTGGATAGTCAGGTATAAAGCCCTGCATGGGGCGACCCAATTGTAGGCCTTTGGCGAAACTGGAGGCAGGCAAAAAGCCTCGAGATACCGCACTCACTAAATCTCGGGTTACATTGGGACATTACCCTAACCCAAGATAATATCTTCAGATTGATAAAGCACTGCCACTTTACATAACACTGCTAAGATGAAATGCTATCTTTTTATTCATCCTTTTTAGGTCTCGCCTACGCAGCACACATGCGCCGCATAGGAGGACCTTTAGCCGTCGCTCTGCTCTTTTTGGAAGCACATACTCGTGCTTGTGGCGGCATCCACCTTGCGGGAGCGAGCAAGGGCGTGCCACAAGAACGAGTATGTGCTTTCGAAAAGAGCAGACTGCGCGTGCACGCATGCACGCACCATTCACGGCCGCCACACATTCTCTGCTTTTTTTCTGGCACTGTTCACTCTTCTCCACCTTTTCTCGCCGGCTCGCTCTCCTCTGGCTACTTCCTCCTGCCTTAATTCCTGTGGTATTACTAGGCGACCTCTCTCAGCAGGTAATCCCAACATTACTGAGTTCAGTGCACCTCATATACCGTCTTCGACTCTTCCTGTGTATAGTTTCTTCTACATGTCCTTTTGTCTCCCTCCCGTCTCCATTGCTCTCCCACTGTTTCTTTTCATAACTTGATTGCCTGGCATAGATTTCTCATTAACTTGCTCTCTTAACAATGCTTGTTGTTTTCTTTCCGTAGTTGTTGCTTCTCTGTCCCCTTGCCCATTGCTTGCACCCACCCACCTCCTGTAGTCATCTGACCCTCTGCCCCCATTTTTAGGTCGAGGACCGAAGGCTGCGCTTGCGCAGTCTCCGGGGGAGATTTAATGATTTGAAGTATTTTCTGTAAGGGGGCTTGAACCCGCCTCTCTTCTCCATTGGCTGGCTTCCTAAACGGAGGCCAGCCATTGGAGGAGAGAGGCGTCACTCCATTAAAGCCCCGTCTCTTTCAGATTCGGGGGCGTGTTTTTTTGCGTTTTTGCGACTGTGACATCATCCGTCACTCACAACGCCAAAACACGCCCCCGAATCCGAAATTTTCGGAGTTGCGGACGCCATTTTGCGTTTTTTTCTTGTTTGCTTTCCTGGTGGCTTTTTCCGTGATTCGGTCTGCCCGGCCCCGGCCTTGCTGCGGCCCGGCGGACCTCGAGAGGGCTCCCTGCGGTGGTGAGCTTGCGGAGCTGCTGTAACTTTGAGGCGCCTACGGGAGAGTGTTGTAGCTGAGTCATTGCTGGTGTGCTGCCCTGCGATCGGAACTCCGGCCCACAGTAGTTGATGGCAGGTACGGGTTGAGGAGGTTGGGAAGGCCACAGAGTGCCCGCCATTTTGTGTCCCCCGAGAGTGGCAAGGCGGCTTTTCTCTGCACGGCCGAGAGCGGCCGAGTGAACTGCGGCGCTGCTGTCACCGGAGGGCTGTGGGCACCAAGACAAAACGTTGTGGTGGTGGAAGCACGGGGCCATCTGGATCGGCCCGGCAGCTAGAGAAGTCCTGTGGCGCCCTGCCCAGTGAAATTGCTGCCTCCCTGGAGCGGTAGAGGTGAGGAGTAGCGGGCCGTGCGCTGCTGGCTGGGGTTGTCTCGGTCCACGTATCGGCGGACGGCGTGACTCTGCTTGCGGGAGGGAGGTGGGGGCTGTCTGCTCCTGCGAGTCTCACCCCCCTTTAACACAGTTCCCCAGATCTGACGTCCACCGCCCTAGCCGTTAGGTAACTTCCATGGTGTGCCTCGGCACTCGCACCCCGGGGCATCTGAGCAGTGCCCAGCGCCCTGTAGATAGCGACTGTTGCCCTGTGTGTGGTACCCCCGTGTGCCCATACCGCTCTATAGAAGACCTTACACGCCAAGCACCCTCCTTATACAGCCCCATTTCCACATAAGGCGCAGTATGTCCAGCCAATTGCCACCCCCGCGCTCCATTTCACGTTGCTAGCACCGCTGCATAGCGCCTCTGCGAGTGGCCTGCACCCTCTCCGCATGGCATCCGCGGGTCTCCAGATATTTACAAATTTCCATCCCACAATGCCCACTCTAATGTACTCTGGACAGTGACCAGCGCCTTGTTTGCACAGGACGCTCTTTTCTGCATATGCTCTGTGGGCGTGGATCCGTGTCACCACAGCTCTCGGCGCTATGTTTACAGGTCACCAAGAATAGGACGGCTCTTGTGACTGAAGTGAGACATCGCTGTGAGGCAGAAATGTTTCAATGCCAAGTTTTTACAACCAGGAAGGACCCGCCCCACTTAAAGCCGGTCCCGTCCCCTGAAGCCCCAGCCTAAGGTCCATCCATTAATGGCCACGCGGCCTAGTGCTGCTGCCCCGTACCCTCCTCGAGCCTCATCCCGTGATGAGGCCAAGTGGCTCCTGCCCCAAAACCCCACCCGAACCTGAGGAGCCAGCCTAGGGGCTCCTTCACCAAGGCATAGCGGCACAGTGCTCCCCCTCACCCCTGCGAGCGTGACCCCGCAGTGACCCCAGGGGCTTAGCTGTCAAGGGTGCAGCAGGTGCAGTGGGACTGGGGGCCGAGGGAATCGTACTTATTGTAGTTTTCACCCACCCACTAATTTGTAAAAAAAAAAAAAAAGTGCCGGGACCATCGTCAGGAGGCCAGCACGGTTTGCACCATCCGTCACCTCTATAAGTGCTGCCAGTGACAGTATCAACACAACTACTAACCATCACACTGCTACAAGTGTGGCAATTCATACTGTTTGAGGCCCCCAATGTTATAAGAATGATTTTGGGTGGCAGGTATATTAAATTAGTCAAAGTGGACTAGCCCACTGAGGTTCTTGAATATATGTTAATATTCAGAGTCACTGGTGGCTGAGGCCTTAGTGCAGGACCCAATCAGTCTTGTTTATAAACCCCTCACACACCAACCTGCTTGGTGTCATGCTTCATCATTGGGGTCCAATCAGGCAGCCGAGTGCCGCCTGGTTGTGCTGCAACGCCTGACTACAGCGGAGCGGGTGTCGTGCTGTGATGTGATGTTGATGAAGGTGAAGTTAAAAAAGCACTTCTGGGAATCCTTACCTAATGATTTATTTGTGGCGGCCCAGAGTGCCAGAATAAAATTATGTGATGCAACTACTAGTAGAAGAATTATGTCTATGAGTTGGCTATGTGATAGTGGTCTACATGTTTCAGTCCCTATTTAGAACATTTAGCGGGACTTTCTTCAGGACCTAGTGAGTGGCAAAAAGTGGTGCCACGGGTGTGTTATCTCCTACACACGCGCTAAGGTGTGTGGAAAAACGTGAAAGATAAAAAAGGTGCTGCTGTTACTTACAGGCACCTGGAGTTTGCGAGCAAAAACCTGTAAGCAAAGAAGACAAAGCATAGCATGTTCCGTCAGGCAATTGTGCAGGCTGTCAGTTCAGCAAGGTTTAGGGCATGCAGCATGCATGTCTAGATGGATATAGGCCAGGACCAGTGACGTGTCGCATGCCGGTATATAGCATGCATTTGAATTAGCATGTCTAAGTAGACAGAGGGTTACGCCTGATACTGTGGCGTAGTGTTACATTCTATGGTGGCGTGCTAAGATGACGTTGTGATCTGTAGCCGCCTGGTGGGCTGTGAAAATGGCTCAAGGGAGCTGCTTCCGAGTGTTCACTGATTGGTGAGACAAAACAAACATTTAAAAATTACACCGGAGGTTTGTGCCTGCGAGGGCAATCATGCAATATTAGACAAAACACATTTAAAAATTATGTGGTTATTTTTGCACCACATATTTACTTCGCTATACCATGGATTGCCGGCATTTCGGGGCTCGGGGGAGAGGCATCTCTTTCAACAATCTGCAAGGATTAGAAAGCAGTAATCAATGTCCCCGGTCAGCCTGGGTGCTTGTGGAGCATCGCCGTGCTGTCCGGCAGTGGGGGAGGCAAGACCTTACTTGTTTTGAGCGAGTCCTCTGCGGGAAGCCTACGTGGATCCCATCGTGTCCCGGCTGGTGCGGAACCGCGGGGGATGAGTTGTTAAGTACCTCCCTTTTGGTGACCGGGATCGGTCATGCAACTGTTTCCGCTACTTAGTGCGCTTGCGTGAAGAGTGACTGTTCACTCATGCGCATGCGCTATGGTTCCGATTCAGTCTGTATTTCGAGCGGCCATACTGTAATGAGTAATATGTGCTGAAAGAGGCTATGGAGATAGATGGTGTAGATACTGCTGGTAGTTACATTCATGATCACGGTAGTGTGGAATCAGTTATTGTGCACACATGCAGCTTGATTTTAAATGTGTGATCACTCCAGATTGAGATTGATTATTCCCATATCATTTTACCTCATGTGACCACTTTTGGCACATATTACTCATTACAATATGGCCGCTCGCAATACAGACTGAATCGGAACCATAGCGCATGCGCATGAGTGAACAGTCACTCTTCACGCAAGCGCACTAAGTAGCGGAAACAGTCGCATGACCGATCCCGGTCACCAAAAGGGAGGTACTTAACAACTCATCCCCGGCGGTTCCGCACCAGCCGGGACACGATGGGATCCACGTAGGTTTCCCGCAGAGGACACGCTCAAAACAAGTAAGGTCTTGCCTCCCCCACTGCCGGACAGCACGGCGATGCTCCACAAGCACCCAGGCTGACCGGGGACATTGATTACTGCTTTCTAATCCTTGCAGATTGTTGAAAGAGATGCCTCTCCCCCGAGCCCCGAAATGCCGGCAATCCATGTTATAGCGAAGTAAATATTTGGTGCAAAAATAACCACGTAATTTTTAAATGTGTGTTTTGTCTAATATTGCATGATTGCCCTCGCAGGCACAAACCTCCGGTGTAATTTTTAAATGTTTGTTTTGTCTCACCAATCAGTGAACACTCGGAAGCAGCTCCCTTGAGCCGTTTTCACAGCCCACCAGGCGGCTACAGATCACAACGTCATCTTAGCACGCCACCATAGAATGTAACACTACGCCACAGTATCAGGCGTAACCCTCTGTCTACTTAGACATGCTAATTCAAATGCATGCTATACACCGGCATGCGACACGTCACTGGTCCTGGCCTATATCCATCTAGACATGCATGCTGCATGCCCTAAACCTTGCTGAACTGACAGCCTGCACAATTGCCTGACGGAACATGCTATGCTTTGTCTTCTTTCCTTACAGGTTTTTGCTCGCAAACTCCAGGTGCCTGTAAGTAACAGCCGCACCTTTTTTATCTTTCACGTTTTTCCACACACCTTAGCGCGTGTGTAGGAGATAACACACCCGTGGCACCACTTTTTGCCACTCACTAGGTCCTGAAGAAAGTCCCGCTAAATGTTCTAAATAGGGACTGAAACATGTAGACCACTATCACATAGCCAACTCGTAGACATAATTCTTCTACTAGTAGTTGCATCACATAATTTTATTCTGGCACTCTGGGCCGCCACAAATAAATCATTAGGTAAGGATTCCCAGAAGTGCTTTTTTAACTTCACCTTCATCAACATCACATCACTGCACGACACCCGCTCCGCTGTAGTCAGGCGTTGCAGCACAACCAGGCGGCACTCGACTGCCTGATTGGACCCCAATGATGAAGCATGACACCAAGCAGGTTGGTGTGTGAGGGGTTTATAAACAAGACTGATTGGGTCCTGCACTAAGGCCTCAGACACCAGTGACTCTGAATATTAACATATATTCAAGAACCTCAGTGGGCTAGTCCACTTTGTTTTTGCATTATACGTCAGGGGGATAGGACTTGCCCCTCAAAATCCCTTGCTCTCCACTGGATTAGCCTAGTCTTTCGGCAGCGCACAGCTGTGAGAGCTCTACTAATTTTTTTGAGCTACCTTTTTTATCACGCACCCTTCTGCTATAACATGGCCGAGAACCCAGATCTGGGGTTTACCCTGGACGATGTTAATCATATTCTGTCAAATCCTCCACTCTTGGCAGACTTTAATCTTGGCACCACCATTGCTCAAACAGCCGATTGGGAGAGTCTAAATGAAAAGAAACTCAACCGTATACGTACCATTCTTCATGGAGTCCTACTAACTGAATATCTAAGAAACAACACAGCGCCTAGAGGCCTGATAGATACAAACGCCCCTCGCATCTTTCTAGATAATCCTACCTTTAGGAAAGACTGGGCACAAATAGCGTGGAGATGCACCAGAGACTGGATCATACTCATAATCCAGACAGCGAAAAGACTTTCGGACGCCATCCTGATTGACATCCAGGCCACAGAGACACACTTCAAAGCAACTGTTACGGCCTTCAAGAAACGTTTGGATGAGACCAATAAAGAGATTAATGAATATAAAGAGTCCCTCACGCAGAGCAAGATAAACAAGTTTCAAAAGGATCTCAAAAAATTCTCCTACTCCAAAACATACCCGTACTCAGAACCCGACTACAAGGCAACTAACAAGAATGAAATCTTCACTGCATCCTCAGATGAGGATTCATCCGGAAGCAGCACGTCCAGCAATAATAGCTACAAAAAAAGACAACAAGGAAGAGGAAGCAACCCGAACTGGCAACCACCCTGGCCCCCCACCCCTCAAGGTCCACATGGACATTTTGCAGGCCAATATCCACCAATGCAGCCACCATATGGCTATGGATGGGGTATGCCATATGGTCCCCCGCCCCCACAGCCCTTCCCAGGACACAACCAGAGGTTTCCTTTTTTAGGAAGAGGCCCACGAAGCAGAGGCAAGAAACGCCGAGGCAACCAGGTACACTGGGAGGACGAGAGCGATGGAGCAGTGACAAGGAGCAAGGCGAAAGAACAACAGCCAGGGCCCAGCACGAGATGAGCCTAGTAACGAACCTGTCCTCGTACACCATCACCCCAGATGAGCAAGCTGTCCTAGAAAAAGGACTCGGTTTCGTGCCTACTGCGCGTTTAGATAAATTCAAGTTGCACTGCGAATTATCTACTTTTTTCCGAAAATTGAAACTGAAAGCTTTTTTTGAAAATACCCCTTTTGAGACATCCATTGAAACTGAGGGGGACACAACCTTCAGGACAAAATCCACCTTCATGCCACCCCCGACTGCTATCCCCGCAGAAATTTCAGTGTACGAACAAGCAGTGTTTAAAGACATTGAAGAACTCCAAGAGGGACGCCCTTTCCAAAACATCAGTACCAAGGAACGTAGGTCCCTCACCGCCCTTAGGGAGAATGCGGCCATTATCATCAAACCGGCCGATAAGGGAGGGGGGACAGTGGTCATGAATAAGGAGGACTACAGAAGAGGCTATTAAGTGACACCAAGAACTACAAGCGACTACAAGAGGACCCGAGCAACAAGCTCAGAACAACCATTGCGCACCTAGTTGGAGAAGCAGAGGCGACAGGCCTTATCACCCCCAACGAAGCTAAATTCCTTACCACAACTGAAGGCAAAATTCCGTACCTCTACTGTGTACCCAAAATCCATAAAAATAAGATCCCACCCCCCGGAAGACCAATCGTCTCCGGCATTGGATCACTCTTGGAACCACTTTCACGCTACTGTGATTTCTTTCTCCAACCAATGGTACAATCAACTAACACCTACTTACGGGACACCAAAGATTTACTCAGGCTACTGGATGGACTACAATACAATCCATCAACATCCTTCCTAGTCAGCCTGGACGTAGAAAGCCTATACACTAGCCTACCACAGGACGACACACTAACTGTCCTAGAAGCGGCTCTGAGTAGCACGGACTGGCCATTTAGGACGTCAACCAAATTCATATGGGACTGTGCAAAACTAGCTCTGAAAGAAAACTTTTTTGAATTTGAAAACAAGCTGTACCTCCAAACGTACGGGACGTCTATGGGCAGCGTTTTTGCCCCTAGTATAGCAGGGCTATACGTCCACCATTTTGAGTCAATGCATGTATTTTCAGACAATATACCTAAATTTCCAGAAATCACATTTTACAAAAGGTACATAGACGACATTTTACTGATATGGGAAGGAAACGAAGATTCTTTAACCAAATTCTGCAACTGGTTGAATACCTGCGACCAGAACCTGAAATTCACACATTGTTTCAACAAAACCGAATGCACCTTTCTGGACCTTGACATTGAAGCATCTGCAGGAACACTAAAGAGTAAAACTCACTACAAACCAATAGCACGCAATTCCCTGTTGCACTTTTCTAGTTTTCATCCCAGACCCCTGAGGGAGAACCTGCCCTACGGTCAATTTTTGAGACTCAGACGCAATTGTAGCGAGATTTCAGACTACAGAATACAGGCAAAAGACCTTAGTGCAAAACTAGGTCATAGAGGCTATCCGAAAAACATCACCAACAAAGCACAAAAACGTGCAAAAAATCAGAACCGCGAGACCCTAATAGACACATGTCCACACGAGACAAAACCCATACCCCTAACATGTGTGACAACCTACAACACAGTTTCCACTCAGGTATCCAAAATAATCAAAAAACATTGGAACATTATCAAGACGGGGAACTTGCAATGGGACCCCCCTCTGATTTCGCACAAAAAAGCCAGATCCATAAAGGACGCTGTAGTCTCAACCAGACCAAAAATTGAACACACCCCTAGAAATACCATCACCAATGCTTGGGGTCTCCCGAACATTACAGGGCATTTTGCCTGTGGCGATTGCAGCGTATGCCACCTGACCAGCACTACAAAAACCTTGGCACTGGAACCAGGCAAAACATGGGAGCTTTGTAGTCACACCAATTGTAACAGCACACACGTGATCTATCGCATCACTTGCCCTTGCAACCTCTGGTACATTGGGATGACAAGCCGCAAAATAAAGACACGAATCTGCGAACACCGCAGCACCATCAGGTGCAAAAAGAATACCACCAGACTCACCAACCACTTCTTGGAAATGGGCCATACCTACAACGACATGCGGTGGGTCGTGATTGAGAGTATCAACCCAGAAGGCCCTAATAGCCAAGACATACTACTAAACAAAGAACAGAGGTGGGTGTATCGCTTGTCTACTCATAAGTCTGGCCTTAACGACAACATACCATGGAACGCCCTAGGTAATCGCTGAAATTCCAGTATATAAGTGCCTTCACTCCAGATGAGATCTATGGCTCTGTACACACCATAACATACCTCTAGGGCAAACAGAAAGTATTTGTCCTCAGCTCAACATACAGCTAGCCTGACCCCAGTGGTCACATGAGTTAAAATGATATGGGAATAATCAATCTCAATCTGGAGTGATCACACATTTAAAATCAAGCTGCATGTGTGCACAATAACTGATTCCACACCACCGTGATCATGAATGTAACTACCAGCAGTATCTACACCATCTATCTCCATAGCCTCTTTCGGCACATATTACTCATTACAATATGGCCGCTCGCAATACAGACTGAATCGGAACCATAGCGCATGCGCATGAGTGAACAGTCACTCTTCACGCAAGCGCACTAAGTAGCGGAAACAGTCGCATGACCGATCCCGGTCACCAAAAGGGAGGTACTTAACAACTCATCCCCGGCGGTTCCGCACCAGCCGGGACACGATGGGATCCACGTAGGTTTCCCGCAGAGGACACGCTCAAAACAAGTACGGTCAACAAGTATGGCCAACTATCCAGTACTCTTGGCAGAACAACTGGCCTCTCACGTAATAAAGTACTCTAAAACTGTCCTAGTAGGGGACTTAAATTATTGGTTCGACAGAATAGACACAGACACTCAAGCTGGAGAACTGAAGGATCTGCTTACAGATCTAAACCTGGTCCAACACATCCACTCACCCACTCACCAGAAGGGCCACAGCCTGGACCAAATTTGGACACATAATTTACCACCATTCTCTCCCATTATAAGTCCTTGTATTTGGTCAGACCATTATCTCATCCAGTTCCCGCTAGTAATTCAAGGGCAGCTTAAGGCCAAACCTTCTTTGGGAAAAGAATTCCGTAAATGGAAATCCATGGACCGTTCTGGGTTCATGGACATGTTGAACAATACCCTTCCCCTATCAGGCGAAGACTTGGAGGTTGACGAGAGGGCACTGTCCTCCTGGCTCCTCCATGCAGCAGATCTGTTCGCCCCCTCCGTACACTTGTCTAACATTAGAGGTAATGATGCCCACAAATGGTTCACCCAGGAACTTAGAGCACTTAAACTAGGGGTTCGACAGAAAGAAAGACAGTGGAGAGCCACTTATTCCCCACAGGATAGGGAAATTTTCTGCGCTACTAGGAAAAAATATCAAAAAATTTTAAGCCAACACAAACTTAACTACTTTTCTACAAAAATGTTATCTTCATCTAACAACAAAAATGTTATCTTCATCTAACAAGTCCAAAGACATTTTTAATATAGTCAATGAACTCTGTGACAACGACAGGACAGCCCCCTCAATAGCTCCCACGCAGAAGCTATGTGACTCCCTGAATAATTTTTTCAGAGAAAAAATTGTCATTATTAAGTCGAGCATTGCTAGCTCCCCAACGTTACTTCCTTTGGATGACGTCTTTTATAATCCCTCTGTACTAGATGCCTTCCCGGCCATCGATGGTAAAACTTTTTCTTCACTGTTGGCGAGGGTTAAGTCCGGATCCCCAAATGACATCTGCCCCCCCCACATCTTCTCTGAAATCGGTCAGACTATTCCTCAGGGTATCCTACCTCTACTAAATAAATCATTGGCCCAGGGCAGGGTACCTACTGGTTTCAAACACGCCCTGTTAATCCCTCTGATAAAAAAACCGGGTCTGGACCCACGGGACTCATCAAATTACCGTCCCATTTCCCTGTTGCCGTTCTTATCTAAGATATTGGAGGCTCACGTCTCCAACTGTCTCTCCAACTTTGTGGAAACCACTGGGTTTCTGGAGCCCAATCAAGCTGGGTTCCGTCCAGGCCATTCGACCGAGACGGTAACCCTGGCAGTCCAGAACACACTTCGGTGTAATGCAGACAGGAATGTCCACCAGGCACTGGTACTCCTTGACCTGTCTGCTGCATTCGACACGGTCGACCACACCATTTTGGTCGGCCGTGTCGGGCAGGCAGGCCTCAGAGGTGCTGCCCTGAGCTGGGTGGAATCATTTTTGTCTGACCGGACTCAAGCAGTGAGACTGGGTACCTTCACAGCCCCTAGAATTAAGAACGACTGCGGTGTCCCTCAGGGCTCTTCCCTGTCCCCCCTTCTATTTAATATATACCTGCGTCCCCTCTTGTACTCCTTGAGGAAATTCAAAGTGTGGATCTTTAACTATGCAGATGATCTGCAATTGATTTTCCCCCTAGGCTCGCCTGACGCTGTTACTGAGTTTAGGGAGGTCATGGCTCACATCCAGAGGTGGATGGGCCTTAACCACCTAAAACTCAACCCAGGCAAGACTGAACTGATCTTGCCTGGGAAGAGTGAACTCAGTTGGGGACCTCAATTTTGGCCTCCGGAGATGGGGAATCCCCCTTCCAAATCCCGCACGGTCAAGAGCCTTGGAGTCACCTTTAGTGAAGACCTCTCCTTGAAAAGTCAGGTAGGGACAGTTGTCTCCGCCTGCTTTTTTCAGCTGCGCAAGATTAGAAAGATTGCCCATCTCCTAACCCACTCTGCCCTGATACAGGTGACCATCGCCCTTGTGCTGTCTAGGCTGGACTACTCAAATAGTTTATATTTGGGTCTTCCAGCCGGGCAGCTCAAGAGGCTGCAGCTAGTTCAAAACCAGGCGGCCAGGCTGGTCTGCGGGCTTCCTAAATGGCAGTCCATCAGGCCAGGCCTGGCAGATCTGCATTGGCTGCCGATAGCCCAGAGGGCGGCCTTTAAAACCGGCTGCATTATCTTCAGGGCACTACAAGGAAAGGGCCCCAAATTTATCATCAACTTGCTTGCTAGATATGTCCCCTCTCGCAACCTTCGGTCCAGTCATAAAAGCCTGCTCACGGTGCCTGTTGTTAGGAAACAACGTCAGGGCGGCAGCTCCTTTTACTTTCTTGCTGCCTCCCTCTGGAATTCCCTGCCAGCTTCTTTAAGGTCACACGAGGATATTCTGGCCTTCAGACAAGCCTTTAAGACCTGGCTCTTTAGAGAAGCCTATCCTTAGATGTTTCAGGCTGTCCTTCTGTTGTTGTGTTGTGTTTCTGGAAAACTTCCTACAGCGCCATGAAGCCTACGGGCGTACGCGCGCTTTATAAATCAAATTTAACATAACATAACAAAACATAACGGTCTTGCCTCCCCCACTGCCGGACAGCACGGCGATGCTCCACAAGCACCCAGGCTGACCGGGGACATTGATTACTGCTTTCTAATCCTTGCAGATTGTTGAAAGAGATGCCTCTCCCCCGAGCCCCGAAATGCCGGCAATCCAAGTTATAGCGAAGTAAATATTTGGTGCAAAAATAACCACGTAATTTTTAAATGTGTGTTTTGTCTAATATTGCATGATTGCCCTCGCAGGCACAAACCTCCGGTGTAATTTTTAAATGTTTGTTTTGTCTCACCAATCAGTGAACACTCGGAAGCAGCTCCCTTGAGCCGTTTTCACAGCCCACCAGGCGGCTACAGATCACAACGTCATCTTAGCACGCCACCATAGAATGTAACACTACGCCACAGTATCAGGCGTAACCCTCTGTCTACTTAGACATGCTAATTCAAATGCATGCTATACACCGGCATGCGACACGTCACTGGTCCTGGCCTATATCCATCTAGACATGCATGCTGCATGCCCTAAACCTTGCTGAACTGACAGCCTGCACAATTGCCTGACGGAACATGCTATGCTTTGTCTTCTTTCCTTACAGGTTTTTGCTCGCAAACTCCAGGTGCCTGTAAGTAACAGCAGCACCTTTTTTATCTTTCACGTTTTTCCACACACCTTAGCGCGTGTGTAGGAGATAACACACCCGTGGCACCACTTTTTGCCACTCACTAGGTCCTGAAGAAAGTCCCGCTAAATGTTCTAAATAGGGACTGAAACATGTAGACCACTATCACATAGCCAACTCGTAGACATAATTCTTCTACTAGTAGTTGCATCACATAGTTTTTATTCTGGCACTCTGGGCCGCCACAAATAAATCATTAGGTAAGGATTCCCAGAAGTGCTTTTTTAACTTCACCTTCATCAACATCACATCACAGCACGACACCCGCTCCGCTGTAGTCAGGCGTTGCAGCACAACCAGGCGGCACTCGGCTGCCTGATTGGACCCCAATGATGAAGCATGACACCAAGCAGGTTGGTGTGTGAGGGGTTTATAAACAAGACTGATTGGGTCCTGCACTAAGGCCTCAGCCACCAGTGACTCTGAATATTAACATATATTCAAGAACCTCAGTGGGCTAGTCCACTTTGTTTTTGCATTATACGTCAGGGGGATAGGACTTGCCCCTCAAAATCCCTTGCTCTCCACTTGATTAGCCTTATATTAAATTAGTCTGCAACTGTTTATCTTTAAATTACAAAACAACAGCCGCACCATGTGGCAGCTGTCAAGTGCCGGTGTTGGCAACCACCGGCTCAAATGAAGCACTGCCTGGGCCATTTCCCTTTCTTGCACGAGGGGCCACCAGAGCCCCCTTACTACGCCACTAGGTGACCTGGCCTAGCAAACCTGCCCGCTCCCCCGGATCTTCACCCGTCTCCAGGGGACCCATCCTTTTGAGTCGGGCCCATCACTGGCCCCTGAGCTTCACCACGCTCCTAAGGACCCGGGATTGGGATGTTGCTCCACTCTCATACGAGCTCCACCCGTGCCCTCCCCTCAGTCTCCGCCCCACCACTTACCGACGACTAGACCCAAGGCTCTGCTTCAGCATCCAGGCATGGCATCGCCCCCGAGGCGGGCATTCCCCGTGATAACGGCAACGAGGGGAGTGTGTACGCCTCGACAGCCGACCCTCGGACACAACCGTAAGAGCTGCCTTGTTCACCAGGGATGATCCCCACATACTTCCTGCCAAGCACAATTATGGCACACGTTGTGGCGTTCGGTGGTCTCACCACCTGCAATGTAGTGCACACAACTGATTTCATTTCTTCGCCACCACGAGGTGTGCTGATCAAAGCTAAGACAGCATTTACAAAGCACAACAATATATATGAAAATAGTACATTAAAACTACTACAACCTTGTCTAATTCCCCTTGCAAAATACTGTGGGCATAGCAGGGGTGCTACAAAAAGAAACCTGCGGATTAACCACATATGGCAATATCTCGGGATTCAGGGAGGTTATACAACAGCTACGACACCAGCCCCTCCCCCAGCACCAGTGCAGGGCTCAGAGGTTGTACTCCAACTCTGACAGAGTCCCTCCAGTACCAGCGCAGGCCTCAGCGGTTGTACTCCAGCTCTGACACGAAGCGGCTCCTGCACCAGTGCAGGCCTCAGAGGTTGTACTCCAGCTCTGACATGGAGCCCCTCCAGCACCAGTGCAGGTCTCAAAGGTTGTACTCCAGCACTGACACGGAGCCCCTCCAGTACCAGTGCAGCTGTGCTTGCTCCCCTGCCCCCTGGCTGTGCTTGCTTCCCTGCCCCCTGGCTGTGCTTGCTTCCCTGCCCCCCGGCTGTGCTTGCTTCCCTGCCCCCCGGCAGTGCTTGCTTCCCCTGGCTGTGCTTGCTTCCCCTGCCCCCTGGCTGTGCTTGCTTCCCCTGCCCCCTCGCTGTGCTTGCTCCCCTGCCCCCTGGCTGTGCTTGCTCCCCTAACCCCTGGCTGTGCTTGCTCCCCTGCCCCCTGGTTCCCCTGCCCCCTCGCTGTGCTTGCTTCCCTACCCCCTGGCTGTGCTTGCTTCCCTGCCCACTGGCTGTGCTTGCTTTCCTGCCCCCTGGCTGTGTGCTTGCTCCCCTGCCCATGCTTGCTTCCCTGCCCCCTGGCTGTGCTTGCTTCCCTGCCCCCTGGCTGTGCTTGCTTCCCCTGCCCCCTGGCTGTGCTTGCTTCCCCTGCCCCCTGGCTGTGCTTGCTTCCCCTGCCCCCTGGCTGTGCTTGCTTCCCCTGCCCCCTGGCTGTGCTTGCTTCCCTGCCCCCTGGCTGTGCTTGCTTCCCCTGCCCCCTGGCTGTGCTTGCTCCCCTGCCCCCTGGTTCCCCGGCCCCCTGGCTGTGCTTGCTTCCCTGCCCCCTGGCTGTGCTTGCTCCCCTGCCCATTGGCTGTGCTTGCTCCCCTGCCCCCTGGCTGTGCTTGCTCCCCTGCCCCCTGGTTCCCCTGCCCCATCACTGTGCTTGCTCCCCTGCTCCCTGGCTGTGCTTGCTCCCCTGCCCCCTGGCTGTGCTTGCTCCCCTGCCCCCTGGCTGTGCTTGCTCCCCTGCCCCCTGGCAATGCCAATAGGTCTACCTTTAATAATGCCGAGACCATTTCATTGTAAATGCTTGTTGCTTATACTCCCGTCTTTTTTGTTTGCCCTGCAGCTCCCCACACAAAAAAGCACTAACCTCCGCCAGCACTAGCCGTGTCATAGCACTTATTTCTGGCATAGTGTGCTTGCTTCCCCTGCCCCCTGGCTGTGCTTGCTCCCCTGCCCCGTGGCTGTGCTTGCTCCCCTGCCCCCTGGCTGTGCTTGCTCCCCTGCCCCCTGGTTCCCCTGCCCCCTGGCTGTGCTTGCTTCCCTGCCCCCTGGCTGTGCTTGCTTCCCTGCCCCCTGGCTGTGCTTGCTCCCCTGCCCCCTCGCTGTGCTTGCTCCCCTGCCCATTGGCTGTGCTTGCTCCCCTGCCCCCTGGCTGTGCTTGCTCCCCTGGCCCCCGGTTCCCCTGCCCCCTCACTGTGCTTGCTCCCCTGCTCCCTGGCTGTGCTTGCTCCCCTGCCCCCTGGCTGTGCTTGCTCCCCTGCCCCCTGGCTGTGCTTGCTCCCCTGCCCCCTGGCTGTGCTTGTAGGTCTACCTTTAATAATCCCGAGACCATTGCATTGTAAATGCTTGTTGCTTATACTCCCATCTTTTTTGTTTGCCCTGCAGCTCCCCACACAAAAAAGCACTAACCTCCGCCAGCACTAGCCGTGCCATAGCACTTATTTCTGGCATAGTGTGCTGAGTCACACAAGACATTGCTTCTAGGCACAGACTTGGGCTATTGGCCTTTGCTGAATGGATAAACCTGATGGGACAATATGGTTATCTTGGTGCATGGGCAATGACGATTAATGCAAACCTGATGGGGCAGTATGATGCTTGCATTTTCAAAATTATGGACATTGAAGCCATAGGTGTTGCTTATTTATCTTATGGAACTAACAATCATTGATAAAGCCAATAGTCCTGGCTTGTTGTAGGTGTAATGTTACTTGTTGTATCCGGATGGAATGACTAAGGAGCAAAATACCAGTGGGGTGACACACTATGCTAAATATGGATTTTCAATTTTTGTTTTTAAGCCACGCCCTTCATTACATCGGCCACACCCCTTCAAAAGCCCCCCCTGTTTTCCATTCTGCTTAAAGACAAGCTTTCAGTATAGTGTCTTCCTTACGTAGAGCGAGAACAAAATCACTCCGGTCATCATACCTGCCAACTTGAACAACAAGCATTGGCATAGCCAATAGGTCTCGTCTTTGGGACCTTATAAGTGTTTAGCCATGCAACAGTTGATGTTCTTGCAGGAAGGATATTGTGCTGCATAACTAAATACTTATAAGGTCCCAAAAGCGAGACCTATTGGCCATGCCAATGCTTGTTATACTTGTTTTTAACCTATGTGTGCATTTTACAGGCTGAGCTTTTAGAAACTCGTATGCACAGCTTTTAGATACGTTTTTTATGCTCTGTGGTATAACATGATGTATTTATTTATTTATTTATAACATTTATAGAGCGCGCGGTTACCAAACGGTGTCCTGGCGCTGTAATGAAAGCTCCCCTAGCCTAAGCCTACTATTTAGTTAATGAACAGCCAAGTTTTCAGACTTTTACGGAAGGTCATCAAGGCAGTAATCAGTCTAAGATCTCCTGCCTCCCCATCGCGCTTTTCTTATCGGTGGGGTCATAATCAGCCCCAGGTTGGTTGACCTGAGATGCCTACCCGGCCTGTACCATTGAAAATGCTGTTTTAGAAACGACGGGCCAAGTCCACGGACAGCCTTAAAGACTATGCACAGGGTTTTAAAAGAGATCAGTTTCCGCCCTGGAAGCCAGTGCAGCTTCAACAGTTCCTGGGAGACGGATGCAAACTTTGGTAGACCTGTGACGAGTCGAGCTGCTGCGTTTTGCAAGACCTGTAGTTTGTTAAGAAGCCCCTGTTGAGCCTCAAGGAATAAACTATTACAATAGTCAAGGCGAGATAGAACAAGGGCCGTCACCACAGTTTTCTTACACTCCTCCGGTAAGAAAGGAAGGATCTTCCGGATAATTTTCAGTGTAAAGTGGATGGATGAGGTCATTGCATTAACTTGGGGCCTAAAGGTAAGCTTATTGTCGATCAGGACCCCTAAGTTCTTGACCTTTGTGACTGGAATGGGGGGTGTTCCCATCTCTTCAGGCCACCAGTTCGGACTATAAAAGTTATCACTGGAGCCAAAAAGTAATACTTCGGTTTTAGCAGAGTTCAACTTTAAACAATTCCTGGCCATCCAGGTACCAACTGCTGCCATACACTCATTGAATTTGCTGGCCACGCCTTCCTCTCTCCCTGGTAGCAGTGACCCCACAATCTGTGTGTCATCTGCGTAAGATGTAAGTTCGAACCCATATGAACGAATAACCGGGGCCAGAGAGGAGACAGATATTAAAAAGGGTGGGACTCAGGGAGGATCCCTGGGGAACCCCACAGGGTAGCACAAATGGTTTCGATTCAAATTCCCCCAGTGCCACAACCTGGACCCTATTGGTGAGGAAGGCTTTCAGGATGCTGAGGGCTTTCCCTTGTATCCCGCAGTCCTCCAAACGGTCCACCAAAATTCTACGGTGAACCGTATTGAAGGCCGCCAACAGATCCAACAGGACCAGGGCCGCTCAACTCCCAGCGTCCATCACTTTCCTGATCTCCTCCGTCGATTTGATCAAGGCAGATTCGGTGCTGTGACCTTCTCTAAACCCATGTTGCGATACGTCAAGGCCTTGTGTGGCTCCTAGAAATACGCTGAGCTGAGTATTCATAGTTCTTTCTAGGAGTTTAGCCGGTAGCGGTAGTCTGGCAATTGGACGGTAGTTGTTGGGATCGGCAATGTCCAGGTTGTTTTTTTTTTTAACAAAAGGATAATCGAGGCCTATTTCCAGCTAGATGGAAAGTCACCAACTTCAAACAAGTAATTAAACAACGTGGCTAAGGTGGTGGCTATAGGGGCTGCCGCCAACTTCGCCACGGTCGCAGGGCAAGGGTCACGGGGGGAGCCCAATTTTATGCCTAATAGCTGTTTCTTGATCTCCTCCGAGCTCACCGGGGCGAAGATTAGAAGCTTGGCCTCGTTTGAATTGGCTATAGAATTCCTCGGCATGAACTCTAGCAGGTTATGCCTGACTTGAACTTCGAGGGATGTGAAGATATTCTCCACCTTGCTTAAGAAGAACTGAGCTAAATTCTCGCACAGTTCCAGACTGGGGGGCGTAATCGCTGGCTTAGGGGTGGCCAGACTCGAAACCGTATAAAATAGTTCCTTGGGCGAGCTCCTAGCACCGTTGATACGGTTGGTGAAGTACGTTTGTTTTGCCTTCCCGATCATATCTTTATAGACCACCAAACTTGATTTGAGTCTTCTTTCGTCTGCCTCGCTATCATTTTTCCGCCAGGCCCGTTCCAGCTTTTTGCAGACAAGCTTAAACTCTCTGAGCTCGTCTGAGAATCAGGGGACCGACGGAGTCATCCGAGTAGGGCGGCAGCTTTTGGGTGGAGCTAGAGTGGTGCAAGCGTGATCAACCCAGTTGGAAAAGGTGGCAGCCGCTTTGTCCACATCTGTGGGAGCGTAACCATGGATGACGCCAGAAGATCCTCTAGAGAAGTTCCCTCTATCTTATTCCAGGCCCTGCAGGTCCTTGCTGTTTTTCTAACCTGCCTCGCCCTGTGGAGTTTTGTGGCGGAGATACTAAAGAACACTGCGGCATGATCAGACCAGGTGACTGGGTCGATTTTTAAGACCTTGAAGTCAGGGTGGTTCGTGAATATTCCGTCCAAGGTATGACCAGCAATATGAGTAGGGCCTGTGACCACTTGTTTTAATTCGACCCCATGCATCACCTCAGTTAGGGCCGATGTGTCAGAGTCTGAGCTGCTCTCTAAATGAAAGTTAAAGTCTCCTAAAACTGTGAAGGACTTCGAGCACAGGGCTTCCTCTAAAATATTTCCCACTGTCCCTAAAAACAGCGCCTTGGTACCGGGGGGCCTATAGAGAAGGCAACCCCTAAAGAATGGACAGAATGAAACTGAACACCATGGCTTCACACATCTCGGAGAGCACAGGTTGGAAACTACCTTTGATGGAGGTATGGTATATGACCGCCAGGCCACCTCCTCTTTTCCGTGGTCTGTCCAGGACGAAACTAAGATAGTTTGGTGGAGTGGCCTTCACTATATCTGGCCCTGAGGCCGCATCCGTCCAGGTCTCAGTGACGAATGCAATTTTTATTTCCTTGTCCTGTATCAGCTCGGCGCACTCCAAACTGTGTTTCACCAAGGATCTAGCATTAAGCAGGAGGCAGCTGAGGAAATATAAATTTTATGGTCAAGAAATGTTCCCTAACGTGTACCCCACCGTCTCCATGTACCAGCCTAAAGTGCATGTAACTTCCCTCCTGTGCCAGCTATGAAGACGCAAATACATTTGCGTCCAACGTTAACATGTCCTCTTTCAGATCCGCCCTGAACGGGTTGAATATTCCGTTCCTAAGTATGCCATGCCAACGTCTTTTTGTGGTGTACTTTACACGTTTTTTCAGCTCTGGCGAAGTAGGCCCTGAATTCTGCCATCAAGCCTTTTCCTGCCTTCTGACTCTGAAAGCCTCAGCCCAGGCTGCCTCTGTACCCGTGACCTCTGCCTTACTCCCTGCGCGGCTAACGGCGCGTAGCTCAGCCTGCTGCCTGCCAAGACTGTATTCAACCTTCGAATTATCTGCTCCACTCCTCAACATACATTCCTGCCTACTAGTTCAAGTAAACATCTTTCCAGCTGCAGAGCAAAGGGCCTGGCCTCACTGTCTTCATGCAAGTAATTCATAGCTCCGTTACCATGGAAAGCCTTTGCCCCCTCGCATCTCATGCAGACACGTAGACGCCTATACACGCACTCACAGTCAGTATAGAGTAACCTCTGCCCAAGAGACCTTTCCCTCTAGATAATATGGTTCCCAAACATCAGATATCAGATATGATCTAGGTACGAGTTGATCTGACATGCCAGACTTCTGTCTCTTTCCGCTAGTGTAAATGTCAAGTCCCCTGCACCTTCCAGTTCCACGTCAATCACACGTCATGCAGCTGCACGCGCATCCAGGCCTCAGATTTCTGCTGACATTGCAAAACTCTGCCAAGTACCCACCTACTTGTGACACTTACATATGACGTTCTCTAGCACACTCCTCTATGTTCACGCCCAGTTCACGCCTCCTGATTACGTATTGCTAACACGTGTATGCTCTTATCTTGTTTCTCTCAGCTGTTACGCCTACTGTATTGGTTTTCAGTATATGCTTTAAGTATAAAAGTTATGTCTTGTCAATAAAGTATGCTCTATCCCTTCCTGCACCCCAGTGGTGGCAGGAACAAGATATCCGATCTGGTACCATGACCATTCCTTTTTAAGGAATAAAACCCCTAAGAACTCTAACACCACGGACTCTGCCTCTTTCTTTCCGATTGAGTTATTTTTGTTTAAGTACTTACCTGCATAGAAATTAAGACGGTAAATCAAATATTTACCACACAGCTTACATTATTCAATGTACCCTCAGCTGTCACCTTGTTTATATTGGAGACTGCCCAGTGCTGACACAGTGTTTTGATGAACAAAACACTGTGTCAGCATAATCTTTAGTCAAATTATGCATTAAATGCTTTTATGATACATGTTGTCGAAATAAAGCAACTGATTGATTGATAATAAGGCGTTTCCAAAGTAAAGTCTGGAAATGATGGTACATTGAGCTAAAGAGCAGAAGTTGAAGATGGTGAAAGAAGTTGGTTGACAGCAGTTGCAAGGTGACTTATGCAGTTAGAGTTTATAAGACGAATCAAGAGTAATGCCATAGAATGTAGCAGTGTGGGATACCTGGGGAGTCCTGGATTTTCTTCATTTTGGAAAGGCCATGAAGTGCTAGTTTGAAGCAGCAGTGGAGGGGAGTGCGGAGGAGGAACTGAATGAAGGGGTGAGTTTGAAGAACAGAACAAATGTATATATGGGAATGAAGGTGGTGATGGGGTTTTCTAGCTAAGGAAGTCTATTTCACAGGATGGTTGCCTCTTTAAGGAGGTGTCTAACTTGGGACAGATTTATGGTCAGAAGGGAAATAATCCAGAGAATATAAAGTCTGAGATTGGACAGTAAAGAAGTATTCCTTACCCTTTCTTCCACACATGAGCTATGTCACGGCGGGTCTGCCTGCCAGCAGAGCGACACAGAACAGCTGACTCTCGGCGAGGAAGCGGAAACCCAAGGTAATTATGTGCCTTTCTAGAAATTTGTCAGGTCCATTTCGCCTTTAAACCTCACATCTCTGCTTCAAACAGGTCTATGGTGAGTTTATAATTACACTGTCGGAAATTCTTTGGCCTGTGCGATGACCTTGATTTTAGATGCCAGTCCTCTCCTAGACAACTTCTCGGCCTTCATTGTTGAATTTGAAAAAGGTGCTTGACCACCAAGACCACAAATTCTCTCCCCAAGAAGAGATTTTGGAACTTTCTCAAGGTTCTGAGGTCTCTATTCTTTTATCTCCAAGCTCAAGGGATTGCAACAGAAATAGATTAGCCCAACCCTGATCTCTTCACCCTTTTCGAAAAGGGTTTAAAAGATGAACTCACAAGGGTTGCATGATCACCTACCCTTTAGGATCTCCTACAATTAACCCTCCAGATTGATAGCCGTCTTCAGGATTGACGTCTGGAATGCAGGAAATAATCCTCATATAAATCCCCTTATAGGCCACTGCTCAAGGTTGCAACCAAGTCTTCTGAGCCTGAAGACAAGTAGATGCCAGATGGATTGACTAAGGGCCCTTTAACCAAGGAGGGGAAAGAGTAAGAAGAAGAAAGCTGGGCTAATGTATGAACTGTGGCCATGAAGGTCACCTTGTAAGTTCTAGCCCTGTTTGACTGTCTGGCTATTCACTGAAGTGGGAATACTAATAAGCGTATCCCTCGTACAGGGAATAGAGACGATTAATAACCAGTCACCCCTGGTTTTGCCGCTAAAATCTTTTACCTTCATCGTTCAACAAGGGGAGTTTTTAATCCAGCCCAAACATCTTCTGGTTCCAGTTCTAATAAGAAGAGGTACTACAATACAATAAGGACCTGACCCTTTATCTGAACATGATGGTTGGATTTCCCTTCGCCATCGTTGGCCACACAAAATTATGTATATCAACAGCAGCTATACTGTCTGTTGTTGGGAATCCATGTTCACTTTTGAATACAATTCTTGTACTTGGTCTCCCCCGGTTAGAATCCCACCTTGTAGTGCAAAAAATCAAGTGTTTAGAAAAAGGTGGTGAAAAGGCTGGCAGTGCCTCACGGGAGCAACACCTTGGGAGTTTACAGATAGGTTCTCACCCGTAAACTCAGGTTCTCATCATCAACAACTGCCATGCCACAACTGAAAAAGTGTAGAATTGTAGAAAAAGTAAAGAAAAAGTCACATGCTCAGTGTGGCAAATCGTAAGACCGGCACTTGGATAACTTATCCGTATTCACACCTATTCTGACCCAATAACGGAATAGCGAGAACTGAACGTGAATACTGCTACACTGAGACTAAAAACAAGCTAGACAACCACTAGCAGTACGGTTTTATTGTATGCTGTGGGTCTGCTCGCATTAAAACCAAGACACACTGTTGCCACCTATCTATTTTGTCATAGAGGGCCAACATGTTTCATTGTCATGATTGAACTTACAGCAATTTCTTCAGGGCAAGGGTCAGTTCTCACCACACTCCAACAATCTTTTTATGTATTTTACCGGGTCGTTGCCCTCCTGGGCATAACTGCCCCCCTCTTTTTCAAATTTGTGTACGAGTCCACACTTCTAGAATGTATCGCCAGAGCTGCTTATCGTCAGCCGGGTCTCCTAGAGTGTTTGGCCTTGGCTCAACACCTGAGGTGACAAAATAGATAGGTGGCAACAGTGTGTCTTAGTTTTAATGTGACATCAGGCTTAGTTGTCGAGCAAACTCAACCTTTGCCTCTCAAAATTGCTTCTCATAATGAGACGCTCACATTTGATTTTATTTCTTCTCACCGTTTTCCCATTATTTTAGGGATCAACTGGTTAGCAACACACAATCCATATATCAGTAGGTCTGCTAAGGCTTTATTTTTTAGCTCTGAATTTGGTATCTGCCGATCAACATACTCTTGAAATACCTACCCTCAAATCTGATAATCCCACTAAATCCATTGCACAGCTCGCAGAGGTTTCTGACACCTGTTGTGACTTACTAGATGTGTTTCAAGAAACAATAACAAAGGAACTACCTCCTCATCCTCCCTTTGACCGGCGCCACCGATATCTTGCCTGATGCGCTTGTTCCTTACAGGGGTACTTTCTGGCAAATAGTGTAATCGCTTCTTCAAAGGAACATCGGAATTACAGCTCTGTATTGACTATGGCGGGTTAAATTTGGTGACAGCAATGGATCAATACCCCTTGCCTCTAATATCAGATATTTTAAAACCCAAGCAGGGAGCAAAGGTCAATCCCAAACTAGATCAAAGAGGTGCATTTCATCTAATTCGAATTCCATCAGGAGACAAATGGATAAGGTATTCATAACACCTTTTGGGCAATTTGAGTACCGAGCAATGTCGTTTGGCCTGTGCAAGGCCACAGCTGTTGTTCAAAGTTTTATGAATGCTATCTTCTCTGACCTGATTCTCCATACTATGATAGTTTACCAAGACAATATCCTGGCATTTTCTAAAGACTCTAAAGAACATCCTAACCATGTTAAACAAGTACTGCCACAGCTAAGAAAAAAGAAACTGCTGGTGAAACCTGAAAAGTGTTTCATTGAAAAAGTCCCAGTTGACTACTTATGTTATGTCGTGTCATCAAGGGGAATTGCAATGGATGATTGGAAAGTTGAAGCTATCCTTGACTGGCCCATACCTTTCTCACTGAAAGAAGTAAAAAGTTTTCTCGGTTTGGCTAACTATCACAAGTTCAGAAAGGGTTTTTCTAAACTCGTTTTACCCAACACAGATCTGTTAAAGAACAACACACCTTTTCATTTGAGTAAGGATGCTACCTTAGCCTTTACAAAACTGAAATCTGAGTTTTTTCAAGCTCCCATTCTCCAACAGCCTGACAACTCCTGGACCTTTGTCATTGAAACAGATGCCTCGATCAGGCAATGGGAGTGGTCTTGATTCAAACTGGCCATTCCCCTTCCTTCTTCTTTAAAAAGTCCTTTCCAGCTGATAGAAATTGTTCTGTCTAGGGAAAATTAAAATCCTACATATAAAAACAGCCTTCATAGAATGGAGTCATTTTTTTACTCGGAGCACAACATTGAGTGATTGTTCATATAGAGCACCGAAATCTTCAAGTACTCCAGCAAACTGAATGCAAAATAGTAGACAAGACCACTGGTCATTTTTCTTTCAATAATTTCATTTTCTTCTTAATACATGGCTGGGTCTGAAAATCTTGTAGCTGACTTTTTGTCTAGATATTATCAAGAATCAAACACCTTCAAATCAATGGAGTAGATTGTTGCAGCAGGCCTTTATCACTACCATGATATTATCAAGAATAAAACAACTTCGGGGGGCGTGGCTAGCAGCATGGCCGAGTGAGACGCTCTCTGCGCCAGCTCCCGCTAGCCAAACTAATCCGATGCACATTTACACATCCACGGACCTCAAAAAAACTACAGCACAGCAGCTGACCCCAGCGACCGCATCGGAGGGAGCCTAATAGGAGAAATCCTGCCGAACTCCCGGCCTCGGTGCGGAGCCCCGATCGGACCCAAGATGGCGGCGGTCTCTACTGATCGCTGAGAGCACCGGGACCCGCACCAGAACCCGAGTGGAGGAGCAAAGCGGAGCAACACCGGCAGTGCCCGACGCCTACGGTGAGGATTCCTGACCCACTGTACCGGCCTTAATCACCGGGTCTGCAGCTGAAGACTGGGAGCCGTGAATCGGCGTACGCCGCAATCACGGCCCCTCCCCCCTTCTCCCCGCGCTGAGTCGGGCCCCGAGTGAGACCTGCCGGGCCCAGCGGGAGCCGATAAGGAGCTGAGGAGCGGTCCCCCACGCAACCCAGGGAGGTGAGCAACCACAGGGGGGACCCAAGGGGGGGCTCGCTGCATGACCCCCTTCCCCTGAGCACTGCAGAAGTGCGAACTGTACCCAACGCCAGAGACCGACTGTGGGAGGTGGCCGGCCCCGATTCCACCACGGGTGTTGGAGTGGATATCCGATTTGAGGGCGGAGCGGCATAACCTGTACCACTGCCACTCTGCCTGGGAGACCCTGGTGGCGCGGAGGGACGTGGGGCAGGACCATCTGGAACGAGACACGGGTCGTCGCCCCGGGACCGGGAGTCGTCCGAGCAAAGGGGGCCTAGCCTTACAGACCGCTGAGATTGAGGGCATTGCCCCGGAGGGCCGGGTGGCCGCCTGTGAACCTACGGTGCACGCGCCCAGAGCCAGGACCCACGGATCTTAGCCCGGACTGATTGCTCTCCACAGCACCGGCACGGCAACTGCTTTCTCGGGCGGAGAGAGGCCTGCGAGGCCCTTACCAGTGCACATAGTAGTGGGACCCACGAACTATACCATAAGAACCGGTGTCGTAGGCAGACACGCCTGGAGACAGACAAAGTGGAGGGCCGGAGTAACCGTCGGTCAGCGGTGCAGAACATAGAGCCGCCCCTCCCGCCCCTGCGGCAAAGAAGCCAGACCACCATGAGGAAGAGGGTTGTGGTCTCGAAGACCCAGAAGCAAGGCCTTATTGACAAATTCACGGTGGCGCCGCAGCCCGGAGGCACGTGAGAGTTGGGAGCTAACTCGGACACTGCCCTCCTGATGGGTGCAATACAGGCTTCTAGGGTGGACATCCAGGCATCCAGAACAGCTCTAGAGGTGAAGATAGGAGAAGTGGGAGTAGAGGTCAACTTACTGCGGCAGGACTTCCGCAACCTCACAGAGAGAGTCACCACAGCGGAGACGAGGTTGGGTGAGACGGAGGAGGTGGACCACGACTTACAGAAAGACGTCAGGGATCTACAAGATGCACACAAACAGCTATTGTGGAAGGTGGACGACGCGGAAAACCGGGCACGACGGAACAACCTACGTTTTGTGGGATTTAGGGAAGGAATTGAAGGGACTAACATGGCGGAGTTCCTGCGCTCCTGGCTCCTTGAAACATTCCCCCGAGCGGCATTCTCAAACTGTTTCATCATCGAGAGGGCGCACAGAGCACTTATGGCCAAACCACTGGTGGGGGGACGGCCGAGACCGATCATAGCGAGGTTCCTCAATTTCGCGGACAGCGACTTGATTCTAAGAGAAGCCAGGAAGTTGGGCGAAATTAGACTTGAAAACTCGCAAATCATGATCTTCCCGGACTATAGCCAGGAGGTGCAGAAGGCGCGGCGCTCGTTCGATACGGTAAAAGCGAAGCTGAGGGACCTGAAGATTCAGTACATGTTACTCTTTCCACCTAAATTGAAGGTCATTTACAAGGACAAGACGCACTTCTTCTCACACCCGGATGATGCCTGGCAGTGGCTGGAGGAACGTCCGATCCCCCGGAATCGTGAGGGGAAAGAGCATGCTGAGACAGCGGCGAGCCGCCGGCAACCTGTGGGAAAGAGTGCAATCACAACGGAGGCGTAGGCAAAGGGGGCAGCAGAGGACTCAGGCGACGCCCTACCCCTCGCAACAGGGGTCCCCAAGGCAACTACAGGATAGGGGCTCGCCTCCACCCGGCAGCCCAACGGGATCCAGGTTTTCAGCCCTCGCCATAGCGGAACACGCCGAAAGGGAGAGTGAAACAGGCGGAGAAACGTCGGAGAAGGGGAAGGACAGTCGCTTCACCCGCTGGTAGTTGCTATTCATGAACTGGAGGGCGGATCCGCCACGGCTGAGACCCCAATCCAGGGGGAGACTGATTCCTGCAACTCTTGAACTTTACAGAAGGTGGATGGAACAGATGCCGGCTAGACCACATGGGAGCACGCAAGTGACTCACACGTCTCCTGAGTTTTTTGTTTATTATTGTTATTGTGTTTCTTTTTGACTGCTTTTCTTCTAGGTCTTTTTCCCTATAACGAACTTCCGCACAGTACTGTGATCTTGGCGCTACACGGCCTCATTGGCTGTAGTTTGACACGCAAGTTGGGGTAGTCCGGTAGGGGAGGGAGCCACCAGGGTGGCGACAGACCTTTTCCCCCCAACAAGGCCTATCGAAGGGAGGTAGTTGATGGGTATGCTGGGGGAGGAAGGTGGGGTGGGGGGAGGGGAGCTGAGTTGGGGCAGATTACAGTTCAGTTGGGGGAGGGAGTTGGGTGGGGGGGCAGTCATGTACACGCAGACACACATTTCGGTGCTCCACGATACACTTCCACACCAGATGCCGATCGCACCTCACAATTTGAGAGTTTGAATGGCGGGTGACAACGACACACAGCCTCGGGAGCACAGGGGGTTCAGTGTCCTGACATGGAATGTCAACGGGCTTGGCAACAAGATTAAGAGGGGGCTGGTGAACACCTACATCAAACGACAGAATCCAGACATAATCCTGCTACAGGAAACTCATCTCAAAGGGTCTAACTGTGCCTTTTTAGCTAGGGGCCGACACAAAGTCCTAGCACACACGGGGTACACCACTGACTCGAGGGGGGTTGCCATCATTATCAAAAAAAACACACAGTTTTGTGTTACCCGTACATGGACCGATCCACTGGGGACCTATGTGGGGGTCAAGGGGACGTGGAATCGACGAACATACACGATTATCTCTGTATACGCCCCCCCCCCCCCGAAGTTACAGGCGAACACCCTCCGGAGAGTGGCTGACATACTCCTAGACACCATTCATATTCTGGGGGGTGACTTCAATGATGTCATGGACTTGGGCGGGACCAGTCGGGAACGGCCCCCAGGGTGGCAACCCGGACTCCCCTGTCCCAACTGATTGACAATATAGGACTTACGGATGTGTGGAGATGGTTGCACCCCACTCAGAGGCCTACTCCTATTACTCGGGCGCACATAGGGTATTCTCGAGTTGGACTATGTATTTGTAGCTAGGCAACACTTGACTGTGGATGATACTGCTGAATATAATGCGAGGGGGATTTCCGACCATTCCCCATTGCTGGCCAGGGTGGGGTTGGAGCGAAATACAGACAGGGCTTCATGGCGCCTAGCAGCGTGGGACTTGCAAAACACAGGTGTCCTGAGAGGCCTGATGGCAGATCTGACGGTATATATCGCAGAAAATGAGGGAACAGTCGAATCGAGCGCGACCTTCTGGGAAGCATTGAAGCCAGTAATGCGGGATAGGATACAGAACAGGCTGGCGGAGGAACGGAGGAAACTCCACTCCGAGGTAGCGACAGTGGAGGCGGCTATCATGGAGCTGGAGAGGGACTATGACATCTAGGAGTGCTGAGACTCTAAGGAGGCTGCTAGACCGACAGAAACACTATCGGGAACTAGTGACGGGCGAGGCTAAGACTCAAGCACTGGCCACCCTCCATCGCCTATACGATGTGGGGGACAAATCGGGTAAACTACTTGCGTGGCTGAGCAAGAGGGAACGTGCAGCCAGATGGGTGGAACAAATTAGGGACTCCGATGGGACGATGGTCAGGTCTGATGCCCGAATTGCTGAGGCATTTGCCACACACTACGAACACTTCTATACAGCCAGGGAATTGGGGACTTGTGAGGATGCCCTACTGTATCTGGAACAAGTGGACCTACCAACACTACCTCCTGAGACCCTCAATGCATTGGAATCTGACATTACTGATATCTCAGGCGCGATCGCTCGACTGCGCCCAGGCAAAACACCGGGGCCCAATGGCTTTCCGGCTGAGTTTTTCAAACGCACTGCGGATCTCCTGGCCCGCCATCTGAAGGTACTCTTTGAAGGGGCCCTGCGGGAAGAGGGACTCCCCCCAACCTTACCACGGCGACCATTGTCCCAATACATAAAGAAGGGAAGCCGAAGGAAGAGTGTGCGTCCTACTGCCCCATTTCCCTCCTCAATACAGGAGGTGAAACTCCTGGCGACCATCCTGGCGCAATGACTAAGGTCTGTGATCCCAGATCTAATACACTTGGACCAGACGGGATTTCTCCCAGACAGGGCTACCAGACTGAACCTCCGGCCTTCCCACAACTGGTTACACGAGGTGAAAGATAGGGAGGAGCCCCATTGGTTTCTTTCCCTCGACGCAGAGAAGGCCTTTGATGCCGTTCATTGGCCGTTCCTCGAGGGAATCTTGCAGAAGTTTGGCTTCGGACCGAAGTACCAGAAATGGGTACAGCTCCTGTACACTGGCCCCAGGGCTAGAGTCAAAGTGAATGTGAGGATGTCACAGGAGGTTCAGATCCGAAGGGGAACCCGTCAGGGATGCCCGCTGTCCCCCCTCCTCTTTGCACTCACCATTGAAGCGCTGGCCGCTAGAATTCGGCAAAATGCAGACATCAGAGGTTTTATGAGGACTGAGTTGGACTCCGCACAGGAGAAAATATCCTTATACGCGGATGATATCCTGCTATATATTACAAACCCTGCGACGACCTTACCCGCTCTGTTCCACGAATTGGAGCGGTATGGTAGACATTCGGGGTATCGAATCAATTGGCACAAGTCGATCCTGTACGACCCCAGGGGGCGGGGCGACTGGGGGCACTCCCGGGACAGTTAATAACCACGGTGGAGGGCTTTCAATATCTCGGAGTTTATATAACCCTCGATAGAACGGTATCATTCCAACGTAACGTAGAGCGCATCATCTTGAACTCCATCGCGGATATGGATCGTTGGAGGCAGCTCCCACTCACACTCCTGGGTCGGGCGGCCATATACAAGATGATTATCCTACCCAAGTACCTATATGCCCTACAGAACGAGTACTATCCACTCCCAGCAGCTGTACTCTCCAGAATACATGCAGACCTGAGGGCCTTTCTCTGGTTGGGTAAGCAACCCAGAGCGGCGCTGACTACTCTCCGGAGACACCAGTACAGCGGGGGGGGATCTCCCTACCGAACCTGGAGGCATACTATTGGGCGGAACATATTGCCCCAATTAATGACTGGCTCCACGCTGCAGCTGGGCACCCCACTTACGCCCTTGAACAATACAAAATGTCATCGCGAAACCTACTTTACTACCTATATGGGGGCACTCGTAGGGAACCGCTCCTCCCGGCGACAGTAATTACCCTCCTCTCATGGAATAAAGCTGTGAAACGCACAAATTGGGAGAAGACGCCCACGAGGCAGACGCCGCTCTGGCACTGCAGGTGGTTGACGGAACTTAACAAGCTGAGAGGCTTTCACAAATGGGATGACATAGGCATCTCCACCATAGGGGATGTGATCGCCAAGGGGGCACTGAAAACCTTTATGACATTAAAGACAGAGTTCGGTCTGCACCCATCGCAGTTCTTCAAGTACGCGCAGCTGCGACACGCTTGGCAGGCCCAGAACATCCAATTAACTGAACTCCCGGAGTATGCGCCATTAGAGGGAAGACTACTACAGGAGCAAATACAGGGGAAAGCGGTCTCACTCACGTATAAAACTTTAACAAATAACATGCTAGGCGATCTGGCGAAACTTCGACGGATCTGGGAAACTGAGGTGGGAGCTATGGGTGACCTTGACTGGGACACAGTAATAATGCACCCCAGAGACGTCGCAATTAAATCCAGATTACACCTTATCCAATTTAATGTGCTCCACAGAACTTACTATGACAGAGTGCGTCTCTATCGCATGGGGAAAACGGCCGACAAGAAATGCCTCAAATGTAAACTAGAGGACGGAGACTTTTACCATCTGGTGTGGACGTGCGCCTCGATTCCCCACTACTGGTCTTGCATTTTCGTGGAATTGAGCGAAGTGGTGGGGATCCCTCTCCAGCAGGAACCCAGACTGGCCCTGCTGGGTATGACCAATGACGTCGACCTCACGAGACCTTTACTAACCTTCCTAATGTTGGCGTTAGTGGTGGCGAAAAGAGACATAGAGAAACACTGGGGGTCCCTGGAATCACCGGGGATAGAGGAATGGAGGAGAGGGTTGGACATGTACATGGCCACCGAAAGGGTGACCTACAAGGCTAGAGGATGCCCGAGTAAGTTCCGTAGGGTTTGGTCTAAATGGAGACACTACCATGGTTTGGATGTAAGGGATCTGTTTCATGCCTAGGATTGTACAATTCCATGAGCACACCCGATATGTCTGTACCTAAGATGCTGTGGGGGGGGGGGGAAATACTGATGTTGTTGATGTCGAGTCACCCTGGGACGATTTTTAACAAGAATGGACAAAGCCAAAGGGGGTGGATGTGGGTACTGGATATGTGTGCAGTTAATTGCATGATTGTCGTGTTGTGTTATGAAAAAATGAAAATAAAAATACTTAAAAAAAAAAAAAGAATCCAACAACTTCAAATCAATGGAGAAGATTACTGCCCCATGCCTTTATCATTACCATGATTTCCACACTTGTTGAATCCTTTAATTTGGAGAAGAAATACTTCTGTCTACAAAAACTCAGACAACTGTATCCCCATTTTCAGATAAAGAATGTCAACTGTTTTATTTTTGCTATAGGGAAGCTCATAATTTCCACTAGACAATCCCAGAAACACATATTAGTTATGCCATGATGCATTACTTTTTGAGCATATAGGCCAATGTGTAACTGAACAACTGGTCAAAAAAAAGTTTTGTTAACTATCCCTTCACCAGGACTTCAGGACCGGTTAGGTGTGCACCCAAAATAAACAAACACAAAGAAAAGCAAAATTAATATTATCCCCCGAGATTCCTTCCAAACCATGGCAAGTAATGTATACTGACTGTATTGTTGATATCCCTCTAACCGTGAACTGTACTATAATTGTGGCCATAATAGCCCGTTTCTCTGCTCCTCCCAAATTACCAACAGCGTCTGAAATTTTTTATTGACATATTCTGACATAATGGACTGCCATTGAATATCATTTCTGTTCTGGGGCCTCAGTTTGTCTTCAAGTTTTGGAAGTCTCTATGTCATGACATAAACTAGGTATTCAAAGAGCCTTGACATCTGGTTGTTACATTTCTGCTACTCAAAACAAAAAAATCAGAAATCCCTCTCAGCAGCAGCTGAATTTTCTTACAAACATTCAATCCATCTCTCTACAGAATTTCCCCCCTTTTTGCCTAAACTGGATTACATCCCAGACACTTTCCAATTCTCTCAGAAACTGAGAATTCTGTCCCTGCAATCCAAGATTCCATAGAGATATTCAAAACATTTGGGAAAAACGACTTCATTATTTACATAAAGCTGAAGACAAGCAAAGGTCTCAGACCAAACGACAGACGACCAGCCCCTATTTACAAAGTAGGTGACAAGGTCTGGTTCCTCCATAAATCTATCACACTCTATTTGTCTAAATTCACTCCGAGATATTATGGTCCTTTTGAAATCTCTAAAATAATAAATCTTGTCACAGTACGAGAAAAGATTTCAATTTTTTGGAGGGTTTATCCTTACTTTCACGTTTCCCACTCAATCTTTGTTTCATCGTAAAGGTCATTCTGTTAAAAGGAAACCTCCATCCATACTTGCTGGTGGTCAATATGAATATGAGGTCCCAAAATTGTGTAACTCCAGATATTTCAAAGAGAAAGTACAATATGTAACTGATTGTGAAGGTTCCTGGGAACCATCAGATCAAGTTCATGCTCCTTATTAGTAAAAGATTTCCCTTAAAAAATCCTATTAAACCCGGAGCTCCTAAGAGTATGGCGAGTGCACAGATGTATTCCTAACCTTTCTTCCTCACGAATGTTATGTTGCAGCTGGTCTGTCTGCCAACTTCGTGCCGCAGAACAGCTGTCTCTCTCTCAGCACTATCTTTCTTTCTCCTGTGAAAGTCGGTTTTAATAGGTTTATGATAACTCAACATTTTTCCCAATCCAAGATGGCCAAACCTTTTTTTTTTTTTTTATCAGGTTACTTCCCGTTTCTCATTATATAAAGAGCTCCATTGTATGTCCAGTTGCGTCGCAATTGTTCCTGAATCATTGCTCACTTACTGGACATTGTGTACGTACTCCATGTCTTCCTGGTTCATGCTGCTTTTTCTCCACTCGTGGCTCTGTTGCTAGGCCTGGTCACCAATAAGGTTCTTACTGGTATCCAGTTTTTTCGCCTTCTTGCTTTTATTTTCTGGGGCAGTTCTTGACTTCCTATTCAATCAGGTGTCGGATTCTGCCTCTGAAAGTAAACAGCCGTTTCTCCTTACAAAGAAGACTTTACAAACATCGCCCAGAAGTCCAGCTCTTGACAAGGGCAGGTAAAGTATACAAAATGTTTTGGTTTTTGGCACTAGAGGCACATTATTGTTAGTGTTGGAATAAATGTAATATTGTATAACAGGGTGATAAAGTCAGTGTGAAAAATAGAAAGGAGAGCATAATTTGCAAGGAGGAAAGCAGATAGACAAAGAAATAATTTAATTCCTATTTATTTTAAGGCCTCAGAAGGGAGCAAATCCAGAAGCTGTGATAGGATTGTGAGAAAAGAAAGAGGTGTGAGGTTGTTCTAAATTACATGCAACAACTTTTTAGCATGGTTTACCGCCGAAACGAGAAGGCCATAGAGAAAGTGAGCTTTATTTTTAATTATGTTCTTCAAGGATGTGGAACATCTCAAGCTTGTGTTTGGGGCAATGGAGTTTAAGGTAAAATGGCCTGACTGCGCAGGTTAGAATCAAAATTAGGCAGCCTAGGGATTCAGCAACGCAGCAGTGGGATCATTAGAAAAACGCTGTTCTCCGGAACCTATTGTGTTAAAGATTAAGCACGGAGTGAAGTAGATGCCCTTTGTGGCACAAGGTCTGGATAAAATTATCTGCATTCAGCATTATTAAGCCTACCACAGTGTAACCTGGCACAATGCAGAATCACTAATCGGTCTGATGTACCACAATAGTTACCCATACAACTTCAGTCGGCCAGCATAATGTGGGTGTCCTAGCAAGTACCACATTCTTCAGGGATCCAACCAGCTGCACTGTTCACAATCACTTTTAGAAAAGTTGAAGGTTACACAATTTATAAAAATACAAATACAAAGTACAAAAATGCAACTAACAGAAATATTTTTCAAGCTTTGTCACTAACATATCTGGCAAATGTTTCAACTATTAGGTACTGAAAAAGTATAGGCACTGTTGAACAAACACAGTTATTTCCCACAAAACGAAAGTATTCAAAATAACACAAAGCAGCCATTAGACATTTTTTGGAAATATTTTAATAGTTGTTCAATGGTCTACATCTTACAGTAAATATCATACAGTTACAAACTCTTGGCTTAAAACTGTCAGGGAAATCACGAGCAGATCCTCAAAACCAAACCCAATCCAAATAAAGGGATCAGTGGCACGCTTCATAGTCACAAGCAAAAACTGTGGGGCTTCCTGGAAAAACAAAACAAGCTTGCGGCTGGGTTCCCACGAAAATACATTGAAGTCCTCAGACTTTATCTTGGAAGACATTTGGAATTGAAGGTTTTTTTTTTTCGCTGCGAAGGCCTAATAAAAAAATTTAAATTCAGATACCCAGGTTATGCTTTAATTTGAAAGGAAAGTATACTACAAAGGAATAAAGAAAAAAATAGTGACATTTTCTGTTCGTGTGAATACATATGTATACACTCACACCCGAGAAACACACTTACAAAACATGTATATCTGAAGGTAAGAGAGCAACATTTCCACACTGTGTGCTAAGGAGTCACAACAAGTCCCAAACCTACCCCTCAGAATGGAATACTGACAATAGAATACACAATACTTGAACAAGGAATTATTGCTTAATAGTGTCTACTTTTTATATATGTTATGAAGTTATAAAGCACAGACTGCTTCTACGTTACAGGCCATTTGTTAATAATGGCTTCATTAAAGCATCATGTTCTATTCTATTATCTCAAGTAGTTATTTCTAAGTTTCATTCTGAATTTTGTGCGATTGCCTGTATACAGGCCACTGATGCGTTTACAAAAAAAGATTGCATGATATGCTCACCCTGCAGGTACATTTCTTTTGATGGAAATCGAGCGCAAACAATCATTAAACAGTTCTGAATGCAAAAACATGCAATCAAGTAAGGCAGTGCACCAGAAAAGGAAGGTGGCATGGCTAGGTTTACTGCAAGCATGCACCATCCAAAGAGGTTTGATCAACAGAGGCGGAGTGCTTGGCCAATAGATTACAACACCCTTTTGAGGTCATCCTTGCACTAATCTGTGGAGAGTACGGTTGTCTTGAAACAACTAGCCATCCGGCTGAAAGAGCCTGGAATCTGCAGAAGTGACTGTAGAGGTACCGCAGAGCAGAGGAAAGCTAGAAGCAGCCATTGCACCTTGTTTTACATCTCTAATATGAATGCGCTCCACAATTCAGTCAAAATTATTAAACAGTGGTCTCCTCCTCAGGACTCAGAAAAATGTACTTCTACCCATAAAAATAGGTTCATACAAGTTTACCAGCCTTTCACTGAGGTCTCCAGGAGTCCCAATAGAAGACTGTGATGGCACATCCAGTGTTTTGACTGTTGTGCAGCGAACAATGAAACACGCAAACTTGTGGTAACTACCTCTTTCCTCTCTGTTCAATTATTTGCAGGAGTGACCTCATGCTTCCGGCTGCCTCCTGTTATACACTGGGAAAGAAAGCAGTAGCCTTTTTTCATTACAATCATCTTATTGTGCGTTATGCTGGTTCTGAGTACATGGCTGCTTCAAGCTCACACCTCTGCTGCAATACCATTGTTATGGTGTTGCAGCAGTTATGTGAGAAGATGCATTATCAGTCTGACGACATAGGCACAGAGAAAGGCCAAGCCATGGCCAAAGTCCCACAAAAAAGCCTGTGATGCGGCACAGGCACCCTTATGTGCTTGAGTTATGGATCAAGTGTGCCCGCAATTACTGAACCACACAGGCGCAAAACGTGTCTTGCAAAAGTGACACTGTGTTCAAGCTTCAGCACGATATGTTGGTGAATTGTTGCGTGTTCCTTACTCAGAAAAAAACTGCCGCATTACATCCTTCAATTCACCCTAGTGAGTTTTACTTATATAGTATGCAGTGCGGGTTTGAGCTCACCAAAGTCTTTTGTGTACAGAGAGCAGGGACACTGCATCTCACTGGGCCTCCAGTGCCTGCACTCTTCAACACAAGTGTGGAAATGTTGCACACCCCTTCTCTGAAGGAAGAAAGCCCACAGACTTGTGTTCTGAAGCGGCCATTGTTGCTCAAAGAAGCACCTGGTCTCAGTTCGACTACAATGCTCCTCTAGCCAGGAGTAACAAACATCAATCAGTAAAACAAAGACTTAAATAACACTTATGGTAAAAAGCGCTTAAATTACATATCCAGAACTGCAAAAAAGATTTACTAGGTTATTATTGTTCATAAAATACAGGAGCAAATACTCGTACACACGGTTCAATCACCTGGAGCAACAGTTGGACTGCGATCCAAGTTTCACTGACATTGAGTTGGGCCAGCGCAACTATTAATATGCATTTTTTTTTCAAGTCTTGCATTTCAGCACATTCTAAAGCAAAGGTTTATATGGATTGGATGAACGGTTACATAATTGCAGCTCAAAACCAATGGAATGGTCTCAGGTGATATACACTTAGGCTTTTGTATGCAGGACATTTTGCCTGCTTGTATATACTGCACATGTACTAAACACAGAAGAGGCTAAATCCTGTTCCTTCTGCACTAGTCCGAGATTAATGGATTAACAAAAATAAAAAAATAAAAAGGTTTTCACCAAAATAAAGGCATACAAAAATAAAATCAAAACAAAAATTCTATCTAAAACATTCTGTCCTTTTGTGTCCAAATTAAATCATCAAAAATCGAGGTGCTATGTCCAAGGCTTACGTTTCCTGCATGCTTCCTCCACAGTTCCTTTTAACCCTTCATACGGATTACATTCTCATTCTCAAATTCAATGACATATTAGGGCACTTTGTTTCAGTTGTAAAGTACTTTTGTCAAACAAATAACACATCTTAATAAAATAATACGGAAACAAGGGTTACAACAGTTTAGGACTCAGTCCTCGTTCAAGACCCGACTGCAAAGCATTTATGGGCTGAAAAAGTCCTTTATGCACTGAGGACGCATTCAGATCTACAAGTGTGCCTTTCCTTGTAGAAACTACAACTACAGCTTTGCCTATATTCGCAAATCTATAGAGAACAAAGTAGACAGATCAAAGGACATTAAGAACACAAATTCCTAATAATTTTTGTAAACTACCTATTTCAGTACTGTTAGCTGTGTGGGTCAAACTAATGGTAAAGGTTCTGGGAGCAGAACCTTTCTTTATTCCACAGTCCACTAAATATGTCTCTGCCTTGCAAGGTTAGTGGGCGGTTATAAAGTCGATACTGTCCCTCTATGCACAAGCTGATGGGAGTGACTTCACCTCAGGTAACAGCAGCCCCCAGAATAAAAATGCAGATTTCACCTATAGTGAGAGGACCAAAAATTCCTGTTTTGGGAACTTGAGCTAAATTCTTCACCATATTTGCGTGGTGTACAAAGAAAATCACAAACACTCTTTTCCATTATGTTTTACGGAGCATTGTTATAGAATCGGTTTAATTTCGCCTTATAAAAGCGTGATGCCTTGGTCTGCCAGATGTTTTGAAGTCATCTGCATTAATGAATGCATAACTCCATGGACCACCCATTGCATGAAAGCTTTGTTTTTTGCAACCACTATAGTGGTATTCTAGGAAATCTGGTTGTTTATACAGCCTCACCCTTGGTTTAACTTCTGTTTCGTATAATAATGTAGTGTTCTTCCGAGATTGAGATGCTCCGTGGAAAGGCTAGTTATGGTCATGATAAACCTGAAACGTGGACCAAGAACTAATAGTACTAAAATGGTCCATTCTAAGAGCAAGTGACTTATGAGAAAACGTCAGTGTACTGATTCCATCGAGAGAATATGGATATGACAAGGGAAGCCAATGTGCATGATGACTTCTAGTGCTTAAAGGAATCTAGGCACTATAGCACTACCAGATTCTCAATACGCCTCTCGTAGAGCTTCCCTCAAGCTACTACTTAACAGGACAAAGATGTCAGACAATTCTCTCTTAATTCTCCAACAAAATATAGCAAAAAGAGGTCTGTTACGAACATATCCGTAATGTGGCGCTGCATCTTCGCCTTGCAGTATTGACTCCCAAGTGCGATATTTAAAAAAAAAAAATGGGTTCATACAGTACTCTGTAAAAGAAAAGATTATGGCGACAAATTAGCACACTGTACATGCTAATCTTGATCTTTTGAGGGTTGAAAGAAGAATTGCCTTTTGTGCAATATGTCTTTTATTGCGACTTGGTGATCATTAAACACACAACACAGCCACTGCTACTGCAATTGTTTTTTTTTGCACCTATCGCAATGCAAAAGGTCTTTGACAGATTTAGAATTTGGTCGTTGATGGTCAATTCAAGTTCAGAGGAACACCTCTAATATCTAGATTGTAAATACAATCTGCTGATTAAGAAGGAAGCATCTCTAAAGCCAAAAGGACCACATTGAAAGCTTTTAGTTTGTGTTATGAGAATTTATCTGTACTGTATTAAAAGAACCATTGTTTCAGACCAGATTATCACAAGTTCCAAATATAATTCCTTTACATATATAGTGTCTATTGAGCCCAGTGCAAGTGCTCTCTCCCATGCCGGCCCTCTGATGTATTAAAGTACCTTTCTAGCATCAATCAATAATCCGTGAGAGATATAATATGATTAAAACACTGATTACATTAGGAAGGCTGATATGCAGTCATTAAAACATTAATTCTATAGTATACACTGACATAAAAATGAGGTGTGCACACTGTTGAACAGCTGACAAAGGAGGCATTCCAAATCGTCACTCTTTTCCCAAAAAACCACGCAGAGGTCAGAGATTGGCATGTCGATATAATGCAGGCACCACGCTAAATGTCTGGTTCACCGGGCTACTTAAGAGTTAAAATGCCCTGGGTTTTGCCTGGCAGAGAACATGGAACGCCTAAGTAAGACTATTCTGTAAACGCATAGTGCAGTTGTCTGCATGACTGGTGTCTTGGGAACCTTATATTCTTTGCCAGCATTGCAAGTACGAAGCTGACAGTCACACGATGCAAGGAGGAATGCCTCATCCTTCACGGAACATCCCCATTTGCTCCTCAGACGTTCCCCTGTCTATGATCATGCAACTTTATAACGATTAACATACTAGAAATTCCAATAAGTAAAATTTTTTTTTCAAATAGTCGTTTTTAAAAAAGTGGACAGTCTCATCGACATCAATATCGACTACAGCTCCTTATCTATAGTGTGCGTGCCAGGCAAAATAAAACTGGAGCTCAGCATCCCGTAAAAGGTTAGTGGTGGATGGTGTGAGGGGTGAAGACAGCGAGTTATCCCTCAGGCGGGGCTAAATACACAGACTTTCCTGCGCTCCATCAGGGAAGCCTGTCCTTGGTAATTGTGAAGTTTACGTTTGATGGTTTGGAATGAGTTCGCTGGAGGGTAACACTCTCGTATCTTCTAGTAGATGCCTCCAGTAGTTACTCACTGCCTTGCAAAGCCCACCAGACAGCTACAAAGGTTACTACTGTTCACCCGGATGTTCAACTCAAGAGCAGATAAGAGCCCAATGAAGGCCCGGAGCTGAAGGATCACAAAATAGATTCTCTTTAGTACAGTAATTAAATGGCCCAATAACAACACAGTAGATCTGCACATCACACCTAAGTCTTTAGCAGCTGCTCTACTCATCCCAACTTCTTGCTTTTGACTGGCCATCCTTTCCTCCATTGAAGGCGATTCTTTAAACTGGTCCTCACTGTCAAAGTACTTCTTTGCCTGCAAAGGGCTACAGGAACAGTGAATCTCAAAAAGTCCCTTGCCTCTTATGCAAAACCCACACAAATAGGATAAAACCATATAAATACCATTGCTAAATTAAATAAAGTTCATCCACATGTGCCCCTGTGACAAAAGCCCTCACCTTTGACCCCATAACTCTGCTGTACCTATTGCTGCTCTCATCTAGGTAACAGTTATTCCACTGCTCTCATTTTCACCTGCCCAAAGCTAGGCATTTTCAGGCTAGAAGGATACAAAGTTATTGCTATGTATTTGTCCTCTGGTCCCTTTGGTCTCCTGCGATTCTCTTAAAAAGCAATGTGTGCTTACAAAGGATGTCTGCACGCAGAGAAGCATTACCTTGCAGATTGTTTTCATAGAGACTGAACCACCTTGTCCAACCAGAATGGCTAAGCATCTCAAGAAAGACAAAGTACAACATGGCGGAAGACAGACAGGGAAGGGGAAATGTTATATTCCATCTCAATACCTCTAACACACATCGCTCCCTCCTTTCAACCCATTCAACACCTCTGCCTGAAGAAACTCCATGCTAATGAGGCCTTTATGCACCTGAAAATCCTATGGAACACTCCTTGTCCATGGAGGTAGTAAAAGCTATTGCAGTTTAAAAAACATACATGGTTAGGATGTATTATTTGCAGAGCTATTCTGATGATGTTACATAGATTTACTGTTATACAACTTTTCTGCCCATAGTATATTTTCCTCAGCTCGATCATCTGTACAGAATCCCTAAAAACCTGGTTTAAGAGGTTCTTGATCAACATTTTGTTGCCCCTCTTTTTTTCATTATGAGAAACACACCTTTTCCCTAGAATATTGGGCACTTCACCTAACTGAGAGTTACACTTTTACCAAATGTGAAAAGGCTAACAGGTTAACCAATAAGATGTGATGCCCTTTCCAACATGCCAAATTATCTACTCCTATGCCACTATATTGTGCCGATGTTCCTGACCTCTTCTCCCACCCAGACATTGATAATACAAAGGACTAGAAAACGTGCAAAACACTGACCTGCTCTATAATCACTTTCCTACTGTCTACGACTGGTGTTACGCAACTGTTATGACAATGCCTCTGTATTTCTGTTGTTGGCCATTTGACCACTTTATGCAAAAAGGAGAACGATAAGCTAACTAAAAATGGAACTTGGAAGACACCATTATATGATAATTATCATTTAAATGCTAGAATTTATTTAAGAAATTGTCAGGGTTTTAAGAAAACAAACAGGCTCATGTTCTATTTCTTGCTGTGGCCAATAGCCTTTCTTATTTTCAAAGTAAAATTGACAATGCTACTACTGAAAAACTTGAGAGCCTCGCTCCCTACCTCTGCACCACTACACCTAGCCAACATCAAGTAACATGGACATGCGGATGACCAAAGTAAGAGAATGCAAGACGATTCTCAGAGTGAATTTGGCATCACCACGAAATGGTAGCCTGCGGAAAGAGTGAATGGGACAGGTGGCAAAGTGGCAAAATATAAAAAAAATGTGGCTTTAAAAAAAAACACAATGAATGCATAAAGTGACCCTTGCATTAGTCTGGTTTCCTTTTCGGTTTTGTTCTTGCGGATGCGGTGCCATTATAACAGTTGCTCCAGCACCAATGTAAGACTTGAGTAGTTGCATACAATGTTTGACTGTAGATCTGTAAAATGAAACAGTGGAGAGTTAGTGTCAGACACGTGCAGCAGCACCCTGAACATTTGCATGCACTGTATAGATCACCACCCACACCCTACTTGATGCAGGCTTAGGTTCTGCGGCTAGAATTTCAAACAGGCCTAGATGAGATCTACAAATAAAGCAAAAAGTACTTGCCATTGATAAGTAGCATTATTGAAGAACTACCCTTCCACGACCAAATCAACTTTAGGCAGAATAGCAAATGTACAGAAAGGGGTTACAGGAGGGAATGTCAGTGCCTACCATCTCCTGCAGTCCACACATGCGCATGAGCACTCGCTTCACATTCTGAAAACAGGAGCCAGCCAAGACTAAACCTATGATTTATGAGAACTGTGAATGTGAGCTGCTAATTAACATTGTGAACTGCACTGTTTCCCTTGAGACCAGTGTCCCTCCCGGGCACTCGGAAATATTTCCTTGATTTGTTCAAATAAATTCAATAAGATTATATTTCTTGGTTGATATCATTCCTTTTATTTTTGAAATAAATTCGTCACATTATTGTTGTCATAATGTTTTAGGCAAATGGCCCTGTGGCCCAATGCATTTCGGGCATCGCCCTTCCTCAGGGGACGTGTAAATTCCTGAAAGTAACCAAGTACAATTTTCAAGATCAAACATTCATCTCAAGTACATATAGCACATACATTAAACTTGTAACATGCTTCTGTGGCCATGCATAACGGTAAGTGCGGGAGATTCAGAGGTGTTCTATCAAGTATATAGCATGTGAAATAGTGAAAAAAATCGCGAGAAAATTACATGATGTGCTGTGGCTCGCATCATACTAAATGAATAAAACTGCAGTGATTGTGTCATACGGTGAAATGATTCTAAAAGGAACCGTTATAAAGTACATCGCGAGTTCGTGCACCCGAATTTAAAACGTAAGATCCATGCTTCGTTTGTTATATACCGATTCTAACCTTATTCAAGAAAATATCAACTTTTCTTCTGCGGGCTATAGCGAGGCTGAAAGAAACAGCTAAAACTGTATTCAAAAATATGTACATCAGGTTGCTATGTTCATCATAATGTCCCTAAGGACATAGAATATCTAGTTTGAGAGAACTTTCGCTTACCGGAGAGTAAAAGATTCATTCTAGTTCCGCGCTCGTACGGTTCGGATTTCTGACGGTATGCCGGTGTTTAAACACAGTGTTCTAATAGGAGTTTAGTGCGTCTTGTGATACAAACTATGTTTTGCCTTTTCTGATTGGCCGCGGCGTGAGCTTTATGTTTATCTGAATGTCCGAGTTCATGATTTTATCATATAATGTGTCGAAAAGCGTCCGGGCGTAAAATTAGATAGATAATCGGCATGTGAATAAATGCGATTTCCTAAGTTCCGATTTAAATTCGATGAGGGTGCCAGTACTGTGATTGGCTGTACGGCCGATCACGTGTTTGTTCAGGTAAACAAAACTTTATCGAAGGTAAAATTGAACAAACAAAATTGTATGAGAATGACAATGTTAGGTGAAATGTGAATTAACCAGGTATTGTGCATACACGTGTTACTTCATTATCACAGTTTCATAACCTAGTGCTTGCAAAGCTGAATACCATTAACACATTGAAACATTGTGAGATACTGAAAGATATTCAAGACATTTTAAAGAATTAAAGGATTAAAAAAATTAAAAAATGAGCATGGTGAATATATTCTAGAGTCTTGTTGGATGGGTTCTGGTGACATGTTCATAAATGTTCATAAGATATTCATAAATGGCAGCTCAATTCCAGCCGTTCATTTAATCCTCTTGGCACGGTTGATGAGAGTTTATGTATCCAATAAAGTTCTCGTCTCAAAAGATGTTGGTCATTGTCTCTTCCTAGCAATATGGGTATGATTTCAATAATGCAATACTTTAATTGGCTGGGGTTATGTTGATGTTCATTGTAGTGTACTGCTCCTGTGCATTTAGTGGATTTCAATCTGATGTTGCTCCTGTGTTCAGTTAGTCTTACTTTGATTTTCCTCGATGTTTTCCCCACATATGGGAGGCCACATGGGCATTTTAACATGTAAATCAAATTTGTGCTGTCGTATGTGCCATTGACTTTTAATTAGATTTTTGTTCCACTTGATGGATGATCTATTTCATTTCCTTTAATGATGGAATTGCAATTTCCACAATTGTAGCATGGTAGCGTACCAGTGTATTTGTTTGGTGTTTCGATGGATTTTGGTTTTAAAAGTTCTTTGAGATTTCTGGTTCTTTGATAGGCGAACCGTGGATTAGGGGTAAACATTCCGTGAAAATCTTCTTCCAAAGCCAGTAGTGGCTAGTGTTTTAAAATGACTCTTTGTATTTTTTGACTTCTTGTGGAATATTTAGAGACGAAGACTGATCTCCTTTCTTCCCTTACGCATGTGGGTGTTAATAGTTGTTGCCGGTTCATAGTTTCTATTCTGTCCACAGCGTGTTTCAGCGTGGTTTCTGGATATCCTCGATCCTTGAACTTTTTCATTATAATTTATTTTTGTTGTTGATACATTTCGTGAGAGGAGGCAATTCTCTTTATCCGAATTAGTTGAGAGTATGGAAGGTGGGTTTTCAACGATGGTTGGTGAAAACTCTGACGGTGTAAAAGGTTGTTTCTATCTGTAGGTTTTTGGAATACTGTGGTGTGTAGTTTGTCATTGTCCTTCACGATAAGTACATCTAAGAACGGTAGTTGCTTTTCATTGATGTTGTATGTGAATTGTATTCGTTCATTGATGGTATTCAAGTCCGGAATGGCTGTCTGTAATAGTGCAATGGGTCCGTTCCAAAGAATAAAGATGTCATCAATGAATCGCTTGTACAGTATAAGGTAATCCTGCCATGGTTTTTTGGATAGAATGTACTGAGACTCGAAGTAGTGCATAAAGATGTTAGCATACGCTGGTGCTGCACAATTCCCCATAGAAGTTCCTGTACATTGAGCAAAAAATTGATCTTCCCACCGGAAGTAACTGTGAAATAGTGTGAAGTGCATTAATTCCATGATTAGCAATTTGAGGTCTTCATCTTTCTCGCAATCCAGTAAGATATTCTCCAATGCTGTCAGCCCCAAGTCATGGGGAATTGAGGTGTATAATGCTTTGACATCAATGCTTGATAGAATCATGTTAGCTGTAAATGATGTTTTGTGCTCCTCCAGTATGTTTAGAAAGTGGGTGGTGTCTTTTACATATGTTGGAATTCTTTGCACGAGAGGCTGTAGGTGTTTGTCTATGAACTTTCCAACTGGCTCGTGGATTGAATTGACTGTAGAAACAATTGGACGGAATGGCGGCACCGTAGGATGTTTATGTATTTTTGGAATCATGTAAATATATGGAGTTGATGGATTTTGTTTGATGAGATATTCCTTTTCTTTATTGCCGATGGTTCCTGTGTCAATGGCTCTGTTAATGATTGTGTTAAGGATTTTGGTGTATTCTTTTGTGGGATCTCCCATGAATTTCATGTATGTTTTGGTGTCAATGTGTTCATACACATTTTTGTTGTAGAATTCGGTATCCATGATTATGAGGGCTCCTCCCTTATCCGCCTGTCGTATAGTAATGTCCTTGTTTTCAGATAAGGCTTGTATGGCCTGCCTCTCTGTGTTGGTAAAATTTGTCGTTTTAGTTCTTGGAGTTTTAAAGATTTTGATGATATCTTGATTAACAACTTTTTCAAACGTGTCAAGCACTCACGGGAGGTAATAATCGGCTAGGGTTCCTAAGTCCCATGAGTTTGTCTGGTTCGGTGTCTTCTGTTGTTGGTCTTTCAACTACGTTCGCAAAGAAATGTCTTAAGCGTAAACTTCTCAGAAATTTGTAAACACAAATTTGTGTGTCTAGTACATTTGAATGGTAAGTAGGGACAAATGATGTACCCTTTTGTAAAGTTTGTAATTGAAAGTTAGAAATGTTGTGATTGGAAATATTGATAACTAAGTCCTGTTACTCCGGGTGTTTTTTGATACACTCTCGGTTGAGTGACTTCTTGCTGTTTCTAACTCTCCCCCGCCTGGTTCTTTTTGGCGTCCCCGGCCTATCTCTAAAAAAGGAGTTGTGGCTGTTGAAGAGGTTGAGGTTTGTTGTTGTCTATTATCCGTGGTTTGCGTTTCATCTGCTCTTGGAACATTTCGCGAGGTTGTGGGACCTCTTCGGTTTGATTGTGAATCGTCAGAGGCTGTTTCATCAGATGATTTGTATGGAGTTGGTTTTTGTTGACGTCGCCGGGCGTAAATGTCCGCCCAATTGTAAACTTCCCTTGTACGGTAATCTGTGGTGTCTCTCTTGAACTTTCTGATTTTACGGTCCTTGATCTCTTTTGTGTATTTATCCAATTCAGCATTGATGTATGTTAAAACCTGTTCCCATTCCTCCTTTGATAACATGGTATTTAATTCGTCTTTTAGTTGTGCTGTTTCTTTATTCAAATCTTCAATTAGTTTAGCCAGCTCTTCTATTATTAGTAATATCAAATCAAGCGAACATTTATTGAGAATTGCGAACAATTTCTCTGTAAATCTTGCGTTGTTTTTGCATAAAGTTGATTTTAATGATATCCGTAGGCCACGTGGAATCCGCTGGGCTTTATGATATTTAATTAAAGTACTCGCATGAAGATGTTGATTGACAATGCGTTTGGACATGTATAGAAGTTGTTTTATATTAGCTTGGGTTGAACCTGTGCTTGTACTTGGGCTTTCCTCCTCTTGTATTAAGGAATACATTTGCTTTGAGTCTTCCTCTGTGAATGCCAGAGTTTCTGCTCTTTGGTCTGTCGAGTGTAATATATCTTCAAACTGCATGATTCCTTGGGTGCTGTATCCTTAGTAGTACAGTCAATTAGAATGTAGATCCAAATTTGGCTTATAGGAGACGCACACCTTGTCAATGTTTGTAGTCAATGTCTATATAGGTGAGTGGTGCCCTGGGAGTAACACCCCCTGTACCTGGGGTGAAGAATACTGAGAACTGCACTGTTTCCCTTGAGACCAGCGTCCCTCCCGGGCACTCGGAAATATTTCTGGTTTCTGGATATCCTCGATGCACAAGTTACTACTTGTGTAACGATATATCTGTAAGAGACATTAGTTAGTGATAGATTCCTTACCTTAGAATATCCCCAGGCGTCAGACTGGATCCGGAAAGTTTTGCGTAGCAGTACCCTTGCGCGTCGGTAGGCGTCGTCTGCGGCTCCGCGTCCGTCGTCGGCGTCGTGGGCGCCATGATGACGTAGTCGGAGTTGCAAATGCTACTTACCAGTATGCATCTGTTCTTGGCATGTAGGGCTGCTGACATTCATATCTGTGCATAGATCGCCGCCTAGTGTTGGGTCCGGATGATTGCACATTGTTGTCCTGGAAGAGTCTTCGAAGTATCACGAGATAGGTGGCTCCTCCCCTGGACTACAGTGCGCATGGGCATCGCCTCCATCCCCAGATTGTTTTTAGCCATTGGCAGAGATGGAGTGAAGTATGTGAGTGATGACCATGCTATGAGCATATAGATATACATATGAATGAATACTGCAGCTGCTACAGGCGCCGGGGAGGAGGGTGGGCGATATGAATGTCAGCAGCCCTACATGCCAAGAACAGATGCATACTGGTAAGTAGCATTTGCAGTTTCTTGGCATGTGGGCTGCTGAATTCATATCTGTGCATAGAATACATAGCAGTCCCTCCATTAGCGGCGGCCGCCCGTGCCAGCTGCAGCAGTCTGAAAAAGTGTTTTGAGAACAGCCTGACCAACAGCTGCCTGCTGTTTGGAATGCACGTCTACACAGTAGTGTTTAGTGAAAGTATGTGTGGTAGACCATGTGGCTGCTCTACAGATATCTTCTAAGGGAATGTTGCCTAGGAAAGCCATAGAGGCCCCCAACTTCCTGGTGGAATGGGTCCTCGGTGGGATAGTGAGAGTGCGCTTAGCTTTGGCGTAACAGATCTGAATGCATTTCACGATCCACCTAGCGATCCCAGCTTTGGAGATAGCGTTTCCCTTGTGGTGTGTGGCAAAAGCAACAAAAAGCTGCTTGGTTTTGCGAAAATCTTTGGTCCTGTCTACATAGTACATCAAGGCTCTCTTAACATCAAGGGTGTGGAGCATCCGCTCCGCCAGCGTCTCTGGGTTTTGGAAAAACACCGGCAACTCTATCGTCTGGTTCATATGGAATTGAGACACAACCTTGGGTAAGAATTTAGGGTTAGTGCGGAGCACAACCCTGTTAGCATGTACTTGGAAGAAAGGTTCTTGGATGGTGAGCGCCTGCAACTCGCTAACCCTCCGTAGCGATGTAATTGCTACTAAGAAAGCAACCTTCCAAGTCAGAAACTGAAGCTCACAAGAATGCAGTGGCTCGAAGGGAGGACCCATCAGTCTTGTAAGAACCACATTGAGGTTCCATTCTGGAGCTGGTGGGGTCCTTGGCGGAATGACTCTCTTGAGTCCTTCCAGAAAAGCCTTGATAGCAGGGACCTTAAAAAGTGACAGGTGTTGCCTATTTTGGAGGTATGCTGCCATAGCAGACAGATGAATGCGGATGGAAGAGTACGCTAAATTGCATCGATACAGGTGGAACAGGTAACAAATGATGTTTTGAATGGAAGCATCTAGCGGGTCAATATTGTGGTTAACACAGTAGATGACAAACCTCTTCCATTTAGCCGCATAACAAGCTCTAGTAGTGGGCTTCCTTGCCTCCCGAATGATGTTCATACAATCGAGGGGAAGATTGAGGTAGCCAAACTCTAGGACTTCAGGAGCCAGATCGCCAGGTTGAGCTGTTGCGGATCTGGGTGCTGAATGTCGCCATGGCTCTGCGTCAGAAGGCTGGGAGTGAGATGGAGCCTTTGATGCGGTACCACGGACAGTTCTAGAAACGTGGTGTACCATGGTTGGCGAGCCCACGTCGGAGCAACCAGGATGAGAGTCATCGAGTGCTGCCTGAGCTTGCGTGCCACCAGCGGTATCAGAGGTGCTGGGGGAAAAGCGTACGCAAATCTGCCTGACCAGTTCATCCACATCGCATTGCCCTGTGATTGCGGGTGTGGGAATCTGGCGGCGAAGCTTTGGCATTTTGCGTTCTCCTTTGTGGCGAACAGGTCTATCTCTGGATGACCCCACCTTAGGAAGTACGGTTGGAGTACTGATAGATGTATCTCCCACTCGTGCATTTGATGGCTGTGCCTGCTGAGCAGGTCCGCCATCTGGTTGTCCTTGCCCGGGAGATGCTCCGCCATGAGGAAGATGTTCCTCTGAATGGCCCACTTCCACATGCTCTGAGCCAGATGAGACAGCTGCGGAGAGTGTGTGCCTCCCTGCTTCTGAATGTAGTACATGGCTGTCATGTTGTCCGTCCGGATCAACACGACCTTGTTGCACAGATGTACTTTGAACGCCTTTAAGGCCATGAAGATTGCCATCAGTTCCAACACATTGATGTGCATCTTCCTTTGCTGTAGTGTCCATAGTCCCTGCACCGTGTAGTGGAGGACATGCGCTCCCCATCCCTGGAGAGAAGCGTCCGTTGTCAGGATAATCTGCGGCACAGGCTCCTGGAATGGTCGGCCCTTGCAAAGGTTTTGTGGATTCAACCAATGCAGAGAGTTGTATGCCCGACCGCTCACCAACACTAGGTCTGTCAGTTGCCCATGAGCCTGAGTCCACTGACGTGCCAGGCACTCCTGAAGCGGACGCATATGTAGCCTCGCGTGCGGGACAATGGAGATGCAGGAGGCCATCATGCCTATCAACTGCATGAACACCTTCGCTGGAAGCGAGTGTTGAGGTCTGAATCGTTGGATCAGTGTTTGGATGCTGGCGATTCTCACTGAATTTGGCTGCGCAGTGGCTGCCAGAGTGTTTATTGTCGCGCCCAGATACTGTCGTACATGGGCGGGCTGGAGAGGGGATTACGGGTAGTTCAGAGAGAATCCCAGATCGTGCAGGAGATGAATGGTGCGGGACACGTAGTCGGCGTACTGTTGTTCTGTTTTTGCTTGAATGAGCCAGTCGTCCAGGTAAGGGTAGACGTGGACGTTCTGTCGTCGCAGATGCGCCGCCACAGTCGCCAGGCACTTCGTAAAGACCCTTGGCGCTGTGGTGACCCCGAACGGCAGAACCCTGAACTGGTAGTGCTGGGTTTGGATCGTGAATCTGAGATACTTCCTGTGGGAAGGATGCAGGGGGATGTGGAAGTATGCATCTTTCAGATCCAATGTAGCCAGGAAGCCCCCCTGTTGAAGCAGAGGGAGCACCTGCTGCAGCGTGAGCATCTGGAAATGCTCCGAGAGAATGTACCAGTTGAGGGGCCTGAGGTCCAGGATGGGCCGCAGGGAACCGTCCTTTTTGGGGATCAGAAAGTACAGAGAGTAAACTCCTGTACCCCTTTCCTGCAGTGGAACGAGCTCTATTGCACCTTTTTGCAGCATGACCTGAACTTCCTGCTGCAACAAGAGCAAGTGCTCGCCGGACATAGGACGGCTTCTTGGAGGTATGTTCGGTGGAGTGGAGGTAAGTTCCAGACAGTAACCGTACTGGATAAGAGACTTGACCCACCTGTCCGTGGTGATGGATCTCCACGCGGGCAGGAACTGCTGGAGTCTCCCCCCGACCGGTGTTGTGTGGTCGGGGGGCAGTGACAAGGCGTCACTGCTTGTTGGCGGCGGTGGACCTGTTGTTTCCACGTCCCCTGCCTTTGATGTTGTTGCCTCTGTAGCCACCTCTACCCTTGTTGGTGTATGAGGTCTGGGTATTGCCTTTGTAGTACTGTGAGGATTGCGATGCCTGACCCCTTGAGGTGCCTCTGGTATTGGAGCGGCGAAAGGAGCCACCCCGAAACTGCTGAGATTGAAGGGCCCCCATAGACTTAGCCGTGTCTGTATCTTTTTTCATTTTCTCAAGCGTCGCATCCACCTCAGGGCCGAACAAATGGTCAGGATTAACAGTCTGGTTCAGGATGGTCGTTTGTATATCAGGTTTGAACCCTGAAATCCTAAGCCATGCATGCCTTCTGAGCAACACACTAGTGTTGATCGCCCTGGATGCCGTATCAGCCACATCTAGCGCACATTTTATGGAAGCATTTGTGATGAGCTTTCCCTCCTGAATCAACATCTCCCCTGCCTCCTTGTACTGGTCAGGCAAGTGCTGCAGTAGTGCCTCTAGGGTGTCATAATGAGCCCTATCGTAGCGTGCGAGTAGGGCCTGAGTGTTTGAGATGCGCCAAATGTTAGCTGCCTGTGCAGCAATCCGCTTCCCTGATGCCTCAAATATTTTCGACTCTTTGTCTGGGGGAGGAGCGTCACCAGTTGTCTGTGAGTTCGCCCTCTTGCGAGCGTTGGAAACGACCAAAGAGTCTAGTGGCAAGTGTCCCTTGATATATGTTGGATCCGAGGGCGCTGCCTTATATTTCTTATCAATGCGTGGATTGATAACACGCGCCCGAGTGGGCTCCTTGAAGACCTCCTGCGCGTGCTTGAGCACTCCCTTGAGCATTGGCAAAGTTTTGATTGACTTTTCGGCCACAGAGAAAGTGTCAAACAAAAAGTCCACATCCACAGGATCGGAGTGCAGCTCGACATCGTGGTTAGCTGCAGCTCTCTCGATTAGCGCGTTGAAGGCAGCAGAGTCCTCCGTTGGCGAAGTCTTTGGTGCAAAGAGATGTGGTTCCTGACCCGACTGCGGGTCCTCGGGGTCGCCTCCGGCAGACCAAGGTACATGTTCCTCCTCCGGATCCGAGTACGCCGGATAGTTGTACTCGACCTCTTCCTCGTCGTCATCCCCCGCGGCAGAGTGAGTTGGGGAACTCGGCAGGTCACTTGGGGATGCCGGCGCCGGAGGCGCTGAAGCACCCGCAGAGTCCCTTTTATTTTTCAGAGGAATGCGAAAGTGTTCCAGCACCGGCTCCGTGGTGATTTTCCTCTTGAGGAGGGACAGTTTCCCAGTATTGGCGTCGATGATGACTTCACGACGTTCTTCCTCCGCGAGTGGTTGGAGCCGAGGTTTGGCCACCACCGGAGACGCTTTGGGCGTCGACACCTCCTTCGAGGGCACCCCAGCCACCTGCTTCGGAGCGAAGGCCTTCGGCGTCGACTTCGGCGGTAGGGTGAAGCGGATAGGCGTGTGCGCCTTGGACGGCTTCTGAGCGGGCTTCGACACCCCAGCCTCTGGGTCTGGAAGCTCCGCGGCTGTTCGAATCTGTTGCAGGGACTCCTGGACCTTCTTCGAGAGGGCTGGAGAGGGAGCGATCGCATCGCTTGATTTCCCTGACTTGGGAGTTGCGTCGGCGAGAGGCAGTGTCTTCGGAGTCGACGCAGTACCCTCCTTGGCTCCGGCGGCCGGGGCCGGGGAAGCCTGAGCTTTGGGATCGCCTTGACGCTTCTTTGAAGCCTTCTTCTGGTCGTCGACCGCGACCATCTTCGGCGCCGACGCAGCCGCGTCGGACGACTTTGCTTTCGGCACCGACCCAGATGCCTTCGGGTCGGTCATCTTGGCTGCACTGTCCATGTCGGCCATTTTGGATTTCTTAGGTTTTGACGCCTCCAGAGCCTTCTGTATGGCTTTCACTTTCGGTTTCGAAGCCGGAGCTGTTGAACCCGAAGGCTTCACTTTCGATTTTGAAAAAGTGAGTGGCACCTCCAAAATGTCCGTGGCCGGGCTCGTAGGCGGGGCTGCTGGACTTGTAACAGTGTCTTGGGTAAGGCCCGAAGGCGATCCCTCGACCTGGGCCGTAGGAAGGGGTCCGACCCCTGAGTCAGTCCGGGGGTGCTCGTCCTCAGAGCTATCCCCCTACCTCGTCGTCGGCTTTGTCAAACTCCTCGTCCCCTGCGTCGTAGGCCTCCCCCTCGGACGCAGGGTTAGAGTCCGAAACCTGCTGGACATCGTCGTCTCCGACGTCTTCCTCGAAGATGTTGTCCGGCGGGGGCGCAGACAGTTTGGCTTGGAGTCTCGCAGCCCGACGAATCTTGAGGGTCTTCTTGCACCGGAACTTCGAGCAGGCCATGCACCAGGCCTCGTTGTGGTCCGGCGACAGACAGGTGTTGCACACTGGGTGCACGTCGAGGTGCGAGTACTTCGCGTTGCAGACCGGGCACCGTTTAAACGGAGTCCGTTCCATGTCTGGAGCGTCGTGTAGGCCCGTCCGCGCCGATAGCACGCGGAAGGGCAGCAAGAGTTCGGAGCTGGAGAAAACAGTAAACCCGAACGAAAACGATACCGGCGCCGAGCCTAAAGACCTTTTGGTCTCGAATAAAGTGATTTAACAACTATCGGTTCCGACAGAGGGAACCGACACACATCCGAAACCAATGGCGGAAAAAAACAATCTGGGGATGGAGGCGATGCCCATGCGCACTGTAGTCCAGGGGAGGAGCCACCTATCTCGTGATACTTCGAAGACTCTTCCAGGACAACAATGTGCAATCATCCGGACCCAACACTAGGCGGCGATCTATGCACAGATATGAATTCAGCAGCCCACATGCCTCGAACACTTAGACGCCGCCTCCGCGTGCAGACGTCAGTTCTTAGCCACAGCTTTTCCGCGCCAGAAGCGCAGAGCCATGACAAAAACCAACACTGGTGCCAAGAAACTAGGGCCCTGAAAGGGGATGACCGTAACCCTAGATATCGGTTCGCAGAACGGGGAGGATGGGTGGGTCGGTAAGGAATCTATCACTAACTAATGTCTCTTACAGATATATCGTTACACAAGTAGTAACTTGTGCATCTGAAAGAGACACGTTAGTGATAGATTCCATACCTTAGAATAGATACCCCAGCAATACCATCCCCGTGGTGGTGGGTCTGCGAACCAATATTCACACCAGAAAGTCCTGGAGAACGGAACGGCCGAAGTAGCCATCCCTCCGGACTTGACTGTCCAGACAGTAGTGCCTCGCAAACGTGTGCAACGAGGCCCACGTAGCTGCCTGGCAAATGTCCTGCAAGGGCACACCTCGGCCCAAGGCAGTTGTAGTGGCCGTGGCTCGAGTGGAATGAGCCCGCAGCCCAACAGGTGGTTCCTTCTTAGCCAAGGAGTAACACGCCTGGATGCACATGATAATCCATCGAGAAATGGTCCTCTTGTGCACCGCTTTCCCTTTCTTAGCGCCCGCGTACCCAACAAAGAGTTGATCATCCACCCGGAACTGGCGTGTGCGATCCAGATAGAACGAGAGCGCACGTTTTGGGTCCAGACGGTGGAGCCTCTCCTCCTCTCTCGAGGGGTGCGGAGGCGGAAAGAAGGTGGGCAATGTGATGGACTGCCCAATGTGGAAGGCCGTGACCACCTTAGGCAAGAAGGAGGGCCTAGTCCTCAAAACAACCTTGTCCGGATGGACTGAAAGGAAAGGAGGCTTACAAGAGAGAGCCTGGAGCTCACTCACTCTCCTGGCAGAGGTGATGGCTACCAGGAAGGCAGTCTTTAAAGAAAGAAGGCGAAGTGGACAGTTGTGAAGAGGCTCAAAGGGAGTGCACATCAGAAATGTCGGAACCAGGTTCAAGTCCCACTGAGGCATCACGAATGGAACAGGAGGAAAAGTATGAGTGATGCCCTTCAGGAATCGATTTACGATAGGACAAAGAGGGTTGGTCAGGCAGCCTCAGAAAGGCTGAAAGAGCCGAAAGATAGCCCTTGATAGTGCCCAGAGCAGAGCCCTGCTGGGCAAGAGAAAGAAGGAAGAGAAGAATCTCAGAGAGAGGGGCATTGAGAGGATCCACAGCCTTTGCTGTGCACCATGCCACAAATCTGTTCCACCTGCAGGCGTATACCGTCTTTGTGGAGGGACGCCTGGCTGCCAGAATGATGTTGCAAACTTCAGGAGGCAAGTCAAATGGCCTCAACTGTCGCCGCTCAATCTCCATGCATGGAGGTGGAGACTGGACAGGTTCGGGTGGAGGACCGTCCCCTGCTGCTGCGGCAGAAGGTCCTCCTGAAGAGGCAGACGAACCGGGGGATCGACTGACATACTGAGTAGCTCGGGATACCAGTACCTTCGTGCCCAGTCCGGAGCCACAAGGATGACTTGTGCCCGGTCGCGCTTGATCTTCTTCAGCACTCTGGGCAGAAGAGGTATAGGCGGAAAGGCGTACAACAGACCGCAGCTCCACTCGCGACGAAAAGCGTCTCCGAGCGAGTGCCGCCTTGGAAATTCCAACGCGCAGAACCGATGACATTGCGCGTTCTCTTCGGTGGCGAATAGATCTAACCAAGGCTCTCCCCATCGCAGAAAGAGGCCTTGCGCCACGTCCGAGTTCAGACGCCATTCGTGATCCATCGAGCACCGACGGCTGAGTTCGTCCGCCCTGGCGTTCAGAGAACCTGCCAGGTGTTGAACCACCAGAGTCACGCCCTGATGTTCCAGCCATTGCCAGAGGCGCAGAGCCTCCTGGCTTAGGGTCCACGACCCCACTCCGCCCTGTTTGTTGCAGTACCACATGGCGGTGGTCTTGTCCGTGAACACCTGCACTGCACTCCCTCGGACAGATGGGAGGAATGCTTTCAGTGCCAGATGAATCGCCCGCAGCTCCAACAGATTGATATGGAGCCGGGACTCCGCCGGAGACCAGAGTCCTCTGATCTCCGCCTCTCCCAAGTGGCCTCCCCAGCCCTGGAGGGACGCGTCCGTCACAACTACGTGCTCCGGTTGGGGAAGGGAGAGGGATCTGCCGTTGACCTAATCGCGGTCCGTGAGCCACCACTGCAGCTGTCTCGCAGTGCCCTCCGAGATCAGGACATGGTCTGAAAGGTTGCCCTGGTGCTGGGCCCACTGAAACTTCAGGTCCCACTGCAGAGCCCGCATCCGCCACCGTGCGTGATGCACCAGAAGGATGCAGGAGGCCGTCAGCCCCAGAAGCCGCAGCGTCAACCTGACCGAAACTCGGGATAACGGCCTGAAGATCGGAATCAGGGCCTGTATATCCCGGACTCGCTGTTCGGGCGGGTAAACCCGAAACTGCGCCGAGTCGAGAACCGCTCCGATGAAAAGGAGCTTCTGAGAGGGGCACAGGTGTGACTTCGGCACATTGATGGAAAATCCCAGCCTGTGCAGGAGATCCGCCGTAGTCTGGAGGTGGTTGACGACTGCCTGGGGCGAGCCCGCCTTCAACAACCAGTCGTCTAGGTAGGGGAAGACTGAAACCCCTAACCTGCGCAGGTGAGCTGCGACCACCGCCATCACCTTCGTGAACACCCGTGGGGCGCTGGTAAGGCCGAAGGGGAGCACGGTAAACTGAAAGTGCTCGAGGCCTACCGTGAACCGCAGGTAACGCCGGTGGGCCGGCAGGACGGGGATGTGGAAATACGCATCCTGCAAGTCCAACGCTACCATCCAGTCTCCTGGGTCTAGGGCAGCCAAGACCTGAGCCAGTGTCAGCATTTTGAACTTCTCCTTCCGGAGGAAGCCGTTGACGTTCCTCAGGTCCAAGATAGGGCGTAGGCCCCCTTTGCCCTTCTTGGGTACCAGAAAGTAGTGGGAGTAGCAACCATGTCCTACTTCTGGCCCAGGAACGCGCTCGATGGCCCCCTTGGCCAAGAGGGCCGAAACTTCCTCCTGCAGGAGCCGCAAGTGATCCCCCGATACGCGGTGGTGTTGCGGTGGCATGGCTTGAGGGGTCGTCTCGAAGGGGAGGGAGTTGCCCCGTCGGACGATTTGCAGCACCCACCTGTCCGAAGTGACTGCGCGCCAGTGAGAGTGGTGATGGCGAACCCTGCCTCCCACTGGCGTCACATGGGCCGAAAAGCACGGACTAGGAGGGTTTAGAGGCGGATGCCGCGGAAGCAGGTGAGGACTGGTTCCGCCTGTTTCCCCGACCGCCTCCACGGTGGTTTCCACGGCCGCCGCCGCGCTGGACGACAGTTTGTGGCGATTAGCTGGCGGCACGTGTGGGGGCGCCCCTTCCTTGGCCACGAAAGGGGCGAAAGGCACTCATTTGCTGGCGCGGGGCCGAGAGGCCCAAGGACTTGGCCGTAGCCCTGGAGTCCTTAAAGCGCTCAAGCGCGTGATCTGCCTTGTCGCCAAAGAGGCGACGGCCATCGAACGGCATGTCCATGAGTGTATTTTGGACGTCTGCCGAGAAGTTGGCGGATCTCAGCCAGGCGTGGCGTCGTATCGCCACCGGCATAGCCATCGCTCTGCCCAGCGAGTCAGTAGTATCCAATCCGCACCTGATGTTATACTTCGCTGCGTCCCGGCCCTCCAGCAGGGCTTGGCCGAGTTTGGCCCGTACCTCCAACGGACACTCTGGCAGCACTTCCGCCACCGTTTCCCACAGAGAGTGGGTGTAACGGCCCAAGAGGCATGCGGTGTTGGAAGACCGCAGTCCCAAGCTAATGGACGAGAACACCTTCTTGCCATAGGCCTCGTACCTCTTGGATTCCCGATCGGGAGGAGCCGTCAGGAAGGCGGTCTGGGAGTTAGAGGCCTGGATAACCAGACTCTCGGGGGTGGGGTGGGTGGACAGGAAACATGGGTCGCCCGGGCCCGGCGGTGGCGTCTGGCCACGTTCCTATCTACAGGCGAACCTGTAGCGGGCCTGGACCAAGTGCCCATAAGAACGTCTGTCAAGGCCTCATTAAACGGCAGCAGAGGCTCCACGGAGCATGACTGCGGCTTAAGGACCTCAGTGAGGAGGTTAGTCTTCACGGCCGCGGCGGGGAGCTCAAGGCCCAGGGCCTTAGCAGCCCTCATCAGCACCACACTATAAGTAGCGCCCTCCTCCGAAGCCACGGTAGGAGGAGAGACGAATCCAGTGTCTGGAGAGGTGTCCAGGCCACTGGCCTCCCCAAGGTCTCCTGTCCAGTCCATGTTAGACTGACATTCCCTTGTCAGAGGGTCCTCAGACCCATCTCCCAATCCTTCTCTTCCCCCATCTCCTGGGATTCAGGGTCATAAGCAAATGAGGTGGGTTCATGGAATTGAAATTCCCCGCACGGCGTCGAGAGCGGCGTCGGTAGACGTCGTCCCGACGTCGGAACCCAGTGAGAGGAGGCATCGGGGCCGGCGCCGCCCGAGGACGACGCCAGAGGGGACACCATACGGACCGACCCCGGGGGGGGTCGTAAGGTCCACCGTGGACGGTCCATCGCCCGACGAGGGTCCAGCGGCATCCTGCGGCGCCGGGCTTGAAGGCAACGACGACGCCGGGGCCGCTGCATCCTGCGGCGCCGTGCCCGTGGGCACCGGCGGCGTCGGGATCGTGGGGCCCTGCGGCGCCGGGCCCGAAGGCGCCGGTGGCGTCGAGGCCGAAGCACCCGACGGCGTCGAGGTCGTAGCCCTCGACCCACTAGGGCCGCCAGACGGGTTCACTGGGCCCGAAGGCGCCGTGGAACCCGTCGGAGAAGAAAGGGACCTCATGGCCATGAGGAAATGCTCGATCTCCTCCAGCGTCTCGTTCAGCCCAGGGACCGGGGGGTATGGGGCCGGACGCGGCGCCCGCGACTCCCGAGGAGCCGCGTGGGCGGTGTCACCCGAACCCCCGGCGGCATCGCGCGAGCGTCGGGGGGAGTCGGAAGAGCGATGATGTCTCTTCGACTTCTTATGCTTCTTACCTGACGACTTGGACCTGGAGGAGTGGCGCCGACTCCCGGAGCTGTGACGGCTCCGTCCCCGCGACCTGTCCCTCGACCTCCCGTGGGACTGGGACCGGGACCTCACACGGCGCGGGGCCGACTGGCTGATTTCGAGTCGCCTGCGGGACCGCTCCCGCCTGGCCTTCCTCGAAAGGGCCCGACAGTCGGGGCAGGCCTCGTCGTCATGGTCGACGCCCAAACATATCAAGCACTGGCGGTGGGGATCCGTAACCAACATGGTACGGTCGCACTCCTCGCAATTCTTGAATCCGGGCATCCCTAACGGCACCGTCGGAGTCGTAAAGACTTCGAAAAGGATCAAAAGATCTCCAAAAAACGTAGTCAAAAATTGACTAGAGTACTGCTCTTTCCAGATCTGCGCTGGCTGGCGCGGAAAAAAGAAGAACTGACGTCAGCACGCGGAGGCGGCGTCTAAGTACTCCGACGACGTCATCACGGCGCCCACGACGCCGACGACGGACGCGGAGCCGCAGACGACGCCTACCGACGCGCAAGGGTACTGCTACGCAAAACTTTCCGGATCCAGTCTGACGCCTGGGGATATTCTAAGGTAAGGAATCTATCACTAACGTGTCTCTTTCAGATCCTTGAACTTTTTCATCATAGTTTCTTTTTGTTGTTGATACATTTCGTGAGAGGAGGCAATTCTCTTTATCCGAATTAGTTGAGAGTATGGAAGGTGGGTTTTCAACGATGGTTGGTGAAAACTCTGATGGTGTAAAAGGTTGTTTCTATCTGTAGGTTCTGCATTTCAGGCCACAGGGCCATTTGCCTAAAACATTATGACAACAATAATGTGACGAATTTATTTAAAAAATAAAAGGAATGATATCAACCAAGAAATATAATCTTATTGAATTTATTTGAACAAATCAAGGAAATATTTCCGAGTGCCCGGGAGGGACGCTGGTCTCAAGGGAAACAGTGCAGTTCACAGTATTCTTCACCCCAGGTACAGGGGGTGTTAATCCCAGGGCACCACTCACCTATATAGACATTGACTACAAACATTGACAAGGTGTGCGTCTCCTATAAGCCAAATTTGGATCTACACTGCTAATTAACATCACAGGAAACAGCATATTAGAAATTAATATTCTGATTTAATGAAATAGGATTCTCTTTCTAAGCAACACACTCCATTCATTTGCTGTATTTTTTCTTTGGTGCACTGTAACTAGTGCACTTTATTCGAAGATTCTTTGTGTGAATATATATTACTTTCATTATTTAATTGTTTCGAAGTCACACAACAAGGTTTTGGGTAACCTCTCACCCAGTGCAGTGCCTAGCATCAATCTGCTTGTCATTATGGTTCTGCAAGGATTGAAAATCTGGCATTTAAGCAAGCTGTGGAAGATTGGACTCTGCTGGTACTGACTCCTTTCCAGGAGACAGAGAATGCTGCATCTGCAGGAAATCTGGGTACTGATGACGTGACCACCTCAAGCCATATGGCCATCTCTGGCCTAATTGCTTTTTGGCCTTAAACAGAAGTGCTTCAGTGATCCCACTGCAGTCAAGGACTTGAACTTGATTATCAAAAGGCTGCATCAACCGCTGGTGGAACCAAGGTCTTGCTACCACAGAGTACGCAAGAGACATTAGGTCTACAACCTGAAATAAAGCCCGAGGAAATAGCCAAAAAAGCCACATACAAGTTAGAATAAACAAGGTGACATGGCTGTTTATTTTTTCTTACTGGTTTGAGGCGATCAAGTTCACATTCTCCCTCAATGAGACAAGCGGAAAGGAGCCTGGCATTGGGAGAAGAGCTTCAATAAAAAGATACAAGCAGGGTGAGAAGGGGGAAAGAATCTCCTTGAAGAAAATGGGAGTAGAGCACCGAGGGGCAGCAGAGCAGTTTTACAAGACCAAATAGGGAGTTACTGCTCACTATGTGCAGTCGCCTTTAGCTCGATCCCACAAGTGTGGAGAGGGTAATTGACAGCTGTTATTGCCTGCAAAGATGGGCAATAATGACTAAATATTTAATCAATGACTGTCATTGGGGAATCAAAAGAGAGGAAGCTGAGGGGCCATGGCTTGGCGGTTGGCGAAACAAGATGAGTCATATGTTGCTTAAGCTCCCAGGGAGAGGCGTAAATCCTTCATAATCTACTGGGACGCCCCTCCCAGACATCACCCAGGTTAAGGCCAGGAGATATTGCACCTATTGGACTCCGGGCTGCTTGTGCCACCTCCTGAGTGAGGGTCAGGTGGGCCCACAGAGGGGTAGCTCAAGATGACCTTTAAGAAGCTGCAATGGCAAAAGACAAGTCCCCTGTCCGGCAGAGCAAACTAGATGAATACGCCAAATTGCCTACCCAGGCAGTTGGCGGCTTTTCCTCACCAACACCTGGGATTGGCCTCGCCATCAGTAATGAAAGTCTCCTATGTGCTATACAGAAGACTCTAGACTCACCCTCTAGGTCAAAATCATCAAAGTGGGTATAGATGTTGCACTCCTTCAAAAAGTCCTGCACATCACGATGGGCTGAGTGACCGAGGCAGAGGGCCACATCTTCTCCCTGGAGGACACAGTGACAAAATTGGAGCACACGGAGGAGACTGCAAAATAAGGTAGGCAAAATGACAGCAAGACTAGAAGATGTGGAGAGTTGTTCCCGTAACAATAACTTTCGCTTTGTGGGATTTCCTGAGGGGGTTGAGGGGCCTAACCATGAGAAATATTTTGAGTCCTGGCTCAAAGAATTTCTCCGGGAGGACCAACGGTCTATTTGTTTCCTAATTTAGCAAGATCATTGGGCACTGGTGCAGCAGCCGCCCCCCTGGGGTTTCAGCTTGAGCCATCATTGCCCGCTTCCTCAACTACATGGACAGGGAATAGATATTATGCTCAGCGAGGGCGTTGGGCTAGACCCTATGTTAATCCTCCAAAATCCTAGTCTTCCTGGGTTACAGCAGGCTAGTTCAGAACCAAAGGAAGGCTTTCGACCAAGTCAAGTAGAAGCTACAGGGTTTCAAGCTCAAATACATGCTTCTATTCCCAGACATGCTCGAGGTATTCTTGCTAGTGGCTACTGCTGCATCCAGTTGTGCAAAACCCCACGACTGATCGGATTCCCTGTGGAATTGTCTGAAAGGTTGTCTGTCCTCTTCGCATCACTTCTGCTACATCTATTTGAAAAGGTGGGCCATCCCAGTTTCATGCAACCACATTTTAGGATTGCGGTCTATTGAAGAACGCTTTGAAGAGGAAGGTCTTGAATGCCTAGCTCTGGAATGGAAAAAACGAAGGTAGGACCATAACCTTGCTCTAGGCCTACAGCAAGGTCTGGAAGAGCTTGATTGCCTGGAATGCCTTGGAGACACTAGGGGTAGGTTCTCAACATCGATCAGGAATAGCACCACCTTTCCTTTGCAGGTCTGCTCTTTTGTTTCCCTCTGTCAAAGTTCTCAGCCTTCAATGCCTCTTGAAAATGTCAGTTTTTCCAGTCTACAGATGACTTCATCCCACGGCAAGCCCGACTTAAACACTGTTTTTTACAGAGGTTTGTAGCACTTTTTGAGCTCTTTATGCGTATGCCCAAACATAGTTTTATAAGATTCCTGTAATGCAGCTCCCTAGAGTAGGAGGTGACAATTTAACATAGATTCCAACTCTCCATAGTAATATACAATATCTTTCTCCACATACCACAGTTTCTATTACTTTGTCTTTTATGTACCTTAAAGTGTAGCCAATATTTCCACAAACTTTACAAGGGTGAAATTGTACAAAGAAGCAGAGGAAGACAGCTTGAAGAAAATAACAGACTTGCCCAACCTCATAAGAGCTCAGCACTCTGCTCGCCTCCCAGTCAATCTCAAGACCTTTCGTGTGGGAATAGTGCTAGACCGGTTGGGTAAATTCTAGAACATTACACAGCTTTGATCAGGAGCTCTTGCCCCTCTGCCCTTATCCCCCACACCCATGTTACAATCACCTGAGACAAGTTCTCGGGTATGTCCCGGAGGTGTTGTGCATAGAAGGATAGGTCATTTACACGGCAGTCCAATTGGATGGCATCTATTAACTAGGCACAATCAGTTTCAAAGTGCATTTGACTTGTTAAATATTTTTACCCCTGTCCCAGCCACGTCATATATATCCACCTTAGACGTTTTCTGATTGATAGCTACGAGCAAGTTTTACATTTTTAAGTCGCAGTACCACAACCATCCACAGGGTGGCAGCAGATACAAACACATGATTCTGTTAACGCTCCATCCTGCAGAACAAAAGGATATTTTATATATTTCAGTTTTCTGAACCAGTGTCAATGAGATTACTTGAGTAACAATCAATGTTTCTGCTACAGAACACAGCCTGCATGTCTAGCTCAGTCTTCTTTGTATGCGAGGCCCTATTACCTGCTCACGTTGCTGTGGTGATATGGCGGCGGCTATACTCAGGACTCAGGTAGTGGCAGGTGAGTAACAAGGCATGCAGGCTTGGAGGGCACAAATTATGATCAAGGAGGCATTAAGCCTCATCTACCAAAAAAAGCAGTTGCTGCCAAGTGTGAGAAGCACACATTTATTCTGCTCATCTGGAAGGTGAAGATTCAGTGCTGAGATTAGATTTCCACATTATCAGCAACAGCATTCCCTCCATTCGATTCTATTGAAGTTGGGCTGGGGCACTTTGGGCATCGCAGAGGTGCCAGAGAGCATGCGATTTCTTTCTGCTCTTGATCGGTCTGCTGTAGGCTGCAGTGGGATACTACAACACTACTCATGACATGGGTCAGCTCTGGATTCAATCCTATGGCAGTCCGCAACATCTGGGTGTCCCACACAAGGAGCACAGCTGGCTTTTCCTCTTGGATAGTCTCTCCCTTAGCAGGGCCAGACATACACAGATTGTCAGTGCAAAGTTCTGGGATGAATGCAGGGCTTAATTTGAGCCGGTGGTTTCAGGTGCTCGGCCCGGCAATTAAGTCTCAACACAGGAGCTTGTGACAGTCTGCCACAAAGTGGCGCTGTCTGGCTAATTTAGAGATGACCACGACAATAGTTAATAATTAAGTCAATATACATTACCAATGTCGATTACCTTTTTCCCTAGCCATTCTTATAGCTTTGGGGGCCAGAAGTAGCCCGAATTGTCACACTTGTAGGAGCGCAATGGTTAGTAGCTGGTTTGGTACTGTCATTGGCAGCATAGCAGGGGCAATGTGTTGTGCAAGCTGCAGTGGCCTCCTTGGGAGAGCCCCAGCACTTATGTTTTCAGCAAATTAAGCCCTGGATTCATGTAACAGAGTAACTTTACATAAGAGGGTTGCATAGACTCTCCTCTGCCTGACAAACAGAAATAAATGCAGTCACATAAATAATTCGCTCCGAGTCTGGACGTAGTCTTATGACCATTAAGAGGGCTTGTTTTATAAACTAAGCTATCTCCCCAGTCACAGAACAGATTCTGGACCTTGCATTATCAGGAATAGGCATTTGCACGCACACTAGATTTGGCTGGTGCGTGAGTCAAAATATTATGTCAAGACACTAATTTCACAAAGTTGGGCACACAGGCAGGGTACACACCTGTTTATCATACAGGGATATTCCCATCCCTACAGACGCCCCTCTCAGGTCAGACTACCTGGAACCTCACTCCACTTTGGAGAAGTACAGTGATTGGATCTAAAAACTGTCAGGGAAGACCATCTGAACTCCCATAATCCATTCTGGCTCGGTGCTTCTCTGTGAAATCTAGGCCTTGTAGAAAGACACACCATCTCACAAACTTGCCATTCTCACCCTTTACTGCCATTAACCACTTCATTGGTTTGTGATCTGTATGAACCTGAACATGGTACCAAACAAATAAATAAGGCCATAACTTTCTCAAGGCCCATACATTTTACGAAGCATTATTTTTCAGTGGTCACCATGATTTATTTTCTAAGAAGTAATCTGCGGCTCATAAAGGCCACTGGGCTTGTCATCAAGTTGTGTCCGTAATGATTCAACTTCCTTATCTATGGAGTAAGTCTGTATCATTGAGGTCTGTTCATAGTCAGAAGCCTTTAAAGCAGGTGAATTGCATACTGCTGCCTTCAGGTTCTCCAATGCTTTTCAATACTCTACAGTCACAAGTCCTCGCTCAAGGTCTCGACCAGCTCCGACGACACCCTCAGCACTGCCGAACACCTGCACTTCCAGATCCACACTGATCCCAAAACCACCCTCAGAGGAACTCTGATCTACAGACCCCCCCGGACCCAGGTCCCAGTTCATCGACTCCATCGCCGACTTAGTCAGCACGCACACCCTCGCCTCCATGGACTACATCTCCTCGGAGACCTGAACTTCCCACCTCGAGAACAACAACGACACCAACTCCACCACCCTGATCGACAACCTCGGACTCCGACAGCTCGTCACAACGCCCACCCACTCCGCCGGCCACACGCTGGATCCCATCTTCTTCGCAAGCTTCCACGTCTCCTTCAGCCACACCACCTAAATCCACTGGACCGACCATTGCTGCATCCACTTCACCTTCCGGAAACCCACCACGCACCACCGCACCCAATAGATCCCCCGCTGCTGCAGGAGCAAAATCACAGAAGACCAGCTAAACACCGCCCTTGCCCGAAGCCCACCCGCTGACCCCACCGGCCCAGATGCCGCCGCCAACAACCTCAGGCGTTGGATCAACGACTGCTCCAACACCCTCGCCTGATCAAGAAACCCTCCAACAGACACACCAACAAGAATGCCAGCTGGTTCTCCGTGGACCTCCAGACCTCCAAACAAACCTGTTGAAGACTAGAGAAGAAATGGCACCGTGAACAGACACCGGAGAACCACACAGGCCACAAGAACGCCAGGCGCCAACACCATCACCTCATCAGATCCGCCAAAAGTACCTCCTTCAAGGACCGCCTCGACAACAACGCACACAACAGCAAAGAGCTCTTCAACATCGTGAAGGAACTCTCCAATCCCAGCTTCAACACCAACGACATCCCACCATTGCAAGACCTGTGCAACTCCCTGGCCACCTTCTTCCACCGCAAGATCACAGATATCCACGGCAGCTTTGACAACCAGACCACCACGACACCTCAGACCTCACGACCACCACCCACAACGACCCCCCTGCTCACCTGGACCAACATCAACGACGAAGACACCATCAAAATCATAAGCACCATCCACTCCAGCACCCCGTCAGACCCGTGCCCACATCACATCTTCACCAAAGCCTGCACCACGATCACACCCAATCTCCGCAAGGCCATCAACATCTCCTTCGAGACCGGGACATTTCCAGAGAGCTGGAAGCATGCAGAGATCAACGCCTTGCTCAAGAAACCCAAGGCAGATCCGAGGGACCTTAAGAATTTCTGGCTCACCTCCCTGCTCCCGTTCCCGGCGAAGGTCATCGAGAAAACCGTCAACAAGCAGCTGACCTGCTACCTCGAGGAGAACATCCTGGACCCTTCCCAGTCCAGGTTCCGCGGCAACCACAGCACCGAAACTGCCCTCATCGCCGCCACCGATGACATCAGGGCCCTGCTGGACAATGGCGAAACCGCAGGCCTCATCCTCCTGGACTTATCAGCCGCCTTCGACATGGTCTGCCACCGCACCCTACGCACACGCCTCTACAACGCAGGGATCCGAGACAATGCTCTGGAATGGACCACCTCCTTCCTCTCCGGCAGAACCCAGAGAGTCCGCCTCCCCCCTTTCTGTTCCAAAGCCTCCGAGATCATCTGCAGCGTACCCCAAGGATCATCCCTCAGCCCGACATTGTTCAACATTTACATGGCCCAGCTCCTCCACGACGCCAGACTGCACGACCTCGACATCTCCTACGCCGACGACACACAGCTGATCCTCTCCCTCACCAAGGACCCCTACACCGCCAAAACCAACCTCCAAGAAGGAATGGAAGCCATCACAGTATGGATGAAGAACAGCTGTCTAAAACTGAACTCGGACAAGACGGAGGTCCTCATCCTCGGCTTAACCCCCTCAGCCTGGGACGACTCCTGGTGGCCGACCACGCACGCAAACTGGGGTTCGTCCTTGACTCAACGCTCTCCATGACCAAGCAAGTCAACGCTGTATCATCCTCCTGCTTCAACACCCTCCGCATGCTCCGCAAAATCTATAGATGGATCCCCACCGACACAAGAAAAACGGTCACCCAGGCCCTCGTCAGCAGATGGCTGGACTACGGAAACGCCCTCTACGCAGGAGCCCCAGCCAAACTGCTGAAATGACTGCAATGCATACAGAACGCCTCTGCCCGCCTGATCCTCGACATCCCTCGACACAGCCACATCACTCTCCACCTGAGAGACTTACACTGGCTGCCCGTCAACAAGAGGATCACCTTCAAGCTCCTCACCCATGCACACAGGGCACTCCACGACACCGGACCAGCATACCTCAACAGACGACTCACCTTCTACACCCCAAACCGCCAGCTCCACTCCGGTGACCGCGCCCTCGCTACCATCCCCCGCATCCGAAGAGCAACCTCCGGCAGCAGATTGTTCTCCTATCTTGCCGCCTCGACCTAGAACACCCTCCCCATCATCCTACGGCAGACCCAGGACCCCCTCACCCCCCCACCAGCTTGAGACCCTCACGGGTGAGTTGTGTGCTCTACAAATTTCCTGATTGAGTCAAAATCACTCTCTTAGGCAGCTTCTTGGGTGTCATATCAAGGCTCCATTGTTGGCCAAAATCAAATGTGCCTTAAGAAGGCTCTTACTCGAGTATTGGCGGTAGGAAACTCTCATTCAACACAGGCTGGATCAAAGCTTCCAAAGGGCAGATCTTCCCATTGCCTTCCTGATGCCCAAGGTAGACCACAAGCATTGCCCCACATGGCGCTTGTTTGCCTTGGTCAGTTTCACTAACTTTATCTTGACCAATACCTGTTCTAGGTGTCTCAGGTGGTCCTCCCATGAAATGCTAAAGATAGCCATCAAGGTAGGGCTCTTCCAATCCTGAAAGAACTTAGTTTACCAATAGCTGAAAAGAGGCAAGAGCATTCTTTTCCTTGGCATTAGTGCCTAATGTGATCTGCCAATAGCTACTGATAAGTTCAAAGGAGCTCAAGACGTAAGCAGCACCCGACAGTCCAATAGCCTAACAGCTCTAGGAATTGAGTGTGCATCTGTCTTGGTCACTTCATTGAGAGCCCAGTAGTTCACACCAACATGGAAGCCTGTGTATGCTTGCTTGGCCACCTATACCACTGCATTGTTCGAGGGGCTACTTAATCATCCTCAAGTCTAACATCTTAGCAACCTCTACCATGATGTACTTTTGGCTGACATCTTGTATACTTTGCTCTTCAATGGGAAGCTACCCCCTTTTTTGATACACACATGAAGGTTTCAACCCTGGAGCCAACGAAAAGAGATGAGAAAATTATCCATGTAACTCTCTTTGCACTCCGGCGTAAGCTGAGGGGGGCACGTTGTACCCCATCCACAGAACCACCTTTCACATCACCAAGTAGTATGTCAAGCAGTGGTTTACTGTCTTCTTCGTGCTCCTTTGTCATTATCATGTTGTTCACCGTGATGTTTCTCCGGAGGCATGACTTAAGTCGTTTCAAATGGAACACTTTCTTAGGCTCCCTTTTGGCACCTGTGTCCACCATGTAATTGACCTCCAAAATCTTTTGCACTACCTTGTATGGCCCGCACCACTCATTCTCCAAAGTTCTTGGACAAATAAGCTTCATCACCAACACCTCCTATTCCTCCTGGTACACGGTCAGCAAGCGTCACTTTCCAATCATACCACTCCTTCATCAATTCTTGGCTTGAATGAAGGTTAGCCTTTGCCCAACTCATGAACCTTGCGTTAGCAGGCTGAGTCCAATCAAATATTCACCATATCATATTGAGGTGGCCCTGAACATCCTGCCTACCTTTCTCTAACTAAAGTTCCTGCCTTACCCTCTTTAACTAAAGTCTCAGGAGAAGATTCCAATTGAAAATGAGGTTCTCCGGCAGAGTTCCCATTGTGCTATTTAGGGTATTGTTAAACCTTTCCACCAACTCACTGTTTTGCAGCTGGTATGCCTTGAAAAAATGGTAAGGAACACCAGCTTGCTACCTCATCTCTCTCATATAAGTAGAGATCACCAGCCACGTGTCCTAACTGCTACTTTAATAGCAGTTTTCCTCAAAGGCACCTCATCTGCTTGTCTGGTGGCATGATACATCGTAACCAAGATATAACTGTTGCCTGATACGGAGAGTGGGGCATGATGGACAAATAGACCAACAATGTCAATGTCCACCCACTGAATAGAACATCTACCATTGGCAGCGTCACTAGCTGCCTTGGTCTTACCCTCTTACTATTCAGCTGCTCAGATTCCACAGAAGCTCCTTGTGTCTCTACACATCTCTACCATGTAGAAGAAACAGCCCAACCTATCCTTTGCCTTTGTTATGTCCAAGTGTCCAGCTAAGGGCACTTTGTGGCCCAGTGACTATAGGAAATGCCTGTGCACTGGAGGAATCTCAAGCATCTTACTTGCTACTGGTTCAAAATTAAAGAGTGCAGTATAGAGCAATCCATCCTCCCAGCAAACATAATGCCTTCCAATCAAACCCTTGATGAGTGCTTTGGGTTTCTTGCCAAAGTCCCACATTTGTAGGGCACTCAATATGTGCATGGCAGAATTGCTCCTGGGTCATTTAGCAGCTAACACACCCTACAGCTCTGGAAGGGACCTACACTCCTATACTTACTCCACTTTAGTTGTCTCATCCTCCCCTCCCATTGAAGCATGGGGAATGGCCACCACAGCCTGCGCCTTCATCCCACACAATACCATTGTCTGGTCCTTGCAAAACTGTGATAGTCCCAGCCTCTTCCTAAAACTGATGTGCATCCAGTGCTCTGGTCAAGAAAGGAAAACGCTACTTACCAGTATGCATCTGTTCTTGGCATGTAAATCTGTAGATCTGTATACTGCTGCATAGATCGCCATCTGGTGTTGGGCTCGGATGTTTGCACTTTGTTATTGTAGAAGTCTTTGTAGTCACGAGATAGGTGACTCCTCCTTTGGTTAGTAGTGCGCATGGGCATCGACTCCATCTCCAGATTGTTTTCGCCATAAAGGGTGATGATGGAGTTAGTTAGAACAAGAAAAGATGTCATGTGTAATGTATCTAAGTAAGATAGTACTGCAACACATATAGGTGTCTGGGGAGGAGGGTGGGCATATGCGAATCTTCAGCTCTACATGTCAAGAACAGATGAATACTGGTAAGTAGCATTTTCCGTTCGAGGCATACGAGTTGTAGATCGCATACGGTTGCATAGACTATACAGCAGTTACCCCATCAGCAGTGGCTACCTGTATGTGCTGCAGTAGTTTGAAAAAGTGTTCGTTCTTAGTACAGCCTGGCCCACACTAGCTTGTTGTTTTGCTTGCACATCTACACAGTAGTGTTTTGTGAAAGTGTGTGGTGTAGACCATGTTGCGGCTTTGCAAATGTCATCCATGGGGATGTTTCTTAATAATGCCATGGATGCCCCTATTTTGCGTGTGGAATGCCCTCTAGTGGGAATGGATAACATACGCTTTGCTTTTTGGTAGCATATTTGAATGCATTTAATGATCCACCTGGCAATTCCAGCTTTTGATATAGGATTGCCCTTATGTGGTGGTAAGAAAGCTACGAAACATTGTTTAGTTTTCCTGAAACTTTTTGTCCTTTCAATGTAGTAAAGAATAGCTCTTTTGATGTCAAGCGTATGAAGAGCCTGTTCAGCTACTGAATTTGGTTGAGGGAAAAATACTGGGAGCTCAACAGACTGATTAAGGTGGAAAGCTGAAACTACTTTAGGTAAGAATTTAGGGTTTGACCTAGGAACCATTTTGTTGAGATGTATTTGCAAAAATGGTTCTTGTATGGTTAATGCCTGGAGTTCGCTTACTCTTCTGAGAGATGTGATGGCCACAAGGAAAGCCAGTTTCCATGTGAGGAATTGCAATTTGCATTTATGTAAAGGTTCAAATGGGGGGCCCATGAGCCTAGTAAGGACAACGTTTAGATTCCTTACTGGAGAGGGTGGAATTCTGGGAGGAATTATCCTTTTAAGGACTTCCATGAACGCTTTGATGGGAGGTACCCTAAACAATGATAAGTGTTGTCTGTTTTGTACGTAAGCTGCTATTGCAGCAAGATGTAATCGTATAGATGTGTATGCCAGATTACATCTTTGTAGATGCAGGAGATAACAGATAATGTTTTGAGTTGAAGCATCTAGTGGATTGATTGTGTTGTTATTGCAGTAAATAACACATATTTTCCATTTAGCTGCATAGCATGCCCAAGTGGTAGGACGTCTAGCTTCTTTAATGACGTTCATACAGTCTGGTGGGAGATTGAGGTACTTGGAACAACAAGAGAGTAAGGGAAGAAAAGGAGACGCTCCTATTCCCCTAGGGTAATCAAACAAAAACAACAAAGGAGTGTCACAATTGTAGTGACTACAGGACCAAAAAGTTAGTTTGTCAGCAAGTGGACTGGTACACAGTCTTTGGCAGTTACAAATGAAACCTTATTAGGTTTTTATAAAAGGCCCTCACTCACCACTAGTTGGTGACATGCTTCATCATTGGGCCCCACCGGAGTGGCCGAATGCCACCCCAGTGTGCTACAACGCCAGAGTTACTGCGGAGCTGGTTCTTGTTCGTGAAAGTGAAGTGAAAGATTAAAATGTCAAAATTAGGTCAAAAAAAGTTATTAGTTTGCCAGCTGGACAGAATAAAAACAGTGAAGTCTTGCGTAAGGGCCAATTAAGATGCAAGAGGCCATCATCCCTACTAACTGCATGAACACTCGAGCTGGTAGGGAGTGTTGGGGTTGAAATTTTGGTATGAGGGCTTGCATACTGGCTATCCTGGCTGGATTGGGGTATGCTAGGGCTTTGGAAGTATCAATTGTTGCACCTAGATACTGTTGGAGATGTGACTTGGGGAGTTAACTGTGAATCCAAAGATGTGTAGCTTCTGGATTATGATGTGTGTTTGTTGTACACAATTGCTGTGTGACTTGGCTTTTATGAGCCAGTCGTCTAGTTAAGGAAATACATGAATGTGTTGTCTTCTTAAGTGGGCTGCTACTACAGCAAGACATTTTGCGAAGACTCTGGGTGCTGTTGTGACCCCGAATGGAAGGACTGTAAATTGATAATGTTGTCCGTCCACAATGAACCGTAGGTATCTCCTGAGAGCAGGGTGAATAGGAATGTGGAAGTAGGCGTCCTTGATATCTAGAGTGGCAAGGAAAGCCTCTTGTTGGAGCAGCGGGAGGACCTGCTGTAGCGTGACCATGTGGAAGTGGTTAGATTGTATGTACAGGTTTTAACGGTCTGAGGTCTAATATTGGCCTTAGAGTGCCGTCCTTTTAGGGAATGAGGAAGTAAAAGGAGTAAACCCCTGTACCTTGCTGGTGTAAGGGAACCGGTTCTATTGCATGTTTTTGCAAGAGAGAGAGTACCTCCTGCTTGAGAAGCGTTAGATGTTCTGTGGACATTGCACATTGTTTGGGAGGTAAGTGGGGGGGTAGAAGTAAGTTCCAGGCAGTAACCATACTGGATAATTTGTCTTACCCACTTATCTATGGTGATGGAATTCCAGACAGGTAGGAACTGTGATAGTCTTCTCCATACCGGAGTGGAGTGGTCTGGGGGGAGTGGAGGGAAGTCACAGTTTTGTGGTGGGGGAGTTGCGGGTATTAGAACCACACCCTCTTCCTCTGTTATTGCCTCTGTATGTCCCTCTAAAATATCCTCTGTAAGGGGACGTTTGAGTGGGGCTTTTATAAGTGGAAGAGGTGGTTTCTGTACCAGTGGTCTTGGAGGCGACCCTATAAGAGGAGCGACGAAAAGAACCTTTACTAGTTGTTGCCTGTAGAGCCCCCATAGACTTGGCTGTTTCTGTGTCCTTTTTCATCTTTCCTAAAGATGTGTCCACAGTGGGTCCAAACAAGTGTTCCTGATCGAAGGGTTGATTGATGATGGTAGACTGCACCTCTTGCTTAAAACCCGATATGCGCAGCCACGCATGTCTACGTAATAACACGCTTGTATTAATTGTGCGGGATGCAGTATCTGCAGCATCCAGGGCACATTTTATTGAGGTGTTCGTCATTAACTTTCCCTCTTGTATGAGATCATTTACTTTGGTCTTATACTCAAGATGTTGCATGAGTTTTTCAAGCTTATCACAGTGAGCCCCGTCGTACCTCGCAAGTAAAGGTTGTGAGTTAGCAATGCACCAGAAGTTTGCTACTAGTGACGCAACCCATTTACCTGATGTTTCTAGGAGCTTTGATTCTTAGTCTGGTGGAGGGGCATCACCTGTGGTTTGGGAATTTGCCCTTTTGCGAGCATTTGCCACTACCAATGAGTCCAGAGGGAGTTGACCTTTAATATACGCTGGATCACTTGGAGCTGGCTTGTATTTTTTCTCAATTCTAGGATTAAGAACCCTAGCCCTAACAGGGTCTTTAAAAACCACAGGGGCATGTTTACTCATCCCCTTGAGCATAGAGAGTATTTGTATTTTTTTGTGGCTGGGAGAACCTCTCTAATAAAAAATCCTCCTCTAAAGGGTCTGAATGGAGTTTAACCCCATGGTATTGCGCAGCTCTATTTATTAGTTGCGCAAACCCTACATTATCATCTGGGGGGGGATGGTCTGGAGGGATATAAATCTGGCTAGGGCACATCTGGGACATTGGAATTGTCCCAAGAGTCATGAGGTGGGGTACTGTGTGTATCATCATCCGTATCAGTGTGATGTAGGTCTATTCCCTCATCCTCACCCTCTATATCTTCCTCATCCTCTTGTGATGCAGGTGAAAGAGGAGGCACTGGAGAGTGTGCTAGAGAGGGTACAATGTTTGCTGGTTGTGGAGGTGGAGAGAAAGGCATCATAGGTGAGGTTGATGAGTCTTTTTTCTTGGAGGGTATTTCAGGAGTTTCTGAAGTGTCCTATTTTCTCTTCTTAGGTGGTATGGAGGTGACTTGGCAGTAATGGGGTCAATATGGAATGATCTCTGCTTAGGATCCGGTGAATCTGTATGAAAAAGTTCTTTGGATCCCCTGTCTTTTTTCGGCGCCGAGGACTTCGGCTCAGAGTGGTGTTTTGGCCTGTCTTCCTTAGCTTTAGGAGGGAGGGGTATTGGTCTCCTTTTGCTTAGGTGGAGTTTTTGACTACAAAGATTTAGATGTTTCTTTCGGCTCCGAGGGCTTGGATTGAATCTGCTTAAGTGCCAAGAGTCTTTTACTTTTGGATTCGGTTTAGGTGCAGAAGATTCTGGGGTCGATGGGACCTTGATTTTATGTTTTGGTGCCTAAGATGGTTTTCGGCACCGTGGTGTGACTGGCTCGATCCCGAGCTGCCAGAAGGCTTTGTGGGCTTCGAAGCCGGGCACGGAGGCGGGACTTCTGAAGTATTGTCTCGGTGTCGACCCAGACCTGAAGGTGAAGGTGTTACCGGAGCCTTTTGTGTTTTTGGGGTCTGGGCATCGACATCAGTACTCACGCTCCGTTGACCTGGGGTAATCGTCTGGTCTTCTGAGTCCGAATCGTCGGCTTCGGAGACGTTGCCTGTTCATCTCCTGTCTGGTTACGTATCTTCGGTGCCTGCCTCGAAGAAGTCTTCCGGCGCCGAAACTGTAGATCTGTACAATTACATGACGTCGAGCTCGGCGATCAGGTATGGTCTTAGACCTGAACGAGGCACAGGCCTGGCAGTGTCAACTCTTGTGCTGTGGCGAGAGACAAAGGTTGCAGATCTCGTGGAGACCTGTGTGCGGAAATTTAGACCTACACTTGCATTTTTTAAATGGAGTCCTTTCCATATGCTGGTTGATGGGGCTGATCGGCCCAACGGCCCACTTTGACGACCGGACTCAAAAAGTTCTTTGGATACGCATTGAGAGAGATCGCGATCGAAAAAATACCGTCGATTGGGGAGAGTTTTGCACATCGAAGGGGAATCTAAACGACGTTGACCCGGAGTGCAAAAAATTACATCATAACCCGATGGCGGAAAAAAACAATCTTGGGATGGAGTCGATGGCCATGTGAACTACTACCCAAAGGAGGAGTCACCTATCTTGTGACTACAAAGACTTCTACAATAACAAAGTGCAAACATCCGAGCCAACACCAGATGGCGATCTATGCAACAGTATGCGATCTACAGCTCATATGCCTCGAACATTTCAGTTTTTATAGTTTATTGAGAATATTTCATCATTTGTGTATTTGCTTGATGAGTGCTTGCTTTCATATCTTTAGTGAATTTATTTGTGGTTCAAATCATAGAAAATGCTTGGGTCAAAGGTACATGACTTCCAGAGATGACTTATTGGGGTTTTCTGGATTCCAATTATGATTCAGCGGGTGTCCCCGGTTCCAGTAATGAGTAAGGGGGGTCCACAGAAGTCCAAAGACTAAGAACCACTGGTGTAGAGCACTCCTCCCTGAGTCACTCTGTTGCCATCAACTGCTTAAATGAAGGAAAAACCTTGGCCTCAATCACGCCCACCTATTTCTTCTAATAGCACAATGCACCACAAATCCAAATTTCAAATGGAACACCACCCACCCCATTGCTCTCTTTGAAACTCTGAAAGTACTGAGATGGCTTCAATCCAAACCGTCTGATCAGATCTTCTCTGATTCACTCAAAGTCTATCTGATCGGCTACAAGCATTCACCCAGTGACTGATGATCCTCATGTGAGCAAGTGACCCAAAGCCGGCACTCTACAATCTCAAAACTCACAAACCATTTCAAAATATCTTGTCCCTCTTCCTACATGTGCAAAAGCTCTCTTGGAGATTTGATAGAGACTCAGTGTAGTAGTAAATGCCGATTTACCATGCAGGGAGAATCCCCATTCCAACACTACTTCTTCCCAGTTAGACCCCAGATACACCTTCTTTCATTATTCAGAGTTTGACAGGTGGGTAGGTCCAAACCATGATGAAGCTGCAATGCCAACCTGCTACTACTTACATGAATTTGGCCACTGTTTACCAGTGCGGAGGTACATAGCTGTAAGTGGGCGTTCCTTGAGCCCTGTACGTTGGCACAGACACGGGATGTGCTCCAATGGCAGTGTGTTGGGGGGTTGTCAACAGAGTGCCTGTTTAAAAAAAAAAATGAATAAATCTATGATCTGGTTTATACAATGAGAAAGACAAGCACATGATACATCCAAGACAGAAACTGCTTCCCTATTTGGGAGGAATGATGCATCTGTGGTGCACCTACAAGTTCATAACATAAAAAGTCTCTTCTTACAATGTGGGGAGTGGGTGCTGTGATATGGGAATAACCTACCCTTCTGTACTGTTAAACTGTGAAAGAAAGGTTACCAGTATCCTTATGATTAGTATTCTACAGCCATGAACTTTTCTGCATCCGCAGGCCAACTGCTTAAAACCCTGCATTTCCTTTACCCCAAACTTCAAATAAAAGGGACTTTATGCAGTGCTGAAAATAAAAAGTGTAAGGCTCTAGGTTTTTCTTAGAATCTTGTTGCCGGCACTGCTGAATGCCAGAGTTGCGGAATACTAAGGCTGCCTAGTCTGACTTCATATCTCTTTTTTCCACCACCTTACACATCCTGTTGCTTTAACTCTCATATTCTTTTTCAAATTTGCTTTGTCCCTAGCTCACTATTTTTTTTATCCTTAATTTACTTTTTCTTTCTCCTTTCTTTCTCTTGCTCTGTCTGAAGTCGAATGATGAAAAATAACTCCTGGTCCCCAAAAACAAGCGCTTGTGCCCTTCACCGGCAACCACGAGCATAAATTAGGCACGGATGTTTTCAAAGTAGAATCTGTTGTCAGGTCCTTGCAATTTTCAGTGCGATGAATGCATGAGGAAGATGGAGCAGTGACCTTAAATTCACTTCCAGGATAGGTTGTTTTAAAAACAAATTGTGCAGCTGAACAATTCCTTATATCTGCAGTATGTTTTTTTTTAGCTTTACAGAACATCAGTTAGCCAGGCACGGGATGCACTCTTGACACGCTATCAATATCATGACAACATTGTTTTAAAATGGATGTAAATCGTCAGCAGTTCAGGACATTCACATACTAAGGTATATGTAGTTAAAAGTAATTAGTATGCAACATATTTATACATGAAATGCCGAAAGATATTGGAGTGCGTGTATCACCCAAGGAAGGCAACCATTCACTTCCCGAAAGAATGGATGTATGACGTTACAACGCATGCTTTTACCACGCATGCTTTTACAACGCGGTTTTTACATCGCATACCATTACAACGCATAGGGCTTTGGGGTGCTGGATAGTGAATAGTTTAATTTACTATTCCAACTCCAGTCCCCGTGGACACTAGGGAAGGTGTTGGAAAGTAAATTAAACCTATTCCCTATCCTAGAGCGCCCCCCAGCGCAATGCGTTGTAATGGTTTGCTTTGTAAAAGTTGCATCGTAAAGGCACTGCGTGGTAAAAGTTGCGTTGTAAAGGATGTTTCCCGAAAGAACTGGGTACATTCATTACAGTAAATAATATCCTCTGAATCATAGCTTAACATGAAATCTATGGGATGGTGGGCACCACTATGGGTCCATGAATGACCTAGCTTGTAATTTTTTATTACTTTTGTTAAATAGACCCCCAAAGGAATTCTTACCAGCTGACATGGCCATGGTGGTCCCAGCAACCATTCCCATAGCCACACCATTAGTCCTCTGTGCCTGAACTGGAGCTGGGTAAATGGCAGATGGAATGCTGTTTGGCTGCACAACAGTGGTGTGGTGGATAACATGAGGCTGCGCTGCATACACCGGCTGTGTGTAGTACGCTCCCTGTAACAATGAAAGAAAACAGGGAAAAAAGAGTGGTCATTAGTGGTTATAAATATAAGCCTCAGTTAACAAAGGCATCTTAAGATACATTTTTACAAAGGAGCCATATAGTGCTCCATCCTTGATCATGACGACAAACAGGCCATCAATATATTGGGCCTATAGAATAAAACTGCTCCTTAAGATGAACAGATGGAGCTTAACAAGGAACACCTTCCAGTTCAATTATATTTGAGGGACTTCCCTTGGCACCTGCTTTGCCCGCAGCTGTGTGAATTTGCATTTGGGATGGTGGGAGGACCAGGTGCTCAATGGTCCAGAGCTAGAGAAATGGTGAGACAATATTATGATATGGGCCTGATATATATATTGATGACCTGTTCGTCATCTGGAGAGGTGTGACAGGCCAATAACGTTGTAGAAGTGATTAATAGGAATGACCTCAACTTGTTGTTTACGAGTAACATCAGTAAAGAGGAAATTGAGTTTTTAGATGTTGAGGGTGGAAGTAGATTGGTTAAGTTAGTATATCGGACGCCTACTTGCAGGCGGGCAGTTTTCAGCCGTCAAAATATTGACATTTACACAAACATATGCCAAGGGTTCTCTTCAATACCACTGTTACCATTGTGGGAATATATACATACTGTGGACTTACATTGTACCGAAGCCAATGTATCTGTTAGGTTTACATAAAGAAAATGTCAATTCCACCTCACCATCCAAACCTCTGTTTCCTCCGTTAGAGCACGGTTACCTTTCTCAGATTGTGCATTTCTCACATTAGTTATCCTCACATCACATGTTTAGTAATATTCCCCATTTCACCCTAGACATTTGTTGTCTGTGCTTCATTCCCCCCCCATCTGGATGGATGGGTAAGTACAAATATGCTGTTATGTTATGCCCGATTAGGATGGTTGAGTTCAGTGTGCAATGTTCATGGGGGCATGTCATTAGATTTAGCCTGTGGGGCCAGGTGTAGTGTGCCCCAGCTTGTGGTGACTGGTCCCCTCCTCATCTGCTGATAAGTTTATGTTATTACAATTATTGGTGCATTGCTCAGTTCAATTATGTTTCGTAACCAGTATGTTATCGATGGGGGCACGGCTGCCCGCCAGTGGATAGCTATTGCTCGCTTCCCAAGGAGCAGAGCCAGATCTATACATCTGGAGGTGTGCTTGGGGCATCTGGTCTCAAACATCACTCTAACCTGTACACAGCTGCCATATTGGGCAGCGGTTTGCCAGCCAACTCAGTCAGATCGTTATCGAATAAGCTATAATGCGTGGGCAATCCCACACTATGTGGAAAAAGTCTGCCATCTCAGTCCGGCACCTGTGCCATTCCAATTAGAGTCCCAGATATTTGTTAGCAAGACGTGTCGTGGACAGATAGGGGCATAGTGTGGCTAAAGTATTCTGGTAAAAATATAATTTGGAAGTAAGATCTCACCCAATTAATTTCACAATTTAAAAGTGAGCATACCTTTGAATACTCATTTTTAAAACAGCAAGGGTTCACATGGGATATGTTACGTCGCAAAACTGGACATTATAAAGTGGAATAAGGCAGAGCTGCCCCACTTTGCTGCTACTGTTAGCCTGTGCGTTAGAACCGATGAGCTGCTGCCTAAGAATCGCTCTCCAAAAAAAATCCAAACATTAACCAGATCATTTACAAGTATTTGGACAATACCCTTCTTTATTTGAAGAACAGAGTACAGTCCTTGCTAGGACAGCTAGGACAACTATCCAGAAATGGGGATATATTGGGGCTACACATTATTTCAGACAAATAAACGTTGTTCCTACTTGAAGTTCTTAAAGGATTAAATGAGGTGATCTACCCATTGGGTGTCAAATGGGAGACCCCAGGATTCTAATACCTGGACATTAAAGTCATGGATGACATAGAAACTCAGCATGTGCATAATGTGAACAAAGTGATTAGAGGCCTGCAGTGCTTCACTGACATCTGAAGATAACTTCAAACATCTGTAAGTAGAAGATTCTCTCATGGAAAACCATGAAAAGCACATTTTAAAAACTGGATCAATTGTTGGTGTCATTGGTATGTTATGCAGATTTGTAGAGGGCATTATTACCCAGGAGGGTATTCTGGAGCTAAGCAGGTGTGTGTCAAGCCACATCTAGGGCCTAGTGGGACTATTAGAAATGCAAGGCCTCTAGTTCCTTGCAGAATTCAAGAAGGGAGGAGGAGGTTCTCATTTGTAGCGGCAGGTCGTTCGATGCTTTGGGAACGATGTAGGTGAAGGCTTGACCCCAGATCTGGTTTATGGTACGTGTGGGATTTGTGCAAGTAGAAATCCAGATGACCAGAGATGTCTGGAAGGTTTGTGAAAGCAGATGCGATTGTTGAGGGATGCTAGACAAGTGTTATGTAGCCCCTTTTAAGTGTGGGTGAGGGGTTTGAATTGTGCTCATTTGTGAATGGGGGCCAGTGGAGCTCCTTCAGATATGGTGTGATGCGAATGTGGTGTGGGAGGTTGAAAGTGATTCTGGCCACTGAGTTCTGAATGGTCTGCAGCCTTCTACTGAGTTTTTTGTTGATCCCGGCACAGCAGGTGTTCCATAGTCCAGCTTGCTTGTGACCAGGGGGTGCGTGAAAGTTTCAGGTGCTGATTGGGAACCATCTGAAAATTTTCCTCAGCATCTTCAGGATATGGAAGCAAGAGACAGTGACGGCATTGACTTGGGCGGTCGTGTCGAGTTTGCGGTTGATGACGGGCTGGGAATTGTAGTACGGTCAGGTTGGGTATCCTGAAATTGCCATGGAAAAATGCAGGCACGAGTACTCTGACAGAATGACATAACATGGCTACAAACACTGTCTAGCTCAAGACGCAACTGGGATACGTCTCTCTTGCAGGAAAAGAATAAAAACAAACGCTCCAGGAATTATTAATGGTGGGGAAGCGTGCCCAAGAGTGCTTTCAGTAAGTTATAAAACAAGTGGCCCAAATCTTAGGCAAAGAAGTGAAAGATATAATGAAGAAGCAAACACCATCCAGAGTTTAGATGCAACTATGGAGTATTAACCCTTCTAGTCAGATTATGCAAGAAATTAATGTAACTATGAAAAGAAGGGTGTTGTGAAGTCCCGAGTGATCTCTTCTCAATAAATTTGAGATGTTTGCAAAGCGCAAGAATACTTTGGTATTAACCAAGGACAATTTCTACAGTACACATGCATCTTGCAAATGAGACTACTCAAATGCTGAAATGATGATATAATTGGTACAAGGGGCAAGACTGGTGGTCATTCTCTTTTGGATGCTACAACAGGATAGGGTGATGTTACAGGTGATGGTAGGGAAAGGTGGGTCAGAATTTGTGGTGAACCACTAAGTAATATGGACCGGGACAACGGGTACAGCTCTGTTAAGAGTATAGCCAGCAGTACACTATTTAAACTGGTCCAGTTCAACTACCTACATATGACTTACCTGACCCTCCCTCCTAAAGAGAGTAAGATTTACCCTGAATTAAACAGGCCCCAATGAGAGCTTCTGTTGTACCAAATGGTGTCCATTGCATACCTCAAGAGCCACAGTGAGAATATTCCCATGAAATACCAGGTTGCAAAAGGCCTAGTGGAAAAACGGTACCGCAACTGGGTCAGTTACGATGCATCTAGGCATCCATTAGGATACCACAACCAGAAAAAAACAGGGCATACGAGAGTTTGGCAAAAAGGCCTACGTCCTCAGCGTGTGATATGTCTAGCTATTCGAAGAAGATCATTCAAATGGTTGGTCACTTATTCTTGCGGCCTCTGTATTGCTTGGATATGCCTATGAATGTTGTCGAAACTATTAAAACAGATTTAAACAAAAAACAGGGCGGTTCCCACATGACAACACATCGTCCTGCTCCCACAACAGGCTAATAATACTGCAGCTCTTACATCTTATACAATTTAGGATAGGATTCTGATTATTCAGAGTCAGATTCTGACCTTGATTCTACAGCACCTCCACTTGTTAGGCTAGATGCAGGCACACCAGTGGCTCTATAGCTCATGGGAGTCTTTCAGCCCACACAGGGATTCCATTGTGCCCTCCTAGACCTTTCCTTGCTTAACTCAGAGCTATCAGAGGACCCACAGCTACGAGGTAAGAAAGAAGACTTGGGATTTTTTTTTGCTTCCACCAAGAAGCAGAACGATTGTAATGGATATCCACTTCCTTGCAACACTTTGGTAATAGCCTGTCTGCAGCCTTTAGTAGTCCGCTGGTGTATAGTCCTCCTGATAAATGCACAAACTTAGAGATAGCACTAGGTGAGTGATACAAACGATGAGAAGAAAGGGACATACTGTATGTTTCGTTTTGTTTGACCACACGGAGTAGGGTGTGTGGGTATGAAGGAGGTTAAAAACCAAGATGGATTCCATCCACACATGGATATCAATGCAACTCCGTTTTTCATAGGACAATGCGATTTTAACCTCTGCTATTCTGTCTTAACTTTATAGCCCGCAATCGTTATGTTCACTCTAAGGAATTACAGAATATGCCAGATTAAAATCATTAAATCGGTCTTATTCTCAATGCTAATCTCACACCTAACACATTGGAATATGTGAGGAGAGGGAAGGCACAGATTCATAGGGATATGAAAGATCCTGAAACATTAAAAGCATTAAAAGAATTAAAAAACAGGCAAAAACCTGGTGATCACAAACTAACAGGCAGAGAAGGTCCTAATTAACCAAACTTATGTTTTTTTAATTTTTTATCTAGGGGTTGCAAGGGAATAACTAAACATTATTATTTTACAAAGCCACACAATTTTCGCAGTAATAAGACCCAAATGAAATGGAAATGAGTCATGAAATCTGACCAATAGCAAAAAAATCTTCTGAAAGACCTAATGGAAAGCTTACTAGCAATACTAGTTGTTGGCGAGTAACGACTCTAGTGATGGTGTCACAACCAGTGGGGGTGAGGAGTTTGTATATTTTATATAGGAAACCTACCAATAAGAACTTTCCAGGAACTAGGATTTCAACAGACAATGGATAAGTAGAAAGCACCTATTCTCTTCTTTCTGATCCATAGTACTCTTATGTTTCCAGCATGCAATCTGTCTGAACTGCTAGATATAAAAAAAAGTGTTACAGCTAACATAGCTTACAACAGTGCTTAATTGAATGGCAGAAGAGGTTCTCAGGTCGCGAAAGACCGCTATAGAATTTTGGCAAGGATGTTCAATTTTTACTCTACAATGGCAACTTCGCATCATTTTTGTATAAACAAAGACCAGGATCCTTAGATAAGGATAGAGAAGGCTGAGAAGCTGCGAACAATTTTCACCTGTGCGCCCATAGTCTAAGTTGGGCATGTCTAAAGCAGGAGGATCTCTGTAAAGCGTTCAGATACCCACTAGGGTCATGTTCACGCTATATAAAACTTTAACAATAAATAAATAAATCTGAGCAGTAAAGCTCCTCCCTTTGAGTACATTTCCCAAGGAGAGGCTCCACGAGAGGCTGTCCCTCGAAGAAAGCGTAAACCTTTTCTCTTCCCACTGAAACGATCCCTACCGACTTTGAGAACTGAAGCAGTGCCGAGAACGGCTTTGAGGGCCGTACCAGAAATGGCATCATGAGCAGAGCAAAAGTCAAATGGGTTGTCACCTTGATGGGCAAATACTTCTTCTGAAGTAGTCCCGAGCTTGTGGAATAGTGCTGCAGGGAGCATTAGAGTCAGTCACAGGACTAAAAAAAAAAAAAAAAAAAAAAAAAAAAAGAGTCAGTCACTGGACTCACCAAACTCGCAGGAGAAGGCACATCTCTAGTGATTAGCCCAGAGGGATGTGGTAAAATTATCCCACGGAGCATGCCGGAATGCCTCAATTTGGGAGGGGTAAGTAGAAGGAGACAGATACTCTGATTTATCTCTCGGAGGATCAGCTCTGAAAGAAATATGGTGAGGCAGGCATTGGGAAACAGCACCAACAAGTCTCCAAACGCTTTCAAGAGTGGGTCTCTGCACTCAAGAAGAGTAGGACTCTGTTTTTTTGTGTTTTTCTGTTGGAGGACTGCGTGGGGTAACACTCTTAATGAGGAGACTTACCTCAAGGATGAGAGACACGTAGGACAGTTTTGATGTGCCCTTACGGGTCTTTGCCACAAACAGCTTGGAAATCCACGCTCTGATGGCTTTCCAGTGCATGAAGGTGCAGGGATCGCAGGCCAATTGGTCATGGGCAGGCCCCAGACACCTATTGCACGTTGTGGAGATCCGACAAAAAAAAACCATAACCTATTCAACAAACTTTTAAACCAGAGACCTTATGAAGTGACATATGACATAGATGCTCTCTAAATTTGCTAATTAATTTTTTTAGTGACATTAAATAAGAGCTCCGTAACAGCACTGGTAAAGAATGGAAACAGAGGAACAGACACCAGTGTGCAAAACAGTGCCATAAATAGTCCAATGTGTTCATATGGTGGGTGGATAGTGGCACGTAGGACCTATTGCTGGGCAAAATATTCCAGATCCAGTCTGGTGCTTGGAGGATATTCTTAAAATGAGGAATCTGCAGGAAGAAATATCCATCATAATAGTAGTTCTTGAAGGACACACATGGAAAATATGATCCTTTTACAACAACCCCTAAATGTAATACCTCTGAAATATAATGAAGAAAACAACACATTTTAGAAACCTGGGCAACTTGCATAAATCTCTCAGATTGGCACAGTGCATTAACTAAATATTTGTCAATTTTTTATAAAACCATATGACCTGATCAGAATGATTACAAAATAATGTGCAAAATGAACTCTATAAGCGAACATCTCTTTTGTAAAAACAAATCAGTGATTTATGATGTTTGCTGCAATGGACTCTGATAAGCAGGACTAGATGCCAGCAAAATAATGCAGACGTGGTATTACTGTCCAATTCTTTTCTGTACGCCAGAGCTCCACAGGTCTCCAGATGTTATAAAGCGAAATGTAGGTAATAGATAACAATGCCTTGAATATCCACCAATAAACAACATGCCACCTATTGGTACAATTCCATATCATAAAAAAAGACACTAAAAGCTTCACCCCCCACCCCCCATTTACTATATCACTTGCAAAATCACCCATATCTGATTCCTCCCAAATGGTTCGGCACGTTAATGCGCCATTGGGGCAGTTTATGTGGGCAGGTGGGGTAGCCAGAGTTGGGTTACGGACGTGTTTCCGGTCTACGTACTGCGGGGGGCTGGCGAAGTCCGATATTCAATCATACTACATGGCCTCGCATCTGCTTGTGATAAATGAGTGGTGGTATGGGGATTAGGCAGACCCAGCTTATGCAGTTGAGCAGCAGTGTATGGGAGATCTTACCTTGCATACTATATTGTATTCAGCACCGCTGTGCAACTCCTTACCGTCAGTTAAGAGGGTCATATTTCAGGTTTGGAAGCAGGCTCTTTGGAGGATGGGGTGGTGGAATAGGTTGGCGAGAGAGACTCCCATTTGGAACAATGGGCGATTGCCACAGTTGGCTACTCTGTCTGGGTTTCATGGCTGGGACAGTATTGGCATTTCTACCCAGGGAGATGTAATGTGGGGCCCAATCCTGAAGTCCTTTCAGGAGTTCCAGCGGGACTTTCAAATGCCAAAGACCCAATTTTATAGATATCTTCAGTTCCGGCATGCCATCTACCCTAGCTTGGAGGGACTAGAGAAACTTGCTGAGTTTAGCCCGATCGAGGCAAAGATATTTAAGGGAGATCTCCAGGACCATAAGATATCCAAAATCTATCAACCCCTAGTTACACATAGCTCCTCTGCACTACAAAAGCTCAGAGAAGCCTGGGAGAGTGATGTAGGCCCACTGGAGGAGGAGGAAGAGACATTGCAAAGTCGTGGAAAGCACCAGCAGCGCCCTCCTTGACTGCGTGGAAGAATGGCCTCGAAATTTTGCATGGGCTAGGAAATCCCAATCTTTACATCAAGGGGGTGCCCGCAAAAACATTTTCAAATTTGGAAAAGATGGACGGAGTATCGAGGCCTACAGTTGGAGCCAGTTTCTACAGTGGGACTACCTGACTCAGCTTAAATTCATATTTGGGTGCAGTGTGCAGTTCTGGGTGTAATAATGCATTGCATTTCCTAATGGTGTGTTGCTTTAGGGAAGACTTTAGTGTGACGGGAGGGGGGTTGTAAAGTTATGTTTTTTCTCTTAATTGTTTTCTTTTATCTGTATTGCTTTTAATTTTTCCTTGATTATGTTTACTTAAAAGTCAAAGTCATGATGATGTGTCTTCTGCAGAAGGTTTCGGGGTACAGAGCTCTGCCCCATATGTGTTATTTGACAAATAAAATCTGTTTTCAAAACAAAAGAAAGCTTCAATTTTCCTAATATCCTACATCTTTCAGATACAACATTTTTGCAACACAATTTCTTTCCAATACACTTGAATGAATCTAAACAACCACCACATAAGGAAGAAGGGGCCTTTCTTGCTGCAATTTTTCCAACAACCACTTGAAAGTCAAGGATATTTATCGGATTAATGTCTGTATGAGACACAATAAGGTTTTATGAAACCAGATACACGGAAAACCCAATGGAGCTCAAATTCAAAGTTGATTCAGATTTTCAAAGAAAGATTTTATGATACTCCTTCAAGGAAGAATTAAGATGTGAATTATGCGCAAAGTTTTGAGAAGATATATGTGATTTTCAAGGTCGAAATCTTGAAATCAGTTGTTGGCGTAGTGATGCAAATTTTGAGAACTTATTTTTGCCCTGGTATAGGTCCTACATGTTCAAAGTTAGCAGAGTTTATGCTCCATAACCTGAAGAATCACAATAGGTTGTAAAATCTATATCTGGAGTACCAAAGAGTGATTTATTGCGGTCTACACTCCAATATGTCACAGGTAGGATTATATAGGTGCACGCCCCAGCATATCAGAAATGTATCATTGTGGTACGTGTCCCAAACAACATTTAGAGATCTGCAGGTGTAGGGCGCACGTGCCAGCTGGAGGTGGAAGATAAGATAAAGGCTAAATGGGTTAGACCTGAATTTCAACACTATCCAAACTTAGCGGTTAACAATTTACCTTGTCTATCCTTTTAGTAGCTTAACATAACAGAAGACATAAGGCTGCAAGAAGGCTGTGGCATTTAAACCACATGAGAGATAAATAAATGATGTCTAAAGCAATACAAATGTATTAAGAAACAAGTATAATATTAAGCGAGCAAGTAGGAATAAAAATGCCTTGTAGGGACAAAAACATATAAAACCATTGAACAGGGAATTAGCATTGTTTGATGAAATGCACTCAAGTCAATGGCAGAAGAAAAATATTCAAGCGTCATTTTTTCTCTTCTATAAAGTAAGTTCAGAGCCAAGGACGTGGTTATGTAGCGGGGCAGTTTCAGGTTGGCTTGGTGAACCAAGTAACTTAAGGACTTATTCTTTCTTTCAAAATAAAGCTTCATCAAGCAGATACAGACAGGAGCGGTTGTTGTTGCAGGTCGGAGGAGGATACAATCATCTCTCATTAGTTGGGCTGTCCAGGCTGATTAGTGTTCTTGATGATGCAAGCAATTTGATGTTGGCCCTAATGGAACTCCGAATAACCTGTTTGGCCCATGGGTAGAGCCAGTACTTGATACATCAGAGTCAAGTACTCGCCTTCATTATCCTACTGATGTGAGCGGTCACCCGTTCCATCGATCAAAGGGCTGAATAGAGCGTAACGTAATCTTTTTAGGCAGCTCTTCGCTCTGACACCTTCTACTATGCCTGGAAAATCAATCTCTTTAAACAGACAGTCCAGAAGGCAGCACATAGATTAAGATTCTGGCAAAGATGTAAGAACTCACAGCGAGGCTCATTAAGATCTTATTTGCGGTTGTTAGATCTTCGACAAATGAGTGAAGCTTGGGAATCAAGTCTACCCTGGCTCCAATTAAAATATATTTTCAGAAAGCACCTACCATCCAAACATTTAATGTGGATTCAGTGATTGCCTCGCACTAAAGCACTTGGACACTTCATCCTTTATTCACTAGGAGTACTGCAACTCTACTTAACAGAAGCGCTCACATTAATAATTAATAAAAAGGATATTAGATTTGGCCAATTTGACATTGCTGGGATAAAACAAAAATGGAAACATATTCGTCAGTCTGAACGCTGTAGACTTCGCTTTTAAAAGTAGGAAACCTTGGCCCATGTGATATGCAGATGAAAAAGTCTGTTAAAAGGTGGAGTTACTCTTTTATTCCCATGCTTCCGTCGCCTGGGAGTCTGATCTTGTGCTTTAGGGATCAAAGAATGTTTTTTTTTATGTTCAAAATTATTTTATTGAATTTTTGACATAGGAAAAAACATAGAAATACATACAGAAAAATTGATAATATAATTCATTAAATTACATGAAGCGAATAAAACATAGTCATAAATAAGTATTTTAAAGGAAAACCTACCCAGACATGCAGCTAGCAAGCGGTTTGTAAAGTTCATCAAAGCCGTTTTAGACAACTAAATGCTTAATTTATATCAGTATCTCAACACCATTCAATCGGATTCAGGCTCGACCACAGTACGGGACCGCACTCATCTCCACCATGGACGACATCCAGATGATTATGAAAAGATGTGACACAACAGCCCTCACCGAATGAATCTTTCCACAGCCTTCGACACAGTCTTCCACCCCATCCTTATCCAATGGCTGCACCAAGCTGGCACCCAAGGTCCCGCTCTGCGCTAGATTTGCTCAATCCTGACAGACCGCACCCAGACACCTCCGCTCAGCTAGACTCCTACTCTCACAAACACTGAACCAGATGCGGCAGTTGTGAAATCTCCTTCCTCGCTCCTGAAGTCTGGGACGATCTGCCCCTGCACATCAGAGCATCCTCCTCAGTTCTTGAATTTCACAAGAATCTAAAGACCTGGTTCTTCACCTAAGCCCTGACCGTGCCTCGGCCCATACAGCTCCGGTCTCAGTGCCAGGATACCCTCCTGGTGAGTTGTGAGATTTACAAATAAACATAAAATCCAACACAGAGAGCCCTTTCTAAATTGATAACGGGCAGACCAAGAATGGGTCAGCGGAATCAGCTGATAGTGTTTAAAATATAGTTCAACTGTCAGGCTTTTCTAGTCAGAAATTAACTATAGCTCTTTTCTAATTTGTTTTAAATGTATTTATGTTTGCTTACAGTAATTATTTGTTTTAGAGTGCTCCTCTGCAATGATTTGTATTAACTATGCAATTAAAGGTAGTACACTTTGACCTCCCTTTTTGGGATGTGGTAGCAATGACTACAGGAGCGATCCAGGAAAGGTGGCATGTCCCGGATATGAAAAGCGTAATTAGTTTCAGATTCAGAATCTATTTGGAGATTTGTGAGTGCAGGGCAGCCACCTCAACTGGTTTGCGCCAAGCTGGTGTCTTCTAACTTTCCTGGGTGGCACCTTTAGTGACAACACTCAGAGCTTCAAGGCGCTTTGTAATAAATCAAAATCAACAAGTATTCTACCAAAGCATCATGATTCATCTGGTAAACCCTTCACATTCTTGCAAACAGAAGTGGGTCACCATATGGAGACATCTCTATTGAGGGCACAGGGCTGTTCACAACAGAAGCTTGAACCTGGGCTACAAGGCTCAGGATTCTGCTTGAACCAGTCTGAAGTTAACCCCATCTGATCTTTTAAGACTTCATAGCACTGCGGAAAGGGATGTGAAGAAAGACAGCCCTTAGCTAGACAAATGATTCACTTTGCAGTCACCCAGCAGACGCATTACATTAGGACTTCAAGCTATGTTCCACAAGCCTTCAAGAACACCACCGTGAGAACTTCCTAAGTTTGGCCAGAAGCTCCTGGTTTAAGGGTGTCCTCATCGAGAGTCCAAAAAAAGAACATTCTCAACTAGTTGAAAGACCAGTGTTTTCTTTTCATGTTCTCTAGCTTGGTTTTAAGGTTTTTCTATCAACGATATCCTCACTCATGGTGCCACAGAGGAAAATCTCCACAGTAATTACACAGAGACTTGCGACCCAGAATGCAATTTCAGCTAGACGTGTGAAATCCATATAATGTTGGAATAATGAAATAATATGCTACTGACACCAGTTATCCTCTTTGCAATGGAAAAGAAAATTCGAATCAGATTATAAATTTTAGCTGGCTGAAAAATATCTGCACCACTGCGTCAGAACTTTCTTCTGCCACTATGCAGCAAAACAGTTTTTAAGCGCAAGTGACATTGAACACATCTGTAGGCACAGCCGAGTGCTCCAGGTTCCATGTTAGCTCATCTCCTCGTCATCACCCTTGATTTCTCACGTAGAATACTTGATTAGGGGCACGGAAAACTACAGACGGGACTTCTTGAAATCAAAATGTGTGTCAAGAAAAAGGAAAAATTCCACTAGTACAGAGAAACCTAAATATATCCCTCATAGCTGGTGTCTGACACTGCTGGGTTTACAAACAAAGTGAAAAGATAGAACAAAGATTTCTCTAGAGTGGCAGCTGGAATGCAACTCTTTCATGTTTCACAGTCATGCCAATTAAACATAAAAACAAAAGGGAGAAATGGGAACTCTAATGAGCCTGCAATGTGTAATGTAATGTATGTATACTTGTATAGCGCACTGTATACCACTGGGGAACCCGTCCTGGCTTTCCCTGTGAGAGGGCACCCCCAAGGTGAAGCCAGGCATCCCCGGCGCTGCTAGGGCCGTTGTGGAGATTAAGCAAGCTATTGCCCAGAGTTGCAGAGTGGGACCCATGGTTAGCGTAGGAACTTAGGCGAGAATTATCGAGTCCGCGGACATTGACCTAAGACCCTGCCGCGTCGGGAATTGAACCCTGATCCCGGGCCGACCCCTGCTTCAGGGTCTGCCGCTTCTAACCAGTGAGCCACACTTCTCCACGCAACAAAAATAAAATTAAATATTAGCAGACTGATATATCTATCTATATTATATATATATATATTATATATATTATGTATATATATATATATCATGAGGTTCGGTGAACGCCGACCAGCGCCTTGACTCCTCCACAGATTAACAGCGGTTCGTGTAGGATGGCGAATCCATATATCAAGATTCTCTGATTGATGCACGCCGCTGGTCCATGCCATACTGACCATTGGCCTGTCGACACCCTCTTAGGACACCTACACCCCTCATCTTGTATGGTCACTGTGAGGCACACTTTTCGCCCCCTCCTTCGGACCCGTTCCATATCCAAGATGATCCGACGTAGTGAGTGACTCGATGTTATGATTACTGGACCCCAACCGGTTTGTTGACTCATGTACTCTGACTTTTTGATGTTCCCCTGAAGTACTATCTCCCTGGTCGGTCTGCCTGACCCGATCTGCATTCCAACCCCTTTACTATTCCCCCACTACCTTCTATGCTCCATAGGACTTGTTTCTATATTATGCTATGCTCTATTAACTGATGTAATTATGTAACACTGTTGTGTTTTCTTTGTTATGCTATGCTCTAATAACTAATGTAATGAAGTAACACTGTTTTCTTCTAACGCTAACCTTATGTAAAGCGCTCCGCTACCTCCGGGTCTAGCCAGCGCAAAATAAAACTCTTCAAATAAAAAAAATTAAAAAATTTAAAACGGTCAGCCAAACCTCACGGGCGGGCGCCCACATTTGACTAAGTGATGTTACAATATAAAGGGTGTCCCTTTAGGTAAGGTGGGCCTACCGATTTTGTCAAAAGGTCAGAGAACAATAGTTTTAAAAGTAGGCCGACTTGCTTTATGAATGGTTCTGCACGGTCTTGTATATAAAGCAGAACTATTATTTTTAGCAAAAAGCCACTAGAAATTGTAATGAAATGTACATTATATAAATTCACACATAACAATGTTAAATAAAAATAATTATATTTGTTTTAATAAAGCATCATAAAAAAAAAAATCAACACATCCTCGAGTCTTTCTTTTAATGTTTTCCAGGCCACAAAGGGGACCCATTGAAATAACCACAAGAGGGCCTTGCTCTTTAGCTGATGAGCACATAGCTCTATCTTTGAGCGCAGTATAAAAATACATTAAGCTCTCCTGAGGTTATAAAGAGAATGACCCAGGAAACTTTAGTGTTTTTTTTATGTTGCTGAGGGGCTGAAGCACTCTACAGCCCCCCTACAAAAACAAATGCTTGGTGGTGCCCCTGCTTCTTCAAAGGGTACCACCAAGCTGCAATAAATATTAAAAAGACCTCGCAGGGAATTATGGAGCACTCTTTACAAGGAGCAGTGAATAATAAATGAGCGGATTCTGCCTCATTTATTATTCCTGTTTTTTTCACATTTTAAACTTTTGTTGGTGCCTGGCGCCCACCTAGGGCACCCATCCCTTTTTCGATATGGGGGCTGTGGGGGGAGCCCCAAGTCCTTTGTGGCTCCCAGCTAGCTCAGTGGTGGTAGTGGCCTTTTAAACAACTTTTTTAGGTGGTTGTTCCAGTGCACACCCAAGGGTACTCATACCTTTTTGCATCGTAAGTGGCGACAGGGGAAGGCCCAGGGGCCTGCGGCCCCAGATGGCCCCCAGTTAGCACCCATTGTGGTGCCGATGGAAGGCATAACTATTCTCCTTTGCTCTCAGCTGGGTATGAGCAGTTTTTCCCCTCTGGGATCCTCGTGCCACAAGGGGTAGAGAGGCAGGACATAGCAAATCCAGTAGTGTGGCCTGTCACCAGCCAGGCCGATGAAGGTTCGGGGGGACAAAAAAAATAAAATAAAAGGGTTACCTGAACGCCAGTCCCACCCGCCGCCACATCATGCTCTCCATTCTTCTGGGAACGGGTTCCCAGACTGCACTGCGGGGAATGCTGATACTGCATTGAAGCAACTTCAGGATTGGCCTGAGCATATGCAACTTGCACTCTCAGGCAGAGTGGGAGCCTGTGCCTGCTTTCTCCAGCCCCAGCAACCCAGCTGGAGAGAGCTTCACTGTGCAAGAGGGTTTGTCCGGCCTGAGACAGCCGGCCAAACCCTCATGTGCAGTGAATGGAGTGCTCTACCAAACCACACCAGCAGTGTCATCTCTCTGGACCCGTCCCCAAGATTCGTCGGCGGAGTCCGGTGGGAGGGTCCAGATAGAATAAAATAAAACAATAATAAAATGGTTTAAAACCCATGTTATTATCGTTCTATTTGAGAGTGGTGGCGGGAGGGCAGCGGACCTCCGCTCCAATGGAGGGGCCGCCGCCTACCCTGCCCTCATATATATATTTTGTTTAATTTCAGGAAAGGTGACTAAGTCCGAGTCCTGAGACAGCTGCCACAACATTTCTTTTAATGTTGCAGACACTGACATAGTGGGGGGAAAAACACCCTGGACAATTAGATCGCTTTTTCTTTTTATAAAGTTGCTTTAATGGGGGGCTCTTGTGAGAGCACCACAAACCCAATTTTTTCAAAGCTTTTAATCCTTAACTTCTCAAAAACTACTGAATGGATTTACACCAAATCTCAAAAAGCACACGTTCGGGACAAATTGCCCAATTTGGTGTAATTCCATTCAACCGTTTTGGCTGTAGCCACCCTTTTTTCTCAGCCCCTGCTTGACAGCTCACCACAAAACTCTCCAGGAAGGAACTGAGGAAACTGAAAAGTTGAGTCAAGAATCGGTGCTCGCAGAACGCCAGTGCGTGTTTAACTTCACAACTCTTCAGTCGGAAATAATGAACGTAACAGCACTCCCCGTAGTCTTCAATCGAAGTTTATTTACAAAGCAGATTCAAGTGAATCCGCTGTGTAAATAAACTTGGACTGAAAACTATGAGTGCCGTTACGTCCACTATTTACGACGAAAGGGTTGTGATAGATATATGTGTGTGTTTTCAAATAAAAAAATGTGATTCCCTTCTTGCACTTTTGCAGCCTATATCAAACGTTCAATTCCCCAACATGAATTAACTCCCAACCACCATCGGAATTACGTTTTATGTTTTTTCGTTAGTAATAAGTCCCCTCGACAATCAACTATTCATCTCATAACTAGTTTAAGCTGCAATAATCCTACTGTGCATTTCATTCTGAATTTAAAATTTTTATGTCAATCTAATGTTTAATATAAAAAAGAGTGGTTATGTGTGTACGCTTTTAAATAATAATGATGCCGTCAGGTTCATTCCGTTAATAATTGGACAGGAGACCATTGCTGATAACTTACATTTTTCAGCAGGATTTAAAATCATCAGGTAATTAATTGTTTTGAACCTAGCTGCTATCTCCCAAGACATGTAATTCAATTAAACTCTAATTGCCTGAACTGGAGAAGCCCAAAAGCCTTATAATAAACTTACTACCACTCCAGTAACATACACAACATCTTGCAAGTGAAATCATACAAATCAAAATTATATTTAACCCATGTGCAATATAAAATATTATGTTCTACTGTAGCTGTTAAAGTACCACTGCCTTGGATGCCAAAAGTGATGTGCATCTTTAAAAGCCTGTGTAGCATCCCTCTCTTTCCAATTAGCTTGATATTATTTTTCATCATATTGGAGTCTTTGATATATCAGTTTCACCTTGGTAAATTATGATAATGCTGAGCTGTAACAAGTGCATCAAAATCCTTATTATGACGTCTCTGGAAACAAGCCCGGAAGCAATTAATGTCAAACCAATTAATATTTGTCTGATTAAAATCAAGCTTCCCAGCAAGTGATGCAAGATGTGATCAAATCTTGGCAGTAATAATGGACTAACCTAAAGCCATTAAAATCATGAAGTTCAGGTGTATTAAACCCTAACAGATAAAGATTTTGAATAAGTATAGTGGAAGCCTTAGGTACTGTGTACATATTCTCTGAGGATAGTCCAGAAGGAGGTTAGCGACAACACAAGCAGTAGCTTTCCTATCTATTAATAACTTTACTATAAATACAAGAATGAACTAGCTTCCATGAAATACATATATATTGTAGTGGAGGCCTATTCCTAATCTGTGCAAACGGTTTTTAGCCAGCATATAATTCCTACATTTTCCATGTATGGTCTGAAATGTCAAGCAACAGGGGGCTGTATTGCGCATTGTGCCACGGGGTGCAACAGGTGTGTGAGCTCCTGGAGGCTAAGGTATTACAGAAGGGGCCGCAGACATCTGTGTGGACACTTCTGTAATACTGATAACACTGTTAGCGCTGGTGCACAAGTAGCACCAGTGATATCTGGTAAAATGGTGTGGGCCCATGCAAATGAGGGAATCACTTTGCCTCTACGCTCTCATCCTATTACGGATGCAGGTGCTGCAGCAAAAAAGCCTTAGCAGGCTCACTGAGAGGATGTCACACGAAGGTAGTCTGGCCCCCCCTTTAAAGTGCTGGCGAAACACGGAGCCCCTTGTAAGCAGTCTCTCTGTATTTAACTGAATACACTACCCCTGCTTAACCCCTTGCCTGCGGTCGGAATTCCGCTCCTGTACGGCACATTCCGATCGCGGGCGTGGTCGTGACGGCTCCCGGCCGTCATCAGCACACGAGCACTGTGTGCCATGACGGACTGGAGCCGTCACCAGCATGCAAAGGGTTAAAGGTGGGCCGTGGTGCTAACAGCGACCGTGCGCTCATTGCATAATATGGCCCAGGTCTCTTGAAATAATATGCTGTAACTTGTTACAAAGTATATAAAAGAATCCTTTTTAAGATGACACTCCTGCCTGTGGCGGCAACAAGGACTATAGCTAGTAACTAGAGCCAAATAGTCTTTTATTAAATAAATTGAGGATACCTACAAAGTAATCATGTAAGTAATCATCTAAATCCCTGTGATACACAGCTTAACAATTAAAGCACCAATGTCCCATCACTTTACTTATGCCCCTTGGGTTCCAACTTCTAGCTTTCTCACCTTGAACATTTTCCAAATACCTGGAGTGGTATCTTAAGACGGGTCCTGGGATTTTGCCATTCACTTACAATCCTCTCTGCTTCATTCGTTCTAACATGGATAGACATTTACGAGGCTTGGAGTGGCAATTCCCTACATTGACCCATTCTGCAAGTTTCCTAAACACTACAATCCTAGCGTGTCGGAGTATATCCTTCACCTTAAGCACACAATTCAAAATCAATTACCTGTGAAAACGAAACATCTGCACTGGAACTTCCAACTTAGAGCGGTTGATCATCCTAAAGAGGTTATTCACACACCTTTCTTCCCACACTTGGGTACTACTAATGTAAGTCTAGCAATAAACCAATTATGTATTGCAGTTACTCCTCAAGAGCTCTACGTACGCTCCCTAGAGGCTAGATACCTCAAGGAAACTACCCTTACAACAGGTTCAATACATAGTATTATTAGGGAAATACATTTATCATGTGCTCTTGGATTCCTCACTATTAGGATAGGTATCCCAAAAATCCTAGAGGGAGTTCAAACTGACAGAACACCTGTTAGTAAGAATTGAGAAGGATGATAGTTTTTCTGCAGACACAATAGTATCACTTAGCCATGTGTGGCACAACCTCCTAATTAAATGAAACAAGGATATTGGTAACTCAGAGCATTATTGTTATGCAAGGAATTTGCATAATTCTTTAGGAAATGTTTTTCTCTGAAATGTTTTATACAGTGGACTAGCAGTGATTTTAACCCCTTGCGTGCTCGTGACGGAACCATTCCGTCACGAGCCACGGTGGGGTTGTGCTGGGGACGGAACCCGGCCGCCGCGCCTGCGCGGCACGTTCTATTGAGCGGGCGGGGCCGTGACGGAACCATTCTGTCACAAGCACAGCGCCACCGCGGTCGTGACGGAGTGGTTCCGTCACAAGCATGGCGGCGCCGCGCGGCCCCCCTGCCCCCTAGCGCCGCGGCGGAATTACCGCCGCGGCCAAGAAGTTAAAGAGGTAGGCTTTTTCATGACACACTTGTGAGGACCATTTGTTGAATGATTGAATTTGTAAAGTTCACAGATTCTCCAAGGAGTGTCCCAGCGATATTGACTAACAGTACGAATAGACACCACTTAAGCCAAAGCAAATAGACACGTTTTAATATTTGTTCTTAACGATGACTCAAACTCCCCACACGAAGCGGATGAACTAGGAAACGAGTTCCCAAAACAACAGATACAACGTTAAAAAGTTTAGATTCAGTAGAAATAAAAGAAAATTGTTATTGGATAAAGAGGATGAGCGTTTAGGGAATTGAATGCAGTTGAATGCAACACTCGCCAGTTTATCCACTGGGAACTAGGACCTTTTAGGTCAGCGATATAAGACTATTGCCCAAGAGCAACTAATATCGGCAGGAACATTTAAAAATAAAACAAGCATAAGAGGTCTGCACAAATTAGACACAATCTCTCAACTGTGCTGTTCACAGCTAAACCTCAGTGTCCCAAGGTCCTTATTTAGACGTGATTTACATTTGCATCGCCAGACACAATCATATACAAGACCATGAGATCTATTTTTCACGAAAGACAGGGTTGGGGCTAAAGTTGAAGTTGGCATACGGGCTCCTTTCGAGGTGAAGATATATAGACACAGACATGTTAGATTTTTACCACATGTACTTACCTGTGCATACAGGTTCTGCTGTGGATAGGCACTTCTTATGGGATACATGGCTGTCTGGTAAGGATTTGGAGATGGCGAGTAGGGTGGTGGTGCATTATTACTCTGGGTAGGTGGGACTTTGTAGGGGGTTCCAGCAGTGTACCCTGTAGAGACAAAAAAAACAGACCCTTTGACGCACCTCTTCATATATGCACCAATAGCATCAGATTTCACTTAGAGTCACAACAACCACAGAGTAATGCCAGAAACTATAGAGTTTGCAGGTTAGTATTTCAAATGTAGGTTTTCAACGACTAGACAGATGTTTGGTGAAGGTATTTTGTATAAGATGGTTGTTCTATGTACTGCATGTGTCTGGCTAAACATAGGACACAGCATGAAGCAAACAAAGAACCCATCTTTTTCAGGAGGAAAGACCCTCACTAACCCATAGTATGCAATTAAAAAAAGAAACAACAAGCATTGGAAATGCAATAGGTCTCGCATTAGGAAAGATTGAGCTATTGGTATTGTAAATGACACTTTTTTTATTTATGTGTTGGTTTTGAAAGTAGAAAAATTAATAGCTTTGTCAGTTACAATGTCAATAGTTTTAACTTTTGCAAATGTGACACCTATAGCATTTGTAATGCAATGTGTGTTGTATTTACGTGACTTAGATGAATTGATATTACAAATAACAATGGCTTTTAATTTTGTAAATAATTAATACTTAAATAAAAGCTATTGTAATTTATAATGGCAATAGCTTAAACTATTGTAAATAACTTTTGTGAAGATTATGTTCAGTGTATTTTATTGTGACGACAATCCAAGAACATTGCATTTGCACCTACACACACAGAGCCAAACACATGTAGATGTGGTGGTGGTGGATCTGGGGGATATGGTGGTGGTGGATGTGGTGGTGGATGTGGTGGTGGTGGTGGATGTGGTGGTGGATGTGGTGGTGGTGGTGATGGTGGTGGATGTGGTGGTGGTGGTGGTGGATGTGGTGGTGGATGTGGTGGTGGATGTGGTGGTGGATGTGGTGGTGGATGTGGGGGTGGATGTGGGGGTGGATGTGGGGGTGGTGGAGGTGGTGGTGGTGGTGGTGGTGGAGGTGGTCGATGTGGTGTTGATGTGGTGGATGTGGTGGATGTGGTGGTTGTGGAGAAAGTGGTGGTGGATGTGGTGGTGGAAGTGGTGGTGGAAGTGATGGTGGTGGGTGTGGTGGATGCGGTGGTGGGTGTGGTGGATGCGGTGGTGGATGCGGTGGTGGATGTGGTGGTGGTGGATGCGGTGGTGGATGCAGTGATGGATGTGGTGGTGGTGGTGGATGCAGTGATGGATGTGGTGGTGGTGGTGGATGTGGTGGTGGTGGTGGATGTGGTGGTGGTGGTGGATGTGGTGGTGGTGGTGGATGCGGTGGTGGTGGATGCGGTGGAAGTGGTGGATGTGGTGGTGGATGTGGTGGATGTGGTGGTGGATGTGATGGTGGATGTGATGGTGGATGTGGTGGTGATGGTGGATGTGGTGGTGGTGGATGTGGTGGTTGTGGATGTGGTGGTTGTGGTGGATGCGTTGGTGGATGCGTTGGTGGATGAGGGGGTGGATGAGGTGGTGGATGAGGTGGTGGATGCAGTGGTGGTGGATGCGTTGGTGGTGGATGCGTTGGTGGTGGATGCGTTGGTGGTGGATGCGGTGGTGGTGGATGCGGTGGTGGTGGATGTGGTGGTGGTGGATGCGGTGGTGGTGGATGTGGTGGTGGTGGATGCAGTGGTGGTGGATGCAGTGGTGGTGGATGCAGTGGTGGTGGATGCAGTGGTGGTGGATGCAGTGGAAGTGGTGGATGTGGTGGTGGATGTGGCGGTGGATGTGGTGGTGGTGGATGCGTTGGTGAAGTGGTGGTGGATGTGGTGGTGGTGGATGTGATGGTGGATGTGGCGGTGGATGTCATGGTGGATGTCATGGTGGATGTCATGGTGGATGTGGTGGTGGATGTGGTGGTGGATGTGGTGGTGGATGTGGTGGTGGATGTGGTGGTGGATGTGGTGGTGGTGGTGGATTTGATGGTGGATGTGATGGTGGATGTGGTGGTGATGGTGGATGTGGTGGTGGATGTGGTGGATGCGGCGGTGGTGGTGGATGCGGTGGTGGTGGTAGTGGTGGATGGGGTGGTGGTTGTAGTGGATGTGGTGGTGGGTGTGGTGGTGGTGGGTGTGGTGGTGGTGGTGGTGGATGCGGTGGTGGTGGATGTGTTGGTGGTGGATGTGGTGGTGGCTGTGGCGGTGGATGTGGGGGTGGATGTGGGGGTGGATGTGGGGGTGGTGGAGGTGGTGGTGGTGGTGGTGGTGGAGGTGGTCGATGTGGTGTTGATGTGGTGGATGTGGTGGATGTGGTGGTTGTGGAGAAAGTGGTGGTGGATGTGGTGGTGGAAGTGATGGTGGTGGGTGTGGTGGATGCGGTGGTGGGTGTGGTGGATGCGGTGGTGGATGCGGTGGTGGATGTGGTGGTGGTGGATGCGGTGGTGGATGCAGTGATGGATGTGGTGGTGGTGGTGGATGCAGTGATGGATGTGGTGGTGGTGGTGGATGTGGTGGTGGTGGTGGATGTGGTGGTGGTGGTGGATGTGGTGGTGGTGGTGGATGCGGTGGTGGTGGATGCGGTGGAAGTGGTGGATGTGGTGGTGGATGTGGTGGTGGATGTGATGGTGGATGTGATGGTGGATGTGGTGGTGATGGTGGATGTGGTGGTGGTGGATGTGGTGGTTGTGGATGTGGTGGTTGTGGTGGATGCGTTGGTGGATGCGTTGGTGGATGCGGGGGTGGATGAGGTGGTGGATGAGGTGGTGGATGCAGTGGTGGTGGATGCGTTGGTGGTGGATGCGTTGGTGGTGGATGCGTTGGTGGTGGATGCGGTGGTGGTGGATGCGGTGGTGGTGGATGTGGTGGTGGTGGATGCGGTGGTGGTGGATGTGGTGGTGGTGGATGCAGTGGTGGTGGATGCAGTGGTGGTGGATGCAGTGGTGGTGGATGCAGTGGTGGTGGATGCAGTGGAAGTGGTGGATGTGGTGGTGGATGTGGCGGTGGATGTGGTGGTGGTGGATGCGTTGGTGAAGTGGTGGTGGATGTGGTGGTGGTGGATGTGATGGTGGATGTGGCGGTGGATGTCATGGTGGATGTCATGGTGGATGTCATGGTGGATGTGGTGGTGGATGTGGTGGTGGATGTGGTGGTGGATGTGGTGGTGGATGTGGTGGTGGATGTGGTGGTGGTGGTGGATTTGATGGTGGATGTGATGGTGGATGTGGTGGTGATGGTGGATGTGGTGGTGGATGTGGTGGATGCGGCGGTGGTGGTGGATGCGGTGGTGGTGGTAGTGGTGGATGGGGTGGTGGTTGTAGTGGATGTGGTGGTGGGTGTGGTGGTGGTGGGTGTGGTGGTGGTGGTGGTGGATGCGGTGGTGGTGGATGTGTTGGTGGTGGATGTGGTGGTGGCTGTGGCGGTGGATGTCATGGTGGATGTGGAGGTGATGGTGGATGTGGTGGTGGTGGTGGTGGTGGATGTGATGGTGGATGTGGTGTTGATGGTGGATGTGGTGGTGGATGCGGTAGTGGTGGATGTGGTGGATGGGGTGGTGGTTGTAGTGGATGTGGTGGTGGATGTAGTGGTGGTGGTGGATGTGGTGGTGGATGTGGTGGTGGTGGTGGATGTGGTGGTGGATGTGGTGGTGGTGGTGGATGCGGTGGTGGTGGATGCGGTGGTGGTGGATGCGGTGGCGGTGGATGCGGTGGCGGTGGAGGTGATGGTGGATGTGGAGGTGATGGTGGATGTGTTGGTGGATGTGGTGGTGGTGGTGGATGTGGTGGTGGTGGTGGATGTGGTGGTGGTGGTGGATGGGGTGGTGGTGGTGGATGTGGTGGTGGTGGATGTGGTGGTGGATGTGGTGGTGGTGGATGTGGTGTTGATGGTGGATGTGGTGGTGGATGCGGTGGTGGTGGTAGTGGTGGATGGGGTGGTTGTAGTGGATGTGGTGGTGGATGTAGTGGTGGTGGGTGTGGTGGTGGATGTGGTGGTGGTGGATGCGGTGGTGGTGGATGCGGTGGTGGTGGATGCGGTGGTGGTGGATGCGGTGGCGGTGGATGCGGTGGCGGTGGATGCGGTGGCGGTGGATGCGGTGGCGGTGGATGTCATGGTGGATGTGGAGGTGATTGTGGAGGTGATGGTGGATGTGTTGGTGGATGTGGTGGTGGATGTGGTGGTGGATGTGATGGTGGATGTGGTGGTGATGGTGGATGTGGTGGTGGATGTGGTGGATGCGGCGGTGGTGGTGGATGCGGTGGTGGTGGTAGTGGTGGATGGGGTGGTGGTTGTAGTGGATGTGGTGGTGGGTGTGGTGGTGGTGGGTGTGGTGGTGGTGGTGGTGGATGCGGTGGTGGTGGATGTGTTGGTGGTGGATGTGGTGGTGGATGCGGTGGTGGATGTGGTGGTGGTGGAAGTGGTGGTGGATGTGGTGGTGGATGCGGTGGATGTGGTGGTGGATGCGGTGGATGTGGTGGTGGATGCGGTGGATGTGGTGGTGGATGCGGTGGTGGATGCGGTGGATGTGGTGGTGGATGTGGTGGTGGATGTGGTGGTGGATGTGATGGTGGATGTGATGGTGGTGGTGGATTTGATGGTGGATGTGATGGTGGATGTGGGGGTGATGGTGGATGTGGTGGTGGATGTGGTGGTGGATGCGGTGGTGGATGCGGTGGTGGATGCGGTGGTGGATGCGGTGGTGGATGTGGTGGTGGATGTGGTGGTGGTGGATGCAGTGGTGGTGGATGCGGTGGTGGTGGATGTGGTGGTGGTGGATGCGTTGGTGGATGAGGTGGTGGATGAGGTGGTGGATATGGTGGTGGATGTGGTGGTGGATGTGGTGGTGGTGGATGCAGTGGTGGATGTGGTGGTGGTGGATGTGATGGTGGTGGTGGATGTGGTGGTGGAAGTGGTGGATGTGGTGGTGGATGCGGTGGATGTGGTGGTGGATGCGGTGGATGTGGTGGTGGTGGATGCGGTGGATGTGGTGGTGGTGGTGGTGGATGTGGTGGTGGATGCGGTGGTGAAGTGGTAGTGGATGTGGTGGTGGATGTGGTGGTGGATGTGGCGGTGGATGTCATGGTGGATGTGGTGGTGGATGTGGTGGTGGATGTGGTGGATTTGATGGTGGATGTGATGGTGGATGTGGTGGTGATGGTGGATGTGGTGGTGGATGCGGTGGTGGATGCGGTGGTGGATGCGGTGGTGGATGCGGTGGTGGATGCGGTGGATGTGGTGGTGGATGTGGTGGTGGTGGATGCGGTGGTGGTGGAAGTGGTGGTGGTGGAAGTGGTGGTGGATGTGGTGGATGCGGTGGTGGTGGAATTGGTGGTGGATGTGGCGGTGGTGGATGTGGTGGATGTGGCGGTGGATGTCATGGTGGATGTGGAGGGGATGGTGGATGTGGTGGTGGTGGATGCGGTGGTGGATGGGGTGGTTGTTGTAGTGGATGTGGTGGTGGATGTAGTGGTGGTGGGTGTGGTGGTGGTGGTGGGCATGGTGGTGGTGGTGGGTGTGGTGGTGGTGGTGGATGCGGTGGTGGTGGATGCGGTGGTGGTGGTGGTGGTGGTGGATGGGCTGTTTTTGTTTTCAGTGGTGCATCATAGGTAACGTAATTAGAAGCAAGTGTATTTTCCTAGTAATTAAAAGCAAGTGCTTCTTACTAACTTTCCCAGTTGTTGTTGAGTACCCGAAGAGGCCAGTGGAAGTTTACTGTGATCATTTGAATCTATTTTATGAGTCAAGCATTGTCCGCATCCGTTCCCTGCAGGGCGGACAATGTACTCTAAAGAGCGGTATAGGAACGTTTCAGAATGGCGGTGGTCCTTGCTCGTTTATTTTACATTATTTAAACTTTCACGGCCCCCGAGACCCCAGAGTGTGAGATATAGGAGCCAGGGGTGCATTTTTTTGTTTTTCGCTCAGATTCATCAGCTGAGGGCAGAGTTGTGGCACTTTTAATACAAGTCATTTTCGTCAGTTCTGAGCAATGGCAACAGCTGCACCAGCCCCAATGCACAGAAGGGCATCTTTTTAGTCATTAAAACAAATAGATATGAACATGAAATGAAAACATCTATTCTGTGGAGTAGAGTTTATTTAACATCCACTTGCGCTGCTCAGCATTTCAACATTTCCAACCCCTAAAGACTGGGGCACTTTCCCTCCCCCATAACTTGCAATGGCGGCTGTGACGTTCTTGTTTTGTACTTTTGCAGAAAGGACGTGGAACAAACATTTTATGTTGGGGCAAAAGATGTGAATTCTCTTTACAAGCGGTTGTGCACCGTTAATTTTGCGTTTTCTGAATGTACGATTGTTTATTCGGGGCTGGCGCTTCCACCCAGACCGTAAACAAGCTCACCCTGCCACCCAGGACTTGCCCCAGACGGTAAAGATCCGGTTGGGTTTCTAGTCCCAGAGAATTTCGGAATGGAATTTCCCCCCCAAAAGGAATCAAATAAAATAATATATATTTTTGGAACGGGCGAGAAGCAAAGCAGCGCGAGTGTTTTTCCTCTTGCAGGTTGTGATCCCCAGAGAGGGTCTGCTCTCCACCTGTAACTCGGAGACGGCTGAACCCACAGACCTCAGATTCTCGTGGGGGGCTCTGGACATGATAGCACACGGCCAGCTCTGCCTGTCCTTGACCGGGTGACGGTGAGCTGCTAGTCCGCTCGGAGTAAAGGTCAGATCGGCGGTGCTAGCCAGAACCACCCGAGATAGAGCCGGCGGGGCCACCTTCCTCCTCATTGAGGGCTCCAAGGAGCCGGTGGCTCAGTCGTGCTTCACGCAGGGATCAATACTTACGAATGACAATCGATGGATTGTCTGCAAATATGGATTATCAATCAATTCGTGATCAGCTCCTAAAAGTGCATGTAAAAAGGATTGTTTAGTCCAGGTGGACTTACAATGATGTCATCATTTCTAAATACATGTCCAGATGAGTGAAAAAACAAGCAAATTGCAATAGAATTCTCACTGCTTACTACTTCCAGCAGAAGGTGTCTGAGGACAGAATGACAGCCCGATGTGTGTCTAGAAACAGTCTGACAGCAACAGTAACTGCAGAGTGTGCAAACAAACAGCATGGCAACAGTAGTGCGAGGAATTATGAGTAGGAACAGCAGCAATGCTGCCTGCAAGAGGTGTTCAAGAAGAAAGAGACAGCAGTAATGTGCCCTGAGACAAAGCGAAACAAGGAGAAACACGAGAGACGGCCGTCAAAGTGAAAGTACGGCCGGCTGAGGGCATTGCTGTGGGGAGGGGGGATGAGAAATGCGACACGGCGGGCAGGGGAGGCGGCGGAGCGGGGAGAGCGGCATGAGGGTGTGAAGCAGCAGGGGAGGAGTGCTGCTGGCGATTGACTGGCGATTTGATGATGTGCACGCGCATTTTAGGTCAATGCGCTTGCGCATTGACCTAAAAGCGCACGGGCACAGCATCAAATCGCCAGTCAATCGCCAGTCTAGGTAAAGCTTATTTAAGCCCCTATAGAAGCTTCGCCAGCTATGCGCATGCGCACAGCAGGCGAGCCCTAAAAACCAGAGCTTACCAAATTTCAACTTTGATTTAAAAAAAGTTAAATTTCAATTCAGGTGATGGTAGGACAGTGTCCAGGCAAGAATATGAAATACCTGAACATCTCCAAGCAGGAGAGCGGACTTAGCCACTTCAAGTTACAGTTTTATGCCATGCTCCATTCTTCTGCTAGGAACATATTTTGGACTCAGTGAGATGTAACGTGGAGCCCCCATAGCAATGGAAAATCTTGATGATATAACTACTAGGCTCAGTGAAAACATTTCTAGTAATTCCCTCTGCCAAGTTATAAACAACATAAACATCAGTCTGTTAAAAGATCTAATGTAAATACCAGTAGATCAAGCATGGGAGACAGCAGCCAAAGACATGCTATGTAGGCACATATATGAGACTTGCATGTTAATTATACATATGCAACACGTGCAGCACATGCAACACATGTCCAATGTCTGCAGATTTCACAAATAGACATATACACAAGTTTATTTTTCTGAACTGTGAAAAGTGGAGGTAGGAGTATAAATTAGCTACCACCCACAAAGTATTGAGTTTTGGGTATCCGCAGACAAGTAAAGTTTTTATGGAGATTTAGCCAAATGTCCTGTTAGTTTCCCACTGAGCTTCTCTTCTTTTCCTTCCCTTCTATCGTTCCCCGTTTCAAATGTAAAACCTTAAAATAAAGGGGTTAAGTGAATTCATAGGCTTCGAGTTGGGACATCCCTACATTGATGGTACGTAATAAAAGCCTTTACTTGCCAGAATTGATTACATTTGAAGTAAATAGAATCAATGAATGTAAGAAAGTCGAATAGCACCAATTCATTTGGTTCCAAATTTGCTAAGTTAGTTGGGAAAAGATTAGCTGGTGCCCAATATATTCCTTAAACTATGGGTAGGGCCCTCTTCCCACTTTAGATCTACTGATTTAGGCAAGTTTCAATGTTTCTCAGTGATAATCACAAGAGTTTATGTAACTCTTTTTTTTCAACACACCATCATTGATATTAAATTATTATTCTTTGTTATATTTTTCGTGTTGGAGAATTTTTATTTTCTGTAACATGGGTTTTATGCTTTACAAAACATGTGTCTTGTGTTTTTTTTCAAGGCTTAAAGGTGTTACACCAACAATCAAGAAGAACAATAGAGTATTAATAAACAAAATATATATGAAAAACAAAAAGCAAGGAAAAATAAAAAAAACACTTGGCAATTTGTAGTCTATATTTTGGGCGGGAATCACTTGTGAGGCAAGACACACATGGGTCACAGAAAGTAAGGTATGGGAGGTCATGTGCCGTCGGTGTCAAATTGTATAAATTAAGAATTCTACATAATAATGCACAAGCTCTAACGAACACTATTTTCACATTAAGTTATAATCCAGTACTCAAACTTATACAAGAAATATTGGCCCAATCTAGAGTGCTATAACCGTAGTTAAAGTAAATATTTTCAAACTCAGTCTGATTCTTATACCAGAGTATTGCAAATTAAAGTTGGTCTGTAGGGGAGAGGAGGTCAAAAAATAAAGGTGAAAAATAAAGGTAAAAAGAAATTGCACCAGTGCAGTTAGAGGTTTATGCTCAAATTGTCATCTGTATTTGAGAGACAATTAGGATTCATATTCAATATGGTACTGATAATGCAAGTCAACAAAGCGCCAGTTATTGTATCTATATACAGAATAAGCAATATTGTGTACAGCGGTCAGGCGTGAAAGTCGTGAAGAAGCACAAAGTCTGTTTAGGTGGTGCGGCCTACCATTAAATCCGAGGTGCGGGGTGAAGCATCTTCCAGCAGGCAGGTCTCCCCCAGGGTGATTCGGACAAGTAGAATGGGCAGCATGTTAGGATATGTTAGTGAGGTGTGTGTGTGGGGGGGGGGGGGGGGTTGGGGGGTTGGGGGGGCGGGGGAGTGGGGAGGGGAGTATATTCAGTTAGCATATATTAGTACTCAGGTCCTGGGCCAGCCTCTTTGAAAGACCGGTGATCCATTGGACAGGCAGAGTAGGTGGTCACAGGGGATTTCTATGGGGAAGAATACATTTGATTTATGAGGGAGTGCAGCTGTCAGGGAGGCTCTGTGCACTTCATGGGCGGCTGAGCGAGATGATTTCATTGTGTCAGGGGTATTAGAATTAGGTGTGGGTGGCTTGGACTCATCCACGAAGGAAGGTGGTCGAGAGTATGGCAGCCGCTGTTGCTGCATTTCCGCACTGCATGGTAGGCAGGGTGGTAGGCTACAGTGGTCCACTGTGAAGAGGGGCAAAAAGTATGAAGGGATGGCTTACCTGCCCTGAATGTTGCACTGCCTTCATGGGGTGGAGGGAAGAGGGCGTAGTCCGGGGTATCGAGGGGGGCCCACAGTCCGGTAATGCGAGTGCAGCTCTTTTGCTGCCTCAGGTGGAAGTAAACCCGGCTGGTCCTGACCGGGAGGTTAGTTGCCAGCATGGGACATTGAATCAGCGAAGTTGCACGCCTATAGAAAAAGCTGAAGTAATGCCCCAGGGATCCCTGGAAAATGCAGTTCCTGGAGATCGCCACAAGCGTTCTCCAGGGCAGCAAGGTGGGGCATTGGGAGCATTTCAAAGAGCAACAGAATGTCTTTTCGAGCAGCTCTGTGGGTTATGCAGGCCAGTACTACTGAGTGGGACCAGTTGTGTGAGAAAAGAGAACGCAAATTGGAATTGAAGAATAGGACCTTGGTGGCACACTGGATGCTGATGCAGCTTTAGGGCGGGATGTGGGGAGTGGTAGGAGAGGGTTTGTGTACAAGTACTAGCATCCTAGACAGTGGGTTTGGGTTCAAGACCAGGAGGTACAGTGTGAGGATGGAGAAGGACATTTTGCGGTTCAAAAGTTCAAGGGACCTCCCAAGAAGGAGTGGTCTGGAAGGGTTTGGCCCTGCAATGCCAGCAATTAAGGTTGGAGACTATCACCAGTCCCTGGCAGGATCCTAGATTGCCCGGGTACACCAGCATTAAGTGAGAAGACGTTTTCTTGCAGCCTCTCAAGCCGAGGGAGGAAAAATGTCGTTGAATGGCGTGTGTATGATAGGGATGTTGGTGATAGGGAGCGGCCTGGGGTGAGTGGAAATGTAAGGGGTGTTGACGATGTCTTGTCTCTGGATTTTGAGGATGAATAAGAGTGGGTGGAAGAAGGGGAGCTTGTGGAAAGCGGTGCAATGGGTAAGCTTGAAGAAGGCATGATTAGGGGGGTGGGCGAAGCCAACAATGGTCGGAAGTTCGGTGCATTACAGATGTTAAGAGTAGACAAGGCACCTTGCATGATGCGACCAGAGAGGAGAAGCTTCTCTGAAGACCGCAGGAGTCAACAGGCAGTTGGAAAGGAGCAGCAATTGCAACCAGGTATGCAGAATTGGTGGTTGGTTTGGGATATAGGGGCTTATGAGGGAAATTGATTTTAAATTAAATCTGTTGGGGTAGATGATTGTGTTATAAGTGACACAAAGAAGGCTGGACAGGATTCCCCTGGGAAGCTTAACAAAGAGAATACGGAAATGGTTGGGGACACTCTTACAAATGTGAGCATTCCTCCAAGAAAGAAAGTAAAACATAAGCAGAGGATAAAAAGGATAAAGCAAAAGTCTGGGTTTGGGTTTGGGTAAAGATAAGAAGCTACCCTTTATGAGATTATTCATGCCTTTGGGTGCTCATTTATCAGAAACAACAAAGGAGAAGATTTGTTATGGGGAGCTTAAGGATGTGTTTCATCTATTGCACTGAGAAATTCAAGCAAAAGAAGGTTTTAAGGAAGAAAAGTGGGAACTGGCCTAGCACCCTAGGGTAACCATTACGATTGACAATTGGGCATCAGCACTTCAAAATGTTTTCCAGCTTTTACTGCAAACATTATCCTGAGAGGGCTTCTGTAATATTCAAATATATGGACACTGTTTGCAAAGCGCAAATGGATTTTGGTTGGTCCACATGGTATAGTGACGATGAAGAATTTGAGGCCCAAACAAACATAAAACCTGATAAACATTGGGGCAAGGTTGATTGTGAGCTATGGTTGCAGTGGATGTCACCGACCCTCGGTGCTTGTGCCAACATACGGTGTCGCCTGCCACTGCACTCTTGGGCGCCTTTGCAGGGTGGTGGGGGCTATGTGGGGAGAGGACTACCTATTCTACCAGGACAAGCCTGTTGGGGATTCAACAGAGGGGCTGATACTGTTAGTTGTCTAGGTACATGCATGAGTCCTCAGGGTATGGGAGTAGGCACCCACTTACTCAATGTTTCGGGCAGATGCCACTAGGTGACCAGTGAAGATATTTTAGGTGCAAAGGGCAGCAACTCTAGCCTTTACACTAGGGCACCTACTCCAGTTAAGGGTAAATATCCTGTCAGGGATGCAGCAAAAATATTGGTGCCTTGAGTTTGGTTTCAAACTGGGTTATCAAGGCCTTGGACAATAGCTTGAGTTCAGTTAAGGATCTTTCTGATGTTATCAGAGACAAATTAAGCAAAGAACTACGAGAGGGTAGAATTGGCGGTCCATTTTTTGAGTGGCCTCTATCTGATTTGATGGTATTTCCACTGGGGATCGTTCCTAAGAAGAAACTAGGGAAATACAGATTGATTTATTATTTATCATGGCCGGTAGAAACATATGTTAATATTGTAGAAGAGGATGAGTCTGTGCAGTACGCCATGGTGGATGAAGCCATCAGTTTGGTGAGGCAGTGGCTGGGAAGCAGAACTGGCAAATTGCGATGTGCAACCGCTTACCGTATTTTGCCTGTTATTCCAATTGATTTTCAGCTTTTGGCATGTAGCTTGAAGGAACAATGTATGTGGATAGAACGTTGCCTATGGGCTGAGCTATTTCCTGTGCTCAGTTTGAAGCCTTTAGTATTTTATTTTTTGCAATGGGTGGTAATTTAGATAGCAGGTTCTAAGTTGGCCTTTCATTATCTGGATGATTTTTTTGTTTGTGGGAAAGAATGGGATAGATTAATTTGCAAGAGTGCTCGCTATCTTTCAGGATGCTTCAAACAAATATGGAGTGCCCATAGCCCCAGAAAAGACTGTGGTACCTAGCATATGGTTGACGTTTCTTGGCATTGAACTGCATACAAAAGGGATAGACGCTAGATTATCAGCTGATACGGTGAATGAGATTCTGGTTTTCCTAGAAGAGGCGAGCAAAGCTAGAAAACCGGAATTGAAGAAAGTGTAGCATCTTTTGGGCATCTTAATTTTGCATGTAGGGTGGTGCGAGCAGGGAGAACATTTTGCAGGAGGATTGGTTTGGCCTTGTCAGGAGCAGTGCTACCGCACCACAAAGTAAGGGTCACATTGGTCTTAAGAGTGGGATTTCAGAGTCTGGGAACCATTATTGGAGTGTTTCAATGGAGTTAGCATGTTTTTTGTTAAAGAGGAGATGTACTGGCATTCATGTTTTTTCAGACGCAAAAGGGGCTGCAGGTTTTGGCTTTTCCTGGGATGGCCAGGCCATTGGTTAACACAGGGCAGGAGCTTTGCTTTCCTAGAATTCTTCCCATAATTGGTGGCAATGCAGGTGTGGGGTAAGGAGCTGGCTAATAGGTAGATGTTGTGTAATGTTGAACAAATTGCTGGTGATTAGTGGTTTCGGAGACTGCGGAGGAGAGTTATGCTGGGCTGTATGCATTATAATGTAAATGTAAATTGATACTTGTATAGCGCACTACTCATCCGCAAGGGTCTCAAGGCGCTTGTACGAATACCGCTGTGGAACCCATCCTGGCTTTCCCTGTGAGGCGTCCAATCCTGGGCACCCCCAAGGTGGAGGTCAGGCATCCTAAGCGTTGTGGGGGCCATTGTGGAGGTTAAGCAAGCTATTGCCCAGAGTTGCAGAGTGGGACTCCATGATGGGAATAGGCACCGAGGCGAGAATTATCAGGTCCGTGGAATTTTGAGCCCAAGACCCGCCGAGGCGGGGAATTGAACCCTGGTTCCGGGCTAGACCTCTGCATCAGGGTCTGCTGCTCTAATCATTGAGCCACACTTCTCCTATTATGCCTATTATGTTTAAGGCACCGTATGTCCTGGGTGCGAACAATGATATAGCTGATTCTTCCCCTTGTTCGCAGAGGCAGAGGTTCCGGCATTTGGCTCCTAGAGCAGAAGACAGAGTTGCTGCCGGACATCTGGACACTGGGGGAAAGAGGGTTGGGAGTTTGGTGGAGCATTCTGTATCCAGCACTACTAAGATCCTATTTGTAAGCATGGCACGAGTGTCCTGAGAGAAGTGGCAGTCCGAGATGGGGTGATGAGACCAATGTTTTGCAGCTTAAGGAAGATGTTATGAATTTTGTGTTGAATTTAGTTGATGAAGGTTCATCAGTGGTGACCATTCCTGGTAAGTTGGCTGGGATGTATTTTTAAGGTAAGCTGTTTTATGATTATGACCCTGCTGATGGGGACTTGGTGAGGAGAGTTTTGTTGGGTTGATACAAGTTTCAAGGTCGAAGAGAGTTGGTGATAGAGACAGGTTTTTTTTCTTTGCTAGTACGTTATTGCATATAAACACAAAACAAGGGAACCCTTATAGTCAGAAGGGACCAAGAGTAGTAGTAAATTATAAGAGACAGCGGTCCCTTTCAAAACACTTACATAGGCCCCTGATGAGACTTTGGTCCTCACTACGTGACCTCACTTTGCAGCTTACTTGGAATCAGACAGCCCTTGCTGCTACAACTAACCTTGGGTGGGACCCTGCTCCCCTCATGTGATATCTTCAAATTCAGCAACTTTTCAGGTATCTTTGATTCATTAGTCCTGATGATGATCCCAAAACCGCTGTTGGGGATCGAAACGTTGTCGACATCACATCTTAACTCTAATGGTCATTTGTGATTCTTGTGGAGAACAAGATGTTTTTATTGTGATTACTGTTCATTCCTGAATTCACTATAAAGTCACTTTAAGTTACATGCCTGAGGTAAGGAAATCTTATGATTTCAAAATCCCAGTCACGTCCTACTCACTTTATGTTACTGTATTGTTTTCATGTTTATTTTTTGGGAAATATATTTGTAACACCGTCCATTTGGACAAGTATAAGACACAATCCTGATTATAGTTGTGTGGCTATGAATATGTATATGTTTTGAAAGAGTACGTTATTACAAGCATTGAAAAATTTCTGTTATAATGATTTTGAAGTGCAGGTTTTTCAATTGTGCATGATTGGGATCTTTTTTGGGGAGTTTCAGAACTTTTGGGTGTTAAGGGTAGCCAAGGTTTACATCTTCTGGACGTGGTGATGGAGAGTCTTCTTTTGAAGATTTAATTGTGTTGATTAAAACCGATCAGAAAGGTAGAAGACATTGGAAAATGCTTCAGCAATGTGTGTTAGGCGGTGTTTGTCCTTTAGAGGTTTTTCATAGGTATTTGGAGGGTTTGCCTCGGAGGGAGAAAGCATTTTTTTGTGATTCAAACGGTCATTGAGTTACAGCAGCCCAGTTGTTACATGTTCTCAGAAAGGCTTGCGTTTATTTGGGAGTGGGTGCTAAATAATTAGGGACTCCTTTGTTGAGATAGGAGATGTTACAGAAGCGGCATTCTTGAGCCAGCAAAATGCGAATATTAAGCGTACTGGGAGATGGTGCTCCAAATGTGTTGAATGGTACAGAAGGTTGGGGATGGAGATATAAGCAGTAGTAGTATTTTGTTTCTGTTTTCTAATATTGTCCTGTTTTTCTTTTCGTAGGTTGTGTGAGCAGTCGGCAGCAGACAAAATAGTGACTTGGATAGTTCGGCATTCTCTAGTCTGTTTTTCATGCTCATGCTGATGGTGTACACCTATCCAACTTTGGTAATGCTTTTTATCTGATAGCAGTTGCGTGAGTTTCTGGCGTTGTGTGGAGAAGTCTGGTGTCCATCATTTTAGGATTGAAGAGTGTTGTTGTTTTTGCTGTTTCTCTTGTGTGTGTGGGGAGGGGGGGGGGGGGGGAGGGTGGGAAAGGGTTGGGCCAGGAAAATTATTTCTTAGCAGGCTTTTCTTGGGTGGTGTTAGTTGGAAGGGTTGGGGAGCCATGAGCATGCATACCCACCCCTCGGGGAGCACGGAGCAGGTCCTGGGGGACAACCGTGGGGAATGTTGCAGTATGTTAAGTTTGAGAAATGAGAGTTTTGGGGCATGCTTGTGTGGTGTGGCTGTCGCAAGAATGGGTGCGTGAGGCAAAAGGGAAAAGGAAAGGTGGGTATTTCAGAGTTTTTAGGTATGAATTTGGTATGTGAACTTTAAATGAGGGGGGTTCATTAGATTGTTTATTATGTATTATTAACCTCATAGCTGCTATTACACATTCCTCCCCAGTGCTGCGCTGTCCATTAGAACTAGTGCTGAATGGACGTTCAATGGTCGTGCGCAGCACTGGGGAGGTAGCGCTGCTGACGACCATTGGCCGTCAGCAGCACTTAAGGGGTTAAGACTTTAAAGTTTACTTGCAAGTATATTTTAAAGAGGATGGGTTACTGCAGACCTGTCCTAAAACATTTAATTTTTCACAATGGTCTGTGGTCAAAGTATAATCTTGCACAATAGGGAATCGGAGGGGAGTGGACCTAACCAGCAGGCAGGTCTTCTCCCCCCTCCCCCCCACCCCCACACTCCGCTTGAATAATTAGGGCAAGTGGAACTGGTGGTCACTAGTGGATTTTTACATGGTGATTCTTCTTTTCCATCCTTGTACGCGAGCAGCTTTGAAGCACTGTTTTGTTTCTATCACTGTATTTTGGTTTCCTGAAATATATTTCTTTGTGATTCACTCAATACAATATTTTAAATTTTCTTAAATTAAATGTGATTGGTACATTCACTGGCTGACTTTGTTGTTTACTGTTCTTTACAGAATTATTGAAATAGCACACCAAGAATGAAAAGATGAATTGAAAGTTATATTTTATGTAGGACCATCTTTATCGACTGCTTATTACTGCACAAGAACCAGCGCTGACGGTTTTACAATGGGGCTGTTGATTACATTGCTGCTCAAACTACTCCAATAAAAGTTGGAGCTGGTTCGGTCTGTGCTCACACACTAACCATCCATGCTGCAAATATCCACTTACTGAATGCTGCAGATGAAGCTTGATATGTTCTGTTCTCGCTCCCAGCATCCACCGGGAGGTGGAAGGTACCCTCAGTGGCACAAGAGGTGGATGTCTGTGGCCAAGCCTGTTTCATCAGCAATGTAGCTTTAGTGGAGAAAGAGATAAAGATTTTTAGCAAGAACACTTGGTATCTGCCACAATTTGTAAAATCTAACAACAATTTGGTATTTCGTATTACAATCTGTAATACATCTAATTCATAATCAATCAAAAACAACACCACAAATGCAAACATTAAGGGTGCGCTGGCATAGAGTGCTGATATTCAGCAAAACTCAAACTGGCGAAATCTTTCCAACATGTGCAAACGTAAATATGGTTGCCAGCCAGCTTTTCATGCTTCTTTTCATTGTTTAGCCCTTACATTGTTAACTTATGCTTTGTGCTGGCACCAGATATACTGAAATAAAGCAAGACCCACGCACTCACAACCAGCAGATTGGACTACGGACATGCCCTCTACGCCGGGATCAACAAATCTCTGCCCGCAAGCTCCAAACCATAGAGACACCGCAGCCAGACTCGTCCTTGGCATCACTCGACACGAACACATCACCCAACACCTACGAGACCTTCACTAGCTCCCTGTGAAGAAGAAAGTAACCTTCAAGATACTCACTCACACATACAAATGCCTCCACAACACCGGACCCCAATATCGTAACAAAAGAATCGCCTTCCAAGTATCCAAGAGAAACCTCTGATCTGCCGCCCTCACCATAACCCTGTGCATTCGCAGAGCTAGAACGGGTGGAAGAGCCTTCTCCAACATTGCAGCAAGACCTGGAACGAGCTACCGATCAACATCAGACGTGCCCCCACTCTGCACATCTTCAGGAAGACCCTCAAGACCTGGCTCTTTGACTGACCGGAGCAGCCCCCCCCTCTCCTACTCCCTCCCGCCCGCCAGCACCTTGAGACTCATATGGGTGAGTAGCGCGCTTTAAAATTCCCTGATTGATTGATAGAGAATAACCATGAAAATTAAGATCAGCTCTGGGCTTACCCCAGCATCTGCTTACATCCTCCTTCCCCATATAACTCCTACATCCTGAACCACTTCCCCATGACTCTCCTGTCATGTGACTACCTAATTTTTGTATTTTTTATTTTTATTGCATTTGTATGGCGCAACAGCTACCCTGAGGGTTTCCCGGTGCCCTGGATCCGTATTACTGGTAAGAAAGCAGAGGACACTTATTGGTCAAACAGCCATGATTTCACTCCCTTGCGGAAGCGTAGATAGCAGGGTTCAAGCCGTAGGTGAAGGGGGAGTGAATTCCACAGTGCCGGTGCTATAAAAGAAAAGGAGCGACCTCCTAGTCGAGCCCTTTTTACCCTGGGCACCATGAATTTCGCTTCATTTATTGAGCTTAGATTATGCGTAGGCAAGTATTTCTGTACCGTTTTGCATAGATACTCCGGGGCTGTTCCTGATCTAATCCTGTGCATACAGCACAGTGCTTTGAATTTTACTCTGCTGGTCTCTCTCAACCAGTGTCGTTTTTTAAGATGACCTGTCATCCTCGTGCGTCCTGGGAGATTAAGGAGCATTCTGGCCGCAGAGTTCTGGACTACTTGCAACTGGTTCAAAGTGCTATTTGTAACTCCTAAAAATAGGACGTTGCCATAGTCTATTCTTGACGTAATTAGGGACTGTATGACAGTCCTCTGAGCCCCATCTGGCAGTTGCCATAATATTTTTCTCAGCCATTTAAGGATGAGAAAGCATGTGGAGGCAATTTTGGCTGTGTGTGTCCTCATGGACAACTTATCGATTATTATCCCTAAATTGCGTGCAGATTGCACTGCGGTCGGGGTAGCGCCCATTTCAGCGGGCCAGTGAGTTGGGCCCCAGAGATTCTTTTGATTGCCAAAGATGAGTAGCTCTGTTTTATCCCCGTTCAGTTTTAGTTTTTTGGAATTAAGCCAGTTGGCCATTCTGAGTAGACCAGAACGGAGTGGAGAGATGGCAGATTTATCTGTGGATGTGAGGGAGAACACAAGTTGTGTGTCGTCCGCATACGAATAAATAATGAGGCCCATCTCTTCGGCAATTTTGGCAAGGGGAGTGACATAAACGTTAAAAAGGAGGGGACTCAATATAGAGCCCTGGGGGCACTCCATAGGGGGACGTAAATACTTCTGACCGGTTGCTTTTAGAGAAGACCTGGTATGTTCACTGCAGGAGAAATTGCTCCAACCATTTTAATGCTTTCCCACTAATTCCAATGTCTTCCATGCACTTGATGAGGGTTGTGTGGCATATGGTGTCAAATGCGGCACTCAAATCTAGAAGGATGAGTGCCGCCGTGCCTCCTTTATTAAGTTCTTGACGTATGACTTCAGTGACCCCAAGTAGGGTGGACTCCGTAGAATGGCCTTTTCTAAAACCTGATTGTGAGTAGTGAAGATGGTTATTATTGTTGACAAAGTATGATAGCTGCCTATTAACATGTTTTTCTAGGATTTTTGACAGAATGGGTAGTAACGATACTGGGCGAAAATTGGAAAACACTTCACGGTCGGCCTTTTTTAGCAGGGGTACTTCCATAGCGTGTTTCCAGTCGTTTGGTAGTACAGCTTTTTCTAGGGAGGCATTTAGCAGTGCTCTAAGTACCTCCAAAGTAGAAATATCCAATTGTTTGAGGACATGTGCAGGTAGAGGATCTAGGGGTGAACCTGATTTTATGCTACACAACGCAATCCTAAAAGCAGGAGCGTCTATTGGTTGCCATGCTCTGATATCTTGTTTCATAGGGGGCTCTTGCTGATCTTCTGCTGCTCCAGCTAGATTCTTTAGGACCTTAAAAAGAGTCCATGAGTGATTCTGTGCTCCTAAGATCTTATTTTTGGTGAAATTTCCCCTAGCAATTTTACATGATAGGTGATAGGTATTAAGTGCTAGCTTATACTTTTCTTTGTTGGCAGGGTTATAGTCTCTTCTCCAAAGTCTTTCCAGTTTTTTGCATAGGCTTTTTTCCTCTTTTAGCCTATCCGAAAACCAGGGAGCTGGAGGATTGCATGATTTTTGTTTACTTATGGTCTGGGGTATAACCGTCAGAGCAGCATCTGATAACCAGCTATTGAATCTATAGTGATCTTCAGTTGTAATTTTGCCTACCTCAAAACCTGGATTTGATCTGGTTAGTTGTTCGTCCAGATCTTTAATGTGAAGTTTTTTCCAATTCCTAAACCATATTTCTGATTTTTTAGGATTTTTGTAAGCCGGAGCCCAGATGGTAAATTTACTAAGAAAGTGATCCGACCATACAATGGGTAGTGTCGACTCCCATTTAATGCGATCAAAGTTAGCAAATATCGGGTCCAATAGGTGACCAGCTTGAGGGGAAGGGCCGGAATTCCAGAGATGGATGTTTAACGCCTCCAAATCTGAGAGAAAGTTAGCAATTATCGGGCAATTGAGGTCTTCTAGGTGTAGGTTTAAATCACCTAGGATGGTAAACATGGAGGCCTCCAGTAAGAGAGGTGCTAAAAAATCAGGAAGGGCGGCCGCCCATTCCCCAGCTGCCCCCGGGGGGCGATATATCAGAAGTCCTGTGAGTGTTATTTGGGGAGTTAGTGTGAGTTTAAAAAGTCCTGCTTCGCAGTTACCTAGTTTCGCAACTGTCCATTTGCATTGAAATATGTTTTTAAAAATGACACAGATGCCTCCTCCTCCTTGGTTCGCCCGATCTTTCCTGACGATAGAGTAGTTAGGAGGAAGGGCTAGGGCTATGTCTGGGCCGGAACTGTCTGTTAACCAGGTCTTCGTGAGAAATAGCGCATCAGGCTTCTGGTCATTTAGGAGATTGAAGATATCATTTTAATGTTTTTGGAGTGATCTACAATTGGTACTCAGGAAGGAGAATTGGGTATTTTGCTTATTAAGCTGGTTTGGGCGAGGGAGTTTAATACCTCCTGAATCACCATTGATTCCCAGTATTTCATGTGAGAAGGAGAACTTACAATGCTGACAACAGTTCGTGGGAGTGTCCGGGTTCAGTATCATACAGTTATCGTCGCGTCTTGATCTAAGGGCTAACAGGGTGTCCCTCAAGTATCTGGGAGCTGTGAGATTTTGGGCAGGGGGGGTGGCCCCTGGTCCCGGACAGGCGCAGACGGGCCCGCCTTCGGCACGCCCGCTGCGCTCGCCCGCTGCGCGATGAGCACATAACCGTCTAAAATAGTGCTTTCCCAGGGTAGTTCCCGCCCTCCGACCTCTGACCCGTCCCTGCCCCGCCTTTACTCCCTCCACGTCATGCGGGACAAACCCGTGGTGGAACGGGGAGCCGGCGAGCAGAGCAACAGGCGTCAATGAGGCGGATATAAGGTAACACGTGTGTTTAAAAGCAGTTTAAGAGCAGTTTAAAAATATCCCAGTTATACACAATCTTTAAAATCCTTCGCTTTAAAATCCCCGCAGGTTCAGTGCAAATAACGCTGTGCAACAATGCTAATCAGCAGTATTTTAATCATTGCACCGTCAGTCTTCCAGTGCAGCTGATCCAAAGAGTCCCTTGAGGAGCTCTGCGCTAAATAGTGCTTTCCCAGGGTAGTTCCCGCCCTCAGACCTCTGACCCGTCCCTGCCCCGCCTTTACTCCCTCCACGTCAAGCGGGACGAACCCGTGGGGGAACGGGGAGCCGGCGAGCAGAGCAACGGGCGTCAATGAGGCGGATATAAGGTAACACGTGTGTTTAAAAGCAGTTTAAGAGCAGTTTAAAAATATCCCAGTTATACGCAATCTTTAAAATCCTTCGCTTTAAAATCCCCGCAGGTTCAGTGCAAATAACGCTGTGCAACAATGCTAGTCGGCAGTATTTTAATCATACCACCGCCAGTCTTCCAGTGCAGCTGATCCAGCGAGTCCCTTGAGGAGCTCTGCGCTAAATAGTGCTTTCCCAGGGTAGTTCCCGCCCTCCGACCTCTGACCCGTCCCTGCCCCGCCTTTACTCCTGCCACGTCAAGCAGGACGAACCCGTGGTAGAACGGGGAGCCGGCGAGCAGAGCAACGGGCGTCAATGAGGCGGATATAAGGTAACACGTGTGTTTAAAAGCAGTTTAAGAGCAGTTTAAAAATATCCCAGTTATACACAATCTTTAAAATCCTTCGCTTTAAAATCCCCGCAGGTTCAGTGCAAATAACGCTGTGCAACAATGCTAGTCGGCAGTATTTTAATCATACCACCGCCAGTCTTCCAGTGCAGCTGATCCAAAGAGTCCCTTGAGGAGCTCTGCGCTAAATAGTGCTTTCCCAGGGTAGTTCCCGCCCACCGACCTCTGACCCGTCCCTGCCCCGCCTTTACTCCCTCCACGTCAAGCAGGACGAACCCGTGGTGGAACGGGGAGCCGGCGAGCAGAGCAACGGGCGTCAATGAGGCGGATATAAGGTAACACGTGAGTGTAAAAGCAGTTTAAGAGCAGTTTAAGAATATCCCAGTTATACACAATCTTTAAAATCCTTCGCTTTAAAATCCCCGCAGGTTCAGTGCAAATAACGCTGTGCAACAATGCTAGTCGGCAGTATTTTAATCATACCACCGCCAGTCTTCCAGTGCAGCTGATCCCTAACAGCCATATTGCCTAACTTTACTTCTTTCTAACCAAACTTGAGCCATACAACAATGGATATTCCGCTTCATGTGACCCACTTTTCAATAGGTCATGTCTACACCTTCAGGTTGCGCATTTTGAATATACTCATGTTCCTTGGGAACTGGTGCAGGTGGAGTTTTAGCTGGCTGGTTTGATACAGAGTGAGCAGGTTTTGAGGGTCTAAGCAGAGCTCCGTTGACACAATGCAATGAAAGTGCATAATCCGTAAAAATATTATGTTTATCAGGTCTTCAAGCAGCGCAAAAACTGAAAATATATAAAAATCCTATAACAGGATTTCCATAGATCTATTATTGGGCTTGGCTAACTACATCTTAAGTAGGTTTGCAGCTACAAAAAACTGTTAGTGACTGGTGCCACTTTTCTAGACCATTAGTCCCAAGTATAACAAAGTTAAAAAGATGATTGCAAGTTGGCCTCAAGTCAGTGTCTGGCAGTTTTCATCAATAACCTTCTTAGCAACCTTTTACATATGGGCATATTGGCGTGTGGACAAGTGGCTGTGGGTCCAGAAGACCTCAGATGTTGTGTGTGAGGTAAGTCCAGACATTAGACAATTTAATTCAAGAGTGTGTTCCAATTCAATAGAAAAAGACTGGCACAGGAAAGAAATGTTTATATTTGGATGAGTTGGGGTAACAAGCCACAGCTGGTAAACCGGATACTCAGTTATTTTATGGACTACTTTTGGTGGTCATAGGAGAAAGTAAAACATCTATACAATTCTGGTTAGGATACTGATAAAGCTTTGAAACCGATACGGAGAGATGGTTTGCAATTTCAAATGAGTTGGCACAGGCTCACAGATCATCAAAACCCCAAACCAAGACTTTGCACTTGCCAGCTACCAAGAGATACCCTTCATAGTCCACAGTCTGAGTTGATAATCACTCCTTTGCCCCTCATTCTTAGAATTTCAGAAATCCTGATTCATTACGTAGCAGGTTTCCACACCCTTGATGTTTACCCAGTACTTCCTTCTTATTTAAATGTGCCTTCGCTCCATATGTGGCAAAGATTGTTAACTTGTACTCAAGTACAAGCATCCTTCATCAGGGAGGAAGAAAGGGGTGGCGACACCTCTCCTAACAAGCATTGAAAATGCAATAGGTTGCGTCCTCGTTTAAGTTAAAGCAATTCTGTTTGTAATTAGGTGGCTTTTTAGCTTTGCTTTCATTAGTGCTTTTCAAACGTTCATGTACATAACATGCATATGTATGCATATTGTATGCATATATGTATATGTATGCATGCATTTATATAGATATGCAGATATATATATATATATACACACGCACACACATATATATATATATATATATATATAAATGCGTATATATGCATATATACATATATATGTGCATATGTGTGCGCGTAGAGAGGTAGAGAGAGGTAGAGGTGGAGAGGTAGAGAGAGGTAGCAAGAGGTAGAGAGTGGTAGAGAGAGGTAGAGCGAGGTAGGAAGGTAAGTGGAGAGTGAGTAGTAGAGAGTGAGTAGTAGAGAGTGAGTAGTAGAGAGTGAGTAGTAGAGAGTGAGTAGTAGAGAGTGAGGGGTAGAGAGTGAGGGGTAGAGAGTGAGGGGTAGAGAGTGAGGGGTAGAGAGTGAGGGGTAGAGAGTGAGGGGTAGAGAGTGAGGGGTAGAGAGTGAGGGGTAGAGAGTGAGGGGTAGCGAGTGAGGGGTAGCGAGTGAGGGGTAGAGAGTGAGGGGTAGCGAGTGAGGGGTAGCGAGTGAGGGGTAGCGAGTGAGTAGTCGAGCGTGAGTAGTCGAGCGTGAGTAGTCGAGCGTGAGTAGTCGAGCGTGAGTAGTCGAGCGTGAGTAGTCGAGCGTGAGTAGTCGAGCGTGAGTAGTCGAGCGTGAGTAGTCGAGCGTGAGTAGTCGAGCGAGAGTAGTCGAGCGAGAGTAGTAGAGAGTAGTAGAGAGAGAGTAGTAGGGAGAGTGAGTAGTGGAGAGTGAGTAGTGGAGAGTGAGTAGTGGAGAGTGAGTAGTGGAGAGTGAGTAGTGGAGAGTGAGTAGTGGAGAGTGAGTAGTCGAGAGTGAGTAGTCGAGAGTGAGTAGTCGAGAGTGAGTAGTCGAGAGTGAGTAGTCGAGAGTGAGTAGTCGAGAGTGAGTAGTCGAGAGTGAGTAGTCGAGAGTGAGTAGTCGAGAATGAGTAGTCGAGAATGAGTAGTCGAGAGTGAGTAGTCGAGAGTGAGTAGTCGAGAGTGAGTAGTCGAGAGTGAGTAGTCGAGAGTGAGTAGTCGAGAGTGAGTAGTCGAGAGTGAGTAGTCGAGAGTGAGAAGTCGAGAGTGAGAAGTCGAGAGTGAGAAGTCGAGAGTGAGAAGTCGAGATTAGTCGAGAGTAGTAGAGAGCAGTAGAGTAGTAGAGAGAGAGTAGTAGAGAGAGAGTAGTGGAGAGTGAATAGTGGAGAGTGAGTAGTGGAGAGTGAGTAGTGGAGAGTGAGTAGTCGAGAGTGAGTAGTCGAGAGTGAGTAGTCGAGAGTGAGTAGTCGAGAGTGAGTAGTCGAGAGTGAGTAGTCGAGAGTGAGTAGTCGAGCGTGAGTAGTCGAGTGTGAGTAGTCGAGCGTGAGTAGTCGAGCGTGAGTAGTCGAGCGTGAGTAGTCGAGCGTGAGTAGTCGAGCGTGAGTAGTCGAGCGAGAGTAGTCGAGCGAGAGTAGTAGAGAGTAGTAGAGAGAGTAGTAGGGAGAGTGAATAGTGGAGAGTGAGTAGTGGAGAGTGAGTAGTGGAGAGTGAGTAGTGGAGAGTGAGTAGTCGAGAGTGAGTAGTCGAGAGTGAGTAGTCGAGAGTGAGTAGTCGAGAGTGAGTAGTCGAGAGTGAGTAGTCGAGAGTGAGTAGTCGAGAGTGAGTAGTCGAGAGTGAGTAGTCGAGAATGAGTAGTCGAGAATGAGTAGTCGAGAATGAGTAGTCGAGAATGAGTAGTCGAGAGTGAGTAGTCGAGAGTGAGTAGTCGAGAGTGAGTAGTCGAGAGTGAGTAGTCGAGAGTGAGTAGTCGAGAGTGAGTAGTCGAGAGTGAGTAGTCGAGAGTGAGTAGTCGAGAGTGAGTAGTCGAGAGTGAGTAGTCGAGAGTGAGTAGTCGAGAGTGAGTAGTCGAGAGTGAGAAGTCGAGAGTGAGAAGTCGAGAGTGAGAAGTCGAGAGTGAGAAGTCGAGAGTGAGAAGTCGAGATTAGTCGAGAGGGTGACAGGGGCTGCAGAGCCCCCAGGAGGTTGTCTGAGTCAGCCCGTGGATGAAAGGCCGCATCTGCTGCCAAGGAAGTGGGAGGAGATAGCACCTGCGAGTGACTAGGGCTGTGCCTGCCTGACCACAATGCTGGCTCCACCTCCCGCTGGGCGACTGTCACCTCTGTCCCTGATACTGAAAGAAAGAAGGAAGCCAGGAAGCCCAAGGGCTCCAGCAACACCCAGAACTGGTTTAGACCGGGCTCAGGGCCCACTTGCACAAAGACTTCAAAGACTTTTTGGGGTATAAGAGAAGGACCCCTGACAACAGAAAATTAGAATCTACAATCAAGAGGAACCTCTGCTGGAAGAGGGACTGCTGGAGAACTGAAGGAAGATTGCCTTGCTGTGTGCTCTAAGGCCTGACCTGTTCTGCTGACCAACTGAAGCTGAGGAGAAGAGGGACTTTGCTGTGAGCTGTGACCCTACCTGCATGACCTACAAAGACTTTGCTGTGTGCTGTGTCTGTTAACAGAATCTCCAAGGGCCTGAGAAGAGCTGGCCTCCTGTCCTGGAACCCAGGGTCAAAAAGGTTCCATTTAAACTGAAAACGCTGTGAAGATCGTGCTGCAGATTGTTTGGGTGCGTGAGTTTTAACTGCAGGCCTGGGACTGAGATCGGTGTGTTCATCAGCACGCATTCCACGAGGTCCGGGGGATCAAGGTGTCTCCCCCCATGAGTTTTGCCCAGAGAAGGTCGACGGTCGTGAGGGCAGTCTATTTGTGACCTCCGCCCCCAGAAACCTACTGCCGCCAAGTTCCGACCCTGTCCAGGGCCTGGGAGCACCCCCTGCAGTCTACCGTACCTTACCGGTACCACCAAAGCCGAGGACGAGCCCGCTGCTCCCTGATTGGAGGAGAGAGCTGAGCCCCCTCACTAACGCCGCAACGGGATTGGCCCGTGCGCCGTAGCGTCACCGCTAAGGCCGCGTTGAGATTGGTGGCCGGCGTGAGCATCATCGAGGGCCTGCCCCGGGAGCCGCACTGCCATTGGCTGACTCCCGGGTGAATGAAGAGGCCTGCCGAGAACGCCGCGACCTAATTGGCCCACGGCGTCATCTCTACCGAGGGCCGCGATCAGCGAGGAATCCATCGCCGAGTCCACGCCGGGACCGAGGGAGCCGCGTGTAAGTGTACAGCCCCTGGCCTGTTGTCCCTGCAAGAGAGTACTGCTCAAACTCCCCGCCGCTCGTTGGATTGTCGAGAGCGGGCGGGAGAGCAGTCGGGACCGTCCAGGGCTGCCACGAAGGCCACACTGATAGCGGGGCTTCGAGGGTGAGCACAACAGTGAAAGGAGCGGGGTATTAACCCGCTAGAGTCAGCGAAGAGCTGATTTGGGGCCCATAACTTTGTGGCATTGTTTGCAGTGCTGAATTAAAGAGACACGAAGAGCTGAGTCGAGATAAGGCAAAAGTATTAGTTTTCATACTGATTACAGAGACTAGAGACTATTCTTATATTTAAGAACTTCCTAATTACGAGTAACCATCAAGATTAAGTGCAACCTTTCATCAAGAAGCAACCATTGTGAATTGTTGATTTTTAAATTGCTGCAAATAGATAAAGTTATATTTTTATAAATATACTTACCTTTGTGGTCTCAGTTTGTGGTGGATTGGGGGTCATTGTTGGTGTTAAGTGCATTTATTATACACATTGCTTTGGGGATAAGCCTGCCTGCTCGAGCCAAGCTACCTAGAGGGTGAGCAGGGGTTACCTACTGTGTGTATTTCCTTCACCCTGACTAGAAGCAAGGGTCCCTACTTGGACTAAGCTACTTACCTTTGCCAATTAGAGACCCCCAGATCTCTTATATATATATATATGGCTGAGATACCCGCCACCCCCTCTCAACACAATCCCCAAGAATGGGAAACCGGAAACGGTTCTGAACTTTTGGAAGACGGGAGGGAGTGACCCTCCCGGCCGTATTTATTAAAATATGAAACAAAATTAAAACATTAAAATAACAGTTTCATATTAATGTACAATTTCATTTCCACATTGCGATGTTTGGCTAACCTTAACATATTCTCTAATACAAAGGTTCTCCTAGCCGAACTAATCATCCTACAAAACGTTTAACTTGAAATTGTACATCCTAACGTTTAAGGGCCAACGGCAAGGTCGTAACCGGTGTCAAGATCCCTAAACCAGACATATCCCCCTCACTTGTGAGGGGCGACCGCACAGAGGTGTACCTCAAGTGCATTTACCAATTTCCCTTGACTTGACGGGGGCCCCAATAAACTCAACGCCATTTAAAGGTCGTCCGAGGACTCGTGTGAGGTATCTAGAAGGTAGCGTAGACCCCCTCCCAAACCCCACACAACTTACCACATCTGCCGTCGCAGATGTCCAGGCCCCGGGAAATTCCCCAGGAGGGGGCTGTAGCCCCTCCTACCCAGGAAGGGGCCTTGACCGCCTTTCCTTTCCTTTCGGCGGCCCATCCTTAGAAGGGACCGCCTCCCCGTTGAGGGGCCAATGGCCACCTCCCTCGAGCGCTCCCATCCGTAATGGGTGACGCCCGCCCATAGGGATCTTCCAATTACTGCTCACCGATCATGACCTTACCGCCCGACCAAAATAAATACGACAATTCTAACTAAATTACTAAATTACTAAATTACTAACAGACAGTAACAATTTACAACTTTATTAAAAAGGCATGATTACTGATCAATACTAGTGCATACTTACTTTATTCGCAAAACATATTATAATTCGACCAATCTTTATTGCATATTCAAAGTTATCACGATAGTCATCACAACCTGCAAAAAATTAGTGTTACCACATCAAACTTTATTCAAAACAACTTGCTGTCCTCAGGGGCTGGTGGGTGGGTCAAAATTGGCTCTTCGTTCCGTCTCGAGCTCACGTGTAGCGAGGAGGTGCAGCTTCAGAGCACAGGAACAAGAGGATGCTTTCTTGGCTTGTTGCTCCTTTTATCCGTCTTCAGGGCGGGCGTCAACCCGCCCCTGCCTGCCTCGAAGGGCGTGGCCGGCCGCGTCAGTGTCTAGGCCAGCCCACTCCAGGGCGGGAAAAGGCGCGCCCCGGCTACGCCGCTTCGGGCATACCAGCCGAGACTCGCCTCCCGCCCAAGATGGCTTCCCGGGGGGATCGTGGTACTCCGCCATACGTTCGGGGGGACCGAATGGTCGCCCCTTTCCATATATATTCGACGGACTCTGGTGCTCATATTAAATCTCTTGGCTGGATAGTAGCTTCTTATGCGGATGACAAGCCACTGATAGAGTGACTAGATCAAAATGCACCCACATCTGCAAGTAATTTAACATCATGCCTCACTGCAGTACAATCTTGGGTGGCCTATAACCTTACTTCAACTTAACACCAACAAAATGGAGCTGCTGTTGTTGGGAAACAATATGGCCAGATGGCAACACTCCTCATGGCCTACTGCCCTGATGTCTGCTACCGCCCGATGTCTAAGGTAAAGTCACTTGGTTATCTATCAAATGACCATTTGTCTATGAGTCATGAGGTCAATGCCCTAAACTGGTCATCCTTTTAATTACTTATGGTTCTATGCGGAGGAGCTTCCTGTAGCCTCCCGACCAAATGATATCTGGGAACCCCTGTTAATTCATTTATGCTCCACTGTTACACACGATGCCTCAGATACGGAATCGGTAGAACTACTGCCATTGTCTATGACTAGGATGTACTATCACTGTAGGTATGTTACACCAAACGGAATATGCCCTGCTATGCGTATTTAATACGGCCTCCTGCTTTTTTTGTTTTGTTAGTATGTTGAGGTTATTACTCCTCTTCGTTGGTCTTTTTCTTGACCGCACGGTCCTTATAGTGCATTATTGTCGATATGTATTGTGTTGCATTGTGAAAATCATAAATACATATTTTTTTTAAATCCTTTTAATTACTGTATGTGGTTAGAAATACTATGCCTTTTTTACCAAAACATTAACACTAGCAAATAATATTGGTGCGTATCTTATATAAAATTGACTACTGTAATATACTGTATACAGGTCTTTCGGAATTATCAGTGAATGCATTACCGAGGATTCAAGTTCTGGCATTTAGACAAGTGTGTGGATTCTGGAAACACAGGAATTTGTTTCCCAAACGAGAATGAAGCAGCACTGGCTTCCTTTCACACAAATAACATTGTTCAAAATCCTTTGCTGGGTGTGTAGGCATAAGAGCCGGTGATTGCAGGTGAGGCCCACTGGCACGCATCTTTGGAGGCTGGCACTTTACCTTTCCTTATAGGACTGTGACCTTGACCAAGAGAGAGAAAAACACAAAAAGTAGAAACAGGAAAGAGAATGATGGAAATACAGTAAGAAAGAGTAAAAAGGGATGAAAAAAGAACCGGTAAGAGTTAAGTAAAGGGGCAGGGAGTGTCTCGAAATGGATGAAAGAGGCATGAGGTGGTATCAAGAATGCAAATATTTGGTACTGGGCACTGGCCGTGGGCTGAGAAAAACTGAGCTTCAGCACTTATTTTATAAATTAAACAATATGTAGGGGATTATGAGGAAATTAAAAATCCCCTCTAGCAAACAGATTCCAATCCTGTATACCCCGTAGAGATTTCTGCTTTAATTAAGAACTACTATTTTTAGTATCAAGAGTTAAATAAGAAAGAGTGGGTGGGCAGAGCCGCATCATAACTGGGATTACTGTTATGGAAAGCCTTCTGCTTCAGGTCAAAGCCATGGAATTCTATATAGGGTTTTGGAAGCCCCTCAAAATATATATATATATATATATATATATATATATATATATATATATATATATATATATATATATATATATATATATATATATATATATATATATATAATTTTTACTGTTTTTAAAGTGTACAAACAGCCAAATACGACATACAGATGTGCGAGTTTTTCATGATAAAGTTGCAGGTAACAATGATCAATACGGTACTAGGTGATGCATGAAACAACTAGGCAGGAAGGTTCAATAGGCAGTCACAGATTATAGGTAACCACATGAGACATTTCATATGCATATTCAGAGCAGGCATGAGCAAACATCAAGACAGCCCTTCCCTCCACAGGGTACAGTAATTTTGAGTTTCGGCATTTCCCATTACGATACTGGCATTTCCCCAGTCTCAGCAGACAAATACCCCCCATCAACTGTCTGGGACAGTGCTCTGTCCCTCAGGCTCGGAGCCATCAGCCGCTGAGCCTATTAGATATGTCTGCAGGGGCCCCCAGATGTCCTTGGGCCTAGACGCCAGCGTTTGAGTTTCTGCATAGATGGCAGCTTGTTCCTGACAGTATGTAATGTCCTGCAACCAATCCTTAAATTTGGGGGCTCCACCCCTCCCCCAACGACATGCCAATCTCCGCTTTGCCAATAACAAAGCAATGTTAAGGAATTTTCTACAACCCTTAGGAATGAGCGCAGTGTAACCCAGTAGCATGAGTAAGGGGGTTTTGTCAACTGTAATACCTAGCATAGCTTCTAGGGCCATATGGATTTGTGACCAGTAATGTCCCACAGCAGTGCATTCCCAGGCCAAGTGGTAGAAACCAGATCCAGGGCTCCTACATCTCCCACACCTATCAGTATCGGAGAGCTGGAATCTGAACTTCCGTTCAGGAGTGTAATAGACCCTCTGTAGAAATTTATAGTGGATAACTTTAAACCTGCAACTGGATGAGATATTTTGCGTTAATTCACAACAGTGTTGCCATTGTTCGTCCGTGACGTCTATCCCTAAGTCTGTACTCCAATGCAACCTGGATGAACTGTCCACCCCTTGAAGCTGGGCCCTTATACTGTTGTACAAGCCAGATACTAAGTGCGCGCCTCCCTCGGATTGTAGAATAGCACCTAACGGAGCCAGACTGTCAGGTTCTTTGGGGAATTCCAGTAGAATATTTTGCATACCCCGACGCAGTCTCACGTAGTAAAAGACCTCCAATGGTGTGAGGGAGGTGGTCTGAAAGAACAACTCCTTGGAGCGAAACACCCCGTCTAAGAACAGATCCCCCCATGTACTAACCTATATTTGTTTGCACATATTTTGAAACCCAATGTCACATTAAAGTCCCCTCCCCAAATAATGTGCGAGGATCCTATATCTGCAATTTTACCCCACAGTACAGTATAGAATTCGGGCATATCTACATTCGGGCCATAGCAGTTGACAATGGTTACAGTCTCTTGACCCATTCTGCCCCACAGAATGACATATCGTCCAGCAGGGTCAAGCATCTGTCCGAGAGGCTTAAATGGAACATCCTTCTTAATCAGTATCGCTGTTCCCCTGGCATAGGATGAAAAAGAAGAAAATAGTCGGACATTGGCCCATCTGCTGGCAAATGTGCTGCAAGAGTGGGGGTGTCTATGCGTCTCCTGCAATAGTAAAACCTGGATATGATGTTGATCTATATATGCCAATATCTGCCTACATTTCCTAGCATCCCTGAGCCCTCTGATATTTCAAGATAGTATACGGATTGTCGATTCAGACCCGTCATGTTACACCATGATGTGTAACTCTGCAATAGCTGAATAATTTTTGACCATTGCATTTGCCAATGTCACTCTCACACTAAACTCACAACAATCATCCATAATCACCCTACATTCTGCAGATCCTATGTCCCCCACCCCCTCCCACTGAAGCATCCCAAACATGCCAGCGTTTTACCATCCCACCCCCCTCCCTGCCAACAAACAAACAGTGTAAACTGCAACAGGGGTATTCCCATTGGGGCACAACTTTCCAGGTGGCACAATGTAGCCCTATCCTCAAGCTGGAAACCAACAAAGTAGCCGGTCCCCAGCGAGAGACAGGGGTGTCCGGAATTGGTCAGGTATGTGTTACTCAGAACCCTTAGCAACATAAAAAGAAAGAAAAATTGATATAGGGAAAACAATGAAACCTGTGGATCAGTCCTGAAGAGTCCAAGCAGGGGCATCCATGCAGAGAAGCAATATAGGAACAGAAGACAACCTGGCCCCTACCAGCCAGTCGGGACCCCCCGCTTCATCACCTCACGATGTGGCGTCCGAGGTAGATCATTCCACATCGGAGAGTGGCGCCCCCTCACCCGCCTCCTGCTCCCTATCCTGCATAGTACGTTGTCGCAATGGCTTCAGAAATTTTTCAACAGATTGCGGGGTGGTGTGTAGGGTTTGTTTCCCCTGGTGCCTGACACGGAGCCTTGCGGGGTAGAGTAGTGCATAGTCCACCTGCGCCTGCCGCAGTTTTTGCTTGACGCCGTTGAATTTCCTCCTCTCTTCTTGCACCCGCATGGTGAAGTCAGGGAAGATGGTGAACGGGACGCCCTCAAAGGTGAGTTGTTTCTTCTCTCTGGCCACCCTCAAAACCACATCCCTATCGCGGTAATTGAGGAGGCGGGCGATGATTGGTCGTGGAGTGGCCCCAGGTGGCAGTCTTGGACCCAACGACCGATGGGCCCTCTCCACTATAAATTGGGAGGAAAGCATTCCCTCACCCGTGATCGCCATCAGCATCTTCTGAACATATTGTTCCATCTTACCAATGTTGGTACTCTCTGGAACTCCTAGTATGCGTACGTTGTTGCGCCTACTGCGGGCTTCAATGTCCTCATTCTTGGCGGCGATATCGCGCAAGAGCTTATCCATTTGTGCAACAGCATTTCTCAGTTGTACCGTAACATCTTCTGCATCAGATATTCTTTGCTCTGCTTCTTTGATTCGGGTATCATTCGCATCAAGCTTACAGGCCATAGTGTCTATGCGGCTGGAAAGGGTATCCACCTTTTCGAACACCGTGGCAAAGCCCTGCCGTATTTCAGTAAGGATAGTCTGCATATCTGTGGTCGAGTTATGGGCGCTGCTCTCTGCCAGTTCTTGCTCCACACCCTCCGGTGTCGCAGGCACTTTTTTTGGGCCTCTCTTAGACTCAAACGTGAGTCGCGGCTGACGGACTTCCAGCTTGCCCATGTCTTGCCACTCTGCCCATGCAGTGCGTTCGGGACTAAGTATGAGGGTGACAACAGCAACCCACCAATGTCCACAATATCTCTACAGGTATTGCTGCAGGCCTCACACGTTGGTGAATGAATACGCCAGGGCTCAAGGGCAAAACACTATCTTAACAGCCAGGAGTATGGCGCTAACAGCAGCAGGTGGCTATCAGGCGCTCACCAAGACCTTCGCCCTTAGAGGCCGGTGATGCGACACCCACTGATCCAAGTGTCCGTCTCCCGGGCCCTCAAGTCACTCACAGGCTATGCGCTGATTCTCCTCCCCGTTCCGCGGCAGGGTCCGCCTGAAGAGAGGGCAACCTGTGTTGTAAATGGCAACGCTCCAGGAGCAGGCAGCACCAGCGTCTTATGCGTGTGCTAGAAGCAGCACACCGGGTCACAGTTTTCCCAGGGGCATCGAAAGGGCTGCATGCGTAGTTTCACAGTCAGCCGGATCACCAGGAGCACCAGGCACCTCAGTGTGCCGAGTGTATCACTTGCGCAACATGGCCGCCGCAATCGTGCCCGGAAGGCATAGGCATTCAATGGGGGCCATCCCGCGCACAGCAGGTTCCATGCAGGCAGCGAACAACACAATCAGCCGTCCACCCCGCAGAGACTGCAGCAGGGGGACGTCCCGGCAGCTCAGACGCACTCACCGCACCTCGACTGTCAGCAGCGCCGATGAGGATTGCAGCGCGGCCTCAGCTCCACATGGAATCTCCGGGGCTTGCGTGAATGCCAGGACTGCCCCCAGGCGCCCAGCCGCAGGACCGCTCAGACTGCGGGTGTTGGGCAGCAGCCAGCCAGAGCACGGCAGGCACGAGGTTAGGCATATCACCGCACCATCCACACCAGTAGTTTCACAGTCAGCCGATCACCAGGAGCACCAGGCACCTCAGTTTGCCGAGTGTATCACTTGCGCAACATGGCCGCCGCCATCGTGCCCGGAAGGCCTAGGCATTCAATGGGGTCCGTCCCGCGCACAGCAGGTTCCAAGCAGGCAGCGAACAACACAATCCGCCGTCCACCCCGCAGAGACTGCAGCAGGGGGACGTCCCGGCAGCTCAGACGCACTCACCGCACCTCGACTGTCAGCAGCGCCGATGAGGATTGCAGCGCGGCCTCAGCTCCACATGGAATCCCCGGGGCTTGCGTGAATGCCAGGACTGCCCCCAGGCGCCCAGCCGCAGGACCGCTCCGACCGCGGGTGTTGGGCAGCAGCCAGCCAGAGCACGGCAGGCACGAGGTTAGGCATATCACCGCACCATCCACACCAGGATCCCTACAGTAATCAGCGGCAGTGGTTGAAGGTCAGTTTCGGGACCGAGAACACAGGATAATTTACGGATAAAGTTCCGGACTGCGGGAGCCTTACAGAGCCGCGGCCATTCCGCAAGCGCGCCACCTAGCACCGCCCAGCCCCTCAATATTTTCCTATTTTTGTTTGTCTAGATCACGGGTACTCATAGTACGGCCCGCGGGCCGCCAGCGGCCCGACAAGCCTTCCCTGGCGGTTCGCGGACCTTGCACATATCATACCAGTGTTTTAATTTTTTTATTTTAAAGAGTGTCTGCAAACACAAGTAGAAGCAGCGTGACTCGGAGATGGCTGCTCTGTGGTGAACAACACAGCCTCATTAACATGTTAATGGTCTTTTAAAGACCTGTTAATGCGCTCGGTGCGGCTGTGTGTGTGTGTGTGTGTGTGTGTGTGTGTGTGTGCTCCGAAGCGGTCTCAGCTCGGGCTGACACAGAGGCAGGGTGAAATGACAGAGGCAGGGTAAAATGACAGAGGGAGAGGGAGGGAAAGGGAGGGAGAGGGAAAGAAAGTGAGACAAAGTAAGGGAAAGAAAGTGAGACAAAGTAAGGGAGAGAAAGGGAGACCGGGTGATGGAGTGAGAGAGGGAAGGAGGGAAAGGGAAAGGGAGGAAAGGGAGGGCGAGGGAGGGAAAGGGAGTGGCTTTACTGGCTACCCTCAACCAAAGTTAAAGGTTTTGAACAAGAGAACTCTAACTGGTATAGCCTGCAGCAGAAAGGCTATTTGACATTCTGTACCCTGCGAGTAGAATGTTGTAAATTAAAGGGTACAACAAAGACCAATGTTGGATTGCTGATGTACAAGTTGTATGCTACACCATTTTCTTTAATTGAGCGCTCAACATTCTAGTGACCAAACAGACCAGTTTAATTTGCTGTGACTAGTAACTTTTCCTTGGGTTTTGGGACTTGAAGGTGGCTTCCCCATCCCCTGCAACTTGCGTTGCATTATGTATTCCAAGTCCTCGTATGTAAATGTTAGCGCAAGAACTGATGTGTTGAGGAATAGCCTAATTTTGTCGTGGGCACATGAACACATTAACTACTAACTTGACAATTCACTTGTATCCAACTTCACAATCCTCTGGCTCAAATTTTCCTGTCATTTTGGTTAGTATCTGGGTTTGTAGCAGGTTAATTGGATTGGTAAATTAGAGCTGAAAGTAGGCTGATAAAGTTATCATGGCAGCATTACGAATGTTAAAATGCTTATCTTTACTCATATTTAACTATGAAGTTTAGGAGGGTGCCATGCGATTTACTGCAGAGTCCCTTGCACTTGAGTCTACTGCATTCAAGACCCTATTAGCTTTGATTCAAGAATAGGCTCTGCCTAATACTAATACACTGGTAATAATTGTGAATTCTTCTTACTGCAGGCAAATTATGGAACAAATCAAGGAGTGCGGAATCCCTGAAGTTGAGACAAAGTGAGGGAGGGAAAGGGAGACCGGGTGAGGGAGTGAGAGGGAAGGAAGGAAAGGGAAAGGGAGGGTGAGGGAGGGAAAGGGGGTGACAGTGAGGGAGGGAAAGGGAGGGAGGGAAAGGAAGGGAAGGAAAGGGAGTGACAGAGTGAGGGAGTGAGAGAGGGAAAGGGAGACAAGAGTGAGGGAGTGAGAGAGGGAAAGGGAGACAGAGGGAGGGGGACAGAGTAAGGGAGAGTGAGAAAGGGAGGGAGGGAGACAGAGAGAAAGAGAGCGAGAGAGAGATGTATACAGGGTCTGGTGGCTCAGTGGACGAAGGTGTCTGCTGCAGGGACCAGTGATCAACCTCATGGTCAGTTTTTTTTGGTTGCTCTAGCCCCGTGCCATCCCCCACTGGCCCCGCCCCCACTAGTGCAGCCCTCAGACACAAACCACACTGTAAATTTGGCCCCCAAGAGAAAGTTTGTTTGTACCCATGGTCTAGATGAAGGTTGACGGTGCCTTGTGTTTTTTTGACACCGGCGCTTTGTTTGTCTACTTAGAACCAATATGCCGTAGGGTGAATGCCACGCTTTACAGTTTTGTTCTGTGCTGACAGAAACTAGCAGAGATGTCTGCATCCAACGTCCTAGAATTGATGAAAAACATGCAGGAATCAGTGCAGAAACAAATTCCTGTGTAATTTCCCACTCCTTAATGTCCATCTGGTAACTGAAAGGTAATATAGAAGCTGTAAATGATCACACACCAAGGAATGGGTATTCCCAAGGGCTGCATCAGGAGTTCCACTACTCCTGTAATGATGGCCTTTCAGGTAAAGCAAATAAATAACCAAAAATCATGGAACCAATTGTGTGGTGACAAAAAAAGAACCATATCACTCCCCCAAGTAGAAAAGAAGGACCTAAGGAGTTAAGACTACAGGAGATGTCAATTTTAAATGAGTAACATTCCAAACCTTATTGGGTTGCCCATGTTTGTTGTTTTTTCTACTTTCAGCTCCTTTCCATTCTGAAGTTTCTCCCCTCTATGCCACGGTTGTCTGCGATCTCTCTGGTATTCTCTCACTCATGCTTGCATCTTCAACATTTTTCCTGTCTTGTTTGCGGTAGCGTCCAGGGACCTAGGACCTTCTCTTGGTATCCTGGTCTCAAGAGTGTTTGTCACAGCAACATCTGTTGCTGAAACTGGTAAGCCTGAGTCTTGGTTCTGATACTCACATAGTCCACCAAACTGTACTTCATATTGGTGGTTTTCATTGTAACTGGGGGGACGATGAAGCCTTACGGCTAGAGCGGTCGACCTCGAAGCTGGGGAACCGGGTTAGAGTATCGGCAACAACGCTCAAGATTTGGCTAATGTTGCGCTCTGGGTGAACAGAAACGCCCTTAAACTCAACAGTGATAAAACCGAAGTCCTGATCCTGGGAAATAACCCCGATCTTTGGGGAGTCAGCCATTGGCCTGTCATATTGGGGCCTCTTTTCGCTCCGGTGGATAAAGTCAATAATCTCGGTTTCATGATCGATAAAAATCTCTCCCTGACACCAAAGGTCTCTAAGGTCACTGCCTCCTGTTTTTCCATTCAGAAATGGCTCAAGAAACTACTCTGGCTGATCCTCCTAGGTTCACAGAGAACAGGGCTGCAAGCTCTAGTCACATCCAGATTGGATTATGGGAATGTTCTGTATCTGGGTGCTGACAAAACCTTGATTTGTTGCTTACAGATCATCCAAAAATGCGGCTGCCGGCCTTCTCTTTCAGCTGCTGAGGTTTTCATCTGTCTCACCCTTGTTGCAGAGACTGCACTGGCTGAGAGTTGACAAACGGATCAAGTTCAAGACCTTGTGTTATATGTTTCGCACTAGACACAGTCCTGCTCCTTCTTACATCCAAGTCCTGGTGTTTCCATATGTTCCCACCCGTGCGCTGAGATCAGCTATCCTTGCATTGTTTCCGGTGCCCAGGTTTCTCAAAGCTCGTCTTAAAGGGTGCTCCTTTTCCGTGTTGGGCCCGAAACTCTGGAACTCTCTACCGCTCACTCTCAGATCCTGTAACTCACAGTTTCCGTTCCATAAAAACCTTACTTTTTAGCATCCCTGATTGAATCCTGTCTTCCTAGATATTCCTCTTGCTACGTCTTGCCACTGTCCGATGATAGCGCCGGGAGACCCTGTGGGGTAGCTGTGCGCTCTATAAGCTTCTTAAATAAATAAATAAATAAATAAATAAACATACTATGATTCTGGAGAAATCACTTAATCTTCCTGTGAATGTGTCCTTGTGTAACGAAACTGGTGCTCATGTAAAGCGATCGATACCATATATCTTCGGGTTTAGTTCGCGCTATATAAACTTCTATCAAAATAAAATAACATAAAAAAACTAATGCTCAAACTCCTATCAGTGATGCCTTCATTACCATTCCGGACTCTTGCAGTTGGTCAGAGTTAACTCCAGTCCAGTACCTCTCTCACTTCCCCCTCTATCCCTGGATCGCTACCATGAGTGTGTTATTCCCTCATTGCTCAGGGGCAACGAGGGCTTTCAGTGGGTCTGTGCACAGTAAACCCGACAAATGCTGCACGGCTAATCACTATATATTTAGGCGGATCCTATGCAGTTTTGATTTGTCCTTTTCTGTTCCGGTCGTGCCAGAATGGTAATGTAAAATGACTCCAGAGTGACAGGATGCATGTATGTGTCCTGACACATATGCTGCAGCCCATGTGCATGCATATGTACACATGCAAGCCATCTTGGAATGTTCAACAGGATGGTCGCAGTGTACACACATGTGGATGGGTTGTAAAGCATGTGCATGCATTTGCTATCAAATGCCATAACCAAACAAACATTGGCAAAGCCAACAGCTCAGCAGTCGCCTTTTAAATCAATCAATCAATCATGCGTTTGTTAAGCGCTACTACTCACCCGTGAGGGTCTCAAGGCGCTGAGGGGGGTTTCGCAGGTTCCAGGCCATCAAGGAGGGGTCTGTCAAAGAGCCAGGTTTTGAGGTTTCTTGTGAAGATGGGGAGAGATGTTGTCTGTCTGAGGTGGAGAGGGAGGGCGCTCCAGGCTCTGGCTGCAAGGAAGGAGAGGGAGCGGCCGCCTGATCTGGTCTTTCTGGTGCAGGGGACCACAGCTTAGGAGAGCTGAGCTGACCGCAGGGTCCTTTGGGGTGCGTGGAATTTGAGTTGGCGGTTCAGGTATGCTGGTCATGTGTTGCGGAGGGCCTTGTGAGTGTGGATGAGCATCTTGAAGGTGACTCTAGCTTCGATGGGGAGCCTGTGGAGTGTGCACAGGTGTTGGGAGATGTGGCAGTGTCTTGGCAGGTTGAGGACCAGTCTTGCGGCGGCATTCTGGATGTTCTGTAGCTTGCGTGTGAAGTTTTTGTTTATTCCGGCGTAGAGTGCGTTGCTGTAGTCGAGTCTGCTGCGTCAGTGACGGTCTTTCTGTGTTCGAGGGGGATCCATTTGAAGGACTTGCGCAGTAGGCGAAGGGCGTGGAAGCAGGAGGACGAGAAGGCGTTGATCTGGCGGTCCCTTTTGAGTTCGGAGTCCAGGATGATTCCCAGGTTGCGTGCGTGATCCGTGGGGGTAGGCGGACTTACGAGGGTGGGGGGTCACCAGGTGTCGTTCCAGGCATCGGGGTGTGGGCCCATGATGAGTAGTTCTGTTTGGTTAAAGAGAGATATACAGACTTTGCCAATGCTTCTCATATATTCTATAGTTTTATGTATCGCAGACTGGACCTTTTGGGGGTATCGGACACATGAAAAGGTATTCAGGAGGGTTCATTGGGCTAGTTTTGCAGGTTAGGGACCAGAATGATAAGGGAGGGGGCTCAATAGTTTGAGTAAATCGTGTCAGTCTTCATCAATGAACAATATGACAACAGATGTGTTTCTGCAGTATTCTGAGCTCTGAGTTTATTTTGGTTGCCCCAGAAGCCTGTCACTCATTGAGGACCAGCCTGCACTCTTTCGTGATTTATCCTTACTGATAAGAGAATGGCGTTCCAGATTTACAGCACATTCTCTGAGAAGGCTTGTTTAAGAGTTGGTGTTTTTTTTTAAGACAGGGGTTTCTAGATGGCTAGGACATATGCTTTGGAGTGATCTAAAGCCTAGTAATATTGTTTATATCTGTGCTAGATAGTCTTCTACATCTCCCTGCACAACCTTCTGTGCTAGAAATGCAGATTTCAACAAACATCTGGCCTCTTCTGGAAGCCATTTTAGAAGGATTGTTAGTGGAGTGAGCTGATCAGATCTTCGGGTGCCGGAAACCAGTCTAGCTGCAGCACTGAGAAATGCTTTTTATGGGGCTGAGTATAGTCTGAGACTGGCTGTGAGTGGAGAGTTGCTGTACCCTAGACATAAAGGACTGGTGATCAGACTACAGATTTGAAGACATCTGGTGGGATGAGTGACTTGATTAAACGAGAAAAGTGATTTGGTCTGATCTCCTTTCGAGTGTTCGCACAATACGGCATAATCATCAATAATGAAGTCCAGTGATATTAGTTTTCGACAACGGAGGGCTTGCAGTTGAGCCTGCTTGCACTGGTCTGTCACAGTGCAGTGGGTAGATCAGATGCAAGTCCATTTTCTGGTGGTTAAGTTAAAGATTATGGGGCTGGTATGAAATTCCGCAGACAGGATACTCTACTCCATCACAAATGTGATGGATATCATGTCCGCCGTATAATATGTGCCAGAGGATACAATGCACTTTAAATACGGCAGACAGAATATCCATGACGTTTGTGATGGGGTATCCCATCCACCGAAATCTAAATCAGGACCTATGTAACGTCATCTGACTGCAGATCACCTACGGTCTCAGCTAGGAGCTGTATATCCTCTGACGAGGAGGCTTTCAACTATAGCTGGGTGTGATCAGCGTAACGATGAAAAGAGCAGCGTGTGATTTGACCTATTAGGCATTTGGGACTATTCTTTGTGACAGACTGGTGTTAATCGTGTTAGCTAAGTCAAGGGGCATTGAAGTGGACAAGCGCGTTATGCGATGATTGAGTCATGATTTTGCTTTTATTAAAAATAGAGATAGACACATTCTCTCTGATGAAGGAAAATGGAGAAACCAAGAATTTACTTTACGTTATTAAATTCTTTCTTGAATCTTTTACGCTCATGTAGATGTGCAATGTGAGAAAAATAGTCTGTCTTCAAACACCCCTTTGGCGAAAGTGCTAATCATCCACACCAAGTATTTTGGGGAGTTCTCAAGAAATTAATTTGAAACTTTTTTTGCAGCATTTTTTAAACTTTTTTTACAGCATTTTTAGAAACGTTAGGAAGGATGCTGATTTTGTAGGCGATTTACTTTTGCAATTAGAAAGGGAAAGCTTATGAGGAAGGCACCAGTCTACCAAACCACAATTGTGTGTTTCTCTTGCCACTTTACCATTCAGAGAAGCCCAGCAGAATAAGCTGCGACTGTGTAGACACCTTTAAATATGGAGCAACGAGTGCTGAGGCGCTTTGTGCTGATGAAAGAGGATCCACAAAAGAATGGAAATCAGCTCAAGATTTTATCTTTTGTAGCCAGGTGCCCACACTAGGCAAAGCGTATATGGCATCCAAGAAGCAGATACACTCACTGCAATAACCTACCAACAGTCCAAAGAGATCAAGAGTTAGAGCCGCGACTTGGGTTAATCATTTTCTTCACCAGACAAATTGGCCAATCAAATTGTGTTATATGACAGCACAAAACTAGATCATTGTTTCTTACTGAATTAGAACACAAAAGTGACTGATAGCAACAAAGGATAGGTGTGTGCTTAATTGACTAGATCTGGCTATCAATTTTATGAGCGTAAGCATAGCACTGATGAGGAAACAGCAGTGAAACAGAACGCCGTCAAGTCCTTTACAAACACCACAACACTCCATCTTCTGAAATAATTATAATACTGTGGTGAGAACGCAAACTTGTCCAGTATCCAAGACAGAGCTGCATGCTGAGAGCATAATAAATCGAGAGCAGAAAAACACGTGTGCCTGATGAAAAGCAATGCCAGCGGAGTCGACAGGCCACTCGTCTGCGCATCTTGAAAGGCTCTTGAACAGATGCTCCACTTACCTGGGGCGTAGCCGGGGCTGCTGGTGGCATACATGTTCGGGTTGTAGGCAGGTGCAGCTGTTGGGTACCCAGCAGGATATCCTGCAGAGAAGAGAAGAATAAAATCACATCATCATCCAGGGCTGCCACAGAAGCATCTACAAAGCCGGTCCTCCTTCGACGAGGAAGGCTGTCGACGCGCATTAAGCATTTAATGGAGCGTGAGGGCTGCAGATTCAAAAACAATCAAAGCACCAAGTGTAGTCAATCACCCTACAGGAAAGGAAGGGTAAGGGGATCTGAAAGAAGCTACTATTCTTTATCTCCAACTTGCAAACCTGGCCCAGCTTTGTTCTGCAGAAGAACAGCCCGCTGATATCCTGTCCTCGAAGGCAGTCACTCAAGCGAGAATTGAAAAGATTCAGAGACAACTAAATAACACTTAATTACAGGGGGAGTGCACAAGCCCGAGCGAGGACTGAAGCGCGTGAAGGAATGGAGGTTAACAATTCGACATCAGAGACGTGAAGGTACTCACAAGCAACATGAGATGGGGAAAAATGATCCATAACAGAAACTGAGCAGGATGAAATGTATCTGAAGAAGAAGCAAGGATCATGGTGGGTGAAATAAAAAAAAAAATCAATGACTGGTAATATGTGCCTGGTTCGCGTGGGAGGAAAGTGGAGAGAAAAAAAATGTAGGAACAATAGCACAAAAAAAACTAAAAACTCGACTCCACAAACCTTTGGTCATGAATAGACACGGCAGGTGACAGACACCCAAAGGTCAGTATCACCAAAGGATCTTCACTTTATAAACATTATTTTTTAATTAAAATTTGCAGTTTTACAGCAGATGATGGATGATATGGCAAATGTGGCAAAACCGTAAGTATACCAAAAACAAAAGCGTGAGCAGCAGAATCAGAAGGCCAGTGGCCCTGCTTTTAATACACATTAAACCATACAATGTACAGATCCAGTGACAGATAAATGCAGAAAATAAGCTGCACCGCATAAGACTTTCGAAAATCTGTGACACCCTATGTACACCAAAGCCCATCTGAATATTGAAGGAGTTGGTCCCAGAAGCAAAGCAGAATGCAAACTATTATTTAGGAGTGGCCATATTCTAGCTTAAAAAATAGTGCCATATGATGTGACCCCAGGGCAGCAGAGGGCCTTGTGGATGCTGGGAAGGTAAAATGACTATTCTACCACGAGTCCTAGAGTTTCTGGGGATAGTTAGTCATTCCCCAAGTACTTTTTAAAGGGTTGGAAAGTTGTAATTTTGCATTACTGGGAAGTGCTGCCCTGAGAGGGCCCCTCGAGCAAAAGAAACTAGGTTTTAGCTGACATTTTTGAGATGTTGCTTAATAAGATTTCTGCAGTGGGAAGTCAACCCACTAAGCTGCGTTGGCAGCTCTCATCACCTTTTAAAGCTGCTGAAACACAAGGACATTTTTTTTCATACTCAAAAATGAAATTATTGCAAGTAGTGCACTTCTGGCGACAAAATCGAGCGGGTGAATACGTGGGCACCGCTTAGCTTCTCTTTAAACCCAATCAAGCTTAACTTCTCTGTAAACCTAATCAACTCAGCCATTCACAATTAAAACTCTCCAAACAGCGCATACATGCCAACACCTTCCCAGACCGATCCAAATGCAGGCAAAAACACCTTTGTTATGAAATCAGAAAGTGAGAGCCATCAAACAACCAAAACAAACAACTAGTGCTTTCTTTTACTACTAATGCATCTTCAATGCAGTGAGTGAAGCCTTTTTTAGGTCGAGCCTAGGGGCAGCGCGCATGTGCTGCTCGCACACTGCACGGCATGCTGTATTGGAGTATGCACTGGAAGCCCCTCCCACTCTCCGCCCATATCTATCATTGGCTTATGTCATTGTCCTTCATAAAAGATGGCATCCGATTCGTAAATAGGCCTGTAAGTCCCTCCTGGGTACCGCCTTGTCTGCATTTATTACCCCCAAACTAATAATGACTGGACCTTTTACTTGGCTTGTTACACGGTCTACGTTATAAGTAGGTGAGAACTATTTTGTTTATTCACTAATGGGGACAATGGCGGCTGCTTTTTTTGCAACACGCCCACAGAGGACAATTGTGGCTGCTTTTCGTATAGAGCGCTATGCCACTCTAACTTTAAAAGTGGCTGCCCCCGACCCCCACAGCACTCGCAGCACAATGGCGACGTGCTTTCACCTTTTTTTTTTTATAACAAATTTGCATGTTGAGCGCAGCACCTGCTTCAGGGACACCGTGCTCCGTTTCATTTTTTATTTTTTTTTTAACTATAATGGTGATTGCGGCGCCCACTTCAGGGACACCACGAACTGTTTGAATATTTATTTATTTTACTTTATTGGTGAGTGTGGCGCCCGCTTCACAGACACCACACTCTACAATACAATAGATCTTGCTTTTGCCAAAGTTTGACCTATTGGTATTGTAAATGACAATGCCTTTTAATATTTAAACAAAAGCTCTGAGGCAACATAAATAAGCTTTCAAGTATTAAGATCACAAATGTTGGACATATACACATAAAACGAGAGGAAATCTTTAAGTATTTGATCCCTCATTTTTGATATTGTAATTGAAAGCCAATACAGCCAACGCGTTTCACCCGTGGCGGGCTTCTTCAGGGTATCCAAGAAGGAGAAGTTGCAGAATAGGGAATAAAAAAGGAGAACCACAAGCTGTATATGTCGAGTATCTTTTGTGCAGTCCAGTGTTGGAAATGTTTCTTTATAGAATAATATTCCTCCAAAGAAGAGCTATTTGATAAGATTAAAGCTTAAACTGAGCTAATGATGTGGAACCATCATCAACATCTTAGAACGGACCAATGTCCTTTTCCGGCATTTTAATCACGGCAGATTCAATTAGAAAACATCAGGGAGGACTTTGGAAGAATATTATTCTATTTTTAAAACATCCTCTAGTTTTATGGGTATATGTCCAGCATGTGTGCTCTGAATACTTTAAAGTTTGTTTATGTTGCCTCTCAGAGCTTTTGTTTCATGTTTGAAAATTTGTGGTTGTATGGTGGCAAACCATAATTTGATGTGTGCAATGGTAAACTAGTCTTTGTGCTCTTCAAAATACTTTTGGACTACACGAGATTGTGCAATAGTAAGTTCCCCTGGCAATCATTGTTTGTTCAACCTTTTAATATTATAAAATGCATTGCCAATAGCTCAAAATCTCGCAATTGCGAGACCTATTGCATTGCAAATGCTCGTTTCCCTTCTTTCTTGGCTCACTGTTACGGTATTACTGCAAATTAATTTTCATTTGCCCCTTGAAAAAATAAAGAAACAGATGTTCCAGAATTGGAAACAGAGAGGGCGGCAATTCCATGTTGTCCGAATGTTCTCCAACAAGCTGATTCCACGGACTCCTCGGAATCCACTGAAGGCGTCTCTTGAAGAGATAAACCGGGGGAAGCGCACAGATGCAGGATGCCACCAAGCCAAACAAACTCAGGACCACATTGCTGGCTGAAGAGGTTGATACCAGAAAAATACGACCGCTTGCATTATGTGGCCAAATCACTCGGCTTGAGAAGAAGACTACAGTAGCTGTGCACACATAATCACCCTATAATGCAAATCCTTTGAGCTGGACTCAGGATTGATGTCTGTCATAAGGGTGATTATCTTTCAAAAAAAGAGAGTTTCCCAGAAAACCAGAAAGGACTGGGTGTCAAACAGTATCAAAAAGAATTCCTTTCTGTGTTACTGACTTTCTATTAGTGACCAATAGGCCTACACACTAATCTCACTTTTCTAGTGTTCGGTAGTGACACCGGTAATTATTTCTGCACAACACTGGGATTGCTTTCGTCTCTCAAGTTTTTATTCTTATTAGGTTAAAAACATTTTGAGTTCGTTTATTACATAACATTTTTTACAAACATATGCTCAAAATAGAATTCTCTAATACATATAGTAATTCCTATTATGGTTCCTACTCAACATAAAATAATCCATACAGTTTAAAAATACAAACATTAAAATTTTTTATAACATCATAACATCAATATACAATGGTTGAAGAAAGTCCTTTGTCGACGCGTTTCGGTGCTTTGTGCTGTTTTAATTTCTTCTTCAGGACAAACTTTTACTTAAAAACAATTGTTCTTCATTTTAAAACAGGGAGAATAATCTTTCTTGTGTCTAATACGTTTCTTGCGACTTTCAATCTGCGCCAGATCTCACGTACATGTTGACTTGGATTTAACCTTAAGAGTCGTATATAAAGTCACTGTATGGGACTCGAGGGCGGGTTTTCTCCACGTCCTGAGGGTTTCTTCACTTCATACCCTGACTCTTAAGGTTAAATCCAAGTCAACATGTACGTGAGATCTGATGGTGATTATTGCATTGGGGTATTGCTAGGCTAGCTCCGGAGATAATGCTTTCACCAGCTAGGCATGTGTAATAATTGATACCATGACAATGAAGGCCAGCCACTGCTACACCTTAGTTAAGACCTATGGGACTACAGATACCGAAGGGCAGCACAGCAAACTGGTAGTGCCCTTCTCCCACAAAGCACAGAAACTGCATGGGTGCAGCAGTAGCCTACCTTCCCCTTCTGCCTGGAAGTTAAATGTCACATGTGAAATGAAGTGTGAATGTATACCACCCACATCTTTGACAAAAATATATGGCTTTAAACTGCACCACTGTGGGCTTGGCTGCAGTTTAAAAGAAGTATGCCAGGAAAGTCTCTTTGACGTGCAAATGTAGAAATGTATATATAGATATGTTGTGAAATCTACCTAGGGTGTGTTAATTAAGTCAGTAAGGGTTATGCCTTTCCAAATGTAGTAATCCATTTTCTTACAAGCAGGAAATTGGATATGAAAGTACACATTATGTAAATCAAGGAATACTATCCAATCATGCAGTAGTGGCTTTTGAAGGACTTCGACAAATCACCATTTTGAATTTTTCTATTCTTTTTTTTTTATTTTAATTTTTGGAAAACCTTTATTTTCAAATCAGTGCACACAGCTATTTAGCCTTACACCCCGGAGGCTAGGCAGCATATTATCGGTCAATCGGCTGGTGTACAATGAGCATATTACCAAATTGTACAGAGGTTTTTTTTAACTTTTTGAAAAATAACTAAGATGAAAAAGGGAAAAGCACCAAACTAGTGCTAGGAAACTAGGCAATTAAACATTTGTGTAACAGAGCCCGATCATAGGAAAAGCTAGGCCCAATAGCATAAAAACAATGTGATCAGCACCAATTGCAAGACCATGGAGGGGGGGAGGATACAGGAGACATCAGCTAATAGGACGTATGTTGGAGCCATAGGCTACGGGGACATTCGTTCTTCCAGGGGGGCGGTGTCAGGCGGCAGGCAAATATCACCCCTTTACTCGTTCCAGGCCCCCCATATCTTTTGCCACTTTTTGGGTTTACCCCTGGCCATGTACACCGTCTTTTCTCGGAACATGCACCAATCCATGTTGGCCTTCCACTGTACCACCTTTGGGGCTGTAACAGCACCCCACATCTGAGCAATATCTCGTTTCGCGACCATGTTCCCCAAGGTGACCCATTGTGTTTGTGCACTATTATAATCAGTAGGTCCCCACACATTCAGGAGGCAGCGCCGGGCCTCTGCCATCATGTCTACCCCAGTCACCTCGCTCATGATCATATGTACACGCCTCCAGTAGGAGGCGACCACCTGGCACTCCCAGATAATATGCATGAAGGTGGCCAATGCACCACAGCCTCGCCTGCAGAGGCCGTCCACTGAATGACCCATGTGTATCAGCCTGGGACCCGTCAAGTACACTCTATGGAGAATCTTTAATTGAACCAGCCGCAACCTGGCCGGGATCGCCACCTTCTTGGGGGAGGACACTGCATATTGTCAGTCTTCATCATCCAGCTCAATCCCATCATGCACCCACTGGTCTCTCACACCAAGGAGGAGGTCCGTACCGACATTGATGAGTTTTTTGTATATTAAGGAAATGGCACTGTCCGGCATATGGCCGTCCAGCACCCTGTCCTCCAACGGGGAAGACTCAGGGATCTTCTCGCCCTCCGGCATCACTGCCAGAATGGCATGACGCAGTTGGGCGTACCAGAAATATTCCGTTTCACCCAACTGTGAAAAAGAGTCTGTAAAAGAGTAAAGGACTTTATCTCCCCTTTCACGATCATATCTTCCATCTTGGATATGCCTATCATGTCCCACCTGTCGAATCCCTTCGTGTGCCATAATTTGCCCAGTATTCCAGATTCAAAGAGAGGAGTTGCCATCGTAAACCTACCCTTCCACCCCTGTGACTTTGTGATTGCCCGCCATTTATGTACAGCTGTCTTCGTCGGCCCCGACATCCTACCATCCAGAGATCTCGAGTATAGCGCTCATTGATACTTCCTGTCGTCCAAGAGCCACCGATCCATGGCATAACCTGGGCTTACTGCTGGACCGTAGAGGCTGTGATTAAGGGCCGCTAGCTGAGAAGCCCAATAATATCTCCGGATGTCAGGCAACGCTATGCCTCCGTCATACCATGGGAGCGTAAGCTTCGTAATAGCGATGCGTGGCCTGCCATCCCAGAGAAGGGCCCGCTGCAAACCCTCGACCTCCCTAAAGTAACTGGATGGGACCGGATCCTGGGTATTTTGGAGAGCATACAGGAATCTGGGCAGGGACATCATTTTAAACAGTGCCGCACGCCCGGGCAGGGAAAGATGGAGCTCCCGCCATCCCTCTACGTCACGTCGGAGACGTGCGAGAGGGGGGAGCAGGTTATTCGTGTAGCGTACCTTGGGATCCGTTGAAATATAGATCCCCAAGTATTTTAATCCCAGCCGCGCGATCTGAATGTTGCATTCCCTTGGAAGCCGAGGTGTCCCACCTCTCAGCACGTATAGGTGTGACTTCGACCAATTACTAACCAGGCCAGAGTGCCGACCAAAAAGACGTAGCACATCACACACCACGATGAGTGACTTACAAGGAGAGGTGAGATATAGCAAGATGTCGTCTGCATACAGCGACACACGGTCTTCGAATCCAGAGGACCAGCGTATTCAATTTATATCCGGGTGGAGTCGCAGCCACGCCGCCAGCGGTTCAAGCGCCAATGCAAACAACAGGGGCAACAGGGGGCAACCTTGCCTGGTGCCTCTGCGGAGAGCAAAGGACGCAGATACACGACCATTAACCGTTACGTTGGCAAGCGGGCTAGCGTACAGGAGCTTGACCCATCCTATGAATTCCGGACCAAATCCGAACTTCGCCAACACTGCCCACTCGAGGGAGTCAAACGCCATCGTAGCATCCAAAGACGCCAAGACGGTAGGCTCCCTGAGCGTGTGGACCCTCGCGAGGGCCCCATGTAGTCTCCTGAGGTTAAGGGCAGTGTTGCGGTGTGGAATAAAGCCCGACTGGTCCGGGTGAACCAAGTCGCTAATCGCTCCAACCAAACGGTTGGCAAGCAGTTTAGCCAGAATCTTGGGTTCAGCATTCAACAGAGAGATGGGACGATACGATCGACACAGGTCTCTGGGCTTCCCTTCCTTATGAATGACCACAATGGTGGCCAGTCTCTGGTCCAAGGGAAGCATGCCCATCTCCCGCGCCTCCAGGAACATGTTCCGCAGGGGCGGGGAGATGGCATCAGGCTTAATCTTGTAAAGCTCCACTGGTATACCATTGGGGCCGGGCGCTTTGCCAGATCTCAGGGAACGTATTGCGAGGGCAATCTCATCGGCGGTAATATCCCTATCCATGTCATCCCGCTCCGCTTCCGACAGGCACGGGAGCTCCGCTTCTGCCAGGAGCTCCCCAGAGTCAGTCTCGGACATGTCGGAGACCGAGAAGTAAACGGTCTTGAAATAGTCTGCAAATGCCATGACTATGGCACTCGGGTCGGTGACTGTCACGCCGTCCTCCCCCAGCACCTCTGGGGCCACACGGCTGGCTCTCTCTTTTTTATCCAGCCAAGCGATGAATTTGCCCGCCTTGTCCCCGACATCATAAATCCTACCCTGTTGCTCTCTACCCATGACCTTGGCAGCATCGGTAACAGTAGCTCGATACTCTGACTGTTTAAGTGAGAGAACATGGAGTAGGTCCGGTGTCGGGTCGACTTCCAATTGGGAGTCCAGATCTTCAATTTCAGATTCAATCCGCACCACATCCGCATCCCTGCGTCTCCGAACTTCAGCTATAAGGGAGAACGCCACACCCCTCAAGACCGTCTTAAAGGCCTCCCATAGGGAGATAGCCGATGTAACTGACAACGAGTTTTCAGAGAAATAAAGCTCAATAGCATTAGCCATGAGTCCACGAGTCTTGGGGTTGTGGAAGTACCAAGGATTAACTGATACCACCCTCTCGGTCGCCACGATGTCGAAGTCAAAGGACACCCAGACCGGAGAATGGTCTGAGATGCCCCTCGCCAGTAATCGGGCCTCAGAGACTGCCGACGCGTGGGCCGCTAGAGCCAGAACATAATCGATTCTGGAGAGGCTTCCGTGTGCCCCTGAGTGGAATGAGTATTGACTCTGGGTAGGGTGCATGAGCCGCCAGCAGTCAATAAGTCCCATAGTGTCCAGGAAGTCGGGAAGCCAGGACTGCGAACCTCGGAGATCTCTGGATGGATGTCTGTCTAGGGTCCCCGAACAAACCGTTGAAATCCCCTCCTATAATAAGCAGACCCTCAGGGAGACCCAAAATGGCGCCCCCAATGTCCTGAAACGTGTTGTTTTGCAACCCAGGGGGAACATAAACCGAAACCAGAACCAGGGATCGTCCCTCCCATCTCCCCGAGACGGCGACGTACCGCCCCCTCTCATCGGCAACACTAGAGTCAATCTCAAATGGGAGAGACGCGCGCACCATGATCCCCGCCCCCCGGGATCCCGAAGAGAACCCCGAGTGCGCCACCATCTTGAAACCCTTCCTGTTAAGCGCTTGGCACGTGTTCCCCACCAAGTGTGTCTCTTGTAGCAAAATAACGTCGGGCATACATCTTTTAAACAGTTGCAAAACCACACCTCTCTTTATGCGATCCCCCCACAATACTTTTAGGTTCCTACCCCCCATCGTCGAATTGTGGGCCTTCGCCAGTCCCGGCAGGCATCATAGTTACAGAACCAGAAGAATTACAATTTTTACATTGCCTTGGAGAAGAGAAAGGGAAAAAAGGAAAAAACATACAACCAACAGCCAAACCACCCCCCACACTGCACCCCTGCATCAGATTAAGTAGCCCTCCCCAACTAGCAGTGTGCCTGTCGCCCCAGAAAACTACGCTACAGAAAGACCCTAGAGGAGAATGGAGATCACGCAGGCCCCCCCGCCACCCTCCATAACCAAGTGAAGGATATTCATTATAAAGTGCAAGAATGTGATACCGGTTGTCACCAGCAGTCCCATTGTCCGACAATGTTCCGAAGATAGACTCTACTCCTGTTGCTCAGGGCCTCCCGAGGCGCCCTCCGATTGTTCCTCGCGTTCATCATGTCTCTGCGGCAAAGTGTCCAACCACCCGCTCACCACTTCAGGCAAATCAAAGAATATGGCACGGCCATCATGTTCAATGCGCAGTTTCGCGGGGAACATCATCGAGTACTTCATCCACAGTTCTCTGAGTCGCCTCTTCACCCCCGTGAAGCTTTGTCGCCGTCGCTGTACCGACCGAGTAAAGTCCGGATAGAAGTTTATGTCCGCATTTTGGAACTTAAGCGGCCCGTCTTTTCTTGAAGCCTGCAGGATAGCATCCCGATCCCTGAAGTTAAACAGCCGTGCTATAATGGGCCTCGGCGGGGCACCCAGTTTCGGGAGTCCCCCTGGCAGTCTATGAGCTCGTTCCACTGAGAAGAAACGGCTGAGGCCCGCAGGGGGCAGATGAGTTTGTATCAGGTCTTCCACGAAAAGATCGGTAGCTGAGTCCTCTGCCCCTTCTGGTACGCCGATGATTCGGACGTTCTATCGCCTGGCACGTCCTTCAAAATCATCCAGCCGTCTCGCGAAAAGATCGTTGGCCGATCTCAAGTCTCTGACCTCTGTTTGTAGGTCCGATACATCAGTTGTGAGGCTCGCGGTTTTAATGTCCAACGATTTGATCCTATCGTTGGTCTTGCCCAGATCGGCTCTAATAAAGTTGACCTCAATCGCCAGGGTGTCGACTTTATGCGTCAGGACCTCATGTTGTTTATGCATCTCCGTTTTGATGCCCGCGATGGCGCCCATGACGTCCCGGAGTGTCGGGTCCGACGTGTCGTTTTTAGAATTTGTAAGGGGAATGTGAAATTGTTCTCAAGATGCCCCTACGCAAAGCTTTCTGGTGAACGGTGAGCTAAAAAACACTGGTTCTGAAGGAGTAGACTTATATTTGATTGAAACATATCAAGGTACTGAAGGAGCAGACTTGCTTCCCAGAAGCTCCTGTAATGCAAGGAAGCAAAGCCACACAAAGTCAAAATTGGTTGCGACGTAAATTTACATGCCAATATTTCAATAAATAGGGAATACTGAAGCTAATCCCTGGGCATCTGAATTTCGAGAGTTTCTGCAACTTGTTGAATGATAGTAAAATAATAGGCCTGCTCAGCTGTGATGTGATACTCCCATTAAGGGCTTGTCTAGGCCACTATAATTTTACAAATCTGCTAAAAGACTTGAATGATTCTAAAGAGGTGGCAGTACTCTGTGTCACTGGCCTTCAGCAGGAGGGTTTCCAAATTGGAGTGCATTGGAATCGGAACCAAAGAGGTTATAAATACACCAAAAAGCATCATGCTTCACCTTGAAGCTATGTTCCCCTGTTCTAAAACTAAGAAAGTGCTAGGCGCTTCCTTTGGTGCATTGGAAAATGGAGTAATCTGGGGAAACAAAGAATTGTCCACTGCTGTTGAACTAAGAACCTCCTGAATGGTTTTCTTTGGTGCTATGGGAAAGGGAGTGATCAATGGAAACACAAAGAAATTAAGAATGGTATCTATATCATATGTTGAAAGACTTCCAAGGGACAATGCTCTGGAAGGGGCTCCAACACACACATGTAGCTGAATTCTGAGCTCTAATTCCTTTTAAGGGGTGTGGTGTTCAAAACATTCACCTCATTGGCTGATGGCTGGACAGTGCATAATGAGGTGAATGTACTACTAAATAAATGCTATTGCATTCCTATGTTAACTGCTTTCTGTGAAATTACGAGGGATTCAAAGCCGGATGGGGAACGATTCAGGCACATGAATATATAAAAGATCCGATGTTGGACAACTGAATATATTTCTTGAGTGCTGCTCACCACAAAGTTAAGGATCATGTAGCCTTTTTTAAACCCTTTCCACCGTGGCTGCCAGGAGGGCATGCAGAACGTGCCAGCAGAGGGACAATGTGATGCTATCTAACGTTATCGTTGACATGCTGGGATAGTCTCACTGATGCAGCACATCTTAACCAGAAATCAGGTGGGGCAGAGGTATCCGGGTTAATCTCAAAAGGGCAGTAACCTCCTACATATCTGCTAAATGCATAAATTTGGTTAACCAGTGGATTACAGGAAAAAATGTCATTATCGCAGACATTCTCCCTCACATATACAAAACCCATATCAGCATCAATGTATTTATTTCCATTAAACGCTACATATTTATTTCCTTTATACTCACCTTAGTACAATCTTAAAAAATACAACTACTAGACCCTCTCTTAAAGTGTTACCACACAGCCAATACCTACACCAATATAAGCCAAATATAGCCCATCGACCCTTGGTTTCATCTCAGTGTTTATATCAGATCCCCAGTATATCTTTGCAACATGACTGTATGGGGAAGTACACCCACTCTTAGCATGGAAATGGGACATGGCATAGAATCAAGCCATGCAGTTGCCCTGTCCCAAATTCTAGCTCCCTCCTTACTAAGATGGAATAGGAAATGCAAAAACATAAATAAATTAAATACCTCAAAATAACACTTCTTTGGGGAATTTGTTCACTCATTTTGGCTTAGAAACTGGCCATTTAAAATGTGATATATGCCCACAAATAGCTAATTGCCCCTCTAAAAATTCAACTCAAATGCATAACAGGAGGCAAAAAAAAATGATATTTTCAAAAATATTCCATGATTCAGACTTTGAAATCTAGGAGGTACGAAGCGATAGTTGAAGGATACTTTCTAAGGATACAGTTGTGGAAACAAAAAGTTTAACATTCTTGATGGAATGCTATCGTTGAACTTTTATAGCCATTTAAAATGATATACCTGGCAATCAATAATGAATTAGATATTGCCCAGACAAGTATCACATGCTTTCTCCAACTGTGTCATTGGACTATCTATCCTCGTGCTGCTTTGTAACTTTTGGATGTTAAACATTTTGGCAACAAAGAACATTTTTAAGCATTTCACCGCAATGTATTTGGGTGGAAGTTAAGCAATGCAGAATGAAATGTGTGGACATGTGCTATACGATCAGGTCTGCAATCGAGTGGGTAAGACAGATTCTCCATAAGAGATGCCTCTAAGGGGTATTTCATGTTTTCTTCTTCGCATCTCTCATTCCAGTCTCCCGTTCCTCTCTTTTACGCTAGGTCCAGAATCCTCATTGTTCCGAGTAACGTGGAGGTTATCGGAGGCACGTGGTGGGCTAAAAACGATGGATGATATGAGGTCCAGAGCAATTGTCAGAGGCTCAGATAAACTCAAGGATTCCATCCATCACCTTGTTGTTTTTGTATTTACTGCAATAGACATGTCACAGTTCAACCTCCTGCAAATCACTCCGCAGGTTCTGGTTAGAAGATGGAGCACGTATATAACAAATATTGTTGAGTTTTCTTTGAAAATGTGTACAGAATATGTTATTGAAGATACCTTGATAGGGTATGCTATGGGTCACATGACTGAGTAAAACAAGCCTTTGCAAAACAACAGGTCGCACATTTGCAAGAGTTTAAGCTATTAGCATTATAAATGACAATGCCTTTTATTTATGTCTTTTCAAAACCAACACATATATAAAAGGCGTTGTCATTTCTAATGGCAATAGCTCAAACTCTTGCAAATGCGAGACCGCTTTCATAGTGGCCGTGCCCCTTTCTATAGACGCTGTACGCCGTATTCAGGTTTCAGCGAGCCGGGTCTTAAAAAAAAAAAAAAAAAAAAAAAAAAAAAAAGGAGCTAAAAGCGCGCCATGCTTCCACTTTAATGGCGGCTGGTTACCTTTCATTAGAAGTACTTCACTATAACCTGAATATGGCAGCAGCCACTATATAGGTAGAAATATTGTATGAGAACTTCCATTGCAAAAAAAAAAAAAACGTTTTGTAACAAGGCCACTAAAGTTAAAGCAGACGGTGCTGCCAAAAATTAAATAAAGAAGCACGCCTGCTATACTTAAAGCAGACCGCTCTGCTAAACCATAATAAAGAAAGAAATGAGACCGCTATAGTTAAAGCGGACTGCCATTAGTAATTAAAATAAAAGCGGGTGGCATGCTGCTTTAGGAAAGCAAGTAATGGGTGGAATAGAGGCAAATCATTGAAGAAAATCGTGCTCACAGCCTAGATAAAGCAGACCGTGTAACAACATAAGTAAAAAGTCCAGTCCGCATGTGAGGTTACAAATGCAGACAAAGCGGTGCCAAGGAGGGACTACTAAGCCTATTCATGAATTAAAAGCAACGATTTAGAAAGGACAGTAACAGGAGCCAATTGAAAAGATGGGTGGGACATGGGTGGAGCTTCAAGTCACTACCTGAATACAGCATGCCACGCAAAGCAGCGCATGGGCTGCCCAGGCTCGATGTAATGTAGCAGAGCCTTGACCCAAAACTGTTTAGGATGCAAATCCACATGGGTACCTTCTTGTACCCAATATGGGAGTGCCCCATAGTTCAAAACGACTGGTGTGACATTAGCACCAGCTACACATGTGGTAGTGAGGAAGATTGTACAGGAAACCCAACTAGTGCTGTAGGGGCTAATCGACCAATGGGGGGCGGGCAAGACCTGCACTCGGCTGCCGGGGGCAATGGGCTTACTTATCGCCATAAGAGACACTGTACGGCATTTGAGGTTCCCTCGATAGAGGAATGGGCACAAAGAATGGACGACTGCGCCGCAGCAGAGCTATTTGTATATAAGTCGAGGAAGTGCCCCAAGAAGCAAAATAAAGTGTGAGATCCATGGATTTCGAACTCTGCGATATAGGTTAGGAAAGGTGGCGAAACCAGATGTCAATCTTGTCATATGTAACTATACAAAGAGATGTTCCACAGACTACATTTACAAAAACGTGATTGTATGTTGTGAACTGTTACTTTGCACACAAAGTTAATAATCATAGATATATATTATTATTAAGACACACACCCATAACCAATGCGAAACAATGCGCACAATCACAAACACCAAGGAATGTCCGGCAGAGGAACGGGAACGAGTTAAGAAAAACACCTTTGAAAACACAAACTCAAGAATATACAATAAAAGCTAGTGTTCATCAGCAAAACAGAAAAAATGCAAATTCTATTTAAATCACAGAGGAGAAACATTAAACGCACGAAGAAACATGCACGCTTTTCATAACCTTTCCAGAGCCATCTCCTCCCAAATGTCATGTACTAATCTGTAATGCAGTCAAGAACAGAAGGCGCGCGGTATTTATGCGAACGTTCGCCCTGACCCCGCCAGGCTCCCATCCGACAGTGGCAGGGCGCCCTTTGTGAATAGCATTAGCAAAGTCACCGCTCTGACCTTTGTGTGGTCAAAGACTCACTGACAGGTACAGCCGATGATGCTGCTGCGACCCCTTCCCTCAGAAACCGAACAGGTACAGCAGGTCTGCAAGCTTCCTCCACACACACAAAAGATGCTTTATGTGCGAGAGCAGCAGTGCAAGACCTAGTCCAGAGCCGCACTGTATCTCCTCGTGCACAGAACAGGTGCAGCAGTACTGTAAGCCTCACAGGCGCTGCACAGGCAGCAGCAGTTCAAGACCTAGTCGAGAGCCGCACTGTATCTCCTCGTGCACAGAACAGGTGCAGCAGTACTGTAAGCCTCACAGGCGCTGCACAGGCAGCAGCAGTGCAAGACCTAGTCCAGAGCTGCACTGTATCTCCTCGTGCACAGAACAGGTGCAGCAGTGTTACAAGCCTCACAGGCGATGCACAGGCAGCAGCAGGGCAAGACCTAGTCCAAAGCTGCACTGTATCACCTCGTGCACAGAACAGGTGCAGCAGTGTTACAAGCCTCACAGGCGATGCACAGGCAGCAGCAGTGCAACACCTAGTCCAAAGCTGCACTGTATCACCTCGTGCACAGAACAGGTGCTTTATGTGAGACAGCCGCAGTGCAAGACCTAGTCCAGAGCCGCACTGTATCTCCTCGTGCACAGAACAGGTGCAGCAGTGTTACAAGCCTCACAGGCGATGCACAGGCAGCAGCAGTGCAAGAACTAGTCCAGAGCTGCACTGTATCTCCTCGTGCACAGAACAGGTGCAGCAGTGCTGCAAGCCTCACAGGCGCTGCACAGGCAGCAGCAGGGCAAGAACTAGTCCAGAGCCGCACTGTATCTCCTCGTGCACAGAACAGGTGCAGCAGTGCTGCAAGCCTCACAGGCGCTGCACAGGCAGCAGCAGTGCAAGAACTAGTCCAGAGCCGTACTGTATCTCCTTGTGCACAGAACATGTGCAGCAGTGTTGCAAGCTTCACAGGCGCTGCACAGGCAGCAGCAGTGCAATAACTAGTCCAGAGCTGCACTGTATCTCCTTGTGCACAGAACATGTGCAGCAGTGTTGCAAGCTTCACAGGCGCTGCACAGGCAGCAGCAGTGCAAGAACTAGTTGAGAGCTGCACTGTATCTCCTCGTGCACAGAACAGGTGCAGCAGTGTTGCAAGCCTCACAGGCGCTGCACAGGCAGCAGCAGTGCAAGAACTAGTCCAAAGCTGCACTGTATCTCCTCGTGCATAGAACAGGTGCAGCAGTGTTGCAAGCCTCACAGGCGCTGCACAGGCAGCAGCAGGGCAAGAACAAGATCTGCACTGTATCACCTCGTGCACAGAACATGTGCAGCAGTGCTGTAAGCCTCACAGGCGCTGCACAGGCAGCAGCAGTGCAAGAACTAGTCCAGAGCTGCACTGTATCTCCTCGTGCACAGGACATGTGCAGCAGTACTGTAAGCCTCACAGGCGCTGCACAGGCAGCAGCAGTGCAAGAACTAGTCCAGAGCTGCACTGTATCTCCTCGTGCACAGAACAGGTGCAGCAGTGTTGCAAGCCTCACAGGCCCTGCACAGGCAGCAGCAGTGCAAGAACTAGTCCAGAGCTGCACTGTATCTCCTCGTGCACAGAACAGGTGCAGCAGTGCTGCAAGCCTCACAGGCGCTGCACAGGCAGCAGCAGGGCAAGAACTAGTCGAGAGTCGCACTGTATCTCCTCGTGCACAGAACAGGTGCAGCAGTGCTGCAAGCCTCACAGGCGCTGCACAGGCAGCAGCAGGGCAAGAACTAGTCGAGAGTCGCACTGTATCTCCTCGTGCACAGAACAGGTGCAGCAGTACTGTAAGCCTCACAGGCGCTGCACAGGCAGCAGCAGTGCAAGAACTAGTCCAGAGCTGCACTGTATCTCCTCTCACACCAAACGGGTACAGCGGTTGTGTAAGCTTCCTTCTCACACAGGTACGGCACAGAGCACAGCAGTCCAAGAACTGATGCAACAATGCATCTACTCGCACACAAAACAGGTACTGCACATGCAACAGCAGTGCAAGAAGTAGTACAGCAGCACTGTATCTTCCCACACAGAACAGATAAAGCAAAATTGAAAGCTTCCCTCACACAGAGCACAGGCAGCTGCAGCGCAACATTCCCTCACAAACACATCACAGAAGCAGTGTAGCCCCGGAGCTCCGGCATCTGATGCACTATTGATATCTATATCCCTGACAGCAGCACTGCAAGCTTCCCTTTCAGGGCAAATGGACGCAGACATCACATGCCGCAAGATGGGGGGGGACAAGGTATCCCCGCGACTCTGACTGCGGCACTGAAGGCCCTTGCTTCTCAAGAGCTTCAGCAGTGACCAGTGTTTGTCCAAACTTCTTGCCCTCCTCTATTCACTCTGGACCTCTTGATGGGTGCTGCGCAGGACTCACCACTTTTTGAAGAACAACCCTGCCTAACATTTTCAGTCGCTCCCTCCCGATGAGTCTGTGCCATGCATGGCTCAAAGTGTAGAGAGCCAATCTAAACACTCAGATTTATTCAACAGGAGGGCTCCAGATATTAGAAGGTTAAAACCAGCATTTTTGTAAGGGACAGCACAGTGGGCACAATCACAGAGGGGTAGTTACTCTGCAGCAGGGGGTATTCAGAGGTGTGACACCCCAGATTTTAAAGAATTCCAGTATCATTTTGTCTCAATTCACAATAGTCTCAAAAGTGAGCAATGCTCTCATACACACCATGTGCAGAATTCTGGAATTCATAAAATAGTACCTGTAATATACCTTTATGTACTACGACATGCCTTTGTGAAGTGTCCCCAAAACATTTAAATGGGTATAAAATGTGAGGATTAGGGGAACATGTACAAATTATTAGAACAATCCGAGAGAACTGTGAGCTTGCTGCACCTCTACTTATAAGAGGTTGGAAGTTTTGGGGCAGACTCACAAAGGCATCTAGGAGTACGTACAAGAGTAGTCCTGCAATACTACGTCTCATACACCCAACTGCTTTAGTGAATCAGCCCCAATGTTTACCCATGGTCGACCATGCATCCACCAGGATAAGAATGTTTACCCATGGTCGACCATGCATCCACCAGGATAAGAATGTTTACCCATGGTCGACCATGCATCCACCAGGATAAGAATGTTTACCCATGGTCGACCATGCATCCACCAGGATAAGAATATTTGCCCATGACTTCAAGAACAGAGCTTCTCTAGTAGTGCAACGGTTTCTACTGGCCCAAGCAACACTACATTTTGGAGGATGGAACACTACCCATGCATTAAAAGAGGAATTTTTAGTTTTTTTGCAAGAATGTGGCAACTCCAACGGGTGGTGTGCTGCTGGAGGTGCTAGAACTCAACTTACGGAAATCCCACCTCATGCACAACTTACGGAGATCCCACCCCATGCACAGTATGTGTTATAACCATACAAAGTACATATTACATTCTCTGGAGGATCTTTTCCAGGGGTAGGTTGTGCTTCTCCATACCATCATGAATGACTGTTATCCTGTGCAGCCTCTAGGCAGGTCACACACCCTACCAATTGCAACAAGGATGCTCAATTGGCTCGACACCGTTGAACAGAGAAATAACAACACTTGCACATTTTCCATTTTTAGTAATCCGCATTTTGGATAATGCGAGGCAGACAAAGTGATGTGCTACGGGCACAGCCCGCAGCGCTCTCCAACCAGCCCTAGGGAATGTGGAAGAAACCTTTCAATTGGTGTTCTAAAAATCATGAAAACGCACACAAGCAATGGATCCTTTAGAACAGGGGTAAAAGCTTAATATTTTTGAGAAATAGTTAAAAGACTCAATATCACAACATCTGAATAAATTACAGGTTACTTTTAGTGTCCACTAGAGTTAAATTGTATTCACAGATGTTACCACTGTCTTGAAAATGTAAATGTACTGACAAAAATATAGAGCGCTGACTACACCCAAAAGCTGCCACAGTACTGCGAGGGCAGAATAAGCATGTGGGAAAAAAAAGGAAACAATCCTGATTCACAGAATCAAAATTAATGGAATATTACACTCACCGAGGGTATTAGTGAAGGTACAAAGTCTGCAATTAAGTTTAAATTTACACACTCTCAAGTTTAGAGTCAGCTTTGTGTTGGTTAGTTTGCTCGCAAAATGAGAGAGAACACACGTACATTTATGTCTTGGTTACACAAACACCACTTGAAGGTGGTTTTCAAGGGACACATTTAGTCCTTTCAAAGGCATTGGTAAGTGCATATTCAAGGAGAGGAATTGGCAGGAAACTCCATTTAAAGGTATTCAAGAGAAGGTAAATGTGAAAATGAATATGATGTCATACATGCACATTAACCAGGAAATTCCACATGCAGGCCTTTTATGCATGTGAAACAAAAACTGCCACAGCTTTCCACGGGTATTCCAGGGATTCTTTGTGAATTAGAAATTCGCTCCCCACAAACACATTTCTGACTTTCGAAGTTGGCCTTTCATGTACCCACAAGGTTTTACACTCGCACTGCTGATCTGCCAGATCTGACCCTCTTCCCAACAACCTTTCCCCCCTCCCCCCTTCCCTCTTTCCTCTACTGGGGACTTGTTTCTTCTGCATTGGACTTTTGCAACTGTAACTATTGTAGCCATGTGTCCTTTACCAAAGCACTTCTTCTCCCCTTGTTGGGGAGGGATCCAGCATTTATACCCTAGAGTCTCGGAGACCCCTCTGCGAGAGTCCACAGCGTCAAGATAGCCACACACAGCAGAGGTGTGGGAATGGTGCCCCTTGCCAAAGCACTCCCTCTTCCCAGCGTAAAGGGAGCCACACACAGGGGAGGTGTGGGAATGACACCATTTCCACTGGGATCACAGCACACCGGATGTTGGACACTGTTTTTCCTTGTCTCCTGGTTGTGTTTCTTTCACCCTCCCCCACCTCTTTCCCGCTTTCATTCTTTTGTCTACCTCCCCTCTCCCCTGAATCTCTCCCCTTGCCTGCTTTTTCCCTTACATATGTTTTTAACGCATGCAACTACGCTGCAGCAACTTGTAACTATTCTCTGAAGCTGTGTAACTTGTAACTTGTAACTGTGCTCTGAAACAATGCTCGTCCTCATGTAAAGCGCTCTGATACCTCCGGGTCTAGCCAGCGCTATATAAAACTTTACAAATAAATAAATTGGCCTTTTGTGCATTGTAGCCTGGTGGCTGCTTCACAGTGCTTACAAAGATAGCATCGGTGGTGGTACCCAACAGCAATAGCCACATGGGGGTGGAAAATGATCACCAATGAAACTAAGTGAAGCAGATATCCAGGCATGCAACCCTCGCTTACTGTGGCCGTTGCTATAGCAGCGCTGATTACACAAGGTTGTGATAACTCTGGTAATATTAGTTGGAACTCTCAGGCTCTTCAGAGGAATAATGAATTGCAGGGATTTTATTATTTCTAGTTCAAAAATCTCTGTTATTTTTCATGTTACCCTGGAGTTTCACCCAGAGATTTCTGTTGACTCACCGTACATGCCCGGGGTGGTACCATAGATCACATAATTCTGATCGGGCTGATGACTGCTGTTACCAGCCCCATCGGACTTAAGAGGTCATTCATAATGAGAACCGGTTTCTAGAGACCAATCTCAAATTTGAGGCAATGACACATGGTCACATAAGAGAAAGATTACTGTGATACGGTGTGTGGAAAGGCCTTCGAAGACCAACAAAGGCTTTTTACCATCTGCACAAGGTTTATCCTCTTCTGAAATGGTAGAATTATGGAGATGTATTTCTAGTAATATAAAAGGGTTAGCTTAAGCATAAGACTTCCAGTCTCATCTTTTCTGTCCTGGAAGTCTATTTAGAAGTAGAAATGCAAGCATGTCTGTTGTTATACATTTTGTAGCATGTAAAGAAGAAATCCTGTAGTAATGTTGTACGCACTGTTACATGTCTTACATTGGCCACAAAACATCTGAGACTGGATTAACATGGGAATAGTCATATATAATTAGTTCAAAAAGAAACAACTGTGCCTTCTTTGTGCTTTTGGTAATATATATATATATTTTTTTATTTATCTAGAATTTATATTGCGCAACAGCTACCCAAAAGGGGTTCCCGGTGCATACCATGAAGCCATAGCGCAAGAGGTACTGGAAGGTTATTTATCAAACAGCCAAGTTTTCAATTGCTTGCGGAAACTGGAATAACTTATTTCTTTCCCAAGTGGAATGGGAAGGCAATTCCAGTATTTGGGCCTTAGGTATCTAAAGGATTTTCCTCCCATGCGGGCTAGCTTGAAGTGGAACGTTTCAGCCCAATTCACAAAGACATGTAAAAGTTGTAAAAAAAAAAAAAAAGGTACTTCTGTGGAACTACTTCCCGTGGAGAAGTGTGGCTCAATGGTTAGAGCGGCAGACCCTGATGCAGAGGTCTGGCCCAGGACCAGGGTTCAATTCCCGCCTCGGCGGGTCTTGGGCTCAATTTCCTCGGACCTGATAATTCTCGCCTCGGTGCCTATTCTAATCAATGGGTCCCACTCTGCAACTCTGGGCAATAGCTTGCTTAATCTCCACAACGGCCCCAACAGCGCTGGGATGCCTGGCCTCACCTTGGGGGACCCAGGAGTGGACATTTCACAGGGAAAAGCCAGGAAGGGTTCCACAGCGGTATGAGTTACAGCGCCAGGACACCCCAAGTTGGGGTATTAGTGCGCTTTACAAGTACAAATTACATTTACATTCATAAATGTTTTTGTGAATCAGCCCCGTAATGAAGGCGATTCCTCTGTCTTCATGAATAGACTCAGAAAGGAAGCACTCATTTAAGATCTGTTGACGCTTCAAGGAAAGCAGGCTTTGTGCAACTCTGAGTTTATGAGGACAGAAAGATCTAAACCTCCAGAGAATGTGTATGTTTCCTACAGATCCAGTTAGAAAGAGAGTGAGCAGCAAATGTGCATTCTTGTTCCCTCTCCCACCGATCGGCATAAACGGAGGGACTGCTGGATTTCTTCTGGACATGTTTACTGCTCTACCATTTTAAAACCATTATCACAATAATAATGATCCCTATTTCAAACCACAAAACTTTTCTAACACAAAACAAATATCTGCCCTTTACATAGCCTCTTGGCCACATTCCTATTGCCTGATGGGGGATTCAGGTCACGAAAGACTGTTTAACAACCATCGAAGTTAAGTCGATGATGTGTGCTCTGAAATGATGAGACGAGAGTATGTGTCTGCGTCTCCTGTGCTAAGTACCTTAGTTGGGATGCAAAGGGAGCACCATAGGGGAGTCAGACAACTAGGATTGCCACTTAAACTCTAGTGCAAAGGTTAGCGGGATGTTCAGCCTTACCTGTATGATCTCTGTGACTGAGTTTGTGTCATTGGCACCGCCGGTTGACTCGGCGAGCTGTGCCATGTCCACTAGTTCTAAGTCTCTCTACAAGAACTTGTAATGAGAAGTGGTGGTTGAGTCCTGTGACTAAATCCTAATGTCCATGGAAGTGAAATGAGAGAAAAGCGTGTGCTCTAAAGTTACGAGAATCTGGTCAGAGGAGCATGAAGCTGTATCGGTTTTTCTTGGTGGTACCATTTGTGGCTGGTTGTGTGCCGCTTGGCGTTTTTGACCGGCTTAGTTAGGAGAGGTGCATTTAATGATCGTACACAATGTCATGCTGCAGCCATCACAGACACAATCGGTCAAGATATTTCATATTAGGTCAATAAAGAAAGCTATGGACTATTTGCATTAGGAAGTTGAGAATTCTATTGAGAATCTACTTTGTGCTAAGAGACACACATGGAGATTTTCACCAAACTGAGATAACCAGTTAGTGAAGGAAGGCTGTGCATTCAGCATTACAGGTGGGTTTCTAAAATGAGTCACTAGAGAAGTAAGTCTGTCAAGGAAACAGCAGTGGCAAGACAACCCCTGGTGTCACTGGCAACTATCACAAGCTTGCCTAGCAAGCCACTACTGAGCCCGAATAGGACTGCACTTTTGCATAATCATTAAGAATGTACGTGGCTAATGAATATTTCTATTTTTAAGGGCAATAAACTGACTACCACTAAGGTGAGTAATATTATTAATAGTTAATTACAATGCTATATAAAGTAAAGCTACACAAAATACGTAATTATGTTTAGATTTCACTATGCGCCTGGAAGCAAAAAAAATATTTTTAAAAAGGGGACAAAACGGATCATGGGATAATCCCCACTAAAAAAACAATTTCCTAGTATTTGATTTTCTCTTACCTGCCATTTGTGGCAGATACGCTTCCTGTGTCCCTTCTTTTAATTTCTGGAGAGTTTCTAACCGACCATTTTTTCCAATATGCCACAAGAACAGTTCTGAAAGTAAGAGGGAAAAAAGGAAAAAAAAGTCAGCGCAGTCAGGTGAAGCAGAAGCGCTTTAAGGTGTAACTACAGTGCTTCCAAATTACCAGATCACCAGATGATCAAGCCGCGACTTCTAGCCAGAACCCCCATAATGGAATAGTGTTTTCTAGTTCTATCAATGTACTTGGTTTTTGAGAGCGCAATAAGGCGCTACATACACAAAATACATTGCAAGTAATTTCAAAGTTATCCACCTCGGAAAAATAAAGCCACTACAGACCTCACTAGGATCTAAACTCCAAAATTCTAGATATGCAAGTTAACATGTAGACACCACCCCAACTTGTGCATGGCTTGACAATTAAGACCATAACCACCTCCTCCACGACCCTTCAGTCCCCTTCACACTCTAAAGCTATCTCAACCTGCCTTTGACACAACAAAAACAAACACTGCAATATTCTCTTCAAGTACTCTCCTATCTATATCTGGGGAGTGCAGATTTTAAAGGACTGATTCTTGCCAAATTTTCAGGATATCTACCTGAGAAAACGACATAAGTCAATCTATAAAGTACTAATTTGCCAAGTAAGTGGTTATCCTGCTAGTCTAGCATCGGTCCAGCACTCCTGGCTCTACGTTGGGCACCCTTGGTCAATATGATTGTCAAATTCCTCATAAACTAAGCTTCCACTCCATTTTTATATGCAACCACCCCTCTGACAATTTCCTTATGCATCGCTTTTCTATTCAAAATGCTTTCGATTGTAACAAATGCAATTAAACAGGAGAAGATTGCCGGAGCTTTCATTTGGGTTTTAAAGAAGCACCGTTATCTTCTCCAGACTGAATCAATAGCCATTAAACCACCACAGACAGATATAATCACATTATCTACTTTAACACAAATTATGTTCCATTTTCATCCTTGCCTACCCAGTAAGTCTAGTCTGTTGAGCCAAACATTTTGAGGCAATTTTAATTCCAGGTCTGAGTCTCTTATCGACCGTACAACACCATTCACCCGGCACATGTTAACGACAGAAGCTTGCACCATTCTGTTTTTTCATCTGTTTGTACATAAAGGCAAGCGTAGCTTACGTAGTCCCCATCATCCATGAGCTGTGGCATTAAATCAAGTTAAATCCTTGTGGTAACTTTATAAACTCACAAACACGGTTAGATGGACCTGCATTGATCACCACCTTTCCTTGTACATGTAGTGTTGCTGACATGGGATAATAGGGATAAATTCAGTTTTATGCTATCCCATTTCTTCAAAACACTGAACTCACCCTTCCTGAGGACGCCATAATCGTCCACCTATAGCACATTTTTAAGACCTGCCCCTTCGGACTCTTTGCCAGCTAAAGCCCTGATCAATGCGTTAGTCACCAGCAAAGGTCAGGACTTCATCCTTTTACTCCTAGGTCCTCTTGATTATTCCTTCCAACCTCCCCAGGTCCTCTACTCAATGAGATGCACACTTCTCAACCTCTTGCAACTTTCACCTTCAGGCACCGAGCTGGCTGGTTCCGAATGGGAGACAAAGCCCTCAAAGTAAGTGACTCTGATTTGCAAATCTAACACGTGCTAGCAGCAACCTTCACCAAACACAAACCATCTCTTTCTACAAACCTCATCAACCCATCTTCCTTACACGGGCACACTTGCCCACCAGCTACTGTGTCTTTTCAGCATTTTGTTGGAATGATGGTCTACCCCATATAAGATCTCTCACCTACAACAACATTTATCTCCTGCCACAGAAGAATCTCACCCATCACTTAACACTCAGGCCGCTTTCCAGCTCATGAGCACCAACATCAACTTGTGAGCATAATATACACACGCATTGTGGTCTAAAACCTATGTACTGTGTGACTGCCACAAATCCTTGGGATAAATAAATGACAAATTCAAATACACATTTTGAATAATTTGAGGTTCTAAATAGCCTGAGAAGGTTCTACGCTAAATTTTGCCTGATATAGGTGCTGAGCTGGCCAGGCAGTGTACATATTGCTCCTTCCTTGGCTCAAGGGGAATCTCCCCTTCTGTGGTCCTCAAAAGAGATGCCCCCAAAAGGATCAATAGGCGAGCCTATGACGCGATGATGGTTTTGAGGCTTTGAGCCCAACCTCTTAATGGCGCATAAGATTCTAGACACCAGAAGATGGTACGGTACAATGGATAACAGACAATAGACTGAACTCCAAAGAGAGGCCAGCAAGGAAAAACATAATGCAATATCAAACAATGTCCAAGAATTGAGGGAAAAGAACACTGAAGGACAGCGCCATGATAAAATGCAATTGCTTATTCGAAAGCAAACTTGAGAGCACTGAAAATTCTGGAAGAGTGCATTACTTTGGCAGAAGGGGGCACAAGACAGGAGTTAAATACTTTACTATGAAAATGGTTATCTAAGTATATGAATCAGAAATAAGAATATGGCAAAGATGATCACAACAGGATTTCTTCACTCTGCAAAACTCAGACATGGATCCCCATGCGGATATGCCATTTAAGGAATGTGTCTTCACCTCAGCAAACAAGCAAAATAAAGGGTGGGATCCAGCCAAAGGCACTGCCCAGGCTCTCCACGCTCCAAGGGGAACGCACCACAGCTCACACGGACCACAAAAAGGCAAGTAAAGGAATCCCAAAGGCGGTCCATTCTGAGTGGTCTGACCTCAGGTACCAAAATGCATAAATCCAGGGCAGAATATACTATTGTCTGAAGCATTGTGAGTGGCTTCCCTGTGACTAATCAGGCATGTCCCTGCTGTCATACCAACATGATTTCCTACCTCCTGTTTCTGGCCATTGAATACTGAGTCGCAGAGTGCAACTACGCATGTACTGATTTCCAGCGGGTGGAAAACAAGTTCGAAAATTACTTGATTCTTCCATTTTTGCATTTTGCCAGAAAGATTCCCTTATCCCTACTGGCGACTAACAGATACACATGTTCTGCAGTACGAAGTCATGAGTGAAGACTGAAAACAAGACCTAGGTTCATTAAGTCAGTTATCTATGGAGAGGGAACTTCAGAGGATGGCCTGTACTAGTAGTTATGAACTCTTATTCTCACCATTATTAATGCATTTATTCGTATTAGAAAGTACCATTTCGATCAGAAATGTTCAGAACTTGTGTTACGGCTTTATTTTGAGCAAGGCAGAACGGACACACACCAAAAAACCCGTAGCTGTCCCGTTTGCCGTATTTATAAAGCCATTGACACCAAGGAACTTCTAATACAGTGGATGAGGCGTCCACCACTTTTTGGTGTCTGTCCTGCTCTGTCAAACTCTAAATAAGGCGTATAGACTATGGTCATTATCGAATACCACATTACAAGTGTCATAGAACCAAAGAAGATCATTACTGGACCATTAGTGACTGCACAGCTGGTCACTGTATAGGTATTCGCCTCTCCTATAGGCAGTGAGGGTCAATAACTTGTGTTAATGACCAGCACCACTATCATTAATAATAAAAACTCCTGATTATCCCAGCAGTGTCAACCCCCCTGAAGTTCCTCCCCTTGTCTGTTGAAAGAGACCTTCAGAGCATGGCCTACATTGGCATGTCATAAAACAAGAAGCGTTGTTTGTGTCTTGCTCTTAACATTCCACTAAATGCACTAATGGACGATAAAGGACCTCACTGCAGCACAGAGAAGCAACTGCATCCTCTCTGAAACAGACAGTAATTTATGAGCTGTTAAGTGTCTGTAGAGACTCCTGCCTCTGGGCATTAAGACACAGTAAGGCCCAGTAAGGGGCCCTGAGATGGATATGTCGCAACTGATGAAACGCAGTCGATGTAAATACATCGGAGAAGAGCCCCATATGCTTGCCGCCATTCATCCTGGAGCACCAAGGAAGACCTGGTCCCTACCCCCCTCACCCCCACTCAGAATGTCACCGACGGCTACACCAGAGAGCTCACAGGCCTGCAAACCCTTGCTCCCCATCCCTTGGAGCCATGCCAGTCCTACTGAACACTGCAGCCTTTCTACTGAAGACAGAGATGACGTTTCCATGGAAACCCAGTACTAATGGTCCACAGCGGAGCTGCTTCCCTGGCTCTGCATCCCGCAGAAGACTTATAATGTAGTTGCGCTCAGGCATGCGGCTAACCCTGCGAGCAATTATCTGTCCCCGGTCCCCCCAGGTTACAGCCAATGGCAGTATACTCAAAATAAACACCTGAAGACGCTCTTGCGATTCGTGAACTAGATGTGTTCATCAGTGTGATTTTAGAGTATGTGTTGCATCCTATTCCAACCCATGACGCGCTGTTGACGACAGCAATAAAGAAAACTATCAGTTGAATAGATTTCGCCATCAGTTGTTGAGGAATACAAAATGCACCCTGTGCAGGCTCCACAAACACTCTCTCCTCTTTCATCACTTCTGAAAAGACCCTCTCAGCAATCTTCAGTAAAAGATTTGTTTGTCAACACCATTTTCCAGTGGTTCGCCTATGGGCCCCACTATATGATCTGTAATATAATCATAATATAATCACATGGGAGCCTTCAATCAAAGTATACAACCTCTCTGTAATTTCCTTATTACAGTCGAGTTATGACATTGCAAGTCACCGGTAATAAATAAGAGGTAGCTGTTCAAGCGTAATAACTTATTACAGTAGTCTTGTGACGTCAAAACACCTACTGCCAGCAAGCAAGGTGATGGGAAGGCCACTGAGCATCATTGGAGCTGCAATTAAAAACAACTAAAATGAAAACTGTTTCTTTCCTTTTTATGATCTGTTTTTCGAAAATGAATTAATCAACAGTGATCAGCAGAAAGGAGAGAATTATGGCAATGCGTTTCTTTGTTGTTGCACGTATGGCATTCATTGAAAGAAAGGATGTCTCTCCATGTAGCCACTCACTCTGAACAGCAGCCCTTTTAATACCATTTACATTAATCTGATTCCAATACCTGTTGTCAACAAATTACTAACTGCTTTTTGATGCATTTCATTTCGCACTAGAGATTCTACTCTTATTCTTCGTGTCTGCAGCCATGCTATCTCTCTCCCTCAGCCTTAAGCTTTGTTCCTCTATATGGAGTGGTAGGGGGTACTTTATCCCATAGATAAGCAGTCAGATGTGGGCTGCAGCTACACTGCATTTCATGCATACAAAAGGGAAGAGGTGACTCAGAACCACTTCACTTATGAGAGGCACTTGAGAGTTCCTGCACGGAGCACAGCTTACTTCAAAATAATACTTTCTCATCAGGAGCACTGGGCCATGTGTGTTTTAGGTGTCTTCAAGAACTGTGAGATATCATATTGGGTTGAGCGCCCACTTAAGAGCTCCGACACACTGGATCTTGACTGGGCAGAGTTTGGGTTTGATCTAGTGGTTTGTGGTATAAGTTACCCATGGTGGCAGTGTTTTTTTTTTATTTCCATGAGAAACGAAGGCTTTAATTAATTTCTGGCACTGGTAATTACTTTGGGCAGCATTCCAATCCAGCCTTTTTTTGCTCACACTGCTCTCCAGACAGGGATGAACTTTATGCAAAGCCTTGGTTTGGTTCTCTTTCCTTGGTAGTCCTTCATGAGCCTAACACCACCAAATATGGCAGCTGGCTGGCTACTGTGGATTTGTTGCCAGTCATCTACCATTTCTGGCGGTGTGGGCACCGCGTTCTTGTGGTCCTGGTGGCAGAGCCCGGGAAGGCCACTCTCCTCTAAATCACGCCTTTAACCTTTGGTACAGTTGAGTTGGGCTATAATAAATGCCTATTAGTAAAAAAGCATCAAGAGGCTATTTAGATACTTTATGTTCACCGAGGGTGCTCTCTAGTAGAGGTGATGGAAATTGTTTATTTTTTATTCTGCAAAATTGTGCTCCAATTAACATCAGCCGACACTGTATTGGTAGATTCAGTTCACCTTTTCCTATCCACCCTCTGAATGGTTCTCCCTCTGGTGCTCCCCCACTCTAAGGGCTTTATGGTCCCTGCTCCTTTTCCTTCACCATCAATATCGGTGGCTTTGGTAAGTGTTCCTCTAAATGCTGTCTGCCGTTGTCCCTCAAAAACACTTTCAAGAGCATATTAATCCTTTCCCCTGGTATTCCCTTCCAGACACTCATTGTTTCTTTCTGGCTAGGATATGCAATGAGTATCCTGTGTGGAGTCTGTGGCTTTGTAATGCAGAAAAGAGTCCAGGTCTCCCAATGCACTCCAGTAGTGCTAAAGACTTGAGCCACGTAAGCTACATCTATTCCCCACTGCTTGCAACAAGGGTCCCTTGGCACTCCCTGATTACGAGGTGGACTGAAGAAGTCTTCATCGTGCGAGCTGTGTGCACCAGAGTTCTGGCTTTTCCCTTTTGAGAAGACTCTTTCCTCGATATGGTAGGATCAGTATTATGTGGCGAGTGCACATTCTCAGGTCATCATATCAGGCACTTTCTTGACATTAGTCACATCTTGACACCCGCACCCTGGAGGAAATTCCATTCAAAATTTAAGATTTCATCTTGGCAAATATGGTGCACATTGGTCAAGCAAATCACATGCTACATGAGGGGGTATCCAAAACCGCCAAAGCCACTGAATTAAAGCCCATCGAATTACAATGGCCTACAGCCTGTCTATGATTCTGTCTTCTTTCTTGGTTTGGTAAATTTTTTACTTAACTTGGGAAGATAAAAAGGACATTGTGACCGTCCAGTACGCATTCACCAGTGGTGTTTACATCCTTGCATTTTACTACGAACACCCATGGTAATCTTGTTGTGGGCCACAGAAGACAGAAACAGCTCCAAGCTGCCTTGATGTGAAAAGTCCTGGCGACCTGTTAGCAAATCTGAAAATGGTACAGGGGGCAGCTGGCAGCTACTGAGGCGTTCCTTGGGTCATAGCATTAAGCAAGCATGTGAAATGAGACAAGGTGAACCTGCCCTCGTCTCGTCTTTGCAAATGGGACGACGGAATAGGTGGCATCTGCTACTTTACCCACACCCGAACCCCCCTTTTGCACTTTGATAAGGTGAGAAAAGTAGCAAAGGGGACTCAACAACACCCCTCTCTCCTTGGGCAAGGCTGGGAGGAAAAATAGGCTTCCGCAATCCTGTGCAAGGTGAGAGAGTGACATTCGCCACCCTTGCACTTGGGCAAAGCAGGCGGATTCGATTCTACTCCCATGGCAATGCGTGAGGTGGATTAAAGCCACATAATTCTCCGCATAGCAACTGGGCTAGGCAGGGGACTCGACACACCCTCCTGCCTGACGTTTTCTCTGTTTAATCTCCTGATGATTTTCATAAACATAGCAGGAGACCTATAGGAAAGTTTATGCATCAAACAGGCAACAAGCTTGTGAGATCCATACAGGTCCTCTACATCTACATAGGTCATGGTTTTGTATCTTTAGCGTTGAAATGTAGTCAGTGCTTGCAGACCAGCCCGACTGTCTACTTCCTTTTCCCGTCCGCGTAGCCTAGAGCGGTCAGTATCCTATTGATTATTAACAACAGCCAGCCTTTAGGAAGTTAGCGTCAACGCCATCTGTATCAGACAACAACATTTAAACACAGATACCTGGTCTGCTTTTAGAACAAGGATCTATAATTATACTGCATCTGCTATGAACACTACTAGCATTACTGATGATTAGGAGCATTATTATCAATTGTGCTTGCGATATGCAATGTACGGCGCCCCTGAATAGGCCTACACCCTATCTGCCTCCTACACCTGACTCACAGATGAAGTTACACTGTATTGTATTGTAATTGCATTTGTATAGCGCTTACTACCCCCGACGAGGCATCGAAGCACTTTTCGGCGAGTAGCACGCTACTCCGGGACCCATCGAGGATTAGTGTTGAATTAGTATAGTGAAACATGCAAGTAAATTTTAAGTGGGGGATAGGTTAGTCAGTTATTTGGATAGCAGAAGGATAGAAGAGGAAAAAGGTTTGTATTTATAAAGATCTTCTTACCCCTGATGGGGTGCTGAAGCGCTTTTTTTTGGTGAGTAGCACGCTACACCGGAAACCCATAAAGGATTAGTGGTGAATATTAGTTATTTTGAGTCAGAAGGATAGCGGAGGAATAGAAGGTAAGGAAAGGTTTGCATTCATATAGCGCCCGTTACCCCTGATGGGGTCTTGAAGCGCTTTTCTGGTGAGTAGTAGGCTACTTCGGAACCCATAAAGGATTAGTGTTGAAAATGAGTATAGTGAAATATGAAGTAGTTTGAGTGGTGGATATGGTAGTCAGTTATTTGGGTTGAGGAGGGGTAAATAAGGGGAAAAGGTTTGCATTTATATAGCGTTTGTAACCCTGAGGTATTGAAACGCTTTGTACAGTTTAACAAATGTACTGTACACAACTGTGCTTATAGGGGTAGGCCTGAATACATAAAGGGAGACCATTCAACCTATGCCGGATCCCTAATGACTTAAATATTTGAATTTCTTAATGTAACGACAATTGCTTCTTCTTTTCCTTTTCTATATTTTCACATGAGCACTAAACTTTCACGCATCTCCTTCTCCCTGATGATAACCGTGTGGATATAGCATTGTACATCATTTTTGAAAAATAACAAGTGTGTTTCTTTGAAATAACTCAATCTGTGACTGAATACATTTAAGTTATCAGTCTTTTGGCAGTGGCCTTGCTATTTCTTTGTGTGCTTATGACCTTATGCGCCTAAATGACTACACTCATTCAATGATACTGTTTTGAACAGGAAACATCCTTTACGTCGCAACTTTTACCACGCAGTGCCTTTAGAACGCAGGATTTTTCAACGCAAGTCATTACAACAAATTGCTCTGGGGTAGGTAATAGTTTAATTTACGATCCAACACCTTCCCTACTATGCACGGGGACTGAAGTTAGAATAGTAAATTCAACTATTCACTATCCAGCACCCCCCCAACGCAAGTCGTTGTAATGACTTGCGTTGAAAAACCTGCGTAGTAAAGGCATGCGTGGTAAAAGCATGCGTTGTAACAACGTACATCCGTTTTGAACTTAAGCTACAAAAGTCTCGGACCATTGTTTTTCTGTACTGAGCCTTTAGGAAGTTAGCCTCAACGCCATCTGTATCAGACACCAACATCTAAACACAGATACCTGGTCTGCTTTTTGAACAAGGGTCTATAATTATCCTGCATCTGCTATGAACACTACTAACATTACTCATGATTAAGAGCATTATTATTAATTGTGCTTGTGATATGCAAATTACAAAGCCACAGTAATTCACTTCTAATGAATGGCCATTATTTTGTAAAGAATGGGAAGATGTTTTGATTCAAATTTGGATCTCAAATGCAAGGCCAAACTGTCTGTACCACGGATCACCTACTCATTGTTAACGTGGGTATTCAACCAGGCCCTCATACAGTATTTTATTGATATTAAGTGACGTAGTTTAAGATGGAGGGCAATGCTTTAGTCCATTCCACACCTTTTGAAGGCTATAGAGTTTGAGTTTAAAACATTTATAGAGCGCGCGTTCACCTGGCGGTTTCATGGCGCTGTAGTGTGCAGAACCCAGAGACCAAAGAGATCAGGGGAGAAGCAGAACAAAACAATTACAGTGGAAAGGCTTGTGCAAAGAGAAATGTTTTTAACACCACGCTCATGCAAGGTATGTATTGATATTTAAAACAACAGGGCCAGCCTTTGTTTGCAGTGTTATCAATGCTGCAGTAACAACATGACTTTGCACATGCAAAGAGCACAATATCCAGTGTAAGAGGCTCAGATTACATTTGAAAGCCTTGCAGATACTCAATATGAGCGAATACACGAGGTCATGTGTCAGTTCCTACCTCAGATACTCAAACAGGTATTTAATATTTCACGGTGGAAGGTGAGGTTTAGGGTCAGGGCTACAGGACATGCTGTGTTATCTATCTATCTAAGAGTGTTTTGTAGAGTGCTTGTACACCATGCAAGCTCTTGGCGTTGGCAGGTTTTATGTTTTTTCCTAAAATCGAAATGGAAAACAGTGGACCTTAAGGAAAAAGGAAACATATTCCAAACTTTAGGAGCAAGGCGGGAGATTGAGTGGCCACAAATAGTCGCTTTACATATAAGCAGAACTCTTAATAGAAGAAGACTGGCAGAACAGATGGTTGTAGTCGAAGTATACAAGTGAAGCTGCTGAGATAAGAAAGGAGGGTGCGAGCTATAGAACGAAGCACAAGATCGAAAACTTTAATATACTGGTGCAACTGGAAGCCAATGGAGCAACAGAGGCGCTCTGGAAAATTGGTGGGTGATCAAGACTTGCCTGGTGGCTTGGTTTTGAATGTATTGGGGCTGGTAACATTTACTAATGCTGCATACTGAGAATTACAATAGTCTAGACTTAGATCCCCTCAGAGAGGCCACGCCATCCGTCGAGTATCTGCTGGGAGGAGTGGAAGACGTTTCAGTAATTTTTTCAGATGGAAGCTGCAACCACTGTTGATTCTGGAGAGGCTATGTGAAGCTCATCATCAAGCTGAACCCTGAGCCATTTTACCGCAGGACGTATACCAAGCCCCGCAGACCACAAGGTGTCTGCCTAAAATGAAGGGTTGCACCCAGGTACAAAGACCTTTGTTCTGCCAGAGTCAAATTCCAACCAATGTTTGTTCATCCATTGCTTTATCTCCACCAGGCATTGGCAAGGACCCAAATTAAGTTGGAGCAGCCATTTAGGGTGGTATTGGCTTTGTAAAACTGTAGCGGGCGACCAGGAATGCCGTGATGGAGCCCCGTCCTGGAGTGCTGAGCCCACTTCCTGGATTGGATACAGACTCAAAAGGGGATGAAAGCAATTCCCAGGAAGACTTCATAGGTTACAAATGGTACAACTAGTGGTGGAAGAGGTTCCTTGCTGCCATGTACTCTTAGAACTATCTACAGTGTTTAAGAACAGAAACACATTTTTAGTTGAAAATGAGTCAAGGAAATTTTGTCTTAAGTCCCGGTTTGCTTTTCTGATGACATTGTATAACCAAGTACCCTCTCCCCAGTCGTTTCCCTTCATGAGGATGAGATGGACTGTGCAGTTTTAAAAAATGCTAGTGGAAAAGTTTTTCTAACACCTTCGAAACCTATGCTTTTCTTAAATATACCATTCCCAGGCCCTGGATGCTAAACTTCAGCATGAACCATGAAACCGCAAGCGTTCGGTGCGCACAGCACGAAAAGGAAGCTAGGAGCACAATCCTATTTCAAAGCTGTTCATATTGCACTTTGCTCAGAACTATATTCTGAAGAATGTAATACAGGAATCGATTTCTAAACAATTTTTACATAATGTAGCCATTAACGAGCAGGCCATTCATCAGGGAATGGTCAACAAGGATAAGGGCAGAGAGACTGCCGCCTTTTTAAGAAACATCAATATGTTTGAGGTTTGCAAGGCTGCCACCTGGGCATGTGTGTACACTGAGCATTATTATTGTGGATTTTAAAGACCTGACTGCAATTTAGGCAACACGGTCTTTCAAGATCAATTCTGCTACATCAGCTCAACTCCAATTCTCCTAAATTGCCATTAATAAAGGAGTAGATTTAAAGGGAGAGTGTGTGCATATACACTTGAGATGTACATATGTGTTACCAATAATCCATACTAAAATAATAAAGAGAGAGCCCAAACCTTTGAGGCGGGTAATCTCAGGAACCACAGCACCAATCACAACACCCAATACAGTGTTGGAAAGGGCAGTTGCAGCAGAAGGACATAGGCTATGCAGACGCCCACCATATACATTTAAAAGGTAAAAGAACCGTGCCAGCAAAGTAGTCCCTTGTGGGCGTGTCTGCGTTGTGCTGTGGGCGTGTGCTGGGGACGTGACAAATGCTGGGGGCGTGTGGTACGCTGCGTCCCGGGGCTCCCTCTGCTCGTTCCCGCCGCCGTCGTCTTGGATACCAATGCGCATGAGAAATGCGCATGCGCGGGTGGCCGTGCATGCGCATTGGTATCCAAGATGGCGGCGACTGCGGCGCGAACGAGCAGAGGGAGCCCCGGGACGCAGCGCACAAGGTAAGTGCCTTTTTATTTACTTTTATTTCAATATTTTCAAAAATTAGGTATGGAGGGGAGGGGTCAGGTGACGCGTAGTGGGGCTACGCGAAGTGCGTAGGTGGGCGTAGTTTCAAAGCATATAAAATGTAATGCCATGCCTTATAATGGCATTGCGGAGTCATGGTACTTTCGTAATGAAAGTATGCGGAGTGATGGTATGCAGAAAGAAAGTTGCGGAATAATGGGTGTTTACCCTCCCCCGGTAAGTACATTGGTGGCACGGCGGCCTACATCTCCAGCAACATACTCATATTTTTTCACCACCCATTTGAAAAATGCACAGGTCTCTCTCATTGATGGCACCACCGACATACACTTTTAGACACACCTCCCGCCACAAGTTCTAGAATTGCGAACTTTAGAGCTGGGGAGCTACGTTCGAATCTCGGCATCAGCTCAACATCCTGTGATTCTAGGCAAATCGCTTTGTCTCCCTGTGCCTACCACAAATGAATGTGTTCTTCTGTAATGTAAATTGTGCTCATGCCATGTTGTCGAGTTCGCGCTATATAATATTGCAAGGAAAAATAAAGTAGGGAAACTCGAGTTCACACACTACTGAACGTGCACTCTTAGGTGCATCAGCAGTGCACTGTGAATCGAAGCATTTCACAGGCATGTCACAGATAAGAAATGCTATCAAAACGAAATCCTACAAAACAATATACTACTGGCCGGCAGCAATTCATACCCGGACAACGTCGGGACGGGCTGCTAGTAAACATATAAAAGAGTAATACACACCTGACTTAACTTTATTGGACAGTCCAAATTCAGTAGGTAGGAAAGATACAAAAAGCTAGAACCTGAATAAGCACCAAGGCCTAAGGATCGTTAGCGCCGCACAACACTACCTTTATATGAAAGCATTTCCCAGTACTTACAACGTATGAGGAATTCCTAATTTATTAATTGCTCTTAGTTCTTTCCACTCGCGTATCATACTGCCTATGATTAGCATTATCTATGTTCAGATTCTAAAGAATGAACAAGGATTCCAGGAATTGCACAGGAAAAAAAACGACAGTGTTCCGTATAAACATAGCTGCAAAAACATCTTACGCCACAGAAGAATGACCAAAAAGGCGAATCGCTGATCTGAGTCCAACTGAACTACCACATGCAGAAATTCAATTTATTGCATATTAAATTTCATTACACACTATTCAATAAACGGCAGATTGGATAATGAGGTCTGTCATCCCATGTCACGAAGACAAAAATGCAAATGCCATTCTTTCATCTCGCGAGCGAGCCTCTGCCATCTGTGAAATCTATTTTATTTAGTTAATACATCAATGTCTGGTGGCCTTTGGTGCGCATCTTAAAGCAGGCGATCTTCTCAATCAAAGGGGCTGCCCGGATTGTGAGTGCTAATGGTGAGCCAAGAGGGCAGTGGGCACTTCCCTGACAATTTCAGAGCAGCAAAGGAAATCCTAAAGGACCAGCCAAGCATCCACAGTATGTCCTGCTCCGGAATACAAGGCAATACATTTGCTCTGCAACAGCAACCAGGGTACTGTTCCAGGTTCTAGAAATGTATCTCTTTTCATGGGAATTCTTCTTGAGGGTTCTCGCCAAGGCAGCCCATCCATTTAAAGCAGTGGTGTCCAAATTATGTGAAGGACTGGATTCATGCACAACGTGCAGGAAAGCCACCCAAGATAAACTTCCATATAGTGAATCTAAAAATATATCATTCACATAGCCTAAAATAATTGTGTAGTTACATGGTTTTGTTGTCATACTCAAAATCTGACAAGGATCCAGCCCCCCTGCACCAATCCTGGACACACCCACATTATAAAATTAGCCTGATTCTGTCCTGTTCCAGAGGCAACAAAGAGTAGTATCAACAAGTAGCCAATGGCTCATTTCAACATGACTGGCCACTCAACAGGGCTACAGAAGACCAACTGGGTCAAGGAGCAGGGAAAAGTTCCAGATTGCTTGTTGGTGTGCTGCCTGGACCCCCAGGGGAAACATAACCCATTATTATCCACTAAAGAAAGTTTTCTATGTATTTACATATATGTACACAAGTCACAAAGAGTGCCAGCCGAGCAAGCCATTGTTGGCCCTGTGTTGATCAACAATAAATCTAGTTATCAAGCTGGAAGGAGACCATTCAAGTGGATTTAACAGGGGGTGTAAACTGCTGGTGCACTTAAAGGGGAAGCGAGACCCAGAGGTGAAAATAAGACTGGCTAGTGAGACCCCTTATAAGGATGGAGAAGAGGGGAACACAAAGAGATAAAGAAGCTGATTAAAATGTTCCTACTTATGTTCCTTATCTTTCAGTAAATCCTGTGGTACACAGCTTAAATAATACTCAATCGTCATATAGTGATATCCAAAGGTTATGGATAAACTCCTGATGAAGGGGGAGTTACGCTTCCATTAAAGGTACAGAGTAGGGATATATATACAAGTGCTAGATGGACTAATCGGCTAAATAAAAAGGGATTGCATTAGGGTGGATATCAAACTGATGAAAGCAAACTTTGATTGAGCTGACATAAGTGAACTTCTTGTTTACTGGGGGGTGGATAGCTCAAGTGTGTGTCCATGCACGTCAAATAGGATCCTGAAGGAATTAGTTATGTAACTAATATTAGTGAAGGGCCAATGCTGGTCATTAGTAATGTAGGAGCACTTCTTTCAGCTTCACTGCGCTTACCTACAAATGTTCTTTTTTAAATAAAAATGAATGAGTAAAACTGTGCAGCATGTTTAGCAAGTCAATAAACAAAAACACCAATAAAAATAGAGCAGTGTAAGATAAAACTTTCAGGAGCACATACATAACCGAGGGATTGAATGCACGACGTATATCAGCTTTAGAAGACCATGCTTAGCTCTAGGGAGGAGGAAAAAGGAGCCCTTTGTCAGGGGAAACTATATCTGAATTCCTAAAATGAATGAGTGGTATCATCTGCAGGACGTGCTGAATGAAATAAATTACAATAACTTAAAAATCACAGTCATCCTTGGAACCTGGGGCTTGTCCAGCCAAGTGTAAATATGTTTGCTTTCCTTGGAGAATGGACTATTTCTCCATTGACAGATGGGAAAGAGCTTGTAGTGGCAATCTAATGACCCTCTAACAGTAGTGCCCTACGTCCCAAATCTGAGTAGGAAGATAGCCAAACAGTAGGACTGGATCCATAACAGTGAAATACTAAGTGGCCGCTTAGGGCACCTCCATCAGGGATGAAGGAGTCGGTCCTGGCAGCATAAGACCACTTCCAATAGATTGGCCGAGATCCATCCACCTGACATGATGACATGCTTTGGCACACAAATAACATGTGGGTTCAGTACAGAGGTTGCAACACAGGTTACATCTTGCAGATGGCCAGACACACACCGCAGCGAGAAATATCGCCATGGAAAATGGAGGATCTGCCTTACAAAAAGTGTAAGATCATTCTGTGATCATTCAGCTTCTTTCAGTTTCCCAATAAACACGATTTATGCCAAAGGTGCCCCGTAAACGATGCTTGATTTAAGATATGCATTGCCTGCCAACTTCACCCCAGAACATCCATCACTCACGCGGCAGTCAAATCGAAAACACACATCATCCCAGTATGTATTTATAGCCGTCTTCTGTGCCTTCTACGCAATCACTCCTCTCTTGGCACTACGACAACAAGTGATATTTCAGAAGTGACTGTAGAGTTATGATTGTCATTACTGATCCGAACGCTCACTGGAAAATGGGTTACTCCCCCAATAGGGACTACAATGTACTTAAAAGCTTCACGTGGAGGACCATAAATGGGAGGAGGGGCGGCCAAGTGTCTATACGCATTTATATCTCACTGATCACTATCTATGCGCAAATTCCTTGCACCAGGAATTTCCCACGCGTATTCAACTCCTCTCTCATCTGGATGTAATGACTGAGGTACGCCCCATCCTCTGCACCCTCCCTCTTCCCAAATCAGGATTCTGGCAGTGCGCATCCAGTGCCTCTAACTTCTATATTTGCAGCAACCATCTCGCTGTACCTATACTCCATCACTGCGCAACAGGAGCACTCCCATGACTGAAACACACATGGGACGATCATGGCCTTTAGGAGAAGGTATTATGGGTCCAGTAAATTAGATGGTACACTTACCCTAAATCTGCCCGGCTTCTCAGTCACCCTCACATATCAGCCCCTCTGCCCTCCACCATTACTATCTTCTCTATTGTCCGATTAAGGTATTGACAGACGAGTCCAACGAAGAGGTCGACTTTGACCGTATAACATACTTGGTCATGTCAATATTATGACCGATGAAAAAGAGTTCACTGCTAATTTCACCTCATACGTAAAGGGGGCAGAAGGAATTGAGCATAGACCAGGTGCAATGTTATGGCACCATATTTTACATGTTGCTTATCAGGAGGGGGAGAAGGAAGTGTATGTGTTCCTCTCAGCTTCCTTGGTTATAATGAACAAAAGTCAATGGGGGAAGGGATCACTTGTCCTGAGTAACCAGGGTTTTAGTTCTCTTATTCGGTTTCAGTTCCAATTAAAAAACCCTCATTCACGAACCAAGGCTCGATAGGCTTTCTTCAGGACCTAGTGTCTCTATTTGAAGAATAGAGAGAAAAAGAAAAAGTGTATTGACCTTGAGTGTCAGGTCTGATTCATAGAATAATTATTCTAGAAATGAGAAAGGCCTTTAAGTAACTTTCAGGAGAACAGTTATCGCCTCTTCGGGCGATAACTGACCCCGGGGTCTGAGAGGCAGAAACAGCACAAGCATCTGCGAAGGAGCAGGTCGTCCATCAGCACGCCCGAAGAGCGTGCTGATGCACTAACTGTACTGTACTAACCAGTGGTTTACCTCCTGGTGGAGGAAGCATACAATTAAACCCGATGATGATGCTGTCACGTTGCTAATAACAACAAGGCGGAGAACCAAGATATACTGCTTATCGAGCCTTGGTACATGAATGAGGGTTTTTTTTTTTTTTTTTTATCGGAACCGAAACCGAATAAGAGCACTAAAACCCTGGTTACTCAGGACAAGTGATCCTTTCCCCCATTGATTTTTGCACCATATTTTACATGCCACCTAGTATCTGATACATTTAATTGGTTAGCCGTCATATAATCATTTTATATTGTTGTTACTAAAATTCTCGCTACATGATTTTGTTATCCCGCGGGTATTTCATGCTGCTGTACATGTTTATATTTCATCAGAATGATGCTTTGTCTAATACGGATTAATCTAAAACTGAAAAGGGCTTTGTTACAAGTTTGTTGTTAAAGTATCAACATTGGCTCTTCTGAAAGGCGACATTTTAGAATGGCTATTCTAACGTAACTTTAACTACATTTTCAGTCAATACATACATTTTACTTGACAACCTTTAGATACTAAGATACATTTCCAATCTTTAGAAGTTCATCTTTGCTTTGCCTTTGGTTCTTTGCCTTGGCTGCCTAGACCCACCATTCATTGCATTGACAACGAGCCAACACCACTACATTCATATAGCCATTCGTATAATGTCCACCCCTTGTATCTAGCTCACAGCAGTGGGAGGGTGAAGGTTGGTGGCCGCCATGCTTCTGGACTAGAGCTCATAATCAAGCTGTGTACCCTGGGGTGAGACCGTGACGGGACAGAGCTGAACTCGAGATGCATCATTTTTGGAAACTCTTCATGCGATCCTGAGTATAGCAAGGCGTATTTCGGGGAGCACTGCAAGCACAGGCAGGCTCTTGGTCTTTGCAGCTCAGTGCACCATTGTGACTGGCATTGGAGTCCACCTTACCACTTCCACATATGTATGTGATCAATGTGTGAACCCTCCCAAAAGTCTCACTTCACCCTCCATGAAGGTAAGTGTCCACACAAGGCTACTTTTTAATGTCCAATAGGTACCTTTGGACACTAAGCTTACCCTGCAATGTACGGTATATGCAAGAATTTTCCCTGCCCCGAATGCCAGCTATTAATTTTAATATCACCAGCTCAGGTACAGGTAAGGTCCATTTATTTAACAGCTCCCTTTACCGGTCATGTAGAAAGACTTCATGCTTGTTACATGCTTCCTTTAAGACCCAAGACAGCACAAATGTAAGGAGCAGTTCCCCAGAAATGGCAATCATAGTTAATTAACAGAAAGTGGTACATATTTAAACGTGTTTTTAATTGAACCTTAAGGGATGGGCAATTGTGGCTTGTTTTTTAAGTCTGGAAGATACGGTTTATAATCTTAAACAGTGTGGCTTGATTAGAGTGTTCCACTGTTCACAGAAGGACAGTTACTAAAAATAAACCCCCTCTGGAGGAGGCAGTCACACATTAGGTGGGAGGATAATAGAAGTCCCACTGCCTCCCTACGCTGTCTGGTTAGCTGTTGATTCACTGCATTAGCATGGCAGAGTGCTCAAAATACCTCTCGAAAACACTGCTCCTTGGCACCTCCGGGGCATTTCCCAACAAGTAACAAAGTGCGTCAGGCAATTTCAGCGAATTTCATTGGAGGCTGCCATCAGGTTTAATTTTTTTTATTTTTTAGTTCAGTTAATTCAACCCATTACAATAAAACGACTGTACAAATGGCACCCGGCGACTAAGAAAGGAAAAACAATGCTAAAAGCCATCTAGAGCAGTAGATTAATCATCAAGAAGGCCATTATTATTCGTTAAAGGGACCATCAGGCATTGAGAAAAAAAAGTTCTCTGCTCGGTCCTGTATCTTTAACAATCATCAACAGTAGGCACTCCAGAACGTCCCTTTATTTGACAATGTCGGCTCGTGGCGATGTCATTCACAGGACGCCTCTTTAAAAATGGCAGATGCACGGTACGTAAACTTTGTACACCTGCGGTGGAGCTGCCGGACAATCACGACCTGTTGGCAGGAGGTAACCTTTGAACTGGAGAGGAAGGTGGGCAGAGTGGCCCTGTACACTGTTGATGTGTACGAGCTCGGCCTACACGCAAGGCCAAAAAAAGAGATGGGTGCATTCTAGATTTCTGGAAATGGCCTCGGTTTTCGCAAAGCAAGCAAATTGAAATGCATTGGAGGTCCTCGGCGGGCCGTACCCGATACAGATAAAAAGCAGAAGTCAAAAAATGGGCAGAAACCGAAAGCATCGCTCTGCAAAATGAAGAATAACTGGGGTAACGAAGATACCCTAGAGTAGATTTTTGGCTGGACTAGTAGACTCATTTAACAACAAACACGAATGAGCAAGCTACACAAAAGGACCACATGAAATTGGGCGAGACATAGGAGAACATGTCGAGACTATAGATTTTCACAACCACAAACACTGAGATTGATGGTATTCTAGTTGGGGTTTAGATACATCTGCTATAACTACTTCACAATTCACTTGAAGGTCTGGGGTTGGGTCAGGCAAGTAGTTGATGGTTTTTTTTCTTTTAAAAAAGCCATCAAACAACACCTCACCAAATACCAGGAACAGAACCACCTACTCTATGCCTCACAATCAGGATTACTGGCCAACCACTACACAGCCATGACCAACGTAGCCAAATGGATGAGATACAACTGCCTCAAACTCACCTCTGACAAAACAGAAGTACTGATCTTTGGCAAGAACGCCTCCATATGGGACCACTGTTGGTGGATAGCAGTACTCGGACCAACACCCACACCGACAGGCCAGGCACGCAACCTAGACATCATCAACAGCCAACTGACCATGAAACAACAAGTCAACGCAGTCAACACCTCCCGCTTCTACACCCTTCGCATGCTCAGCAGAATCTTTATAAGGATCCCAATAAACATCAAGAAAACCGTCACACAGGCCCTTGTCACCAGCCGCCTCTACTACAGCAACGCCCTTTATGCCGGAATTTCCACCCAGCACCTTAGAAGACTCCAGACCATACAGAACAATGCAGCCAGATTCATCCTGGACGTGCCCAAATAGACACACATCACCCCCCACCTCAGAAACATCCACTGCCTCCCCATCCAGAAGAGATGCCAGTTCAAGATCCTCACAAGAATGCAAAGCCCTATCAACAACTGACTGGACGCCCACCTGCCCGCAAGACGCGCTCTGCCGCACTCGCACACACCCCAGTATCCGTCGCAGCGGGGGCCGCTCCTTCTCCTACATCACCGCCAAGACCTGGAATAACATGTCCCTCCACCTCCAAACAGCACACTTCCTGGTGGACTTCAGAAATAAACTCAAAACCTGGCTTTTCGAAGGAGACAGCACCCTAAGTGCACCGATACACCTAGGGGTAACAGTGCTGCGCTATACAAATGTGGATCAATTGATTGATTGATTGGAATATGCTATAAATGCTTTAGAGGTTCCTAGAAGGCAAGATTTTTTTTCTGCCAATCTAGGATTTCAAAACATCACACACAATAAGAACTAGATGTGATGCTATTTTAGGGGCAGCCTGTGTTGCTTTCAAACAAAAATAGCAATCTCTATATAACTATTATGGTCAGGTCAAACTTACTTTTCTATCAGGCGAAAAGGCATCTATTTGCTGAGGAAGGAGCTTAGGGTATAGAACTTCCATGGCCCTGCACCCAGGACATACTGTTCGAGGTCAAGGACAATACATTTTTATATTATTGTTGACAGGACCAGTAGGCTTAACCCCCTGTAGCAGACACAATTGTGTTGCCAGTTTACAATACCACAGTAGGTATCCGTAAAAGAGGTTTATATGCAAATACAAGCAGATTCATGGAAGCAAGACAGGTGATTGTTTTCCTTTAAAAATAAAATGTGCACAAAATAATTAAACCTGAAAAAATACTAAATCCTTGTACAACTTTAAATACAATTTCTCGTGGCATTATTTAGTAAAACGTATTGCCAATATTTAAAAAAATAAAAACAATAATGGGGAATCTGTGCTAAAATCCTAAAGTCAACATGAAAATAAATCAGGGGCTTAATACACGAATAAAGTCGCAAAAGTGCACCTGCAAGTATGTTTTTGCATTGGACAAGATTCACTTACGACTTTTATGAACTTACAATCAAGGTTCATGATTGTAGTGCTGGAAACTGTATCACTATCATAATTTCGTGAATTTCATTTTTTTGCATGAGCAACTACACCCACATATATTTTCACATGTGAAAATCTTCTGAGTAATTGCAATTTCACTTTCTCTACATCCTCTTTTTTCCTCCCACTCTGTAAAACATTTTCCTGCTGCCCTCATCAAATGCACATTTCTAAACTTCTACAGCATGGGAAGAGATTGGGAATGAGTTGAAACTCCTTAAGCATGTACGTTTACTGGTGTGCACTGACTCACAGGACGGATGTATGACATCACAACGCATGCTTTTACCACGCATGCTTTTACATCGCAACTTTTACAACGCATGCCTTTACAACGCATAGTATTGAGGGGTGCTGGATAGTGAATAGTTTAATTTACTATTCCAACTCCAGTCCCCGTGGATAGTAGGGAAGGTGTTGGATAGTAAATTAAATCTATTCCCTTTCCTAGACGCCCCCCCAGCGCAATGCGTTGTAATGGTTTGCGTTGTAAAAGTTGAGATGTAAAAGCACTGCGTGGTAAAAGTTGCGTTGTAAAGGATGTTTCCCCACAGTACATTCCAACCCTCCAACTTGCTGCTTACTTCCAGTCCCTGTATGTAGATTTGCGGAAATGTGTCAAAATTAGAACACTGCTAGAATCCAAACCCTAATAAAGTCTGAGCCCTGGTATAATCAGAGGAGCTCTTATCAGAGCTCTAATATATTAGGAACACTATCAAAATTGGTGACCTCAATTCATGGCACCAAAAAAAGGGGCAAGTGTATTTTGTTACAGGACTGGTTGATGTTAGAAGCATCTCAACCTCAAGCAGATATTTTGTACAATTCCACATCACTGCATACTGAGAATATTGTTCACTATATTTAAGAGGAAAGCTATGTGACTGAGTAATTTATTGTTTATGACACATCTTCCACTTTTCTGACTAAAGTGCAAAAATAAATAAAATGAATGTCCATGTGAAGTGTCCAGGAGTTGGAGGCAGTGTTGAAGGTCAGTGGTAACCCATTGCAGTTGTTGCTAGAAAGCAGGTGGGTCTTGGCAGAGTTCCATTGAGAGAAGGAAGGGCCATCAAGCCTACAGTGTCTGAAAAGAGATGGAGAAAACATGGGCAAGATAATGTGATTTAGGAGCAGCAAATCAGTGGCGGGAGTCAAACAATGAAAGGATGTCATCTAGCGAGGTATTGTTGAGGGAAAGGAAGGAGAGGCTCAGGAACTGCGCATCGGATGACATGCTCTGTCAAGTAGGGAAGCCAACATGTTATCAGAGCATTTAGAGATGGTGAAAGAGCAATGGAAGGACAACTGCGCCCAGGGAAGGGCCAGTTTATTCACAGACAGCAAAGAACAGCCAGAAGAAATTAAGACTTACCTGGGATGTGGAATTCCCATGGCAGTGCCAGGCCATATTGTTTGGGTTCAAGGACAAGAAGTTTTTATGTTTTGTTTTCCTTCATAGGACTTGTAGGCTCAATCCCCCTGCAGCAGAAATCCTTTGGCTGCCAGTTTACGGTTCCACTCAGTACAAGGCGAGTGACAGTGGATACCTCAGAGAAAATGAGAACTGAAAACACATGGCTTCGGAGGGGACAAAGAGTGAGAACTCGGTCAGGCCAATCTCTGTAGGGGGGTACGGGAAATGGAATCCGGATGGGCTTCTAAAATGGCGGTAGCATGTGAGATGGTTGGGTATAATATTTTGGTTGGACATACGTCACATATGTTGAACTACAAATTCCAAGTCTTTTAAGCAAATCTAAAGATATGTTTTTTAGACATATTTACTTTATTTCTGGTTCTAAGTCATGCAACCACAGAAAGCTCCCTCATTAGGTGGCAAAGGCTTTGCAATGGGGGTACCGGTAAAGCAGTGGCTAGTCGTACTGATAAGGCACCGGCTAGAACTTGCAGTTTTGAAGAAGAACCAATGAGATCCTCTGCCATTTAACCAATTCTGATCTACAAGGGAATACTACAAAACACAGATTTCTTTTTCACCCGTCTGTCACTTTTATAAGCTTAACTAAGGAACCTAAATTCTTTTCTTGACCAAAGTGTCTTTTTGACACAAAATAGAATGTTTGGAAAAAAAAACTGATCTGCCTTCGTCAGTGTTGCTTCCAAAATATTTTTCTTTCTAGTTACTTTCACTGGCCACTTAAGCAGGAACTACAAGAATGTAGTATTTGTTGCTGATTTAGACAAGGCACAACACCGAAAGACTTTGGAACAGATTAATTCCTAGAAAACTGTGACTCATGCAATCCAGCTCCTATACACGTTTAACCTTCAAAAGCAGGACAAAAACACTCATTAATCCTCCCCTCCACTTTGGTTCCGATGAGCACGCTGATTGGCACAGGCGGTAAGAAGCACTTCCACTGCCTTTGATTACCCGGCTGATGCAGGGTTCTGCCAGCCCCGGAGACATTTCTAGGAAGTGAGCCACTCTCTCTTCTAGAACACATCAGACACGTCCAGCCTCTCTGGCCCTCGTTTAGAATACCAATCTCTCACCTACATACAACCTTCCTTTCTTTTGCACCAATATAAAGCCTGATTTTCTGTTATTGTGAACGCCAAGCTTTACCACATATGTGCCACACATTCCCACTGAACAAAGAGACAAACTGCCCTACATCAAACAACACATGTACATACATCAGTATATTCTACAGGAAGGCATACCTTTGACCCCGATTAATAGGGTTGGTGGCATCTTGAAAGAAACTTCAATAAATTCAGTTCTCCCACAAAAAGCTCTCTACGTGGATTTCCATTATTGATGTATTAGGTGAATTCCCTTAGCCAAATTTCACGCCTGATTCTCTGCTTCTAGACTCCCATTCAAATGATCCATCTCCTGTTCACAATCCACTTCCATGTCCCTCTCCATTGCCGTCAACCCCACCTCTTCCTTTGGACCTCCCTGTCCTGTTGCCCACAGCTAAAATGTTTTACTGGAGGCTGAGTTCTTTCTAATGAGGTGCCAACAGTACACTACACTAGGAACGTGCCCTGTTTGCATTGTTACCCCCCACGTTTTGCCTGACAGCTGAAGCAACCTAACTTGATGTGCCCTGGGTCCCTGCCAATCAAATTCCCAGGGCCGGTGTTATTTCCCAAGACTGTACCTTTGTACCCACAATTGGCACATCTCTGGCCACATGTAAGCCCCTTGTAAAAGGTACAGTGGGAACCAAAGGAACTGTGACCAGAGAAGGCCTTTGAGGGCTAAAGCATCTATTGTGCCACCCTTAGAAGCCCTGTACCTGAACACCCACACACTGCCATTGCATGATGCGTGTTTTTGTACTGAGAAAAGTGAAGTCGACATGGCAGCCATTCCTGTGCTCCATGCCTGCAACCCACTGCCTAAGGCCTAGGTAATTCACCCCTCTAGCAGGGTGCACTAGCTCTAAAGTGAGGGTGCATTGGTAAAGAGCCCTGTTCCCCCCTACAGTGTCTAAGCCCATTCTTAGACATTGTAAATGTAGTATTGCCATAAAGAGTATGTGCTCTTGGAGTTGGGGATTACGAACTCCACAGTTCCATAATGGCTGGGAAGTTTGGCAGCAAACGTCTCATCACATTAAACCCACACTGATGCCAGTGTTGGATTTAATTGTAAAATTCACTCAGAGGACATCTTAGAGATGCCCCCTGAAAATCGACCAGCCCTGGTGTGGTTCCTGAATGGCTGCCCGCCATTTGCCACCACCAGACAGGTTTCTGGATCCCTGGGTGGAGAGCCTCCGCTCTCTGGGTCCAGAAACAAAGCCCATCCTAGGCAGAGGTGTCATGCCTCCTCCCCCAGGATGGGCTGGATCCACGAAGGGGGAAGCTTCAAAGGCCTGTCGCCTTTGGAAGCGGTCCCTGCCTTTCGTTGCCCCCCGGCAACTGGCTCCCACTGGTTCTGTCCTCCACTTTGGGCAGGAGAATCAGTGGGAAAACCAAGTTAGGAAGAAAGGTGTACCCACCTTTGCCAACCCCACCCCTCATGTGGGGGAGGCGAGGTGAAGCTCACATGTCAGTCCCCTCCATCTTGGATGATGGGGCTGAGCCAATTAGGGAGAGGCTCAGGCCCCCTCCCACTGGAGGGTGGCATAATAGGAGGTGTACCCACCTCAAAGAAGGGACCCATTGGTCCTGACCTGCACTCCTTTAACGCCCCTAACTTTAGTATCTAGGGGCAATCCTGAACTTTGCCGCCTCAGATTTGAGCAAGAAAGAAGAAGGACCGAAGAGCTGTGCTGACCCAGGAGGAAGACGACACAAACTGCTTTTGCCCCAGCCCTACCGGTCTGTCCTGACTCCGACCTGTCTACAGCGAAGAAACCGGCGAGGCCAGCAAGCCCCAGAGTCCGAAGGACTTGCTCTGCACTCACCTTACAAACTGTCTCCCGTGATTGCTCAAACCAAAGACTCCAAGACCAGAACCCAGACCCCGGCAGACCTGGGTCCTGCACCACTCTGCAACCGGACGCCACAGCTGGAGCCCAAGTCCAAGTGTCCCTACATAACAAGGAGGCCTCCCCAGCAGTCCTGGCCTAGGATCTGGTGACCCCTGACCTCGCACAAGCTTCGAGACAACACCTGCAGCCTCAACCTGAAGGATCACCCCAACTGCAAACGCAGGCGGTAAGAAGACCACAACAGCGACCGAAGCGGTTTGAAGAATCAGACTGCGACTGTAAGCAATCAGAACAATCCATCAACAAAAGAAGTCTGTCAGCCTTGGGTGACCCCACAGACGGTGTCCAATCATCCCTCAAGACCCCTGCGTACCTCTTCAGCCAGTAGTCGCCTTCAGCCTCCTTTCCGAACCCAAGATCTTCATTGGTATCCATTGGGTCCCAACGTCGCTTTGTTACTCTGCACCTGGCTACCCCAGTGCCGCTGGTGGTGCAACTTCTGTGCTGAATGATTGGCCCCTGCAGTGCTGATCCAAACACCAAGAGCTCTGCTCCCACACCAGAGTGGCCTGCTCGTAAGCAGCCACAAACCGAAGGCCCTCTCAGCCCTATTGGCTAACATTGGGCCCCTGCACTCTGCACCCAGCCGCTCCAGTGCCGCTGGTGGTAAACTCGATTGCCCAACTAGACCTTTGAGAACCTTAGTCCTAACCCCCAAAACTCCCACTTGTAAATCCAGTACTTACCTGTAAAACCGATAAGCGTTTTTCTCCCATAGGAACCAATGTTACAAGATTCCGTTCTCCATAAAATTTAGAAATCATCTTCTTCTACTTGATTATTTAACTGGCGCTCAAGCCCTGTACACTGAAAACACTGCAGCCAATCTGCTTCTTAGGACTACTGTCCCTCGTCTACAATGAATACCATTCATTAGCTCTCTTGTGTCTTGTTTCCCATTCCAATTCCTTATTCTATCTCAACAATATTTGTATAGCAAGCAATACTCCAAAAAAGAGTTTTGAGGAGCTGATGCATTTTATTAAAATATATTTCACCCTCTTCACAGTGCCCCATCTCCCCTCATTCCATGCTGCTTTCCTTCGCGTTTCGTTCCTCATGCCACATGTTCATATCACAGTCCAAGGCTTGAGGGTACAGATATTAAAAGAGCAATTTCATTATCTCTTCAAATTCAAATTTCCAAAACTTAACGAACTCACATGTAGAAAACTATCCCACCTCTTAAGCGATTATTTTTCTCAAAATAGTTCGATTTGGATGCTTCTACATCGTACATACACATCCTTGAGACAGCTGCAGTTTTAACCACAGATAACATTCTAAAAATCAGCAAAGAAGAGATATTCTTAAGCACGGTCAAGTACACAAGGTTGATTCCCAAAAGAGGATCTTCAAGAATTTACAGAAGGTGGGAGATAGGGATTCTATGAATAGAATAAGATCCGGATCCTCCTGAAGCAGGAGAAGGTCTATTTTTGTCAGAGCATTTACTCTTAGCAAGCCCTTTGTTTTTTTCTTTGTTACAACTGTACAGCGCATTGGCGAAAGTACTTAACACAATAATTAACATTGCAGCAGATTATGTTATGAGGCTGTTATGGTCTGCTGAGGAATCAGTTTCTGAACTATAGGTGAATTATTATAACCCGCTGGTGAGGGCTTAGAACGAAGGAGAGAGCCTTTAACAACCAGCATAACCTGAGGCAGAAGGGCTATAAGACTATTCGAACATTCCACCCACTAAGGGTTGAATGTTCTTAAATTAAAAAGAGAAATACAACGAGACAAACATTGGAATGTTGGAGCTGCGGGCTTATACCAGCCATTATAAGCCAGCAGCTACGGCACTGTCTTCAATAGAGCTCTCAACATTAGAATGTTTTAATATTTGTTTGAAGGTTCTGTGCACTTACCTTACACAAATGAAGATGTCTCAGCACCTGCAAATTGCTTTAAAAATCACCAAGTGCTTATCACTCTTTAAAAAGAAGTGAAATACCTCTCACATTAAAAACCATCCAGTTGGCTGCTATATACTTTGCTAATGGTATAAAACTAGAGTAAACCCGAATATCCTTCTGCATAAACATCTATTCTGCTGCACCCAGCCCATCCCCTTCAATCTCTTCAAAGTCCAGGTCCTCATAAGGGCATTTGCAAAAAAGACATGAAGGGTAATAAAGGATTCCTTCATTTGTTGCACCTAATGGCAGTGGGTAAATTGGAGAAGGAATCTTGGCTTCTCTATTTACCATTACCCTTATACATATAATACACACTTCAGCTTCGACGATACACAAAGATGTTAGTGCCTTGAAGGAAGGCATGAACATACAAGACAATCCACTGCCAGGAAGCAAACCATCACACTGGCTCTTCCTGCCTAGTAACACAGCCCATAACCAAGCACTGGCTACAAACCGTACGGCAGATCTGTGTGTGGAACTTAACATTGCAGATTTGGCTGCTACGAGATATTATTCCGTTGCACAATAGGGAAACGAGATGCAAATTTGCTTAGAGAATTCACATGACACCAGTTAGCTCTACTCAATGCGCTATCTCTGCCCTCCTGAATGTTCGCATGTGTATTATTAATGGGCCCATTAGGGCTCATCTTGTGATCCAGTCTGATAACTCAGACTCTGAAAGTATGTAAAACAGAAACTGAGAAGCTCCCTCAGTAGCCTCCTTAAATCCTCCCAATTTTCATTACTCTAAGGAGGAAGTGTCCCCATTTGGAAGCTAACCATGCAGAAGGGAGAATTCCACAGACTGTTTTCAGCCACAACAGCAATAGCTTGACCAAGAACAAAACAGGCAAGATCAACACCAAACACCAGCAATATTCTATTGGAATTTTTCATACTAGAAAGGGATGTTGACAAGTGTAATGTCTCAAACAACCAAAGACATATGGAAGTTAACAAATACATTTGTACGTACTGAAGACACACATACGTTTGGAGGCCGCATCCGCTACAGAAGCCAATAGCAAACCCCAAGGAAGCAGCTGTGTCGATTAGCGCAGCTCTATCTCGCTCTGTAGGAGTGGTGCTCGTGTATGTAATGTGCCATACTATCAGCTTGGCTCAGAGTTTGGTGCTTGTTTAGTTTATAGTTTTTTTTGTTGTGTTTCACATTGTTGTGGCAGAATTTGTAAGGAGAGCAAACAACATTCCACATCATCATGGCAGGGTATTGGGTTGAGTTTTCAAAAAGCAATAATCGCACCTTAGTTAGACCTCATCGGCTACTATACCGCCCATGCACCAGGGCTTACTGTTAACTTAAAAAAAATCTCAGTGAGTTGATGGCAGCTGTAGAACGAAGGCTGTATCTTGACAATGATCCAGACAGACTGCAGTATGCCACAAGGAACTGAATACAGTATGGGAAATCAACACTCCCGCTGGCAAGAACAGAGAAGTAAACCACAAATAGCGAAAATAGTGCAAGACTTGCAGCTTCATGAACACATTTTTATTGAGCCATCAGCACAGTGATTATTGACTTTAGGTTCTTCAAATCTTAAGGTATGGCCCTACAGAGGAACAATATAAAATCAACAACCACCGCTTTATGTCAGAAGAACAGTGCCATGTCCTGACGATGACCCCAATGAACAGTTAGCACAACTAGGTTGAAACAAATACATCAGAGGAGAAAAGAAGGATTTCTACTTAAGTAATCTGACAGATTAGTAAACAACTGAACCAACCCAAAGCTTTTCCTTTATCAACCTATTCTTGCTTACCCATTAATAGCATGCAATAAGAAAGCATTTTCTTGGATCTATTCTTTAAAAATAAAATTTGGTTAAGTGGAAAGGGGTCAACAACTAGACAAAATAGATCAATTCCAGTTGAATCACATAGCTCACAGATCACTGATCATGGTGATTCGTAGTTTTTTTAAAGGTCGTGTTTTTCTTTATTTTACAATGAATGTGATCTAAATTCTGCAAGAATACATATGCTCTCTGAACGAATACCAGTAGGGGTATAGAAAATATGCCTTATGAATACCATTTACAAAGCTTTTAATGCTCCAGAGGAGGATGATTGCATCAGGCAGAACTCCTGAAATAACTGGCTCACTATATACCAATCAGGGGTCCACCTTTTTTGTGCAGTGGTCTCGCGTGGGACCAGTTTGTCAAAGTATGGTCCAGACCTGCTGTGGCCCACTCCAAGTTAGGGTTTCTTTTCGCAATAATAATCTGTGAAGAAGATTTTACTAGTATTTCCAAGAAGTTAGGTTGATTTCTGTTCCATCCTGTGCAGGACATACTTTAACCCCTTAGCTGCGGCGGCTATTCCGCCGCAGTGCCAAGGGGGAGGGGGGGGCCGCACGGCGCTCCCGTGCTCGTGACGGAACCGCTCCGTCACGAGCCTCGGGTGGGCTGTGCTTGTGACGGAACGGTTCCGTCACGGCCCCGCCCGCCCAATAGAACGCTCAGCGCAGGCGCGGAATTCGCGCCGTGCAGGCGTGGAATTCGCGCCGCGCAGGCGCGGCGAGCGGGCCGTGGCGGAACCGTTCCATCACTAGCACAGCCCACCCGAGGCTCTTGACGGAACAGTTCCGTCACGAGCACACAAGGGGTTAAGGGTGCCCTTTACAGAGTGACGGCAGCTTAAACAATCACATAGTCACTGTAGGGAGCGAAGGAATGGGATTCGTAACTCCAAGGTTCTGCCCATTCTCCCAGGCCTTCGAAAGTCCAAAAATGCATGTAGTGAGGAATCTTTGTGATGTCAATTTAGTAGACTGATCCCTCAGCAGTCATCCAAGCAGTGTAGACAGTACCATGTTTCGTCTGAGACAAGAAGTTATCCAAAACAAATGCAGTAACTATCGATTACCCAGAATAAACTCAGTAGCTCTCTATTCCCCAGTGCTAATGCAGTATCTCTTGACCTGCAAATTGTCAGCCTTAATAAGTTACCAGATCCTAATCAATTGTAGCCAATTATCCCACCATCTTCAGGAAATACTGCTTTCTCCAGGCACACGCCCCATTTGCTGGATGTAAAGCTGGATTGAAGAGGCAGACCAGGGACATGAATAATAACGTATTGTATTTCTGGAAATTAAATTCAGTACAAAAACCTAAGCAGAGCCCATAGAAACAGTCGACACAAAGATGCAATTTGTTTCAGTCAGTATACTAAAATCTATATTGTAATATAGTTTTTCCATTTTGTTTGATTTGCTTCATTTGGACACAAAATCATTTTTAAAGCTTCCTTCATCAAGGCTTACATATCAATATTCAATTTCCAGTTGCTCTTTATTTACAACACTGTCAATCAAAAAGATCACCTGCTGAATCCCAGCTCAGGCCACCTCCTAAATCCACAACCCCCAAAAATGTCAAGTACACACTACACACCCGTAGGCCTCAGAGAATATAAAAGAACAATGACAAAAACATACGTTATGCGCTGAAGGCCCTAGTAGCAATGTCATCTTTTGTTCAAATGAACCTGAGGGATCAGGCTACCTGAATTAGTAAAATGGGCGTGCCTTGGCAATGCAAGCGGAGGAAACAGATACATAGAGGCGACTATGCAGCGTTCAGTCTTGGCGTGCTCCCCGCTGAGAGCTGCCCCGACTGAAGCCGCTCATCATTCTAGAAGTCACGCGTACCTGCGCGGAGGGCGCGCAATCACTTCTGGTGAGCGGACCTCTGGCACACAGAGGGGAAAGGAACACACACTTGTCAAGTGGAACTGGCCCACCGTACCATCCCTGACAACCAGCAGCTGGTGGTACTGCAAAATAAAGTTCACAGTGCTAAGCCCAGTGCACCTGCAGAATGTACTCTTTTGGATTCAATTACATCAGATCCGTAGGAAATAACATTTTCATTTACTGTGCAAGGTTTTTGAAATAGGAGCCCGCGAAACAGAGTTTAGTCAGCACTTTGGTGCCAGCGGTCTTCACATCAAGTCACCCTCGTCATTTGTTAAGGAGGGCATGCGTGTGTCCTATTCAATTTGTGATACTTTTTGTTTGTGACATAACTGAAATTGGATTGATTACAAGATCCAATAAATGAAGAAAAAGCGCTTCCTGCAACTAGAAATGTCCCCAAGTGGAAAAGAAAACATAATTTCTTCTTGCTCTGAACAGGAAACATGTTTACTTAATTCCCTGCATCATTTAAAAATATTATGTTTTCCATTTTAAAACGTGAAAAAAATGTCATACGTAACACATGTCCACCCACACATTTTGGGCCATGACTGAAAACATTTGAGAAACGCCGCAATTAAATATTAGCACTTTCCGTGCTGGTGACGGAACCGCTCCGTCATCAGCCGCGGTGGCGCTGTGCTGATGACGGAGCGGTTCCGCCACGGCCCGCCCGACGCGCCTGCAGGGCGTGGATTCCGCGCCTGCGCTGGGCGTTCTATTAAGGTGGGGCCATGACGGAACCGCTCCGTCATCAGCACAGCTCAGCTGCGGCTGGTGACGGAGTGGTTCCGTCACCAGCATGGACCCGCCGCGCGGCCGCCCCGCCCCCTTAGCGCGGCGGCGGAATAGCCGCCACAGCGAAGGGGTTAACAACAAGGGACAGATATATATATGGGAACCAATGGTATGTTATAAGGCCACCTCAAGATACCGAGAAAATTCCTGACCAAAAGGAGAAATAAGGACAAGGACTGTCCAAGGTAGATTTCAATATCCTTTTTAGGTGTGGCTTGACAGTGCAGTTGTCTGCTAGACCTATCGTTTTGATTCTTTATGATAATGCAGAGAATAGACTTTGGTTCTGCCCAGAGGAGTATTCCTCTTTCACCTCATGCACTTGTGTGTTTCATCCTCTTATGAATGATTGTGCATCGATTGCATGTCGGTCACTTTTTACATCTCATATGTACAAAGAGTCATAACACCTTAACTTATTTAACACACCGATGCACTGTATGCAGAATGCAATCAATGCTTTCGTTTTCACAATGCAACAGACTTTTCAAATGTTTTAGTCAGGACTGAATGTGCAAGCCAGACCTACTCGCTTGCCAATGTTTGTTTATGAGGTCCTCGTAATGTCCAATGTACTAATGCCGCACCTGGAAGTCCCTATACTGGATGTCGAGTGGTTACAAGTGCAGCATTATTACAACATTACGAGTCGGCTCCTTCTCAATGTGGAATAAACATAGGGAATCTGTGTTTCCACAGCAAATTTCAAACCTTTTCGTTTTATCACCTTTCAGACCCTTTTTTTTTTTAATGCTGAATGGCTCGCGACTTCCCTGCATGGTTATAAGCTTGCATAGCAATGTTACATATGGTAATTGTAGGCCCCTTAAAGACTGGCTAAATCATGGCGTTAGCTCTTAAATCTCTGTATTACCTAAAACACTACAAGGTGCATCAACGCCCACCTGGGTTCCTTTGGAGCAATAGTAAATAATAGTAATAGTAAATAATGAAAATAAAATTTACAAAAAAATGCAAAGGAAATATCAGTCTTAACGCACTAGCACCACCCAAAGAAGGAAGAGACAAACTTCTAGGCACATGCACTACACCGCTTCTTGAGAATGGTGAGAAACACGTCCCACCACCGGCATCAGGAAGTGACCGTATTTGGGAGGAAAAGCTTTTCATGAATTGATCATCAAAGCAGGAGTTGCCTCTGTGTCACTCTCACCCAAACAAATGTTCAACAATTAAAGAGTCAGATCTTGCTCTGTATCTCTATTAAGGCTTATAAATAAGAAACAGAATCATGCAGAGCAATCCATGGTGTTTTGTGCAAATCGAGAAATGATCCCTGGTGCTTTCATTACAGACTAATTAAAAAACACTCTCCGACTGCGATGAGAGGGGCACTGAAAGGCACCATGACGGTCCCCCCCAGCGGGGACAAATTCAGAGTTCAATCACCACGCTGCGTGCACTTCAGCGAGGGAACGCTTTGGAGCACAGAGTGACAGAAGGTACCATTTCGGCTAGCATGGGCGGCTACTCACAGGTTCCCACAGAGGACTGCGACTGCCATGGAACAAAGAGCCTGCAAGAGAGGAATATGAGCTCCATGCTCTAAATAAGCGCAGCGGGTGCGTTTCAGGGTAGGGAACGCGTTCTGCCTTGAAATAGGAATTTGTTGAACCAATAGATCTACTTATCACAACAAAGTGAGCAGAACACTCATCAGACTGAAGTAAAGACCTGCTGAATGGTCACTGGGAGTGGTGGAGCTGGAATCAACTTTTGAGACTGCAAAAATGGTGGTCTCCGAATCCACATTGGAGAAATGATCTTTAACATCGACGCCCAGAGTGAATGGTACGGGGCTCAGCCACAGGCATCTTCACCTCGTTCAGGTAACCCTACCTAGCTTTCCTACACTATTGGTACTGAAGTCTCCTTTACCGTAGGGAAAGATAATCTCCCTCATGGTCTTCACCCCCTTGGATTTATAATCAGACAGCAGAATCAAGATCCATCAATATGGCCATGACACACAATTCTACCTCAAAGCTTTCTCAGCAGACAACACCCAGTGACTCAAAATCTTCCCTGATCTGCCCCAGACCTACCTCTCAAGCACCCTCCTCAAGCTCAGCACATAGGCTCTGAAAGGTAGGGGTGCAGGAGCTGCTAAAGCCCAAGGAAGTCATTTTGATGTCACCAGGGGTCGCAGCTGCAACCCCTGGTTTGCCCTTTGCTACCCTAGAACTGCCTTTGCGACGCTGGCCTCAGAGGTGGCAAATTCAGTGGTAGGACCACAGGGGTATCTGGGGCGCCACTCTTTATTTTCTGTCAATATTGTATTACAATAATAGTGAATAAATAGAATATATCATTCACGAATAGTGTAATAAAAATAGAGTACAATAAGCTGGAATATGCCCTTACATGGCAGCTGAGGTAGGTGAAAAAAAAGGCTTTTAAATGTAAGTTGTATGCGTGCTTGCTGGTGAGAGTGAGCTTATGTGAGAGTGTGCATATGAGTGAATTTGAGTGTATGTGCAAGTATGTGTGTGAGTGAAAGTGGAGGCAAAGGGTGTGTGATGTCACTTCCGCTACCCCTTGCATTTCGGTGAATGGACATCCATGCTAAAGCCTGGCCAAAATAACCACGCGGGACTACGGAAGGTGAATGAGCAATAAAGATGCTTTAAATCCGTGCTCCCCAACCTTTCTGGAACCTAGACCCAATTTTTCAAACGTTTGAGACCCATCTAGCTTTAATGGACAAAGTAACTAAAGCATCGTGTGATAGTCCATTTACAGACAACACATTTTCCACTGAAATGACCAATACATTTGCACAGACCTTCAGTTTTGCTGATGAAACCATAAGGCACAGAAATGATAACCTTTGGAAATAGGGTTTCAGTGAATATTTATCATTTGCGCATCAACCAGTAAAGTGCTTGATTTGTTTTGATCCTATTAAAATCGTTGCTTCCATCACACTTCAGAGTTACAAAGAAATCTGCTTCAGTTTTGCTTTCCTAACTGCAGAATGCAAACACTTCATCCACAGGTATTTGTATTTGGTTGTGTGTCACAAAAGATGACATGCTACAGCCTTTCCTTTCAGACAGTCTGGACCACAGGGGGACTGCCCCAGATGTATAAAAATTAAGCATACCGATTTCTTAACTGCGATTCTCTCCGAATCGCAATTAGGAAATCGTTATTCCTAATGTATGAAACTCAGAGTTTTATTTAGGGATTCCTTGTGGGTCACAAATCGATCTGCCTCATGAATATTAATAAGGTAGGTCGCAGTTTGCCATCACAGGGACGTTGGCCTGCTGAAGTCAGCAGACCACCATGTCTCTGATTGCTTTTTAATAAAGCAATCTCTTATTCTTTTTTTGAAATACAGACCATTAAAAAAAAAAAAGAAGCCTTAAAGATTATGATTTTTCTTTTTTTTTTAGAGTAGGAAATCTGCCTGATCTTAAAACATTATTTACATTCTCAAAGAAGGGGTCCCTTAAGGACCCCTTCCCCATTGCAAATGGGTTAGCACCATTTTTAAACTTGTGTAAAAGTATTAGGTCGCAAAACAGTAATTCACACCATATCAGTTCAGTATTTGGAAGGGGTACCCTTAATACGCCCCTTCCAAATCACGAATTGCAAACGCTAAATGCGATTCGTTAACAAGTTAATGAATTGCATTTAGTTAATTTGAAAATGCATTATCCGGTCGCAAACTATCAGATTCTGCGAATCAGGCCATTTGAGACCGGAAAAATGCTTTGAACATCTGACCCTTTATCACATAATTCACTTTTATTTCTTTCTCAGACCGCAAGTGTCGGTCCGCACCACACGGCAGGGCTTCCTTCACGGCAGGGCTTCCTTCACGGCAGGACTGGCCGTAACTAAATCCACAACGAAGGTGTCCCCTCGAAAGAAGCCACAAACCGCTGGGTATAAGCACTTTATTGGGAAAGCGACAGCCTGGACATCAGTTCATTTCATCAAAGTGAAAGCCGACGCGTTTCGTGCAACTCGTGCCTTTCTTCATGGGCTGAGTTCAAACAGCAATAACACAACAACTGACAGAGGATGGAAGCCCTGCCGCATGGTGCGTACGGACGCCAGGAGGCGTACATTGTATGCATGGGCAGCTGGAGCGCGGAGAAAGTTCTACGGGGCAGCGTGGCTTTTCAGGACATTGCGTCGACCCACTGGGGCAGAAATTTGTTGTATTGCGGCATCACACAGACGCCTCACATGAGGGAGATTACAGAGGACTACAAGGAGAGCCGGGCAGTGTTCCTGCCTACGCCCACTGGGGCGGACCCATGAACTATATCAGGTGCTCTGCCAGTCGTTGTTCGATTGCTGTTTGAACTGAGCCCATGAAGAAGTGCACTAGTTGCACGAAACATGTCTGGCTTTCACTTTGATGAAATGAACTGATGTCCAGGCTGTCGTTTTCCCAATAAAGCGCCTATACTTACTTACCCAGCTGTTTGTGGCTTCTATTGAGGGGACACCTTTGTTGTCGATATATACAGGGCCGGACTGGGAACCAAAACCGGCCCCGGCAAAGTGCTCGGACGGCCCACCGGGGGGGGGGGGGGGGGGGGGGGGGATTTGGGGGTGTGACCAAGCTCTGTGCCGGGCCGGTTTTCGGCCGATTTTGTTACAGGGCCGATTTGCATAAACGGCACTGTAACAAAAATGGCCCCCAGGGGCCCAAAACCGGCCCTCGCCCTTGCGGGGATTGCCCGGTGCCCGCAATGGTCAGTCCGGCCCTGGATATATATATATATATATACATATACTTTAAACTTCCCTGCGAAATTGCATTTTTGTGGTCAATGCATATGCGTGGTAAACATTTGATTGATAAAGGCATGTGTGGTGAAGGCTTATACGGGCTAGTGGACGCGTCGTAAAGGCATGCATGGTTCAGTCATACATCACTCTTCGCAAAAATCAAGAATCTTATCCAAATCCATATACTTTGTTCCACATTAATTTGCTCTCTAGCTAGGCTTGCACTACACATACACAGGAGACAATTCACCTTTTTCTGAATGGCAGCTCACTTGGTGTTTTCCCATTCACAATCGGTGTATGTCTGCTTTGGGCATGCTGGAATCTTTATGCTCGTCAACACAAGTGGAGGACAGTTTTGAAGAAACCACTTTGTTCCAGCAGGGTTAAAATGCAAGTGGCGTGGATCTGCTTGCTTTGCTTTCCAGTCCAGCTCCCTTTGACACCTACAGAGGTTTTTTCACGTTATCACTTTTAATGTCTGCATATGCTTGAACAATGAGCGATAACATCTGAAGGTAGCACTGCTATGTGATCAGCATGCTGATGACACTCAACTCCAATGTTTCCTTCCAAAGCAGCACAGAGTCAGCCTTTGAGATCTTGCTAACTTGCCTGGCCCACACTGCCATTGTGATGGCTTTAAAGTGACTAGTGCTTAATCCAGAAAGCATGGAACTGATAAAAGGGGGTTCAGAATGGGACCTGTGTTGGGTTTATTTTTCTCAGGGTGGGTTTCTGCTAAACCTGCTCTCTCTTTCAAATGCACTCCATTGTATTTTCTTGCTCGGGCATGGGCATATTTTTTGTTGTCAATACCGCCCAAATATTAGAAGGAATCAATATTACATTTACCTAATAAAGGAGAAGATGTAAATGTCCATGTGTTCATTCACAGTGGGGAACATCTGAGGCAATGAGGTAACTCACCTTAGTAAAGCTTGTCACAAAATTCCTCTTTTGCACACAGGATTGTTCGAATCCCATCCCTACGTGCATATGACTCGCATGTCCTTAATACCCGATTACTAAAATAAATTCTGCAGGAGGGGCTCCATCTTTGTTTCATGGTCTGACGTGTGGGGAGACTGTTTTTTGATCACTCAAAAGACACTAGTCTTTCAATGAGCGACGCCATTTATAACATGGTAGACAGAGGCATGCAGACTCTAAAGGGACTGTCTGTCGGCACAGGTTGAGGATATCCCTATATACATCTTCAACTACATTGTAAGCAAAGACAAGAAGTAACCTTACAGAATTGGGAGTTGCTTTATCAGTTTTGGCTGCAGCTCTTTAAGTCAACAAAGGTTTACAACTTACCTCCACATAGGTAAACATAAAAGTGCCTTCTCTATTGTACTCATCAGGGGTGTGGACTGTGATAAAGTATCTACTTGCCCACGAGACAGATTGCTTCATAAATCTTGTCCTGTAAAAAAGTCCACTTGTCCCTTTGGTGCCTTGTAGGTTGGTGACACATTATGGTAGCAAACTCGGTATATAGGAGCTCTGATAATAGCTGCTCTAATTAGCCAGGGTTCATACTACAGTAGGGTTTGAATAGTAGCAATCCTCTATTTTGCCATCTTTCCACAGATCTATACACAGAGGCTGGAGGTAATAAATAGTTCCAGGGTTATAATGCCATTTTGAGTCTGTGCAAACCTACTAATTTGCATGTTTTGTGTGTTTTTATCAGCTCTTCTCTAATGTTTTCCCACACTGAGAAAAGTTAGAAGTAAAACTTCTTCCAGGGTTGGAGAAAAAGTGGTTGAAGGGAAAGTGAACTGCTCAACACATTTTTGCATGAGCAAATCAACACATGCATATTTGCTCATGCTAAAATGCAGTTCACAAATATTTTCTAGGACTACGAAAATGGCCGACTTCTGAAAATTCTTGTGAATTCATAAAAGTCGTAACTCTGCACTAATGCAGGGACATATATCATTGGTACACTTTTGTGAATTTCTTTAAGAATAGGGCCCCTAAGTAGGTCTGGTGCTAACCAAGACCTTTGGTGTTTGTTAAAATTCTATCTCTCTCTCTCCATCTATCTATCTACTGCCTTTACTGTGAGTGACAGTATTCAGCTCTTTCACAAAGAGCTTATTGGCACAGATGTGCCAGGGACTACTGTGGCCGTGTGCGCATACTGAGACTAAAAAATATTTTTGCTTTTTGCCAATGTATGTTATAGTGGTAAGGTCCCGCAGCTTCCCCAACAAAAAAGTTTTACAAAAACCATGTCAAAACAAGACACGCATTGACAAAATAAAAAGACTGACCTTATATGTCAGACCTTTTGGCTTTGTCAATGCTCATTTCTTTTTATGTATCCCATAATCTTGTTGAGACTGGTTACGCTGATTTTCCATCGTGCATAATTTTGGAAATACTAGCATGCATCAACATATTTTACTAAATGACCCTTCAAAGAAATGGTCCCTAACATTTCACAGTAGGTTAGCAAAACGTTTTTTTCCGAGTTGCATGTTTTTGTGAACATTTTATTTTGAAAGCAAAGAATCAATCTTGCTTTCAAGCTTCTGCAAATATTTGTATCTAATCAGAAAGCATTCTGGGAGTATTGCACGTAGCCTCATATTGTTAAACTTTGCAAATGTTTGTACACATGTTTACACTGGAAGCAGTCAGTAGTGCAATTCCAGTTAACAACATTTTATTCGAGCACTCACGCCAATAATAAAGGCTTTGCATTAATGAACCATAAATATAAGTTTGAACAGCATTAACAAATAGATACAAATATTACCTTAGCTGCAGACAATGCCTTTCTCTGATCGATAATGTGGTACTGTAAACTGGCAGCCAAAGGGTTTGTGCTGCAGGGGGTTGGGCCTACTTGTCCCAAGGGCAAAATAAACATGAAAACTTGTATCCTTGACCCCAAACCATAAGTCCTGGGCGTTGGGCTATAGGAATTCCACATCCCTGTTTGATCATGAGCTCACAGCCTCTTACATTAGCCTCACTGTGCAGCAGACTGGCTGCCAAGAACTGACAGACCACTCACAGGCACCCCATTAAACAACATCGGCACTGTTCGGCAGCATTACAAATACAGACTTCAGGCACCCAACCCTGATAAAATACATGCCCCTCTCTACACAACTCCACAACACAAAAAGAGGATCATGGCTATGTTATCCGGATTTGAACCTTGATGTAGATGCTTCAACATGGACCGTGTGATTCTTTTTTTTTTTTGTTTGTTTTTTTGGAAAACCTTTATTTATAGAAAAAGTACACCGCTATTCAGCCATACATCCCGGAGGCCAGGCAGCATTAAGTCAACAGGAAAGGTCGTGCACAATACCATAAGCAGAAGCAATCAGGTTTAATTTTTAAATAAGATCGAACTCAAAAATAAATAAACCATGAGGTATAAAAGACCCAAAAAGGGTCAAAAGAAGGAGGTGTGCAGGAAGCACGAAAGACAACAGAAGAGAAAGAGAAGGAGGCCGAGGACAGTACAGATACAGCGGGCTTTTGTAGCGGGAGGGGGTCGGGGGCTCAACACCCAAGGTTGCTCACAATAAGAATGACAACTGTGAATCACGTGGGGGGTAGCACATCAGGATACGTAAAGTGGAGTCCCGGGTAGGGGGTACTACAGGGAAGGCAGGGTCTCGGAATCAAGTTCCACGGGGGGGTCGCAAATGTCACCCCTATAGGAGTTCCAGGCACCCCACACAGACATCCACATTCTAGGCTTACCCCTGGCCACATACACCGTCTTCTCACGCAGCATGCACCAGTCCATATTTGATTCCCATAGGCTGAGCGAGGGGGGAGCAGGCGCACCCCATTTCTGGGCGATATCCCTTTTGGCCACCATGTTACCCAAGGTGACCCATCGGGTCTGCGCAACACTATAATCGGTCGGGCCCCAGATGTTAAGGAGGCATCTCCGGGCCTCAGCCGGCAGGGTCACACCGGTCACTTCTTCCATCACGGCGTGTACACGCGTCCAATATCGGGCCACACAAGGACATTCCCATATGATATGTAGGAAGGTCCCAAGCATTCCACATCCCCGTCGGCACATGCCATCCGTTGACAGCCCCATGTGTATTAGTCTGGGGCCGGTGACATACACCCTGTGCAGTATCTTCAGCTGCACCAGGCGGAGACGCGCCGATATTGCCACCTCTCTAGGGGAGGAAATCGCCGATTGCCACTCTTCATCATCCACCTCTATACCGTCATGCACCCAGAGCTCTCTCAATCGCACCAGCAAGTCAACTCGCACATTAATAAGTTTTTTATAAGTTAGGGAGATAGCGCTGTCCGGCATATGGCCGTCCAACACCCGATCTTCCAGGGGAGACGATTCGGGGATCGCTTCCGCCCCCGACACATAGGGGGAAAGGGCATGGCTAAGCTGAGCGTGCCGGAAATATTCCGTTGCCGCCAATTGGTACTCTGATTGCAACACCTCGAACGACTTGACCCTTCCCCTGGCCACCATGTCCCCAACCTTGGATATCCCGATGGTGTCCCACCTGTCAAAGCCCTTAGTATGCCACAACTTCCCCAATACGTCCGATTCAAACAGCGGGGTGGCCATGGTAACCCTATTGTGCCATCCCAAAGTTTTAGTGACTGCACGCCAGATATGAACCATAGTCTTAGTGGGACCCGTAAGCTTCCGATCCAGAGACCTGGAGTACAATGCTCTGTAGTAATTCCCGTCTCCCACGAGCCATCGATCCATAGCATAGCCTGGGTTGATCGCCGGGCCGTAGAGGCCGTGATTGATTGCCGCAAGTTGGGACGCCCAGTAATATCGCCGCACGTCAGGCAGAGCAATACCCCCATCATAACTCGGTATAGTCAGCTTGGCCAGCGAGATCCGCGGCCTACCGTCCCACAGCAGCGCTCGTTGCAGGGATTCGACTTGCGCGAAGTATTTCGCGGACACGGGATCCTGGGTGTTCTGCAGGGCATACAGGAAGCGAGGTAACGCCATCATTTTAAATAGGGCGGCTCTGCCCATAAGGGAGATCGGCAACTTCCTCCAGCCCTCGACGTCCCGGCGCAGCCGCTCCAACGGTGGAAGGAGGTTGTGCGAATAGCGGGCTCGGGAGTCCCGCGACACATAGATGCCCAAATACCAGAAGCCCTGTTGGGCCACCTGTATAGAGCACCCCCGAGGGAGACGCGGCGTATCTCCGGACAGTACATACAACGAGGACTTAGCCCAGTTGATTACTAGGCCCGAGTGGGCCCCGAAGGTCCCCAAAAGATCAAAAGCCACTATGAGTGAGTGACAGGGAGAAGTGAGGTATAGAAGGATGTCGTCAGCATAGAGCGACACCCGGTCTTCAAACCCCGGGGACCACGTTATGCCAGAGATATCGGGGTGCGTTCTGATCCACGCCGCCAATGGCTCAAGTGCCAGAGCGAATAGGAGCGGGGAAAGCGGACAACCCTGTCTAGTGCCTCTACGTAGCGCGAAAGAGGCCGACAGCCGACCATTAACCGCCACATTGGCCAGTGGGGCAGAATACAATAGTCGGACCCAGCCAATGAATGCGGGTCCAAACCCCAACTTGGCCAAAACTGCCCACAGGTAATTCCACTCCAACGAGTCGAAAGCCATAGTGGCGTCGAGAGAGGCGAGGACAGCAGGCTCACGAAGCAGGTGCACACGTGCCATTACGGCGTGAAGCCGTCTCAGATTGAGCGCTGTATTCCGGTGCGGTATGAAGCCGGACTGGTCTGGATGGACCAGGTCCGAGATCACGCCCACTAACCGGTTAGCCAGTATCTTTGCCAGGATCTTAGGCTCAGCGTTCAAAAGGGAAATGGGTCGGTAAGACCGGCAAAGATCGCGCGGCTTCCCCTCCTTGTGTATCACCACGATGGTGGCCAACCGCTGATCGAGGGGGAGTTCTCCCATCGCACGGGCCTCAAGGAACATATTCAACAAGGGCACGGCAAGCGAGTCAGCCCTGAGTTTGTAAAGCTCAACCGGGATGCCGTTAGGCCCCGGCGCTTTGCCAGAACGCAAGGACTTAAGAGCCAAGGCCACCTCGTCCGCCGTCAGTGCCCGATCCATGTCGTCTCGCTCAAGATCCGAGAGGCAGGGAAGTTCAATATCTTCCAAAAAAGAGGCCGACGCAGACTCCGGAAGGGGGTCCACTGAGGCGTAGACCTCCTCAAAGTAGTCCGCGAAGGTTCCAACTATCGCCGCCGGGTCCGTCAAGGTTAGGCCATCCGCACACACCAACTCCGGGACCACCCGAGACGCGAGTTCCCTTCTATCAAGCCACGCCAAGAGCTTACCAGCCTTGTCTCCCGCGTCGTATATCCTGCCTTGTTGCTCCCTACTCAGGGCTTTCACCGCATCCGTGGCAGTCGCCCGGAGCTCGGACTGTTTAAGGGAGAGCGTGTGAAGCAGTTCGGGAGATGGATCTAGCTCCAATTGGGAGTTCAGCTCAGCAAGGTCGGATTCCAGCCGAACAACATCCTCATCCCGCTGGCGGCGGGCCTCCGCAATCAAGGAGAAGGCCTCGCAGCACGGTTTTGAAAGCCTCCCAGAGGGAGACGGCTGAGTCAACTGAGCCGGTGTTCTCGGCAAAGTACCGATCCATTGCTTTGGCCAAGAGTGACCTGGACTTCGGGTCACGGAAGTACAAAGGGTTAATGGGAGCCACTCGCGATGACGCGGGGATTTGGAAATCAAAGGAAACCCAAACTGGAGAATGGTCCGAGATACCCCTAGCCAGGAGACGCGCTGTGGATACGGACTGCGCCTGGGCAGCCGGGGTGAGGACGTAGTCTATCCTGGATAGGCTACCATGGGCGCCGGAGAGAAACGTGTACTGTCTCTGGGAGGGGTGCATCAACCGCCAGCAATCAACCATCCCCATTGAACCCAGAAAGTCAGGCAACCAGGACTGGGAAGGACGCAGGTCTCTGGATGGGAAGCGGTCCAGGGTTCCGGACACAACAGAGTTGAAGTCCCCACCCACCAACAACAGGCCCTCGGGAGACCCAAAATGGCGGCAGCTAGGTCCCTGAAAGTAGTGTCCTGTAACCCCGGGGGAATGTAAACTGAAACCAAAACTAGAGTACGGCCCTCCCATTTACCCACCACAGCCACATATCTGCCTCTCTCATCCGCAGTCACTGACTCCACCTCCACGGGAGGGACATGCGCACCATGATGCCCACCCCTCGTGATCCCGAGGAGAACCCCGAGTGTGCCACCATTTTGAATCCACGTCTGCTCAGTGCTTTGCAAGTGTGTCCCACTAGATGGGTCTCCTGTAGGAAAATGACATCAGGCGAACAACGTTTAAGCATCTGTAAAACAACACCCCTCTTAATGCGGTCCCCCAACCCGTTGACATTCCAGCTCAATAAGTTTAGAGATTTACCCCCCATCGTCAAGGAAGCTCCGCCCCCTCCCCACCACCCGCAATGGCACCCACCACAACGACATAACAGTCCAATGAACCCTCAGCCAGTACAAAGAAGGAGACAGAAAAAGAAGTTGAAAAAACACACCCCAACTACCCCCCACCCTGCACCCCTGCATTAGACTATAATCCACCCCAACTAGCAGTGTGCCTGTCGCCCCTTAACTAATCTACAAGAAGTCTACAGAGGAGAAAGGAGACATACTATCGCCCCCCGTCATCCCCCATATTAATAACAAAAAGAGTCAAAACCAATAGCAGCAGTGTCTGAAGTTGAGGTCCCATACGGTCCCCAGCTCGCGGGAAGTCAAACGGGGAACCATCACTCCTGTGCTTCCGCGCCCCCGGTGGCCTCCTCCGTCTGGTCAGCCGGTTCGTGTCGCTCCTGGGGAAGGGTATCCAGCCAGTGTCCCACCTCATCCGGAAAGTCAAAAAACAAAGTCCGGTGGTCACGCTCGATCCGAAGCTTTGCAGGGTAGAGCATGGAATACCGCAGGCCCATTTCTCTCAGTCGCCGTTTCACCCCAGTAAAACTCTGAAGTTTTTTCTGCACGGCCTGGGTGAAGTCCGGAAAGAAGTTAACTTCAGAGTTCTGGAAACGCAGAGGGCCCGCGGTCCTCGACGCCTGCAGGATAGCGTCTCTGTCCCTATAGTTAAAGAGCCGTGCGATAATAGGGCGAGGTAAGGCGCCCGACTTCGGCGGTCCCCCCGGGATCCTATGAGCCCGTTCCACCGAGAAGAACTTACTCAAGCCCCCGGGCATCAAGTTCTTAAGCACGAGGTCCTCCACGAAAAGTTCCACCGAGTCCTCCTCGGCCTTCTCCGGGACCCCAGTAATGCGGACATTCTGGCGCCGCGCACGGCCTTCGAAATCGTCCAGCCGGCACGCCAGCATTCCGTTCGCCAGTTTCAGGTCGCGCACCTCCGTCTGTATATCCGACACATCGGTGATCAGGCTAGCCGTCTTGAGATCCAGCGATTTGACCCGGTCGTTGGTTTTCCCGAGGTCAGTTCTGATGAGGTTCAACTCAATCTTCAGGGAGCCGACCTTGCTGGACAGTTCCTCTCGGAGAGTATGCATTTCGGATTGTACTCCCGTGATTGCACCCATAACGTCCCGAAGCGTTATCTCAGAGTCATCCGGTGATCGATCCCTAGTCGGGTCTTTAGCACGGCCTGCCGGAACCGGCGAGCCTTTCGACTGGGAGAAGCGCTCTGGGATAGTAGACTGGGACTGGGACGGTTTTCTGTTGACCCGTTGGGACTTGCCTTTGTCCGGGTCTCCTCTGCCCGCCATGTTGGCACGTCCAACAAGATGATCAACAGGGACAAAGAAGTCCAGTGGGAGGTGTGCCACGCACTCGATGATGTTACCAGGGTCCGATACTCCGGCCGAGTAGCAGAGCGTTCAGATACCGGAGTCACGCACCGGAGGGACCAGGCGTAGACAAAGAAGTGCCCATGTGGAAGCACCGCTGCACACCACAACAATAGACCAGTGACACGGGCGGAGCCTCCGAGGTCCGTCGAGCTAACGGGGTCCAGGAATGTCCGATTTTCACTCCGAAAGCGGGCGCCGCATCAGGACCCACTTAGCAGTCGATTCCCACAGTTGTGGGACAGGATAGGCATCAGGATTATTGCGGAGGATCGGGAGTTCTTCCGAGCTCACGCGGCCATCTTGATCGCCGGCGAAGCTCCTCAGACCGTGTGATTCTTAATGTCAACTTATATTGTTCATAGTGCACAACCAACAATATATATTTTCCACTTAAGTGTCTAGTTCGATGTACTGTAGGATGATCTGTGACAATTTCTATTCACAACATTTTTGCGCTGGATTATAGTTAAAATAAAGAGTACATTTTCCTGTATGGGTTGGAATCAGTTGCATAATGTAAACCCGTATTCTAGAGCGTGAGTTCATGACTGTATGGGTGATGTCCTGGGGGTACGAATCGAACTCGAAGCTGAAAGATGCTTGCTGAATGTATGGGAACCTACTGACTTAAATAGTAAGGACAAAATGTGGGCCATCCTGGGGTTGATGGTAGCCAAACGATATATAGCCCAGTTGTGGGGCTCCGGGGTACTGCCTAGGGTTGTGACCTGGAAGGAAAACATGGACTGGTGTATGCTCAGAGAAAAAACTGTATACATTGTACGGGTGTGTCCTCCAATATGGTCTTCTATATGGAGCAAATGGAATGCATATTGTGGCAATATTTGTGTCCCACCCTGTACCCTTTCTCTTGAAGATCCGGCATCTCCATAAAGACTATAATCGAGTGATTTGCAGAACAAATGCATGATATAACTATTCAAGTGTGTATATTGGAGACCGGTAATATCCCTTGTATTTGTATCTGTCAAATGTGAACTCTCTACTATTTAATAAAAATATATATTTTTTTTAAATGATGTCAAACAGAGCATCTATAGAGATGATAAAGGTTAGATCCTTCCTTAGGCATTTGGTCAATTGCATCCTATTAAGTTCTGGGACCAAAAAAGATTAAAAAGTGATATACGTCACTGGACTACTAGAAGAAAGAAACAGAAAGGACTGGAGTTAGTAGGAAGGATTACAAATTACAACACTTTGGGGCGAAATTATTCTCTTTAATTGCTACTCTTGGGTTGTGACGACTGTGACCGCCAGCTGTTTTGTTCAACTGGTTTTCCTTTCAAGACCATTCAGTTCATTTCATTTCAGGCTGCATCCCATTCCTTCCTCACCTCCCCCACTGGCAGAGGACGCTTCTCATACATTAGTCACTGCCACAGTGGAGGGGACTTGATTCATGGCAGCGAAGCAGCGGCGTGACGCCCTGGCTGGGCAGCTTCCTTTCCTGAAGGTTCTTAGGATATCAGGGAAGCTCCACTGAAGCTATCTGGAGTCACTAATTACTTAAAGTAAATACAAAAATAGCTAAAGATCCATAATTAGTGTGAGTTGTCATAACAGGTGGGAGATTTGCATGACAGATGCTGGGCTCCAATTAATGATTCCTTCTAACTAGGATCCTGTGGGGTCAGGAAACACACATCCCCATGAAACAAGTCTCAGGTGGCTCGCGAACTCCAATTCTCTCGATGAAAAGGTAAGAGGCATCTTTCAAACTGACACAAGGACACACTCTGGGACTCTGGAGAGCAACAAGCAGAGGCAACGGCAGTCTCCTCGGCAACCCAGGTGCAGTTTTCTTGGATGGCACTGGAGGGGTCTGGCTGGGTGATGCAGAGCTCTTAGAATGAGAATGTAATTGCTAATTTATGGTTTTTATACAGCACAGCTCTTACCCAAGCGGCTGTCAGTACATCTTACAAATAACGCCCAACATAGCAGAGACCTCAAAAATACAAAGAACCCAGATAACGAAAGGGGAGATGAAGGGGACAAAAAATTTAAGAATTAAAAATAAGAACCTTACAAAGCGCCATAGGCAGTTTGAGCGACTCAGAAGGGATGGGAGGGTGGGATGGGTCGGTGGGGAGGGAGGCGGAAGGCAGAAGGGTAATACATATGTGCATGATGGACTCATGAAGATAGCGCCCAAAAAACGTGCGAGTCTGACCTGGTGATCCCTTTAAGCAGTGGTTTGCACACTGGAAGAAATGCAAATGCTACTTACCAGTATGCATCTGTTCTTGGCATGTAGGGCTGCTGACATTCATATCTGTGCATAGATCGCCACCTAGTGTTGGGTCCGGATGATTGCACATTGTTGTCCTGGAAGAGTCTTCGAAGTATCACGAGATAGGTGGCTCCTCCCCTGGACTACAGTGCGCATGGGCATCGCCTCCATCCCCAGATTGTTTTTAGCCATTGGCAGAGATGGAGTGAAGAATGTGAGTGATGACCATGCTATGAGCATATGTATGTATATGAATTAATTCTGCAGCTGCTACAGGCGCCGGGGAGGAGGGTGGGCGATATGAATGTCAGCAGCCCTACATGCCAAGAACAGATGCATACTGGTAAGTAGCATTTGCAGTTCGAGGCATGTGGGCTGCTGAATTCATATCTGTGCATAGAATACATAGCAGTCCCTCCATTAACGGCGGCCGCCCGTGCCAGCTGCAGCAGTCTGAAAAAGCGTTTTTAGAACAGCCTGACCAACAGCTGCCTGCTGTTTGGAATGCACGTCTACACAGTAGTGTTTAATGAAAGTATGTGTGGTAGACCATGTGGCTGCTCTACAGATATCTTCTAAGGGAATGTTACCTAGGAAAGCCATAGAGGCCCCCAACTTCCTGGTGGAGTGGGCCCTCGGTGGGATAGTGAGGGTGCGCTTAGCTTTAGCGTAACAGATCTGAATGCACTTTACTATCCTAGCAATCCCTGCTTTAGAGATAGCGTTTCCCTTGTGGTGAGTGGCAAAAGCAACAAAAAGCTGCTTGGTTTTGCGAAATTCTTTTGTCCTGTCTACATAATACATCAAGGCCCTCTTAACATCAAGGGTGTGGAGCATGCGCTCCGCCAGCGTCTCTGGGTTTTGGAAAAACACCGGCAATTCGATTGTCTGGTTTAAGTGGAATTGGGATACCACTTTGGGTAGGAATTTAGGGTTAGTGCGGAGCACCACCCTGTTAGCATGTACCTGGAAGAAAGGTTCTTGGATGGTGAGCGCCTGCAGCTCGCTAACCCTCCGTAGCGAAGTAATTGCTACTAAGAACGCAACCTTCCAAGTCAGAAACTGAAGCTCACAAGAGTGCAGTGGCTCAAAGGGAGGACCCATCAGCCTCGTAAGAACCACATTGAGGTTCCATTCTGGAGCTGGTGGGGTCCTTGGTGGAATGACCCTTTTGAGTCCTTCCAGAAAGGCCTTGATAGCAGGGACCCTGAAGAGTGACAGGTGTTGCCTATTCTGGAGGTATGCTGCCATAGCAGACAGGTGAATGCGGATGGAAGAGTATGCCAGGTTGCATTGATACAGGTGGAAAAGATAGCAAATGATGTTTTGAATGGAAGCATCTAGAGGGTCAATATTGTGGTTAGCACAGTAGATGACAAACCTCTTCCATTTAGCCGCATAACAAGCTCTGGTAGTGGGCTTCCTTGCCTCCCGAATAATGTTCATGCAATCGGGAGGAAGATTGAGGTAGCCAAACTCTAGGACTTCAGGAGCCAGATCGCCAGGTTGAGCTGTTGCGGATCTGGGTGCTGAATGTCGCCATGGCTCTGCGTCAGAAGGCTGGGAGTGAGATGAAGCCTTTGATGCGGTACCACGGACAGTTCTAGAAACGTGGTGTACCATGGTTGGCGAGCCCACGTTGGAGCAACTAGGATGAGAGTCATCGAGTGCTGCCTGAGCTTGCGTGCCACCAGCGGTATCAGAGGTGCTGGGGGAAAAGCGTACGCAAATCTGCCTGACCAGTTCATCCACATCGCATTGCCCTGTGATTGGGGGTGTGGGAATCTGGCGGCGAAGCTTTGGCATTTTGCGTTCTCCTTTGTGGCGAACAGGTCTATCTCTGGATGACCCCACCTTTGGAAGTACGGTTGGAGTACTGATGGATGTATCTCCCACTCGTGCATTTGATGGCTGTGCCTGCTGAGCAGATCCGCCATTTGATTGTCCTTGCCCGGGAGATGCTCTGCCATGAGGAAGATGTTCCTCTGAATGGCCCACTTCCACATGCTCTGAGCCAGATGAGACAGCTGTGGAGAGTGTGTGCCTCCCTGCTTCTGGATGTAGTACATGGCCGTCATGTTGTCCGTCCGGATCAACACGACTTTGTTGCACAGATGTACTTTGAACGCCTTCAAGGCCATGAAGATTGCCATCAGTTCCAACACATTGATGTGCATCTTCCTTTGCTGTAGTGTCCATAGTCCCTGCACAGTGTAATGGAGTACATGCGCTCCCCATCCCTGGAGAGAGGCGTCCGTCGTCAGGATAATCTGTGGGACAGGCTCTTGGAATGGTCGGCCCTTGCAAAGGTTGTGTGGATTCCACCAATGCAGAGAGTTGTATGCCCGACCGCTCACCAACACTAGGTCTGTCAGTTGCCCATGAGCCTGAGTCCACTGACGTGCAAGGCACTCCTGAAGCGGACGCATATGTAGTCTCGCTTGCGGGACAATGGAGATGCAGGAGGCCATCATGCCTATCAACTGCATGAACACCCTCGCTGGAAGCGAGTGTTGGGGTCTGAATCGTTGGATCAGCGCCTGGATACCGGCGATTCTCACTGAATTTGGCTGCGCGGTGGCCGCCAGAGTGTTGATTGTCGCGCCCAGGTACTGTCGCACGTGGGCGGGCTGGAGATGGGACTTTGGGTAGTTCAGAGAGAATCCCAGATCGTGCAGGAGATGAATGGTGCGTGACACGTGGTCGACGCACTGCTGTTCTGTTCTTGCCTGAATGAGCCAGTCGTCCAGGTAGGGAAAGACGTGGACGTGCTGGCGACGGAGATGCGCCGCCACAGTCGCTAGGCACTTGGTAAACACTCTCGGTGCCGTGGTGACCCCGAACGGCAGAACCTTGAACTGGTAATGCTGGTCTAAGATAGTGAATCTGAGGTACTTCCTGTGGGAAGGATGCAGGGGAATATGAAAATAGGCATCTTTCAGATCCAGCGTAGCCAGGAAGTCCCTCTGTTGAAGCAGGGGAAGCACCTGCTGCAACGTGAGCATATGGAAATGCTCCGAGAGGATGTACCAGTTCAGGGGCCTGAGGTCCAGGATAGGCCTGAGGGATCCGTCCTTCTTGGGGATCAGAAAATACAGGGAGTAAACCCCTGTTCCCCGCTCTTGCAATGGAACGAGCTCTATCGCCCCTTTTTGCAGCATGACTAGAACTTCTTGCTGCAACAAGGTCAAGTGCTCGCCTGACATAGGACGGCTCCTTGGGGGTATGTCCGGTGGAATGGACGTAAGCTCTAGACAGTACCCGTACTGGATAATAGACCTCACCCACCTGTCCGTGGTGATGGACTTCCACGCCGGCAGGAACTGCTGGAGTCTCCCCCCGACCGGTGTTGCATGGTCGGGGGGCAGTGACAAGACGTCACTGTTTGTTGGTGGTGGTGGACCAGAAGCTATTGTTTCCACGTCCCCTGCCCTTGACATTATTGCCTCTGTAACCACCTCTATTTTTGTTGTTATACGAGGCTTGGTTGTTAGTCTTGTAATATGGTGTGGACTGGGATGCTTGTCCCCTTGAGGTGCCTCTGGAGTTTGAGCGGCGAAAGGAACCACTCCGAAACTGCTGACTTTGTAAAGCCCCCATGGACTTGGCAGTTTCCGTATCTTTTTTCATTTTCTCCAGGGTGGCATCCACCTCAGGGCCAAACAGATGGTCAGGATTCACTGTCTGATTCAGTATAGTGGTTTGGATGTCGGGTTTGAACCCCGAAATTCTGAGCCAGGCATGGCGTCTAAGCAGCACACTAGTATTGATAGCCCTGGAGGCTGTGTCTGCCACATCCAACGCACATTTGATGGATGCATTCGTAATGAGTTTACCCTCCTGAATGAGCATCTCCCCCGCCTCCTTGTATTGGTCAGGCAAGTGTTGTAGTATGGCCTCTAATGTGTCATAATGGGCCCTATCATAACGTGCAAGCAAGGCTTGGGTGTTAGATATTCTCCAGATATTCGCTGCCTGTGCAGCAATCCGTTTGCCTGAGGCCTCGAAGATCTTGGACTCTTTGTCTGGGGGAGGAGCGTCACCAGTAGTTTGAGAGTTCGCCCTCTTCCGAGCATTGGAAACGACCAGGGAGTCCAATGGCAAGTGTCCCTTGATATATGTCGGATCCGTGGGCGCTGCCTTATATTTCCGGTCGATGCGAGGGTTGACCACACGCGCTCGGGTGGGCTCCTTGAAGACCTCCGTAGCATGTTTAAGCACCCCCTTCAGCATCGGTAGCGTCTTGACTGATTTTTCGGCAACCGAGAAGGTGTTGAATAAGAAGTCCACATCCACGGGGTCCGCGTGCAGCTCGACGTCGTGGTTAGCAGCAGCCCGCTCTATCAGGGCATTGAAGGCCGCCGAATCCTCTGTCGGGGACGTCTTGGCCGCGAAAAGCTGAGCGTCCTGACCCCCCTGCGGGTCCTCAGGGTCGCCTCCGGCGGACCACGGAACGTGCTCCTCCTCCGGATCCGAGTACGCCGGATAGTCGTACTCGGCGTCTTCCTCGTCCGCACCGGCCGCAACGGAATGCGTCGGCGAGTACCCCAGGGGTTGTGGGGACACAGGTTCCACCAGCGCCGAAGAGCCCTCAGAGATCCGTTTGTGTTTGAGAGGAATCTTAAAATGTTCCAACGCCGGCTCCGTCGTGATCTTTCTTTTGAGGAGCGACAGTTTTCCGGTGTTGGCGTCGATGGTCACCTCACGACGTTCCTCTTCAGCAAGCGGTTGGAGACGAAGCTTCGACACCACCAAGGCCGCTTTAGGTGCCAGTACCTCCTTCGAGGGTCCACTCAGTTTCGGCGCGAAGGCCTTTGGCGCCGACTTGGGAGGAAAGGTGAAACGGATAGGCGTCTGCTCTTTTGCAGGCTTAGGCGTGAGCTTTGGCGCGACAGTGTCTTTTCAAATCCGCTGCAAAGATTCCGCCACCTTCTTCGTCAAGGCCGGAGAGGGCTTGACCGGCTCGAGTGACTCTTCGGCATCGAGAGCCCGATCACCCGCATGCGCCTTCTTCGGGGCCGACGCCCCATGGCCATGCGCGTCGTCACCCAGACGCTTCTTCGGAGCCGACTTCGGGTCCACGACCCCTTTCGGAGCTGACTTCGGGTTCACGACCCCTTTCGGAGCCGACGCAGCCGCGTCGGACGATTTCGCCTTCGGCACCGACCCCGAGGACTTCGGGTCGGCCATCTTGGCGTGGCTCTTCGAGTCGGCCATTTTGGTTTCCTTGGAAGTTGACGCCTCCAGAACCTTCTTTACCAGCGCAACTTTCACTTTCGGTTTCGCATCCGAGGGTGCGTGACCAGTTGGCTTCACTTTCGTTTTCTTCGACGTAAGTGATGGTTCATAAGTGTCCGTGACCGGGCCCGGAGGCGGGGACGTAGGACTCATAGTTAGATCTTGGGTAAGGCCCGAAGGCGATCCCTCGACCTGGTCCGTAGGAGGGGTAATAACCCCAGAGTCTGGTTGGGGATGCTCCTCCTCTGAGCTATCACCCATAGTGGCAAAAGCCTGTTCGTCGTCCCCTACCTCGTCGGCGACTTCGTCAAGGTTCTCCGCACCTTCGTTATAGGTTTCACCTTCGGATGCGGGATCAGAGTCCGAACCTTGCACGTCGTCTTCTCCCTCGACAGATTCCTGGAAAATGTCATCAGGTGGGGGGGCCGTAGCCGATAACTGAGCCTGGAGCCTATTGGCCCGACGAATCTTTAAAGTCTTCTTGCTCCGGAACTTCGAACACGCCATGCAGGTGTCTTCGCGGTGATCCGGCGACAAGCAGGTATTGCACACAGGGTGCACGTCAAGGTGTGAATATTTAGAGTTACACACCGGGCACTTCTTAAACGAAGTTCGCGCCATAGCAAGAGTGTAGTGTAGGCCCGTCCGCGCCGAAAGCACGTGGAAGGGCAGATAGAGATCGGAGCTGAGAGTCAGAAAGAAACCCGTACGCAACTATACCGACGCCCAGCCTAAAGACCTTTTGGTCTCGAGTAGAAGTTGAACAACTATCGGTTCCGACAGAGGGAACCGAAACACATCCGAACCCAATGGCGGAAAAAAACAATCTGGGGATGGAGGCGATGCCCATGCGCACTGTAGTCCAGGGGAGGAGCCACCTATCTTGTGATACTTCGAAGACTCTTCCAGGACAACAATGTGCAATCATCCGGACCCAACACTAGGTGGCGATCTATGCACAGATATGAATTCAGCAGCCCACATGCCTCGAACCTGATGATCCAGGTTAACACAACTTCTATATTTGCAGAGAGCCTACACAGAACACTTTATAAATTCACTCCCAATTCTGCATCAAGCTACCAAACACATGGTTTATTCTGGGCACAGTTTTAGCAGATGCTCTACGTGTACCCCGCTCTGACAGCATTTTGGTTTAAAAGTGGACTACCTACATTGAATGGCTGGCTTATTTATCCCTATGGACCTGCAAGCAATAGGGCAGAATATTGTCATAAGCAAAAAGCAGCATCATTTCAAATAAAAACTTGTCAGCAGAACAAAGAACCCTTGCACCCTCCTTGGGGCCTGTCAGCATAACATCGATGATTTGCTTTGACTGCAATACATGAGGAGAGGGCTAAGGAGGGGTTTTGTGAAATCCACACACTATATTGTATGCGGTGCAGATCTTCGCTGGGGATTTGCTAATGAACAGTCCAGGGTGCGTTGCTTGGCAGAGCTCCCCAAAATGGAAAATGGAGGTTTATCTTAAAATATCTACACTACACTAAACTGTTGGGTACAAGCAGGGTCACTGGAATTATGCGGCTTGGGCCCAAATTATTATTTTTTTTTGTTTTAAATATATTTTTATTGCAGGAATTAGTAAATCGTTACAAAATCGACCAGCATTATAACACAAGCAATATCAGCGAAATACAACCCTCTGTCCCCGCACCGTAAGTTCCGTACACAGCCATCCGGCCCACAACCCTGGGGTCGGGCGGCGAAATTCAATGGGGGCTCAGAAGGATGTCAGAGCTGGTCCGGATGATCTACTGTCCGTCATCTGCTTTTCCAAACAAGCCTATAAACCCAAAAGAAAACCCCCCACCCTCAAAATACTACTAACCAAAGTAAACCCCACCCAACCCCGCCAGCAGCGCCTGGGAACAACCGCAACAGGATCTGCTATGGGACCCACGGGGAAAGCAATAGGACTAATAGTGCAAATGTTTAATGGGACTCGGGGCGAGTCGCTTCTTCACCTTCAGAGTCGCTGGGGGCGCAATAATCCCTGAGGGCCTGCACTAACATTTCCCACTCCAACGCTGCCTCCTGCGCCTTCTCATTACGCTGCCTCCAAGCCAGTTGGTATCTCAGTGTGCTCTCCCCCGCCGCCCACTTCAAGAGCTCGCTGTGCCATCGGCTTCCTGTCGGACCAACTCGTACCTTCCAGTTCCTGGTCACCTCACGCTTAGCAAGAAGGAGCCCTAGGTCGATAAATTTGCTGGAAATTTTATTCTTGGGGGTATGAGGGAACCAGTGTAGGAGTCCCACCGCCGCATCAAATGATAAGGATCTCCCCGTCACCTCCTCCAGGGTCTTCCCCACTTCCACCCAGTAGGATGATAATCCCGGGCAGGCCCATAACATGTGGAGGAGGTCCACCTCCTGAGCTGGGCACCTAGGGCAATCCGCCGAATTCGTGGCAAAATATCGCTTAATTTTCACTGGGGTCAGATATGCTCTATGGAGAACGTAATAGTGGACCAGCTGAAAACGGGCGTGGCGTGTGCCCTTCCAGGCTCGCCGCACCAACTGGGACCAGGTCGTCTCCGGGATCTCCCTGCCAATGTCCTCCTCCCAGCGGTTTCTCAAAGTAGTGAGAGGAGCCAACCCTTCGTTGATCAATCTACCGTAAAGGCAAGTGACCGCCTTCACCGTGCCTGCAGACATCATCACGTATTGGCACACCGGAGATTAGGCGGGTTCCTCCTGCCCGCTCTTCCAGTGTGCCTGGATCGCTCGGACAATGGCCGAGTGCAACAGAAAGTCACCACGGGGGATCTCGAAGCGGTCGATAAGATCCTGGAAGGGCAAGAGCGCCCCGTCCTCATACAGATCCCCAACTAGCTGTAAGCCGGCGTCCTCCCAGGCCGCCAATCGTGACCAATCGCCTCCATGGGGGAGGGCCGTCAGCATCCCCAAAGGTATTTCAGGCGCATACGGTGTTCTCAGATGGCCTCGGGCGTGAGCCCGATTCCAACACAGGCGGACGGTCCGCTCCTCCAGCGACAAATCCCGCAGGGCCAAACGTTGTCGCAGCGCTATGAAGGAGAGAACATGCCTGGCCATGCCCGTCCCCCTTCTGTCTTCCGGGCCCCGGAATTCCCGGGCGATCTCCTGGGTGAAGGTCTGGAGCTGCGCCGCCAGATAATACTTTTCAAAGTCCGGCACCGCAAGCCCCCCCTCATCTTTCGGCCTCATCAGGGTCTTGAGGGCCACCCGACGGCGGCCCGAGCCCCAGAGGAATCCGACCATCATAGATCGTAATAGTCGAAACGTGGCCGGTGGGACCCAGATCGGTAGTGTCCGGAAATAATATAAGAGCCTGGGAAGCGCCACCATTTTAAGCAGAGCGATCCGTCCCGCCACCGAGAGCGGCAGCGTGGCCCAGAAGTCCATGCAGCCTCGAAGTGCTCGAGTGCTGCGGGCAATGTTCCCATCCAGGAGGTCGGATGGGTCGTGATAGACGAATACCCCCAGGTACTTAAAGCAGTCGGGTTCCCATCTAATCTCCCTACTTAAAGTAGGGGCGGGGGCACCCTTACGAACCGGGAAAAGACAGGTCTTGGACCAATTCACCCGGAGGCCCGAAACCTCCCCAAACTCCGTGAGCGCCGTCGCCGCTCCATGTAAAGCGTCGAGCGGGTCCTCTAGGAAGAGCAACAGATCGTCTGCATACAGCGAAACGTAGTGCGGGCCCGAAGGCGTCCACAGGCCCATATAGTGGGCTCCCGATCGAAGATGCAGCGCGAGTGGTTCCACCGCCAGCGCAAAGAGAAGTGGGGACAACGAACACCCCTGCCTCGTGCCTCGTTCTACCGGATATTGCGAGGAAATCAGTGGTCCCGCCCGGACCCTGGCCGATGCAGAGGCATAGAGAACCGCGGTCCATCTGATGAAGCCCTCACCGAGGCCGAATCTCCGCAGCACCGTGCAAAGGTAGTCCCACTCCAGGCTATCAAAAGCCTTCTCTAGGTCCACCGATAAGACAACCGGGGACGGGGCATCCACAAACGGTTCCCCTAGCAAACGGAACAACCTGCGAATGTTCATAGTCGTGTTACGCCTTGGGATAAAACCTGCTTGGTCCTCATGCACCAGGGAACTCATGTGTCCCAGCAGCCTCGAGGCCAAGATACTGCTCAGTATTTTATAGTCCACCGTCAGCATCGATAAGGGACGGTAAGATCCCGGGTCGGACGAGTCCCTTCCTGGTTTGAGGAGAGGAACCACCAACGCCTCACACATCGAGCTCGGGAGCCGCCCCAGCCTCTTCGCCTCTCTGTAGACCACCAATAACCTAGGGGCTAGGAGGTCAGCATAAGCTGCATAAAACTCCACGGGCAGGCCGTCCAGGCCCGGGGTCTTATTTCTCGCCATCCGTTTAATGGCACCGCGGATCTCCCCCAATTCTATGTCGGACCCCAGGGCTTTCGCCACTTCTTGCTCCACTGTTTGGAGCTCCAGTGGGCGTAGATAATTATCGAGCCGGTCAGGGTCTCGGGCGGAGCGACTGCGGTACAAACGTTCGTAATAATGCCGGAAGCAGCTGAGAATCTCCGGTTGAGTGTATACCTCGGTTCCGTCTGCCTTACGCATACTTGTCGTCAATGAGGACTGACGCGTAGGGTTGGCCAGCCATGCCAGCAACGCGCTCGATCTGTCCCCCTCCGCGATGGACCGGACCGTATAGGCCTTGTAGTCAAAACAGCGAAGCCGTTCGACCTCCGCCGCCACCTTCTCCCTCGCCTCCGCCGTGTGTACCTGTAATTCCGGGCGCCCGGGGCGGCGAATTTCCAGCTCGCGGAGTTTCCGGTCCGCTGCATCTAGGTCAGCTAGGATAACTCGCCTCATGCCCACCTTTTTAGAGATGCAGTAACCCCTCACCACTACCTTAAAAGCGTCCCACTCTAACGCTCTTGTACTCGCGGTGCCGCCGTTGGACGCAAAATATTCCGATACCTTATCCCCCAGGTCCGCCCTGAAAACACTGTCCTCAAGAATCTCGGGTCGTAACTTCCAGGTGGGCACCGCCGGCGCCCCGGGGAGCCAGCGAAGGTCCAGCAGGAGGGGGTTATGGTCTGAAATGGTTCTGGACAAGTACTCAGATCGGACCGCTGCCGAAACCAGTTCGGGCGAGCCAAGAAATCCATCCAGTCTGACATGCAACTCATGGAGGCTCGAGAAGTATGAATAGTCCCTAGATGTGGGGAGGTGCGCCCTCCAGATATCCGTCAGACCCCAGTGGGTCTGCCAATCCTTACGACCCTTAGCCGTGCGACGAACCGGAGAATCGGGAAGGGGTGGATGTGAGCGGTCAGTGTCTACGTCCACTACTGAGTTGAAATCTCCCCCGAGCAAAAGGGGCCCGGAGAAGAAGTGGGCCAACGAGCCCGATAACCTGGAAAGGAAGGCAGTCTGGTCTATATTAGGAGCGTACACACAGCAAACGTTCAAGTCCCTCCCTCCTAAAGTGCCCGAAATGGCCACGTAACGCCCCTCTGGATCTATCACTGTTTTCGTGACCTGGAAGGGGACCCCAGCTCTAACCCATATTAGCGCCCCCCTGGCATACGCGGAGTACGATGTGTAGAAGACCTGCCCCCTCCATCTACGCTGTAGCGCCGCCCCTTCCGCCTTGTTCAGATGAGTTTCCTGCAGCAGCGCCATTTGTACTCCCCTACGCACTAAATAAGCGTGGACTTTGTGGCGCCTGGACATAGTATGAAGCCCCCTCACGTTCCAAGTAACACATTTCAAGTTAGCAACATCAGCCATTGTCCCATATTGTTCTCGCACAGTCTCCCCATCCGGGTCTCCACAAAAAAAGGACATCATTCATCCCAGCACTGATGGCGGCCATTTTCCCCAACCAAAACCAAACAACCCAAGAACGAACCAAACCCCCACCCACCCTCCCCAGAACAGGACCCAAACAGCACCATCCAGATCCCATCCAAACCTTGCCCTCCAACAACCCAATAACCCCTACTAATCCTGCGGTCGCCACCGTAGGAAGGCCTTAAGGGCCAGGTGCGGGCCGGGCGGAGGCAGTGGGCCCTCGACGCTCAGGCTACCAGGACTAAAACAAGCCCAAAACAGTGCCGAAGACCCTCGGGGCAAAAACAGGGGCACCCCACCCTCCCCGCCCTCGTTGTCAGCATCAATTGACGGCAACCGCCTCCCCCCTGCCGGGCCCCCTCCCAAAATGAAGTAGCTCACCCCGTTACCCCTGTCCATCCAGAAGGTCTTCCACCGACTTCGGTGTGATCACCGGTGTATGGGCGCTATCAGTCACTGAGTCCTCGGAGTCCGATGGTGCCCCCTCGTCACCCGGGTCCGCTTCCTCTTCAATGGCATCGTCTCGTGCGCCAGACAACTCAGATAACACCTCCAGCACTCCCCTCCGCTCACGTCTCTGCAGTTGAGGGCCCCCCTGAGCGGCCGCGGCGATTCCTAATCCTCCTGGATCGCCGTCTCTGTTCCGGCTCCTCCGCCTGTTGGGATGAGGAGCCGAAGCCATCTTTCCCTGCTCTGTAAAGCTCGAGCCAGGCACAGACATCCTCCGGGGTGTCGAAGAATTGAGTCTTGTCATCGACAATGATGCGGAGCCTAGCAGGATAGAGTAGCGAGTACTGGATGCCCTCGCTCCTGAGCTCGCGCTTGACCGCCAGGAAGGAGAACCGCCTGCGTTGAGTTTCGTAGGTGTAATCCGGGAAGATGTTCACCTGACTGTTCGCCACTTTGAATGGACCATTATGTCTGGCGGCATTGAGGATTAAGTCTCTGTCCCGAAAGTGCAATAACCGCGCCACCACTGGTCTCGGGGCACGTCCCTGCTGCGGTGGCCGCGCCGGGACTCTGTGGGCACGCTCCAAGGTGTAGAAGGAGGATAGCCCCTCCGGGGCCACCGTGTCACGGAGCCAGGCCTCCAAGTATGCCACCATGTCGCCATCCTCGATCTTTTCCGGAAGGCCCACCACACGGATGTTGTTCCTCCTGTTGCGGCCTTCCGCATCTTCCGCTCTCTGCTCTAGGGTCGCAATCCGGGATAAGGCATCCTTCATAGTCGCAGCCAAGGTTCGCTGCGCCGGCTCCAAGGTTTTCACCGAGCTCTCCACTTCCTTGACCCGGTCCGAAAGTTTGCCGTGGTCCGCTCTAAGGAGACCAAGGCTCGTCGCCACCTGGGCAATGTCCTGTTGGAGGGCCGATCGCGTGGTCGCTATCGCCTCCAGGACGCGGTCGAACTGCTGTTGCATCGATGCACCACCAGAACTCTTTGGGTCCCCATGTTCCTCTTTGTCCTGGGTCTCCGAGTCTGAGGCGGTTGGGGTAGTCCCCTTGGCTCCTCTAGGTTTCCCCATGTCGCCGGGGGCACTCCGTGATGGTCCAGGAGCAGGCGTCTCCGGGTGCAGATGCCGACCACGACCCTCCCGGTTACTGGACCTCAAATCGAGTATCGGAGACCTCCTTCTCCAGGGCCTGTGGGAACTTCTCCGCTTCGGCTCGCGCCACCACCACGGCGTCCGAGGGCACCGATAAGGGGGCGGAGACAACCGCCGCCAGGTCGGGCAGGCCCGCACAGCCGCTAAAGTCCCGGGGTGAGGGTCACCAACTCCACCGGACGATTTGTGGCGCCAGAGTGTCGCGCCTCCCATGGAAGTGGACTGGCCAGGAAAATGTAGCTAGGTGCGGTGTCGTGAGTGGGGCCACCGCCTGGTTCACCAGACGTCCACTCACGGGATCCACTATAACGTGGGCATCCGCCCAGTCACCCAACCGAGTGCATTCTCGTTGTAGAAAGTCCGATCTGGCCGATAACTAGTGCACAAATCAGCAGGGGATGGCAAAGCCGGGGGCGAGACGCTGCTGGCGACGCTCCTCCAATTCAATGGATCCGGCTAGGGGGACAATGAAGTCCGGGCGCCATGTTGGGTCGCACTCCGCAACTCCGCAAACTTCGGTTTTACGCCGGATCACCACTCGTCCGAGCCCCGCCAAGGGCCCTGGCAGGTCTTCGTCGGTCCGTTCAGCAGAATGCGGGGTCTGGGGTGCCCCGCAGCCTCCGATTTACAGGATAATCACGGGCTCAGTCCCGGAGCCGAGCTCTCAGGCGACCATCGCCATCGGCGCCCAAGCCACGCCCCCTTGGGCCCAAATTATGCGGCAAGGAAAGGAAAATTATGCGGCATGATGTGGCACATTTTGCGATAATATTGCTTTGTTCATTTGTCTTTTTTACACTTCTGATCACTGTCGGGCATAGGGTTTGCCTCATTAGTACCAGTATAACACCCAAAAATAGCAATAAGCAACAGATAGATGGCGTGTCAACCTTTGCAGAGGGCCTTCTACTGCACGGTATCACATTTTGCTGCATTTTTCTTAATCGCTTTTGTTAAAATCTGCAGCAGATGATGCATAAAGCAGCAGATCTATAGTTATGCGGAAAACGCTGCAGATGCAAAATCGCGTATCAGTGGCCCTGGGTATAAGTAAAAGTTCTGCTACAATTAGGCGTGGTTCTTGTTGCACGTGGGACAGGGTCACAGGGCACACATGAGCCAGGGCGTCAATAGTGACAACGTGGATTCATTTGCCTCTGCTGTCCTGGACCGACCTACTTTAGAACACATCACCGAAGACCCAGTGCACCAGATGAACCATCATCTCTCAATGTGGGGAAGCAGAGCTGCCCAAGGCTTAGAAGGGAAGTGGTGTGGGGTGAGAGACTCAGACCTCAGCACAGTGTAAATAACAAAATAAATCAAGGTTCAACTGGAACTTTATTTTACATACAGCGAAAAACTACACGGGAGGGGTCTACACAACTCAGAAGTCTATGGGTTAGTGGTAGTGGAATAGTCCCATTGGTGTGAAGAATCTCCTGCCTCTGTGTAAACAGGCCCTACTTCCACAATCTCTTCATGCTTGTAATTAAGCTGTCACAGTGCACTCTGGGACCTGCAGTCCTGGTAGTGACCACTTCAGCTGTTGGGTCCAACTTCCCCAGACAGACTGTCCCAGTAGAAGTGCAGCTGTCCCAGGACCCTTTTTGCTTGCCAAGTTCTCTTACAGCTTTTACCTCATTTTCACTTGTTGTGGTGGTGGTGGTTTCCTCACCCTATCCTGTGTGATGACTTTTTAAACCTATTTTTGTTCATGACTTCAGGACAGAAGTCATTGACGGTGGAAAGGTACAACATGTTGAAAACCTGTCTGAGGAAAGCATCTCTGCAAATACTAAATGTCCCTTCCAAAAAGCAGAAGGGTAAAATTGCCTTCAAGGGACTTATTCAGTCTATATTTGTTAGTTGAAATTATTCTAGAAAGGATCAATGGATCATCCTTGGGGTGAATTAATCAAAACTGATCAATTTATATTATCAACATATAACATATAAACAAAGACACAAGGTGTATACGAAAAGGTTTTTATCAAATAGTTCATTAAATCAACTTCATATACAGATAAATAAACAAATAAGATTTTAGGACTGTGGGTACACATATAAATAAATTGCTAAGTGACTCAACAGAACCTAAAAAACACCTATCCCAAAACACATTGAGTAAAACAAAGAGGGGGATGAGATGTATTGTCGACGTTTCGGTTTCTTAATAATGATTTGATGAAACCATCCTCAGGACCATTATCAGTGCTGATCTGTATAGAAATATTGTAATCTGCTCGCAAATCGCAATCACAGTTTCACGCAGTGAAAACGTTGGTGGATCACAGTATCCTAATGCCTTAACTAGTGGATGTGGAAAGCACTCATCAAGGCTGGATATGAAGTCAAATCTTCACTCCCATGCATGTATATATAACGCAGAAATCGCCCGGTGTCACTCGTGCGGAGTCTTATCTGCTTTTTAGACACAGTCTGAAGTAATTGTGACCAGTATGAATTTTAAACAGGTCAGTAAACAGTCATTTGTCCTGCAGCGCCTAGGATTCTGGCGAAGTGGAATCACAAACACGTCCCGTCTGAAATGAAGCCACAGACGGGACTGGTCACAATTACTTCAGACTGTGTCTAAAAAGCAGATAAGACTCCGCACGAGTGACACCGGGCGATTTCTGCGTTATATATACATGCATGGGAGTGAAGATTTGACTTCATATCCAGCCTTGATGAGTGCTTTCCACATCCACTAGTTAAGGCATTAGGATACTGTGATCCACCAACGTTTTCACTGCGTGAAACTGTGATTGCGATTTGCGAGCAGATTACAATATTTCTATACAGATCAGCACTGATAATGGTCCTGAGGATGGTTTCATCAAATCATTATTAAGAAACCGAAACGTCGACAATACATCTCATCCCCCTCTTTGTTTTACTCAATGTGTTTTGGGATAGGTGTTTTTTAGGTTCTGTTGAGTCACTTAGCAATTTATTTATATGTGTACCCACAGTCCTAAAATCTTATTTGTTTATTTATCTGTATATGAAGTTGATTTAATGAACTATTTGATAAAAACCTTTTCGTATACACCTTGTGTCTTTGTTTATATGTTATATGTTGATAATATAAATTGATCAGTTTTGATTAATTCACCCCAAGGATGATCCATTGATCCTTTCTAGAATAATTTCAACTAACAAATATAGACTGAATAAGTCCCTTGAAGGCAATTTTACCCTTCTACTTTCATTACCCAAGCCCTCAAGGGTATTCCGGGTTGCTCACTTCCTTGATTAACCTTCCAAAAAGCAGGCCCTTCATCAACAAGGAAGTGCAGTACCACTTGCGTGAACTATGGAGCACCATGCATGGGCAACCTATTCCCGGGAGATGTTTGCCTTTAGACAAATGAGGTCAAGTTCTCAGAAATAACCTCAGTGAGGAAAGGGTGCAAACCAGTAGCAAGAGTACTTCGGTGTGGAAGCGGGACATGCACTGAAATACTCGCTTGCTAGCGAAAACTTTAAAGTGCATCTGAGAAAACTGTCCTACCGACTACCATAGTTTCATTGGCATCCGTCTAAATCCTGCATGCATCCCAATACCATGTAGGCAGGCTACAAATCCTACGTTTAACTTCACTTTATTACATACCCATATGTTTTCACTATAAAAACTCATTTTAAAGTAATGAGATTAGTAAAATGTCTATGCAAGAATGGTGTCTATGTTCCTTGACTTAGTAAACTGTTTGCATGCTTTCACACAACACCAAAAATGTTTGTTGGTTCCAGAAAAGTAAAAGGTACATCAAGCAAGTTACATGGTGAATCCGGCTGGTCGGGGGAGCCTCTTCAGCTTACCACAGTATGAAACAAAGAGGGGCAGAAACGCCAGGCCATCTATATCCGTCCACAGTCAACAAACCACTGTAAGATTGCCTACATGCAAGAAAACGCTGGATAGTCGGGGTCACCGTTTCATCCCCCCAAAAAAATAGGGCTCTGTGGTAGGATCATTGTGATTGGCTGTTCATAGTTGTGGGATGTCCTACCTGTGCGTCATGTGCAGGCTGGCTGTTGCATGTGTTTAAGCTCTCCGCTGGTCAGTGCACCACCGCCTCTAGTGCGCGTGCCAATGTATTTACGAATGCGCATGGACATGGCTCTATTTGTCATCCCCCTGTTCACCAAAAGGGCGGCTCTGCACACAAAACACTTTCAATATTCGAGGACTAGGGTTAGAATAGTAGGAGATTATTTTTGAGTTTTTCTAGGCATCTTCTCTGAGTTTCAGGGGAAGCAGAGACACACAGTAATTTCTGGAAAGCACAGAGAGGAGGGATGGATAAAACACCAGCAATCACAGAGAAATCTGTGGAACACTGTCGGCGGTCTTTCATCCCGTGGTAAGTGGACTCAAACACCCTGTGATTTTCTTCTGCTTATCTAAAACAGGGGAGGGGGGGGGGGGAGTACACAAGGTCTGGCTTATAACTAAAACTACCCCTCTTCAGTTGCTGGTGAGCTTAGATATTTAATGACTCAAAATTAAAGTAATTTGCTATTCACCCACCCACTAACTCATTCTTACATCCATCCACAATAACGCACACACACAAACTCAACAGGTATATGCAAAATACATTAAAATAGTAACAGCAGGAGAAAAAGTTATTACATCAACATGGCGCCCACGTGCTTGCAATGAAGTACAAAATGGAACAGAACAGTAAGCTGCCTTCTTGGGATGGTATTGTGCATAGTGATTAATTGCTGTACCAATCCAAGATGTCTGAACTATTGCTTTTAAACGTGGCGATCATTTTCAAAGACTAAAGCAATGATATACAGCAGACAATACCCTTCAAGATCCAGGCTGGTTTTGAACCAGTAACCACATGCAATGCAGTGCACTACAGATGGAATGAGCAGTAAAAGAACAACCTTTTAGCAGCGGAAACTCAAAAGTAAGAAAAAAAAATAAAAATATAGATATAAAGTAAACAAAAAGGTGACCTTTGAAAACTACACAACAGAAAATGCTAAATTAAAGTGACAGGGGGACAAGGCAGGGACCTGAAGCGCGCCAAAGTTCAAATTGATATGCACATGTGATCAGGCAAAATGCCTCATCAGAGAGGGCAATAGAGCCAATGGCTGAAGCAGGCTGGACGACTGCACCACGCTACATGCTGTCCTGGGCGGAAACCGAATGTGAAAAACACTCTAATTGACCAAAGACTGAAGAGAGCTGGACCACAGTCCAACTTTGCATGCATATGTGCGCATGTATTTTTATGATTTTTTATTACAATAGTCTTGCAGCAAGCTAAAGTGGTCAGGCCAGATCCAAAAAGATGTTTAATACACATGCACGCACGTATTTACAAATATATATAAAAATACAGTTGGGTAAACAATATACAGCCTTTCCCAAGAAATCTAACAAGGATTCTCAAATGAACATCTATCCTCGGGGCTTCCTAGAACAGGTCACAAACACAAAATGCACTGCCTACACTAAGTCATCTGTTAGATTCCATAGAATTCAATTTCTGTCTAGGTGTTTTAACAATCCTTCCTTACAGGCCTACTGTCTTTAACATGTTTTACCACAATACACTTCTAAGTCAGTCCAACTGACAGTGTCATAGCTTTTTGTAAGAAACAGATCAGACAACAGTCATCTGTCGTAATGTTTTCCAATTAATCAACCAGGTCTGTACCTTTACTGAAATAAACAACTCAGGCCCACTGTATAGAGCATAAGCTTTCCCACAAGGCAATAATCATAACATTTCGAAAATGCAGGAGGTACAGCTGGCAAAACAATATATAAGGCCTCCTAAGACCGTCTAACAAGGATTATAACATGCAGAGCTTAATTTGAGCCGGAGCTTTCCGCTGCTGAGCACCGGCACTTAATTGGTTTCCGATGCTCGGGACTAGCACCTAATTGTCAACACCACACATAAGGAAGTCTGCCACAAGGTGGCGCTGCTCATGTAATTTAGAGAGGAGCAGTATAACAGCTGTTTAGGGAAACAAAATACATTAAAAAAAATACTAATACCTGCCTTCCCAGCCATTCCTTTAGCTTTGGGGACCTGGAAAAATCTAAACTGTCGCATTTACATGCGAGAGAGATGGCTAGTAGTTGTTTTGGCAGCGATGACAGGGCGATGGGTGCTGCAAGCTGCAGTGGCCTCCTGGTCAGAGCCCTGGAACTTAATATTTTACAAATGAAGCACTGATAACATGGCAAATCTAATAGTCTTACGATTTGTCCGAGGAGTTAACCAACATCTAACTCATCGCCTACCACATTAATTTGTGAAATACTGTGGAACAAAATACCAGTCTAATCGCTTCAACACAATATAACTGCAACACAACCTTAAAGGCCTATTGGCATTAAAGTGCACTTTTCACTATAAATAAGTCAGCCATTTGTTGTAACCTGTCATAATACAGAGATCAGACATTTGGCATCAGACATGTCTTTTCTCAATAAACCAATCAGGCCTATGGCCTTTACCACGGCTTGTTACTGTAACCAACTCAGGCCTACGGTGTTGATGATAAACTTTCCCACCAGTGGCATACAGTTATCAAATTACAGATATGTAAAACAAATTACAGAAGAAAAAAACAATGTACACATTCCTTATAAAAGGGCCTAACCGGAATTCTCCCAGTAAAAATTATACCCCAAGGGTCTGTCAGAGAGGGTAACCCACAGCAAAATCATTGCTTACTACAATAACATGTGAGATTTCTTGTAACAAAATACTTGTGTACAGGTTTGACCATAACAATCCACCCTCACAGGCCTTTTATCTTACCATAGGACTTTCACCATAAATAAGTCAGACCTACTGCCTTTGTCACAATTTACCAGAACAGTTCAAATCGATGGCATCTGACAAATAACCAAAACCAACTGAGGCCTAGTGTACTAAGCATAAGTTTTCTAACAAAGCATGAATGTTAATATAAGCTCACTTTTTCAGCCAAAGCACACAACCTCTGTGTCAACACACGGGAGGAGGCAAAGTCCCTCTCCAGTAGTGCTGCATAAAGCGGGTTTTCCTAAAGATATTCGCACAGCTTTTTTTCTGTAGATTCCATAAGGTAAAGACTGCAGCGCCGTCGAGCCAAACCTAAAAATCGTGGACATTTTAAGGATTTTAGGGGCCCTGGGCCAAACGTATTTTTGGAGCCCCCTGCTCAGAATAGCTAATAATTTATTATCTAATTTCAGCTCTTTAATGCACTCTTTGTCCTGGTCACTGACAATGCACAGGCACACTCATCCAAATGTTAAATGTTTACATCTAATATTCAGCGATACATTGCTGCAAATAATCTCTGTGACAACCTCCTATTTCTAATATGCGAGGTCCTGTTTTGATCTAAAATAAACTGTATGGGTGTTTCATTAAATATAAACACATTTCTCTGCAAAATGTGTGTGATAGACTCACACATCACCCACATAAAAAATTAATTAAAGGAAAATATTATTTAAAACAATCTGCTTAAGAATTATTTCAAGGTCATAGGGGCAAGATTCCCACCAGAACAGAGCTGGCTATCAAGTGACCCATGAAATGCTGCCCATGCCTTAAAACGTCCATGCTAAAATTACAAACTGTGAAACAGATGTTTAAGATTGCAGTCGGCGTTTTAATGTACCAGCCTCAATCATTTATAGGAGGATAGCAATGCATCAAGGCGGCACAAACCAGCAGAAACAGGCTGTCACACTCTCTGATGGCGCTTCCTTCTAAATACCAGGAAAATGTGTTTTTACAAGGGCTCGGTGTAATTCTCTGAGATTCATTAGGAAATGCGTAGGTGTTCAGAGCGCGAGTCTGTGGCTCTGTAAATCAGTTTTACGGAATGTAAAGCCGCAGTATGCAAAACCACAATTAAAATGCAAACGCGTTAAAATGCTGCGGTGCCACGTCACTGTCGTGCAAATATTGAGGCCCTCATATTTATTTCGTTTTTTATTTTTCACTCACCTTTCACTGTGCACATTACCAGCGACGTAGTACGGGTGGCACCACAGGGGCGGCCTTAGGCTTGTGCAAGCTGGTCACCTGCACAGGGCCGCCAAACCCCAGGGGCCGCCACGCCAATATATATCCTTAATATAATAATCCTCTGAGGATGGATACATATTTGCGTGGCGCACCCTGGAAGGGATTTGGCGGCCTCTGGCTCTGTTCCACTTCCGAACACCATGCCCCCCCCCCCCCCCCCCTCTTCACTGGCCTCTGCGCCGGCGTTCCTCCTGGTTCCTGATTGGCTTCTTTTTTTCCCTACCCACTACTGGCCCGCTGATACCATCCTGAGCTCTGGGGGAGGAGGGGAGGCTCCACCCCGCCCAGACCCCTTCTTCCGGGGCCCCCTACCTAGGGTCCCTGCCCAGGGCCGCCATAAGCCTAGAGCCGCCCCTGGGCACCAGCCCTCGTGCAAACCTCAAAAATACCACTCACCCTGCTCCGGCAGTGTAACGAAACTTGAAGGGGGGAAGGGGGCTGCAAAGTACATGTAGCCCCCCTCGCACCGGAAGCAGTCAGGTGCTCTAGAGCTGGAAGGGGCATCCTGGGCCTGCCACCCCCCACCCCCACCAGAGATTCCGGCGGCTATTGTTACGCTATTGCGCCTCACCGCAGTTTGGAATAAAAATAATGCCTGGATTTGGGTCCAGGCGGCCTCTAGCACCTGCTGCACGGTTGGTAGCTACTCCCTGCACTGTAGGCACAGGAGTCAGTCCAAAAGAGCATGTACTCTGTGGTTACAGAGACAAATTGATAAAGCTACAACGAGCTACAGTAATTTTCAGCAGCATTCCTCCAACACAAGTACTTGCGCGAGACGCTTCCGCCAAGGGAAGAAGGGATACGGACAGGGCACAAGTGCTAAATAAAGAAGTGGGGGGATGCTGACGTCACAACAGGAAGTGACGTCACGAAAGGTGGCTTGCACTCAGTTGCAGTTTATAGTTATCGAGCTCCTGGTAAAATAAGTGGGGGGACGTCGTCCACCCGCGTGGTACCCCAACTCGAGCCCTGGATACAGAAGTATGTTTCAAAGGCCCTCAGGCACCGTCTTTCTATAACGCCGTACGTACAGGGGCCTGCTGTAGGACCCTGCATAACAGCACAGCGCCCACTCTCTGGGGGAGGGGGCCCATTTAGTAAAAGGGGTCTCTGTGGCTCTCCGTACAATTTGCACGGGGTCTCCATCACTCTGTTATGCCACTGGGTAGATCTCCCCCTGGCACCTGCCCCCACTATGGGTTTAACGTGCACATATATGAAAAGAGACATCTTAAAGATTTATAGGCCCCTGGACAAGTACGCATTTTGGCCTTACCGATTTGAAACGTTTAAAATTAAGCACCCATTGGGAACCGGATCCGCACGTAAAGAAGTAGGCAACAGTGGTAGATAAGTAGCAGATTTAGGGTCTTATCTAGAATTTGGATGGACACGAAACTCCATCACAAACTTGAAATATGTGCCATACACGGAATCACAAGTGCAATATGTATGCATGCATTGGTATTTATAAAGAGCGAACCTAGCCGTGTGAGCACTATAGGTTACATGAGGCGCCGGGAGAAGACCTACAAGATCGTGTGCATCAACAGAGAGTTACACACTTACACGTAACATTTCATACATTTGTTGCCACATGGAGAAAGTGATTCGCCCAGAATCACACGATGTTCAGTGAAGTGCCAAAGCTGGGATTCGAACCTGGGTTCAGAGATCTAGGCCGCATCTCCTCCGGTTATAGCCTATGACACGTGTAATACACATTTTTTTGTTCTTGTGGAAAGTTTGTTCAAGCCTTAGCCCAAATCCCAATACATAGCATTACGCCAAATACCTCATAAGTTATGCAGAGGCGGGCATACCTAGGTGGGAAGATTGACAATACTAGGATTCCATGCATAATTAGATTAACTGAAGTCAGGCGAAGTCAGGCAAAGTTGCACAGCTGGCTTTATGCGGAATACCAGCGCCAAATGAAAACAGAATAAAACAATGGGCCAAAGGAAATGGTGTTATTTTCATATGCATACTCTGGACGATATGCACAAAATTAAACAATATGCAAATCGGCATTTTTTCACAGATTTGTACAGAAAGGTATGCATCAAGTTCACATAGGACGTAAGATTCTACTTGTTCACCTTTGTGCTGTAAAACACTGAACCATGTTTAACATTGCACAAACAAGGGATTTTAACACGTGTGTGCCCAATGGCATCATCGGAGCGCAATGCACAGTACACACAGTGCTACACAATATTCTGTCATTTGCACAAGGTTGCAGAATTCTACGCAAAAGGTGTATTGCTCAAAGTTAGATGAATGTTGGCCTTCATTGCTTCCTGGCGCTACAGAAGTAGCTTTTCCTTACCTACAATGATATATATTGTCTGCATATGCGTATATTGTTACGGCTTATATTTTGTAATTACTATAACAAAGACAGCATTTGATTATGCAAACTCTGCTTTACAATTTAATACAGACACTTGCAAACAGACGGGCATGGAGACCAGTTGTCCTAAGTGCTGTAAGTTAAAGCAGTAGCTGGGTTAAGTAAGGGGTTTGTATCAGATTAACTGGATTAAACACATACATCATTGCCACGGAGTTAAAAAAAAAAAAACTGTCCTTCATGGTACAGAAATCACACAGACCAGTTTAACCCAGCAGAGCAATCTCTCTCAGGCTGCAGACATCTAACTGCATGCTCAATCTTCACACGGGAAAGCTATCCCTCGGGTACACACATCTTACAGGCCCAGACATCAAACCCTGCTCTTAAATATATTACAGGCTCAGGCCTCAGACATGTCCATGGGGTTACAGAGATTGCTCAGGATTCAGACAGCAGAGCGATACACCATTTGAACCCCTCAGGTCTCCAAAAGCGAACCCCTCCCTAATGTCACATATCTCACGGGTTCAGGCCTCAGAAAGGCAAGCTACCCATCACATACACAGGCTCCCCAAGGTTTAAAAAACAAAGCTATTCTTAGATTGTTTGGGCTTATACCCCAGACATCAGAGTGACTCAGGATTCAGGGAGGTCACCTATTGGTCCAGTTACAGAAATCCTATCAGCCAGGATCTGATGAGGAAGAACTATATATCATGTTACAAAGACCTCAAAAGATCAGGGTTTCGGCAAGGAAGTAAGCTCTTGGGTTTCAATAAACAGATGTATGCAACATTTCTTCCAGTGACAGATGTTCTAGAGGTTGAGGCCTCCGAGCCTTGTCTCAGGTAGCAGATTCGACATGATCATACTGCAGAGCAATCCTACAGGTTATAATTGCTGCTCACAATTTTGACAGCATGTTTGACACTTGCTGGCATCTGGCGCAAACAGCAAGTAACACGTTTGAATCCCATGATGGCCACCTTAGTCGGGCATCCTACTTAAGGTCAACAAACTGAGTTCTATTAAAATGGCTGCTAGTATTGTGTGTGGAAATTGCAAACAATGCACTACTGTAATAGGCGCTATATAATATTAAATTATTTGTACTATCCATTTTAATAAAGAGGTCTTAAAGGTCTATTCAGAAGAACTGCTTCAGATAAAGACCCTCAAGGTAACGCATAGCATGCGTGTGCAAAGCTATCCTTCTTGTCACACCAATCCTACAGGTTCCGATCTAGGATAACATATATATTATAAATACATATATATCATTCAAAATACAGAGATGTTACAGGCTCCACCTTCTGACAGTAAGGCTGCACCTCAGGTTAGACAGACCTTACAGTATCATACCTCTGACAATAGCGCTATCATCCCTACGTATTCAGGTTTCATAAATCTTACCAGCCCAGGCCTGTCACGAGAGAGTTAACCACAGGATTAAAGATCTTACCAAGTTAGACATAGGAAATGAGTTAATCTGTCAGGTAATGCAGACAGTATAGTATTAGGCGTATGCCAACAGAGCTATCCATTACTGTACATGCATATTTTACAGGCTCAGTTCTCAGGCAGGAGAGCTATTCACCCAATCTGGAGAGATCTTGACAGATCAGATCTCCTACACAAAATCTAATTCCCATATTACACAGAGTTTAGAGGCTCAGGGCTTAGACAGCCAGTTGGTTCCTCTGTTTTTAGAAATCCTACAGAGAGGACAGATCTTACACGTCAACGTTTCAAATATCAGAATATTTATTAGGTTTCAAAACAAGGACTTGGGTAGCAAAGCTATCCCTTAGGTTACACATATCACACTGAACAAGGCATCTTAACTATCGGTGCTCATGGCGAGCTCAGCTCGTCATGAGGCACGGTGGTCGTGTGCTCATGGCGAGCTGAGCTCGTCATGAGCCGCGCAACGCTCGCACGCGGGGCTGATTCCCCCGCTGTGCTGAACGTTCCAATAAACGGGCATGGTCGTGACGAGCTGAGCTCGTCATGAGCACACGTCCACCGTGCTGCGTGACGAGCTGAGCTCCCCAGCACAGCGGGGGAATTACCCCCGCTACGAAGGGGTTAATATGCAGCTCTTTGCATCTGATTATAAATATTTTACAAACTTCTGCATCTCACAGAAGAAACTATGCATATTTTACTGGTTCTGGCTTCTAAAACTGGAGGCCTATACTTCCCGCCTTTTCAAGGGAGAGGAGATTTGAAACCCTGTATATAGTCCTTTTTCCCCCAGATTTTGCCATAAAAATTAAATTAATTGCAAGTTAAAGTAAAAAGTTGACAACTATGTACAAATGGGTAAGGAGGAGTAAACTGACAGGAAGGTTCAGTGATCAGACTTGGACGAGAAACGCTTCCTTGTGCAGCAACCTCCAGAAGAAGTGGCGAATGGACAAAAGACCTATTTTACCCAGACCTATTCCCGGGTACAGTCGCTAACTAGCACGCGTTCCTGGCCCTCAGAAAAGAGCCAGGAGAAGTAAACCCAGAGGCATCTTGGTCTATCCAACCTGCCGGAACGAAACTCTTCTACAAGAGAACTCCATGAATTGTTTCAATTGAACAGTGTCAAACCATCTGTGGAGCGAGTGAGCCCCGACAAACGCCGGCTAACCCAAAGATCACACTACATTTATAATGTTTGTTATGAAGATAGTGGACGTCGGAACCCACTATGTTTAATGTATGTAAATATCTTACCTTGAAGGACAGTCACTAACTCTCCTCATTGCCAGTTTTAACAACAACCTGCTTTTGCCTCAATCCTGCTTAATGCCGTCCCTAACTATTCCTACATTGGCCATTTTGTCTTAATTCTCTGATAAATACGTTGCAGCTTTAGTTTTAAGGCATTTTACAAAGCACTTTCACAAACCTAATGCTCCTTTTGTTATTGCATTTCAGTGTTCTATTCCTTGGGAATTTACCCCATTTATTTGCACAAAAGGCACATGGCTGAAAGTGTAAAAAAAATGAAATGGTTATAAATCCAATTATTAGTAGAACTCCTTTAAATAGTTCAACGTTGCAAGTAGAAAAGAAAAAAAAGAGTAAAAAACATAACTGAGTTTAGAATCAAATTACTTCCCTCCTATAAGTAGGGGAAAGTAAAACCGCCCCTCCATCAGCAAATGAAGGCGCTAAACGCTGAGAAGATTAGCATCCTCTTCCAATTCAAAGAATTAATAAGACAGTGTGTGAACTAAAAAAATAATTCTTTGCAT